>NC_139354.1:19158227-19768581 GCF_055883805.1 Amblyomma maculatum
TGGATCTCTCAATGCGACCCATTTGACTATGTGTAAGATATTTCAACTTCAAAGAAATTGGCTTGAATAAAGCAAGCGCCGAGCATCATAACTTATTTTATCAGCGTGGTCCTCAGTGGTCATCAAGTCAAACAAATGTGTCGGTATTTTGTGAAGGCAAAGAACAGCATCCGCTAGGGAAAACAAAAGAAGGGGGCTGCGTCATTTCTGAACCATCACGCTAGAGCTCCAAAGCCAAATTGACACTGCATAAGTTAAAGCTTCTCGATGCCTTCTTAGTGGAGCCTTGCTCGGCTCGAAGCGCACGAAAGTGAAGCATCGTGTAGAGGAGGCATTGTAAAATCTATCGTGTTGGACACGTTTGGCAACGGATACACTAATATCCGTGGCGCGGCACTCGTGAATTGGCTGTGGCTATGCTAAAAACGTTATTCTATTGATCAGCCGAAACAGGTGAGAATCGTCACTCTGTGAAGTATGGTTACTGACAAGATATGCATTAGGAGACGAAACATTCGGAAGCAATAAGGTAGTGGCGTTAGTGGCGGACAGCTAGCAGCCTATGGTACTGCTGCAAGTATGTTGCATATCGCATGCATTGAACACTCGGCTAAGGAACTAATTAGGTCCGGTTACGAGCGCCCTGTCTCAAGGCTAAAGTGAATATTATTGATGTGCGTACTTTTAGCGAACGAATCCACAATGTTCTGATTATGTGTTTCAATTTTTTTGTTCAATTTTTATGGAAAATCTGAAAGTAAAACATTTTGCTTTTTTTCAGTGCATCGAACTTTGCACCTCTAATCTTAACAAGGCTTTCTTTTTTCAAAACATTGCTAAGCAAATATCTGCAAAAAAAAGTGTCCACGTCAAATTATTAACATTTCTTTTTTGCAATCTTACTGGCTGAAAATGGGCGCTCCTGTGCCCCCCTTTGCTTTATTTTAATATCTATGTGCCGCTTGAATATCTTAAGGCTGAATTGCTTGCTCTTCAGCCTTACATTGGGGAGCTTATAACAACACCTGGAGCTCGAGATACTTCGGCAAAAACCCGAGCGTTCACAGGGTCTCTATCACAAATTTTTGGTCAACCTTCATGCGAAAAGAAACTCAGACTCACACACGCTCGGGCTCATCGAACAGGGGAACTCAAGCTCATTCATACTCACAACTCACTCGTGCTCACTCGGTGTCACGGCTCCTCCAAAGTCAACCATTCGTTAAGGCTCAAAACTCATTTCAACGCACCAGTCATCTAGACTCACTCATTTTGACTCACGACTCACTTCGACTAGGCACTCATTTAGGCTCGCTCATTCGTTTCAACTCACGACTCATCTGTACTCTCTCACTCGCTTGGGATCACCCATTTCAATTCGAGTCATTTGATTTACGTACTCACCGAACTGATCAATTTCATTACTTCAAGTGGCCCTGACCAAGGAAGCTTTGTTTTTTGTGCTTGGTCTGGTTGATCGTTTTTCGTGTCTGTTAAGTGCCACGTGTGATTTTTGATCTGTTATTAAACATAATCAAAGCTTAGGTGGCCAGCAGATATAAACAGTGAAGTCAGAAGAGCTTGATAGGCATCTATCGACCTTAAGTTGTATCAGTAGCATCGTTCGTCGTGTAGAAAACGCACAAAATATGCCAGGGAGCGCACGCAGGAAGACGTTGCGCAGACTTCTCTGTAGGTCACCGCGTAACGGCGTTGCCAAGCCACCACGTCCACAAGCGTCATTTGTAGCAGAAATAATTAAATCCTTAGTCCCCTCCGCTGTCAATAAATGAAGACAAAAGGCGCACACCGTCGTCAAGAAAACATAGGTCATGATCTGAGCCTGAGTGCGGCCTCTAGACTCAGATCATGATCTGAACGTTAATCCGGACTCGTTCACGACAATGTCATGATGTCATGAACATGAATCCAGACTCACAGCTCAGGTCCTCATAATCTAAAAGTGAGTCCGGGCTGAACCACAACTCAGCTCATAACATGGGCGTGAGTCGGGACTTACTATTGTTTCATGACCGGAATGAGCATCCGTGCTCCCTCATGACTCAGATCATGATGTGAATGTGAGCGTCAGTAAGCCCGAGTGGGTCGACTCATGAGTGATTCCGTCGACCTAAGTAGGGGACAAAGAAAACGGCAGAGGACAAAAGAGCAATCGTCAGAACAGCGCACAAAAATGGCTCAGTGACGCAATGGCACAGTGAGAAAACAATAGAGTAACAAAAAATTAAGAAAGGGTTAGGCTCCGTCAACGGACGCACCATCGCGCAAAAAGCACATTCGAAAGCCATGTAAAGGCTGGGGTACATGGCGCGTTTTACGACGCTAGGCTGGCACCCTAAGAGGGCAAAACAATAGCGCTGTGTTCATATACACAGCGCACGAATGGAAGCTGAAGATAACACGCAATGCACCGCGCGAGAGAGTGGCAGTCAAACACAGGGGTGATCGAATGTGGCGATAGCGCAGTGCTTTCAAGCAGTGGCCAGCGAAGCGTATCTTTTTCCGCTGGTGCGGCTGGTGCGGAGTTTAAACCCAATCGCTGCAGTACTCATCTGATTTATTCTAAGATCAGATGCTTCAGAAATCACCAATCTTTTGCAGCATTTCTCCTGAAGTGGAGATTTCGCTCTAAAAGTGCACAAAGAAGAAGCAGTACACAGGAAAAGTATACTATCAGTCGTAACCACAAATGGTATAAATGCAACACGTGCGCGAATTGCGTTTTTAGGTCATGTTATGTTATGTTATTTTATGTTATGAAATATTATGTTGTTATTATATATTATGTTGTGTTATATGTTATGATATGTTATGTCATGTTATGTTATGTTAGGTTAGGTTAGGTTAGGTTAGGTTAGGTTAGGTTAGGTTAGGTTAGGTTAGGTTAGGTTAGGTTAGGTTAGGTTAGGTTAGGTTAGGTTAGGTTAGGTTAGGCTGTAGAGCCCCTACATCCCTTGCTCTCTACCTTCTCTTGAGGGCGGTCGAGAAGAGTATCAGAATCGGGATCTTCCCTTTTTGGGACTGAGCTATACGCGCATTTTCTCTTATGCAGGTAAGAGTGCATTCTTGCTAGGTAATGGCGAAAGCTTCACATTTTTTTTTTTTTAGGAGAACACCATTCCTGTCAATTATGTCCTCATTTTTTTCCCCCTTTTCAGAAGTACGACTGCGCAACCTTAAAATTAGGAATCGATGTACAAGCCTCAGAATAATCGATGCTTTCCGGAACAGGACAATGATTCACCGAGAAATCGAGCT
Source organism: Amblyomma maculatum (assembly GCF_055883805.1). Classification (NCBI taxonomy): domain Eukaryota; kingdom Metazoa; phylum Arthropoda; class Arachnida; order Ixodida; family Ixodidae; genus Amblyomma; species Amblyomma maculatum. The sequence continues at coordinate 19,161,507 of NC_139354.1, forward strand.
TACGTTTCAATGAAAATCAGAGCATCGAAATTAACCCGGCAATAGAGCTTAGGCCGTGAAAAAATATTGCGGCCTACTAAAAGCGGGTGGATTCCCGGAAGAATTGAAGTTCTCATTTCCACATTGTAGAAGAAAAAAAGATTGAAGTCAACCAAAAGAGAACTGTATAGCCATCTTGATTCTGCCATGCGTGTTCTTCAAAGAACGCTGCAACCTTCCGCGAAGAGCTGCTTTTTTTGTTGTTGCTGTTTTTGACACTTTATTTATTCTGTGATGCGTTATCGCTGCCTCGTTTCTTGAGTGTTGTTCTGGCGCATGCTATTTTATCGTGTGTTGTTCTTGTCCGGCAGGTCTCGAAACTTGGTCGGGAGCGGGTTTGGATTGCAAAACTTAATTTCGTCGCTCAAGCAGGTCTAAGAGAGACGTACTAGACGGCTGCTAGTCCATGGCTGGCGGCGACCTCATTAGCCCGCTCGATGGCCCGTAGTTGGATCTTCGTGTCCGAGCTGACCAGCACGCCTTCCCACCGCTTGCGACTATTGTGAACCTCACTGGAGGTTGCGAATGCTCATTTCCCCGGCTCCTAGCTGCAAGAGGTTATCTTCTTTGCTCCCGTCTCCTTAATTACCTCGTACCAGCGACGATTCTGCACATAATTTTTTTGTGTGACCCGCAAAAGCCATAGTTAAAAAGTATTCCCCTACACCTTACGTCGCATCGGAGTGCTGTCTTCTTCATAAAACGTTGTTGAACATATCTCAACAATCCTCTCAATTCCACTACCCTTGTCTATTGTTCATGTGAAATAAGCAAGCGGCCATTTTGAAAAAGCAAAATCAGTGATAAAACCCTTCATCCAGAGCATCCAGAGATCATATTGTACGCTTATTTAAAAGAGACTGTGAAAACATCTACATAAAATTTTATAAAAGGATAAATTTCGACTGTGTTCTCCTTTTTTTGTAAATTTTTGTCACCTGCTCGCTGCAAAAAAAAAAAAAAAATCAAGTGTTGCCAAAGAAAAATCGAGCTCGAGACGAGTGCGATGAAAATGTCTCTGCTATCACGCTATCATCAACGAAAAACAAAACGGGGGTGTTGTCTAGCGAGAAAGATTTGCAAACATAAGAATCCATTTGGACCACGAAAACGGCGTGTGACTATGATGTATTTGTCTTATTTCTTCACTTTGCTTATCATGCATGACAGGCGTTTTCATTACATCTTTGTAATTTGCCTACTGTAGTCACTTCACGTAGGCCATGTGAGTTCGTACTCAGTATTCTGTTAAGAAATTAGTACCTGGTTATCACAAGAAGGATAACGTGATATTTGCCTCAAGATTATTGGGGTATCCAGGGCCCGTATTTCGAGTTCATCGTTATCAAAGTGTCGCTATCTCACGTGACCTCGAGTCATCTGATTGGTGGAAACGCCGGAACATGATGTTGCCACCTCTTCCGGTTCCGCAGTGGCAACGCTCGGTGCCGGCGTTTCGACCAATCAAATCGCTCGAGGTCACGCGAGATAGCGACACTTAGATAAAGACTCAAACTCGGAATACGGGCCCTGGCCATTGTAGACTGGCTTAAAGTTTACGTGTACCGTACAGCCGCTTTTATTTCCTTCTCCCAGTCATTTAAAAGTTTCAGCAAGCAAATGATCCTTGACAGAAAAAAAAAAATTGTACAGCCTTTTATTCTTTTTTTTTTTTTTTTTTGCTATACGGAGTAAAGGCAAGAGTGCAAAGGAGAGACGCTGACGCAAACATGGCGCCTCTTTCGATAGAACAGCACTGAAGAATGGGTACAGTAAGCAACAACGCAGATCTAACAAGCGGAGAAAAACTGAAAAAGATGCGAAGCAATACAAAGAAACGCCAGCAAAAACGAGGTCTCGGTTTATCGGCGAGTTACTGTGTGCGTGTTCCAAAATGTCGATTCGTTCAGCAATAAAAACACAGACGATCGCATGCTGTTCTGGCGAGGTCACCGATGCAGATATAACCCCAGTTCGCGAAAGGCCATTGCGTCATCACCCTTGTCCGTGTTTTTATCGGTCGAGAAATCGGGGTTTTCGGACGCGTGCAGAGTTACAGCTCGGTAGATGCACTGAGTCCTTGGAATTATCTTTTTTTTTTTTTTTTCGTTTATAACGTTTGTTATCTTAGTAGGCAGATACTCATACCTAACCAGATACCACGTAGTAGTAAAAGGCGTCAAGGTATCCCTCCTTCGCCCCTCTTCCTTTCGTGATGTTTGGTTGGTAGAAACTGAAATGTCGACTCGCCCGAATTTCCCACCTCGGCTCTTTCTCGGTAAACTGACCCCTTCGCATACAACGTAAGTCTTAAATTATATTGCGCATGCGCATATCTTGCATGCGTTTGGCAGTCTTTGTTCTGAAAGTAGCTCACACTAAAATTAAGAAATTATTCTGAGACGTGGACACAACACGCCTAGATGCCATGTACGCTATTTGCCAAAAGTAACTGAGCCGGCGTAGCAGGCACGGGGCCGAGCGGTGTCGCTACGATCGCCATCGCTGGCTGCTGTTCTCTGGATGCGAGTGTAGTTTGGCTGACGTAAGCATGCTCCCTCGCTCTCTTTCACGGGAGGATAAAAAAACTAGAGGGTCTCTTTTTTTTTTTATCCTCCCGTGGAAGAGAGCGAGGGAGCATGCTTACGTCAGCCAAACTACACTCGCAGCCAGAGAACAGCAAGGGACTCTTTGCCCCGCCGGGGTGGTGCTGTGGTAAGACGCCCGACTACTGTGCCGGAGTACCCGGGTTCGAACCCGACCTCGGCAGCTGCGTTTCGATGGAGGCGAAACGAAGAGGCGTCGTGTGCTGTGCGATGTCAGCGCACGTTAAGGATCCCTCGCGTGGTAATTGAAGGCGCCCTGACCAGGCCCCCTCAGGTCGCGCATTGTCTCTAAGAATAGAGAAGAGATTAACAAACATTAAGGTACAACACACACAGCCGAGGAGTTACTGTAAATGTACGCGCATCTTATCCATCCAAACGCTCTTATTTTCAAAGTAATGTTCAGTTGAAATCGCCTCAATAGCAAAATGTTCGTTTGCCAAAACCAGACTGCAAATTTTCTATTATTTTTCTTTCACTGCAAACAGTTCTTATTACGGAAGGCACTGCCGAAGCAGAATCCTATGAAGCGGGCCCCGATTCTCGACACACATGGCCGACGTTCGGCGCCATTTTGTTTTCTCTGGTTGGTTCTCAGAACAGTCACGTGTTTCAGAATACGTAACCTGATTGCACACGTCACGCGTACGTCACAATTTCAACAGAATGGCGAATTGTCGAGAATTGGACCCCAGGTGGTCGAAATTACTCCGTAGCCCTCCACTACGGCTCCTCTTTCTCTCTTTCCACTTTCTCTCCCCCCTCCCTCCCTTCCCTTACGGCGCGGTTGAGGGTGTCCACAGAAAACTAGTGAGACAGTTGCCATGCCTTTCCCTTCCTATAAATCAATCAATCAGTGCTACATATAATTATATATGGCTTATTGGAAAGGAAAGGCGCAGTACCTGTCCCACTTTCTCCGACAAGTGTGCGTTTGGACGGTGCCACATCATTCCTGTCTCGTAGCGTTCCTTGGCGCGCGTTCAAGTGTTAAAAATAAATTGGTTCACAGGAAGGGAAAGGCGCAGTAACTGTCAAACTTGCTCTGTGGACACCCGAACCGCGCCGTAAGGGAAGGGAGGAAGGTGGGAATGAAAGTGGAAAGAGAGGAAGAGGAGCCGTAGTGGAGGGCTACGGAGTGATTTCGACCACCTGGGGATCTTTAACGTGCGCTGACATCGCACAGCACACGGACGCCACTTCGTTTCGCCTCCATCGAAACGCAGCCGCCGCGGTCGGGTTCGAACCCGGGGTTCAAGTGTGGGATCGCAGATGTGATGTCGATGCACGATCTGTATGTGATTATTTTGTTGAACAAGTGTATAAACTAAAAGGAATTTTGAAGCAGCAAGACGCTGCGGAGGAGGTCTTGAGTCTGGCGAACTTGTGGTAATGAAAGTCCATTAGACACGGTTGTCAGCCAAGGGGCATGGCAACCACGATCTTTTACTGATGTATTTGTACCAATTCATGAAATAAAGAAAAAAAAAGTGTGGGATCGCAGATGGCAGGAACGCTAGACAAGATGAGACTTCTGGTTGGTCGCTTCGAATTCGGCGGCTGATGACGTCACTGCTCTGTCGACCAATCAGGTCCGCCGCTCGCGCGGACAGCTTTTGCCGACGACAGTGTAAACCATTAAAAGCTTTTGCCTTAAAATGTAAGCGAGTGTCTTGTGCAGAGTCCGATTTGACGCCTTCGTAGCGCTGTGCTATACCGAGGCAGGGCGCTCCGCCTAACACACGCAATGCTCCTTTTTGGCCGGCTGTGCGAAGATGCGCTCTTCGTTAGAATACCTTTTCCGTTTTATGTCAGTACACGGCTCGCGAAGCTGTAATAATTAGGCAAATACTTGCTTTTCTGCTCGTTTAGAATATCGGGAAAGTAAGGCTGAGAACATATCTGAAAAACTCGATTCGCATTTTTCAGAATGGTGCATCAGGAATTGGTAAAATAAGATGCTGGGTACATCCTTCAAGTAAAACGCACGTTCGCAAACCGAGACTTCCCTTCTGATTGCTTTATAGGAAGGGAAAGGCGCGGTAACTGTCTCACTTGCTTTTCTGTGGACACCTCAACCGCGCCGTAAGGGAAGGGAGGAAGGTGGGAGTGAAAGGGGAAAGAGGAGCCGTAGTGGAGGGCTACGGAGCCATTTCGACCACCTGGGGATCTTTAACGTGCGCTGACATCGCACAGCACACAGACGCCACTTCGTTTCGCCTCCATCGAAACGCAGCCGCCGAGACTTCCCTTCTTTGCTGAAGTTCCTGGGAGCAACACGATGAGACTTCAGCGAGAGGTTCGGTATAACTATCAAAAAATTCTTCGCAGGCGTTCTAGGGAGGTTTTCTTGGAAGATCATACGTTAGGGAACTTTTACATTATTCATTTGTCATTGCCAAACATTTCTGCAGCAGCTGCACTCATTATGAAAATTCCCGCATTCACATTGACACTATAATCGCGATAATTAATTGGTTCACAGGAAGGGAAAGGCGCGGTATCTGTCACACTTGCTATGTGGAAGGGATGAAGGTGGAAGTGAAAGTGAAAAGAGAGAAAGGGGAGCCGTAGTGGAGGGCTCCGGAGTAGTTTCGACTACCTGGGGATCTGTAACGTGCGCTGACATCGCACAGCACAAGGACGCCACTTCGTTTCGCCTCCATCGAAACGCAGCCGCCGAGGTCGGGTTCGAATCCGGGAACTCCGGCACAGTAGTCGGGCGTCTTACCACTGCACCACCCCGGCGGGGCATCGTGATAAGCATTACGAGCTTTAAACGCGCTTTTGTGCGCTAGCAAGAGGCGGAAAATGTGACAATGGCGGATTCGCCTCATTACATTAGCAGGCTTTACGTTAGCAGACTTAGAGGCGCCATCCAATCGCTTTTATCGGCTCATTCTTCTGTGCAGGGTCATCAACTCTTCAACGGCCTCACCGGCTGCGCCTGTAGAAGCGCGAGAATCCCGATGGTACTCTCGCGAACCGTACACTGCACCCGTAGGCCGGTCTGCAGCCACCTGGACGGTAGCAGTATGTCGGGCTGCTGCTGGCTCATCGACCTGTTGCACGATGCCAGTCGGCGGTCCTAGTCTGCCAAGGTGACGACTCCGGTGAGGGTCCAGTTGCAGATACGCCGTTTGTAGTGACATGAGATCCCCCCCCCCCCCCCCTCCTCATCTCCATCTCCATGTTATTCCCCCAGTTCTATCTTTACAAGGCGGAGATGCACAGTAAGTGTGGTGCCGACACGTGTGGTGCCAGCTAGGTTGCTTGCTGTTGGCGTAGCTCCCGAAGCGTGGTATGGCCCACAGCGATATTGGCTCACCTGTGGCGGCACAATCAGAATTCCCAAATACAATTACGAGAAAATTATGCGTTCATTCACGATGATTGTTCATTTAAGGAAATTTTATGCACAGGCCGAGTTCGAATCGGAATAGTGCTGTCTTAGTGATATGCACTGCACTACCTCTTGTCTAGAGCTTAGATGAGTTGGTGTTTCCGATTGCGTACTGAGTTGATTCGATGCTGTTTCCCTAATAATTTGTACTTAGCTCATGTAGTGTTTCAGGGTAATAAATACAACATTGAAAAAAAAAAAGTCAGTGCGGAGTCATGGTTAGCGCGCTCGGCTGGGACGCGGAAAGATAGTGGTTCGAGTCCTAGCATGGTCATGTTTTTATTTTTTAATTATTGACAGCAAAATGTGAACATGCTTTGTCTAGACATCCTGTCCACACCTCGCGGTGACGCCAGAGCTTCTCATGAGGTAAAAAAGGCTAAGCTTTTATAAAATAGTCATGAAGATAATTAAAAGTAGAAGAAAAACAATCTTTCTTTGTTTTCCAACCGTTTATCTTCACGATTACACTATTACTTTACACTGACTGACGTGGAAAAAAAATCCCCAATGTGTTCCTTTGGTTGGTTTGGTATGGTTTGTGGGGTTTAACATCCCAAAGCGACTCAGGCTATGAGAGACGCCGTAGTGGAGGACTCTGGAAATTTCGACCACCTGGGGTACTTTAACGTGCACTGACTTATGACAGTAGCTGCTGGCTCCCTTCTTACGTAAGAAAGAGTCAGGAAGCAGAATTTTCTTTGAGATAGGCACTGCCACCTGGTGACATATATTTTTAGATACCATGGTTACCAAACCGCCTCCCGTGCCAGTATTGCGACCTGCTCTGAAAATTGGAAAAAAAAAATGTGTAAAATGATTCATGAGGTGACAGCCACGCTTCTTGTGAAAGCGCTATATCAGATTTGTTTTTGTTTGTTTTTTTAAGAAGAAGTAGTTCTAGACCTTGAAGTGGAGACACTACGGAGCGGCATCACTGTAAAACTTTCGGACCTGCAATGATTAATGATCGAATAAAGAAACAGTAATCGCCTCTTTGAGAACGTAAGTCTGAAGAAAAAGTTTCGATAATCCTTGCTTTGTTTTTTTTTTTTTTTTTCCTTGTGATGTCTTGATTTTGAAGGTTACGAACAAGAACGGGGCTTCTGCAAGGGAAGGGCATAGCATTTCGACATCGGAAGCGCAGGTGTCTGCGATTTGCGCCTTCATACACTGACGACAGGTGGCGTGTGGGAAGCATCAGGATACGACTTGGAACGGCTAACACTAGCTGTACACAAGCTGGAAGAAATGAAGACCTCCTTGCCGCATCTTCCTTGCCCTTCCTGCTGGTGTTCTTCACGTCCGTTAAAAATTAAGTGCCTATTAGTATACTTGTTTTATTTTCTTTATTATCCGGTGGTATTGGGGTAGGAAAACAATACAGAAACAGACAGGGACGTTGTTGAACCAAAAATACACTTCTAGTTTTGTTCGCAAACCTCAACATGAGTGATATCGCAAAAAACATGCGGTTCAAGGTTATTTCATTAAACAATATTTTTCGCGACGAACGCGTATTTAAAAATATCATATAAAAGTGTATACCTTGACATGAAAACGATTATTAGTAGGAGAAAGTTGACAGAGGGGAGACAGAGACTTATGTACAATAGGCACTTAAGTAAAACTTAATTTCACGGAGATAAACGAAATTGCGACAAGCTACATTTCTTCGATTGGTTAATGCGTGAAGTTGAGTTCGGGTTATTAAACTGGTAAGTGTGGCACTGGTGTATATACATACTTCCATAGTCTGTCGATGTGATCATACATACTTCTGCGCACCTGAAATTTATCATTGTGGATGTGTCTTGACAGGCGCGACCGCGGCCAAATTTACTGCAGACAGCCTGCAGTTCAAGACGAGCGGCGGCGGTCACTTGACAGCACCGCAGCTCTGACTCCGAGTGTGCTCCTAAGTTCTACCCTGCGCGCACCTCGTCTCCTTTTCAGGGATCAGCGAATGAGGTGACGCTGTAGAGGCCCCCGCCCAGACAACAGGTCGAAACACAAAAAAGCGTGAGAGACACTGCATTAAAAACAAAGAGAGCTAAAATGAACTGTGTACAAGAAGCTGTAAACATACTACGTGAAGTCCGTGTGCAGTTCAAAGACCGGTATGAATTCAATGCTTCATGAAAGAGCTGTCACGGTCACGGCTGGTTAAAACATAATGGCCGAGGAGGCTTGACCACTGCGTAGCGAGCTGAACAACTTTGAAATCTCGCCATGCCGGAACGGAAGGGGAAACTTGAAAAATCATGACTTTACACGCCCATAAAAGATCTGAAGAATTTGAGCAGTCTGTATTTCTCACTGATGTTTAGTGTGCTGAGTACCTTCTGCCTGCTGCGAAGGTCATCTGCCAAAGACTGATACGAACGGAGTGGTATAGTTATGGTAGAGACGCGAGGCTGTCGCAGGTCCATGTGATGTCACTACACGAGAGTCGTAGGCGCCGTGCGCACAGCGAAATTCCAGCGAAATGAGCGAAAGGGGACTGAACAGCACTGCGACGAGCAGCCCGTGGTGGGGAGGGAACGACACGCCGAGCGTTGGACAGTTCTAAGCATGGAGCACAAGAGGGGATCATTTTCCGTGATGCAGACAGTGGCAGTGGTCTGTGCCACTTGTAAAAAGAGATAAAATTTATTTCTCCTCCCACCTGTTAAAACTCTGCTTTCTGATTTCCAAAATTCATTGTACTGTGGCGCCTGCGCAGTTCTGCTAGCATATGTATACACATTGTCTCTTTGCCTCAATCAATTCAGTTAAGTATAGCACCCGTGTTTCGTTCTCTTTTTTGATTATTTTGTCTTGTCTGTGTTTGCGGTAAAAAAAATATTGCAACGGCTGAAAACTCACTTGCACTCTAGTTAACTCTTGTGAACCGGTATCATCATCATCATCATCATCAGGAGCCGGTAACAGCAGCGCAGAGAACTCCGCAAGAAAGATGGCGAGACGGCTGGCCGCGTGTGTTCGCGTATTTTCAAGTCACCGTAATGTGGAGGTAGCCTGACAGGGGCTCCCGGGTCCATATTTTGTTGCAGACAGCTTGCAGGACATGGAGATTAAAAAAAAAAAAAAAACTCTTTGTAGACACTTAGGTCTCTCTAAAGTGCGGTAAGGCCAAAGCGTTTCCTGCCTAGTTTCCTGAGACTCGTCGCACTAATTTGCTGCTTCTTCACTTATTTGCTTGTTTGTTTTATTTCTTGTACCTTTTTCTCTCTTTTTTACGCTTTTTTACGCTTTTGATATTTCTCTTTTTTGGCCGTTTTTTTCCTGTTTTACTGTTTTTTACTCTTTTTTTCCTAGTACTTTTTCCTCCTTAACTCTGGGTTGACTGTCTTCAATGTAACGCTATGAAGAAGCCTGACATTTTTGCATATTTTTACACGTATTTTTCACAATTTCGACGTCCGGGGCTATTTTGACGTCTGTACACTATATCGACACCCACGGCTATTTCGACGCTGAATTGACTTTTTTAGCTCTAATTAATTAACTAATTACTCCACATCAACGAAATTTTGCTCATACAGACATGTTTTCACTCTCTACGTCGTATGAGCATGAGCACAAGTTACGTCATTCTTCGACAGGGACGATGTGGCACCCTCGGCCCACTGACACTTTCTGCGCCTATCCATGTAAAAAGCTTTCACCTTAATACTCCAGCTATGCGAATGGTTTGTTTGGTTTGGTTTGTGGGGTTTAACGTCCCAAAGCAACTCAGGCTATGAGAGACGCCGTAGTGGAGGACTCCGGAAATTTCGACCATCTGGGATTCATTAACGTGCACTGACATTGCACAGCACACGGGCGCCTTGCTTTTCGCCTCCATCGAAAAGCGGCCGCCGAGGCCGGGATTCGATCCCGCGTCCTTGGGAACAGTAGTCGAGCACCTTAACCACTGCACCACCCCGGCGGGGTGCTATGCGAATGTCTACTTGCTCTCCATCTTTCTACAGTGCTCGTGCCGGGCCGCGTATTTGGGTTTGCTCGGTACGGTGGCTCCGCAAGGGACAAAACGACAGAAGAGCCGAAGAAAGCGTGCTGTTCCGACTAGCATCTACCGCCCCCAGGAGCCGAGCAGCCTAGCGATTAGCGGCGCATGCGTTTTCCATGGGCGTCATGCTGGACGCGGCACTAGCTTGAGAAAGCCTATACTACTACTATTGCTACTACTACTACTACTACTACTACTACTACTATTATTAGTATTATTATTAGTATTATTATTATTATTATTAGTAGTAGTAGTAGTAGTAGTAGTAGTAGTAGTAGTAGTAGTAGTAGTATAGAGGAAGACTCGTTTCACGAGGTTGGCACTGAATTGTCTGTATGTAACGGGCGAATTAACTGGCTAAATATTATCTTCACAGTTTTAATTATTAATAATAATAGTAATTGATTCACAGGAAAGGAAATATGCAGTATCTGTCACACTTGTGTCTGTGGACACCTGAACCGCACCGTAAGAGAAGGGATGAAGGTGGGAGTTAACGTGGAAAGAGAAAAGAGGAGCCGTAGTGGAGGGCTTCGGAGTAGTTCAGGTGTCCACAGACACAAGTGTGACAGATACTGCGCCTTTCCCTTCCTGTGAACCAATTATTATTATTACTATTAATTAAAACTGTGAAAATAATATTTAGCCAGTTAATTCGACCGTCTACTACTACTACTACTACTACTACTAATAATAATAATAATAATCATTAGCAGAGAAATATTACTTTGTGTATTATTATTTAGTAGTAGCAGTAGTAGTAGTAGTAGTAGTAGTAGTAGTAGTAGTAGTAGTAGTAGTAGTAGTAGTAGTAGTAGTAGTAGTAGTATTATAGGCTCTCTCAAGCTAGTGCCGCGTCCAGCATGACGCCCATTGAAAAAGCATGCGCCGCTAATCGCTAGACTGCTCGGCTCCTGGGGGCGGTAGATGCTAGTCGCAACAGCCCGCTTTCTTCGTCTCTTCTGTCGTTTTGTCCCTTGCGGAGTCACCGTACCGAGCAAACCCAAATACGCTGCCGGGCCTCTCGTCTTCTTTTCAGGCGCCAGTGCATGTAGTGGTACTAGATTACCGCGCCTTTCCCTTCCTATAAAATATAAATCAATCAGTTATGCTAGACCATCGAACGTTATTCAAGCTTCTGTTTTGCAACAATCTGTGGCGCGAGGGGTCAACTTTAACGCCTCCTTTCTTCTTTTGTTCCGTGGGGGGAGGAGGAGTAGATGGCTTGCAGTGCAAACAAGCACTGCAGGGGCCTTTTGAACCCAGCTTGCATAGAGCTGTCTGCTCGTAACGATAAACTCTTTTTTATATAGTTTATGGAGTTGTCGGCAGAGCTCGATCAAGAGCGGCCTGAGTTAGCATAGCTCGCAGTTTGTAGACCGCGAGTCCTAATGTCTCTTTTCGTTGCAGACAGGCTAAGTATGCTCTCATTTTTGGTCTTGCACATTGGAACACATCTGCATTGCAATAATAATAATAATAATAATAATAATAATAATAATAATAATAATAATAATAATAATAATAATAATAATAATAATAATAATAATAATAACAACAACAACTTCTTGGCGCTGCATATGTTCCGCGACAACAATATTATTTAGGGGGATAGCCGCACATAAGTAAACAATTAACTACATGTGATTTGCATTGCTCCTAGCCCGCCAACTAATTAATGGGAATTCATACAGGCAACAACAACAACACTGTGGCGGGGTTCGGTACAAACTGCTTAGGCACTAACGAGCATAACACGTGAAGCTCATCAAGAAAATTCTGCCAGTGGTTTTCCGCGGAAAGATCGAAGCAGGCCCCAACTACAAGTGGAAGACATGCGGCGTCCCGCGCTCAATCCAGTGCTGAGCACCTTTCCAAAGAGAAGACTAATGGTTTCTGGGCGCACGGGTCCAAGAAGAGCCTGGACTGCACTTAATTTAGAACATTTTTTCATCTACTCTGAATGGAGAAATAAGGTGGCCATTTTTGTACAACTTTTTCAAGGCGGCTGTTGTTATTTGATGACCTTTTCTAGAGCCGCTGATTCAGCGGTGAGTTTGGGAATTTCGCAGAAAAAAATGTATTGCTTTCTTAATTCGTGGGACCACAGCTTGTAGATCTTGTAGGTATAGCACCTTACAAAGGTTTAAGAAGTGTATCCATTGAGCTGATCAACATATGCAATCAGTGCGATCATTCAACTTTGATTTATAGATACTCCTGTCGCGAGAAGATTTTATTTCACTGCAATTTTGGAATGGAATGTTGCAAGCGCTGTAAAAGTAACAAGGGACGATTTTTTATTTATCGCACGCGTGGAGAAAAGTTTATACAAGTTAATTTACGCCTGTAATTCCATGCAAAGTTTATTATAACTTTCTGACTCGCTCAGCAAAACCGCCAAAATTGTGTTGATTAGAATATACTCGGGTACCAAACAAAAGGTGACAGTAAGCAATCGCATTTTAACAAAAGAATCTACACTGTTTGCAACACCTTTACCCTAGAGAAACGACAGTACAGGGCCTGAAACAGAGCACTGAGGAGCCTCAAATGATACATTGTAGGCATGTGCAATTAAATCTGTGGACAATTTATTTCCCTTTTAGTGATGAAAAAGCATCAACGTACCCGTAAATATTTAAATACGTTTTGTAAAAACAAAACAAATAAAGAAAGTCAGCACCTCTTTAACGTTCAATACTACTGCAAGTAACTCGTGTTTTCATCTTACTATGTGAAGAAACATCGGACCGGAAAGTCCGATGTTGCAAGGAGATATATCACATAGCAACATGGAATGTAAGATCTATGACGCAAGGTAAACTAGATATCGTCAAGCGAGAAATGGACAGATTGAACATTGATATCTTGGGTATCAGCGAGCTCAAGTGGACCGGAATGGGAGAATTTAACTCCGGCGACCATTATGTCTTTTATTGCGGGCACGAATCCAAGAGAAGGAATGGGGTCGCTCTCATAGTAAACAGAAGAATGGGCAAAGCAGTGCTAGGGTACAACCCCAAAAACGACCGAATGATTTCACTTCGGATCCAAGGTCACCCTTTCAACATAACAGTTATCCAAGTCTATGCACCGACCACTGCTGCTGAAGAAGCTGACGTTGAGAGATTTTATGCGGACCTACAATGCCTTTTAGACCACACCCCATCATCAGACGTCGTTTTTCTCATAGGAGACTGGAATGCTAAGGTCGGGAGTGAAGAAATATCCGGAATTACAGGCAAGTTCGGTCTTGGTGAGCCAAATGAAGCTGGGCAGAGGCTAGTAGAGTTCTGTCAAGAAAACAACCTGACCATAGCGAATACTCATTTTCAACAGCACAAGAGGCGCCTGTACACATGGATTTCACCGGACGGTCTGTACAGGAATCAGATCGATTATATTATTAGCCGGCAGAGATGGAGAAGCGCTATACAAGCAGTAAAAACAAGGCCTGGGGCCGATTGTGGCACCGATCATCAGCTTCTTGTTGCCAAAATTAAGCTTCGATTGAGGAAAGCGCAGAAAACTAGAAGGCCTTTCAGGTATGATCTGGATCAGATTCCATTAGAATATGCTGTGGAAGTGAGGAATCGATTTCAAGAATTAGATCTAGAAGACAAAGAGCCCGAAGAGATGTGGACTGATGTTCGTGATATAATACAAGAAGTTGCTACTAAGGTAGTTCCAAAGCAAAAGAAATGCAAAAAAGCAAACTGGTTATCTGAAGAGGCTTTGCAAATAGCTGAGGAAAGGAGGATGGCAAAAGGTATGGGGGAAAGAGAAAGATACAAGGTGCTCAATGCGGATTTTCAGAAAATAGCAAGGAGAGATAAGAATGCCTTCCTGAACATACAGTGTCAAGCAGTTGAGGACAACAGCCAATTAAGGAACACAAGAGCTCTGTATAAGACAATCAAAGATATCAAAGGAAGCTTCTGTGCTAAGCTGGGCGTGATAAAGGACAAACGAGGCAAGGACCTCACTGAAGCCTCAGAGATAAAGAAGAGGTGGCAGGAATACACAGAAGAACTGTACAAGAAGGACCCGGATGTGCAAACCCAAGATAGGACGGTTGTGATTTCTGATCTCGAGCCGGGCATCCTGAAGAGTGAAGTTGAATGGGCCTTAGCCAGCCTTGCTAAGAACAAAGCTAGCGGAATTGATGGTATTCCAGCTGAGTTGCTTCAAAACCTCAACCACGATGCTGTTAACACACTGCATACATTATGTCAAAAGATTTGGACAACCCTGCAGTGGCCACAGGATTGGAGGAGGTCAGTTTACATCCCCATTCCAAAGAAAGGCAGTGCCAAAGATTGTTCCAACTACCGCACGATCGCGCTTATTTCGCATGCTAGCAAGGTGATGTTAAAACTCCTGCAAGGTAGGCTGCAGCAGTATGTGGATCGGGAGCTTCCGGACGTGCAAGCTGGGTTTCGCAAGGGCAGAGGAACTAGAGACCAAATTGCCAACCTTCGCTGGATCATGGAAAAAGCAAGAGAGTTCCAGAAACCCATTTACTTCTGCTTTATTGATTATGCGAAAGCGTTTGACTGCGTAGATCACAGCAGATTGTGGCAAGCTCTCCAAGAGATGGGAGTTCCAATTCACCTCATCTGTCTCCTCAGGAACCTTTATGAAGGGCAAGAGGCCACAGTCAGAACTGGGCATGGTCTTACTGATTGGTTTCCGATTGAGAAAGGGGTGAGGCAAGGCTGCATACTGTCGCCCTGTCTATTTAACCTATATGCAGAGTGCATCATGAGGAAGGCCGGTCTGGACGAGTCTTCAGCTGGAGTGAAGATTGCTGGAAAACGTATCAACAACCTTAGATATGCGGATGATACCACTTTAATGGCAGAAAGTGAAGTGGAACTCAAGAGACTTCTGATGCGCGTACAAGAAGAGAGTGAGAAGTTTGGGCTTAAACTGAACATTAAAAAGACGAAGATCATGGCGTCTTGCCCTATCAAGTCCTGGAGCATCAATGGACAAGAAGTGGAAGCTGTGACAGATTTTCTATTCTTGGGTGCCAAGATTCCCTCGGAAGGAGACTGCAGCCATGAAATTAGGAGACGCCTGCTTCTGGGAAAGAGAGCAATGGTTAGCCTTGACCGCCTAGTAAAGAGCAGAGACATTAGTCTACCAACCAAGATCCGTATAACCCGTGCTATGGTCTTTCCAGTTGTGATGTATGGATGCGAGAGTTGGACTGTGAAAAAGGCTGACCGCCGAAGAATTGACGCGTTTGAATTGTGGTGCTGGCGAAGACTCTTAAGAGTTCCTTGGACTGCCAGACGATCAAATCAGTCGATATTGTCGACCATAAACCCTGACTGCTCATTGGAGGGTCAAATTCTAAAGTTAAAGCTCAGCTACTTTGGTCATCTGATGAGAAGAGAGGAGTCGCTGGAGAAAGATTTGATGTTGGGAAAGGTTGAGGGTCGCCGGAGAAGGGGTAGGCAGCGAACGCGATGGTTAAATGGCATTCTCGAGGCATTGCAGATGAAGCTATGTGATGTTAAGAAGATAGTGAAAGACCGGAAAGCGTGGCGTGACATGGTCCATAGGGTCACGAAGAGTCGGACACGACTGAACGCCTGAACTGATGTGAAGAAAAATTGCGGATATCACTCTGTACTTAACTTTATCTCTCTGTTTTTGCCAGGATACGGGCTCGAATTCCTGCCGCGACGGCCGTTTTTGGAGGGAGGTGAAAAGTTAGGCCCCCGTGTGCTGTGCGATGTCAGGGCACGTTAAAGGACCCCAGGTGGTCGAAATTTTCGGAGTCTTCCACTACAGCGTCTCTCATCGCCTGAGTCGCTTTGGGACTCCACAAACCAAATCAAACCAAACCACTTTGTACTAAACGACGTAGACAGGTCTCAAAACGTAATTCAATTAAGGCGCAACTTAAGTAAGAAACCCAGCAGGTTGTGATGAAGCACAGAGAATGGTTACTTTCGCACCATCGACTGTGCAGTGCAACGAGCAGTGGAGCGACCGATATTTAAAATATTTTCCAGCGTCACACTCACCCAGATTACGCCCACTACTGGCCAAAAGCCCCTCATAAGTTCTTATTAAGTTTCAATACAATTATCGTAGTTACAGTTAAAATTGTTAGTTTGTTCAGTGACGCCTACAGTTACCACGATGATGATGTCAAAAACTTTGGAGCACTGAAACGAACAAAAAGCATACCTCCCAAATTTAGAGATTTCTGACAGAGTTCATGGACGAATTGCTTCATATATTGTATAACTTCAGGACAAATCCTTTATATATACTCATATGGTCGTTCGATAGGTTTCTAGTTCTTGCTATTACTTTCAAAAACGGACCTCACTGGTTTGCTCTTTCAGTCTGACTTAAATTTATGACCGCAGGACAAACTTCAGAAGCGAAATTTTGGTTCTGATCGCCAGCTTAGGCGATTTTATCAATGTTTTCATAAAGGCACCTCAAATCATTCCACAGTTCTCTCATAGTTGCTTTTACTTATGGTGAGAGCAGGGCTCACCTTAGAAGTAAACATTTGCTACGGATCGGGAGCTTAGTCCATTTTTTTTTCAACATGTCCGTAAAACATATCTTGCATTGTTATGCAGTAGACTCACGATCATTTTCAGGAATACGGCCCATTTTGTTTTCTATGGAAGATCTAATCACTTTCTGTGAGCAACGAAAAAGCCTTAAGAGTAAATTTTTGTCACTAATCGGAAGCTTCGGTCGTTCCCATCTACATGTATATAACTATATTTTATGATATTTTATAATTACCTTATAATTCAAATGCGTCCTAGATGCCTTGGACTTCCCATTATTACATGATAACCATGCATATGGGTACATATGCATGATGATCACTGATCTTGCGCACTGCGGAAACGCAGAGAATAAAAATTACGAGGGTTCAACGCTGCTGAACCAAATATTGAGTGAAAGCATTAGCTGCGGGTGACCGAGCGTTCTTCTTCTATTTTTCTTCTTCCTCAGCCCACATATAAAGCCCCGCTTTAACCAAGCCGTATGAACGTGCCTTAGTGGCCTATATAGGGGTAAGGTGAATGCCAGGGTCCTAGGAGGCTGATTCTGACATAACCGTCGCATGTGAAACGAGAGACCCAAGTTGGCAGCTCCTGCCAGCCTAAGTGGGGTGTGACGTCACAGCGTCACGTGGGTAAGACGTGGCTACCGCCGCGCTACCCTGAAGGCTCGACACCTAGAGTAGTATTGCTTTCGAAATAATAATTTACTGCTTTAGTGAGAAATCATCGTTATTGCTAAGATATTGTCCTAAGATTCTTTTAGTATAGTCGACTATAGGACCGTATAAACATTTCGAATGCTATAATGTCGCATCTTTCAAGCACTCGCACGGCCAGCAAAAAAAAAAAAAGAAAGTGAATAAAATGAACAATGTCTGGAGCCATATTCAAGTGAACACAATGGAATCGATAGTCTCTCAGCTATGGTCTTTTTATCGCCGTTGTTTTCTGCTGCACTGAAGCAATATTTCTATTATAAGAACTATCTTGTGAAATCCCACTCATAACAATAACGACAGACAAACCCATGATGGATACTGGATTAACGTTCACTCATACTAACTTTGCCAGGCAGTGGCCTCATGTGGAGACGTGTGGTATATTACAAAGTTCACAGCTCTTGTTATGTGCACTAAAGGACGCATAGTTCGTTTTATTGACCCGTGCGGTTCAGAGGCGTTGCGCGAAACAGGTTTATTCCCAAGCTTGAACATGCAGCTCTTGAAACATGTGAGAAAAGTCCAGACAATACAGCTAGCATATTTTAGGGCCAGAAAGCAGACAGCAGGCGACATATCTAAAGGAAGCATAGTGATCGATCAGATCTCTTGGTCGCAGCACTTTATCAGCCGACGACAAAGCGAAAACCGTTCGATGAAGGCGTGACGGATTTGTCCCCCTTTTAGATAGGGACATAACCTGGGACACCAGGCAGAAAAGGGTCATTGGAACAAGAAAGGTCATTGGAACACGGATAGATCATATCAGAGGCGGCTGGCGGGCCCTGCTAGAGCACCGCAACACAGAGTTGATCCCACTTGTCTGAAACTCTCTGCTGGTGTACATTTAAGAAACGTAAAAAAAAAAAGAAAAAAAGACTTTTATTGCGGCCCCTTTTAATGCGTAAGCATGAAGTGTCTACGTTTGAGGTTTGACGTCTCCAAAAGTTGTGTACATGATTTCGTCATAACCGAACCAGTTGCCAGAAATGAATGATTGTATTAGAGCACGAAAAATCTCCCCTGGGAAATCGTATGTGTAAATGATTAGTCAGGTGTTTAATTATAGCTAGAAATGTCATACGCCGAAATAACCAGGCCCAGTAATGGCGACGTTGGGATATGACATCACACTTCCAGTGACGTGATGTGTAGCAGGGGCACGTTACGTGTAGCGAGGATCATGTGACCGGAAGTGTGACCTGTTTGCATGTGTGTCACGTGCCCGGAAGTTGGTCGTTTGAAGAAAAAATCAGAAATACATTTAGTAAATTTAGCACGAGACATGTAAAGTGTCTTTTAATCGAGCGAAAAAGAAAACAAAAGAACATGCGCAGCTTATACGCAATTTAGAGTGCGCCGCAGCAATGCTCAAATTTACGCATTTCTTGGTAAGACGCCCGACTACTGTGCCGGAGTTCCCGGGTTCGAACCCGACCGCGGCGGCTGCGTTTCGATGGAGGCGAAACGAAGAGGCGTCGTGTGCTGTGCGATGTCAGCGCACGTTAAAGATCCCCAGGTGGTCGAAATTACTCCGTAGCCCTCCACTACGGCTCCTCTTTCTCTCTTTCCACTTTCATTCCCACCCTCCTCCCTTCCCTTACGGCGCGGTTCGGGTGTCCACAGAGCAAGTGTGACAGTTACTGCGCCTTTCCCTTCCTGTGAACCAATTTAATTTTAATTTATTCATTGCAGGTTCTGCAGCGCCCTCGGTAATTTTTTTTTTTTTTTTTTGGGGGGGGGGGTAAGGCACTTTGACTATGAAGTTAAAGTAAATAGCGAATTTTGATGTATTTCCTCGACATGAGGTACGTTATGTGCTGTGTCTTTTGTTCTTAAATTGGTTCACAGGAAGGGAAAGGCGCAGTATCTGTCACACTTGTGTCTGTGGACACCTGAACCGCGCCGTAGGGGAAGAGATGAAGGTGGGAGCTAAAGCGGAAAGAGAGAAAGGGGAGCCGTAGTGGATGGCTATGGAGTAATTTCGACCACCTGGGGATCTTTAACGTGCGCTGACATCGCACAGCACACGGACGCCACTTCGTTTCGCCTCCATCGAAACGCTGCCGCCGTGGTCGGGTTCGAACCCGGGAACTCTTGTTCTTAAACGTATATGTTTTCAGTTTTGGTCATTTGTCATCACACATGTCAATGCCTAATAAAACTTTTTCTAAACACAATGCGCGTTCTTTTGAGTTCAAGCGCAGGTATTACTAGTACAACTCAATAACTGCTTTAAACTTGATTTGGTTGGTTTATGGGAATTAACGTCCCAAAGCAACTCAGGCTATGAGAGACGCTTTAGTGGAGGACTCCGGAAATTTCGACCACCTGGGGTTATTTACGTGCACTGACATCGCACAGCACACGGGCGCCTTGCTTTTAGCCTGCATCGAAAAGCGGCGGCCGAGACCGGGATTCGATCCCGCATCCTTGGGAACAGTGGTCGAGCGCCGTAACCACTGCGCCACTCCGACCGGGCCTGCTTTAAATTGTTACTGTATTTCCACCTAACAGCACCGCTAGAGCGCTCTAGACAAGTGCGATTGTCTCCGTATATGGGTGACAGTGTCAACCAAAACCAAATAGTAAGGCGAGAGCTTAAAAGAAGGGCTATTCTTTCCGCTCAATTTTACGCCGTCGAGAGCCAGTCATGGTACTTTTAACGCGATATGGTTGAAGACCTCGTTCACACGAAATCAATCGTCAGCGTTGTTGGCGTCGACACTGTAAGCGAAAGATCACAGGAATACTTCTGGTAAGACGCGCTGCCAACTAGGACTTCACCTTTGTGAACGAAGGCTGAAAGCGAAACCCAACCTTTCAGGAACCTTAGAGTGCAAGTCAAATGCACTATCCTCAGGCCACGCAAGCACGCCAGTGGGGCTTCAGATAAAAGAATGGCATTATATATTTATGCCGAGATCCAGTAAAACCGTCCCCAGAAAAAACGACCCCGGAGCAAATGTCCCCGGAAAAAATGTCCCTATTGGCTAAGTAGGAAAAAAATGTCCCCGAACGGGGCTGAAGTCTCGCGCTATAGGACGTAGACTACGTTTCCTCATGGCGAGCTGCAATGATGAATGATGATAATTAACTTTATTACAGCGGTTTCACCTGTCGGCTTGGAGTTGACCGCGAACGTCGAACTGATGCGGGCATTCATGTCAAAAAAGTTATGGCAGCGGTAATACCCCCCAGTGACAGCGCCTCGTCTTGTTTGTTTGCAGGGAAAAGAGGGATTGACCACCGGTTTTACCGGAGAAACTTGGATCGATGCATTAATATGTCCATGACGCACGACCAGTTAAGCCTCGTTCTTCTTATACCATCATCACCCTTATCACAATTCTACACCAGCATCAGAAGAACGGTTCAATCTCGTCATCAGAAGGTCTGGGAAGTAATTCTAGTGACGCCTTCTGCTTTGGGCGGTTCCCCGAGACTACTATGCACCGATCCGCTTGTACCTTTGTAAGTGGGCAGTGTCACCAAACATATTAGACCTGCCATATATGATTGCTTATCGAGCTGCGGAGCTCGGAACCTCGCAACGTATAAAGAGCCAGATAGCTCTTTCACATGCATGCGTTTACACAGTTCTCGTAAACATTTCGGGTCCCCAGAGGACGCAGGTTCCAAATGATTACATTTAACTCAAAGCCAAAAAAGAATGGCATAAAATGTGTGTTGCTTTTTTTTTTTTTTTCATGTGAGTTCCGGAAGAAATCTTTTTATGGCCGGCTTTTGGCCTTGGGGACGTTTTTTCCTAGTTGCTACTACTTCAGGGGACGTTTCTTCCGGGGACGTTTTTTCCGGGGACGTATCTTCCAGGGACCTTTTTTCCGGGGACGTTTTTACCTACACCTATTTATGCCACATGCTTATGCACATAACGTGATAGTATACGAGTGTATGGTCTTAGGTGCATGCGAGATAGTAGAGGTAACCAATAAATGATTCGTGGTTAAGCTAGTAGCAATGTGGATGCACGCGCGAACGGGGATCCACAAGTGGTTGGGTGTCTTACCACCGTGACAGGGTGCACAGAAAGCGGCCATGTGGTAATTCAGTCCGTCAAAACTTAGGATATTCTCACGGTAAGCCTGCTGTCTGCCGCTCAAACATGCGTCTGTTAAATACTTGGAGCAAAATTTGCATTAAAGCGAAATTGCAATCATAACAGTAGCGACAGTCAGACCCACAAAGGACGTTAGCTAAATGTTCACTCATATTAACTTTACCAGGCAGAGGCGTCATGTCAAGACGTGTGGTATATTACAAAGGTCACAGCTCTTGTTATGCGCACTAAAGGGCACATAGTTCATTTTATTGACCCAGCAGTTTATAAGCGTTGCGCAGAACACGTTTATTCGCAAAACTGAACATGTATATAGTTCTCGAAACATACGAGAAAAGTTCAGATAATATAGCTAGCATATTTTAGGGCCACAAAGCGAACAGCAGACGACATATCTAACGGGAGCATAGTGATCCATCAGATCTCCTGGTCACAGCACTTTATCAGCAGACGACAAAGCGACAACCGTTCAATAATGGCGTGACGGATCTTTGTCCCCTTTTAGATAGGGACATAAGGACAGCAGGCATAAAAAGGTGATTGAAACAAATAAGGTCATTGGAACACGGACGGGGCCCCGCTGCAAGATGCCCAACTACTGTGTCGGCGTACTCGGCTTCGATCCCAACCGACGGCGACTGCATTCCGATGGAAGCGAAATGAAGAAGCGTCCGTGTGCTGTGCGACGTTAGTGCACGTTAGACATCCGCAGGTGATCGAAATTTCTCCGGAACACACCACTAAGGCTCCTCTTTCTTCCCGCTTTCACTACCGCCTTCCTCCCTTCCCTCAGGGCGCGGGTAAAGTGTCCATAGAACAAGTTTGAGAGATACTGCGCTTTTCCCTTCCTGGGAACCAATTAATATTATTAATATTATTAGTAGTAGTAGTAGTTGTTGTTGGTTTGGTTTGGTCTGTGGGGTTTAACGTCCCAAAGCAACTCAGGCTATGAGAGACGCCGTAGTGGAGGACTCCGGAAATTTCGACCACCTGGGGTTCTTTAACGTGCACTGACATCACACAGCACACGGGCGCCTTGCTTTTGCGATTTCATCCCGGGCTTGGATAAGGTGTTTATTTTTCACATTTTCATGATTTCATTCCTTAGTTGGTCTTGCTGTTACAGTGCACTGTTATCATTTATGTGTATTCATGATCCTCAGGTTACGTCGCGTGCTTGCGTTTCCTTTTTTCCTTTTCTAAGAAATAAAACTTCACTTGGTAGATTGCGCTTAACCTCAGCGTTTGTCCAGTTCCTTTGTCCGTGTACAACTAAGCAGCGCAGCATTTGTGAGGAGAATGAGGAGAAAAGAATTTCGATTGCAAATTATTTAGTGGACGTAGGCAAATAGCAGGCGATTATCTGTCTATATAAATGCATTACGTATCTTTATAAGGAATTAAACATAAGGAAAAAATTACGTCGAGTCTATATTTCTTTAACAAGTGTCCGGAGTCAATGTGACCAGTACGCAACGCACACGTCCTGACCCACACGCCAAGACTTGCATAGGTTGCTAACCCAGTTCCCACGTATATTGGTGGCGTGCTGCGGTCATAAGGCATACCACCACTCTTAGGCTTGACCTGAACACGCAGATCATTTTTTCAACATTTTCATGCGGTAGGCCCATGAAGCGAGTTGCCAAAAAACGGAGACTCTGGGGAACCGATAAACCTGGTTTAACAGAAACGTCCACTGAGGCTTAAATGTTCACTCTGCGAACACTGGCATGCAGGTAACGACAGGGATGAGGTAGAGCGTACACTCGAGCGCCGTGTGTTTATTTCGTCTTTCCATGCTTGCCGTTTCCTGCTGGGCCAGACTTTTCAAAGCATGTCCGCTGAAGACGGTCATCAGTTTCCCAGTCAAAATTGGCGACGTTTTCCTTGATTTTTCATCTACAAAAGTACAGCTTGCTGGCACACGGCACATTCTGAAAATTCAAGTACAGTCCGCGTAGGTAAGCCACATCGTCCACCTCTCCCTGAATGAGAAACATTGCTTGTGCAAATTACCTGAAAGCATTGATGACGTATTTCCTTTAGAGCCTCAAATATAAAACTAACACCCCCCCCCCCCCTCCCCCCTCGGGGTCCTGAAGGCTGTCCTCGATTAATTATGCGGTGCCCATTTGGAGCCACAATGACTCGTGTTACCGACAGGTGGCGTGACGGATTCACTTTTATGGTCGCTGAAATGTGAGTCTAGCTAAACAAATTTCAAAGCTCTACCATATTAGGCGAATAATTTTTTTCTCGTTCTGAGAAAAAAGAACTGACGCTTAAAACTACTTCCCATTACGCGAGCGGATTCCGCAATGATTGATTGATTTATTTATAGGAAGGGAAAGGCGCAGTAACTGTCTCACTTGTTTTTCTGTGGACACCGCAACCGCGCCGTAAGGGAAGGGAGGGGGATGGGAGTGAAAGTGGAAAGAGAGAAAGAGGAGCCATAGTGGAGGGCTACGGAACAATTTCGACCACCTGGGGATCTTTAACGTGCGCTGACATCGCACAGCACACGGACGCCTCTTCGTTTCGCCTCCATCGAAACGCAGCCGCCGAGGTCGGGTTCGAACCCGGGTACTCCGGCACAGTAGTCGGGCGTCTTACCACTGCACCACACCTCAACCGCGCCGTAAGGGAAGGGAGGAAGATGGGAGTGAAAGTGGAAAGAGAGAAAGAGGAGCCGTAGTGGAGGGCTACGTAGTAATTTCGACCACCTGGGGATCTTCGCTGCTGCGCTGTTTGGAAAGAGAGAGAGAGAGAGAGAGAGGAGGTTAAATTAAGAACGGTGAACGGGCAGTTGCCGTGGTGACCGCGGGGAGTACAATTAAGCGGCTAATAGAAAAATATATATGTGAGGACCTCATTTCGTAACACGGAAAGGGCCATGTAGTTCTTCCCCTTCAAAACATAGGATATGCCCACACCGAGCCTGCTGTCTGGCGCTCAAACACGCGTCTCTTAAATACAGAAAAACATTGAACGTTGCGAAACCGGACGCTGTACCAATAACGGCTAGTACTGCAAACGATTACAGCGAAGCCAAGAACGGAGACAGAGCCAGTTTAGAAACAACAGTAGGTAGATAGCTAAACACCACGACTCCAAAAACAAACGCCCCGCAGTCGTACACAATGTCGCCACCACGATTTTAGCGCCCGTATAGTCTTCAGCGGAACGAAGAGTGGTTGAAAACGGTCTTAACACATCGTTTAAACAGGAACACTTTATTTCACTGATGACTGAAAAGCTTTATTGGGTGCTTTCGCTATAAATAAACCATATTCCTTTTTTTTTTTTTTTTTGCGACGGAAGCGGAAAGACTGCAATGCATGTTATACGTGCGTGGGTGTTCCTATTACCAGTCTACACTAACAAACGAAAGAAAGCTGAGCCAATACCCCAGCACACATCGGATAGATCGGATTTCTGTACAAACGTGAGACCCTCGCAGCGGAACAAAAACTAAATGTATAATTAGCAATGCGAAAGGCTCCTGCGCGATGTCGCACAACAGGCAAATGAAACTGATTCAAAAGAAGCAGCAGGGCCGCTTTGCGCTGTTTTTCCGTTCGCTTGAGCCAGGGAACAAAGGAGCGATTAGTGTTGTGTCGAGTTGCCGGCGATCGTCACACCCACTTTGGATGTTGTTGTTGAGCCGATCCTGCGTAATGATCCCGCCCTTGCAACCGGAGGACGTGTTAAAATTAGCTACGTCGAGTTAAGTATAGGCGCCGCCCGCGCTTGCCACAATCGCCTTTGTGTGCGATGCACTCCTGATTCGACTTCGTCTCATTACGTACCCGGGGCAGTTATCCGGAAACTGCGATCTAAGGCGAACTGAATATTTTGAACGTTGTTGTGCGGAAGCGGTAAAATAAAGTGAGAACGTCAAAAAAAGGAATCCAGCAAGTAAGAGATTTAAAAGCTTTTTTTTTTTCTGCCTTGACACTGGTTACCTAAACAAAAGCTCCAGTCATTAGAAATCGCACGCTAAAATCCGCTGACAGAGGGAGGGAGAAAAGATGGGTTACTGCAAACTCACCAAAAGTTTGCCGCGCTAACTGAACCAAACTGTTCGCTCAGTTTTATATTTTTAAGGATCGAATAAGAATACGTATTATCTGTAAAATTTGTTAAGCACATTTCAGCTTAAAAGGGTACGTAACCTCTCTGTGTTTAGCGCATGGCGAAATTAGTCGCATGTGCGCCATATAAAGCCAGATAAACGCGTTTTAAAGGGAATTAAACCCAGGTTATTTCCTCTGAAATGAAATTAAGGTTGATGTCTAAATCTCTAGGCTCATCCAGGATACTGTAGTGGTAGTCATTGTTGGTAAACATTGTTAGCAATTAAATAATGTGTACATATCCCATACACTGTGTAGTGAAACCACTGGATGCGCCGCGGCTACATCGCAAAGTTTACAGGTAACAACCAGGATAGCTGTTCATCAATTTGGTTCGTCACAGTTTAACTTTTTAGAGCGTTAAATATGCTGCTCACATTCGTCAAGATCGCCCTATTAAGCGATGTGTTAACAATGGCAGTTGCCGTGACAACGGCACGAATCCATCGCATAGTAACAGCATGTACATTCCATATGTCACTTCAATTGTAAAAAGTTGTAAAATAAAAACATTTGTGAGAAAACATTGTAACGGCTGTGTTTTGAAACGGTGCCACAATCAACAGGTAAGCTTTCCTGACCAATGCACGAGATACTATATGCTGTCTCTGCTTTTATTAATGGTATTTATTGCATCGAAACAATGCAATATATATATTGTGGAAGAAGGCCAGGTCGAGACGGCAAGGTCGAGATGGCAAGGCAAGGGATGCCATGGATGGCGTTTATTCCGATGGACAACCAAGGCGCGTGCCACCGGCGGCGCCACGGGATGATGACGATGGTATGTACACGTGAAGGAAGAAGATTCTTGCAAGGCTCACAATATGAACTACGCGCAGATTAGGTAAACAGCCCTGGATCAACAAGATGCGGAACAGACCTATCAACAAATCTCTAAACGAGGTGGTACTTAACTTGAATTTCCAATATAATTCCAACAAAAAAAAAACTGATTTATTTATAGGAAGGGAAAGGCGCGGTAACTGTCTCACTTGTTTTCTGTGGACACCTCAACCGCGCCGTAAGGGAAGGGAGGGAGGTGGGAGTGAAAGTGGAAAGAGAGAAAGAGGAGCCGTAGTGGAGGGCTGCGGAGTAATTTCGACCACCTGGGGATCTTTAACGTGCGCTGACATCTCACAGCACACGGACGCCTCTTCGTTTCGCCTCCATCGAAACGTAGCCGCCGAGGTCGGGTTCGAACCCGGGTACTCCGGCACAGTAGTCGGGCGTCTTACCACTGCACCACCCCGGCGGGGAATTATAATTCCAATGCGGACTCCTTCGAGTTCGAATTATTAAGGCGAAAGCCTTTCTTGGCTCATGGTGAAAATATCGAGGGCGCGAGATCTGTGTGCGAGATTCCGCGAGATGTGTTCTTCTTGCTAGCGTTCCTACGATCTCCATGGCAACGTAGGGGGTGCAACGACGGGCTGAGTTGCGCTGTACCGGCAATCACACTTGGAACGTACGCGCGCCAAGGAACGCCACGCGACAGGCGCGACGTTGTGCCGTCCAATCTCACATGGGCACTGCAGCGAACGCATGTCAAGGAAAGAAAATTTCCACTGTGCGGCATCAGCCCCGGCCTTACTAGGAAAGGCTATACAAGGAGTGTTTGATATATATGCCGGGTGCAGCAGCAGCGCTCAGGCTTTCGTATTTCTCCGGTGCAGATACCGCAGTGCTATCGCAATTTTTTGCACCATAACTTTGACTGGATGGTTGCATTTTTGTGTTGGCATCGCCATGAATGACCAATTTACATCGACACATTTTTTTTTTTTTTTTTAATAGAGACCTCACCTCCCCTTTCAGTGCTAAAGCGCAAAAGCGCTCGCTCAACCGTTCTACCCTGAGCAAGAAAATTGCCAACTACCTTATATCATGGACGCCTCAGACCCATCGTCAACACGAAGCAAAGTCTAGTCAAACTTTCGCAGAGCTGAAAAGACAACAATATCCCACTTCTCAACTGCCATCCCAAACGCTTCTTCTGAGCGATGTGCCGAAGCAGAGGTGGGCCGCCCTTGAAAGCGGTACGCCATTCTTCCAATTCTCTCATGGCTCCGTCTACTGGCGACGGCGAGATAGACTGTGATTCTAGCGCGGAAGCACTGCTTCACAAGATCAAACCCGATAACGAATCTTGTACGAAGCAAAAGGCTACCCATAGAAAAGTCATGTATAACATAGTACACCCCCCGCCCGCACGCTACCCCCCATTCAAGCAGTAGCCCGTGTACTGTCCTGGAATGACGTTGATGACGGACGGACGGATCGACCAAACGACCGACAGGCAGGCAGACAAACACGGACTGAAAGACGTTGATTGATTGATTGATTGATTGATTGATTGATTGATTGATTGATTGATTGATTGATTGATTGATTGATTGATTGATTGATTGATTCTTAGACCAAAACTGGTTATAGAATACCATAAGTGAGAATTCTCTAGACCACACTACGGCCGGAGTCCATCTATACAGAACTCATGTCGGTCGCAGGATAGACAATAGTGTGTTGTTGTTGTGGCTGAAGGAAGAAGGAAAAGAAAATGCACGGGCCTGCTACTGGCTCTGTAGCTGAGCCGCCTCCGCTGCCTCGTGCAGACAGAAGAACAAATAGAGAAGAAAGAAAAGGAAGAGGTAGAGAAAGACGCGCGCCGCAACAACAGCCGTCGTCCACCACCGAAGCGGTGGCGGGTGCAATGACGGCCTACAACAGATGAAAATTTGGTGGAAGGCTAGCCCCCGCCGCAAGCGGCGGTGACCTACCTGTCCCAGCCAACTCCCAGCCCCATCAATAGTGTGTCTTCGTGTCTGCGTAATAAGGAGACACCAGCAGGAAACAGTGTAAGTCAATGAAGAAGGCGCTGCCTCGGACAAAAAAAAAAGGAAGTGCCACTCACTGACGTGCAACAGAGCGATACCAGCGATAAGCGTTTCTCCAAACCAACCGCCAAGATGAAGACACTAGAACGACCAGAAAGTAAAAATAAGTCTTCCGAAAACGTTTGGTGACAGCGGGTAGAGTGAATCTGCGCCCCGTGTGTGACAGCCAACTAAAAGGCACGCTGCTCCAAGTCTACAAAACGGATGTGCAATGTCCACAGCAACACTGCATGGAAGATGAAACCACCAACACAGATCTAACGTGTGTAGGCGAACGAGAGAGGCGTCAGCTTTAGCGTTCCTAGCCCGAAAGGAAAAAAAAAAGGAGTGGATGAGAGGGCAGGAGTAGTGAGGACGACACATAATAACCAAACTAGAAGACTTACCAGCCCTCCCAAACGTGTCAAAACAGTTTCAGCCGAAACTTGGCGAAGCTTTTCGTTTAACTGATTCAGTGAAAATTCTGCGCGTCTTCAAGTAGATGTGTTTCAATGGTCCAACGGCGGAAGGGAGGTTGGGTTGCTTTTTAAACTGCCGTCAACATGCAAAGCTTCTTAAAAACAGATCTCAATTTTTTTCCGGTTTCATGTATGTCTATACCGGGATCTTTCTTAGTCTTCCTTTTTCCCCTCCTTTTTGCTTAGTTTCTTTTCCCCTTTTCTCTCTATTTCTTTCATTCTCTATAGCATCCTTCCTTATTGACCAGCTTTTCCCCAATTTGTCGCACTGTCTCGCTCAATTTTTGCCGCGAAAATAAGCCGTTTCAATTGTTTTCTTTCCTCTTAATTTTTATTTCCTCTCTGCGTTAGCGACAACTATTTTCAGCCTTGTTTACGGCGTCGACAAACTTTACGAAATCGAAACGCGTCGACCCTGGCGATGGTTTCGAGACTCACGTTTAGCCAGCTTTTGATGTGGAAAGTTTCTTTACGAAGCTTCGAAACTCGGATGCAACGCGCGTTCTTTGTTCGGACGAGGCGGCAGAGGAAACTCAGCAAAAAACGCAGAATAAAAAGCATTTGAAAGATGGGACACGACGGCGGCGGCTGTTCCAGTCTGCAATACATTATAACGCCATCAAACAAGTTGTTTTTGTTTAAGGACCTGCGCTATATATGGCGCATTCAGGATAACTAGGGTTCTCGCTACCGTTCTTTGCGAAGGTCATGTTTAGCTTTGTACTACCCAAGAATGAAAAAAGGGAAGGAAAAGGGGTTTGGAAGAAATTATTTTAATTGCGGCCATTTCTTAAAGGGACCCAAACACGTGACGTAAGGCTGGACACAATGTTCTAAGAGGGTAGCAGCTTTAGACACTTGTATGTTTATTTTCAAACTTTAGAAAAACGTTTCGTTCAAAGGCCGAGCCCGTCATATCACATGTGTTTTAGCTTCAGGTGAGAAAAATGATTATCAAGACAGCTACTTCCAAATATTATTCTAAACGAAAACGATTATCGGACTCCATTTCGGTACATTCATGTGCGTAAAGCGGAAAAGGGCATATCTATTGTTGAGAAGAGGGCATTTAAGGCAAGTCGATTCAAACACTTAGCGTCCATAGTGTAAACGACTCCGTGATCACCGTATGGAAGTGGATGGCGCTGTAGCCTAGCCTCAAGGATCAGCGCCCAAGATACGTACTAGACGGCAGCACTGTTTTGAAGTTCAAATTGTTCTTTATTTTAAGGTGTGTACAGAAACATTTCTTTTTAAAATATGCTTGAAATACAACTGTATATAAAAAGCTGTTCTGTTCATTGACCTTTTCTGGAAGGTCTGTTTTCAGAGATAATGGCTGATTATCTTTAAAACTGGTAATTTATGGACTGGGGGTAACTTAAGAGTGCCCTCTGAGTACCCTCGAAGGGGTCAAAGTGTAGAGCTCATCGAAAGTCGTGTGTGTGTGTGTGTGTGTGTGTGTGTGTGTGTGTGTGTGTGTGTGTGTGTGTGTGTGTGTGTGTGTGTGTGTGTGTGTGTGTGTGTGTGTGTGTGTGTGTGTGTGTGTGTGTGTGTGTGTGTGTGTGTGTGTGTGTGTGTGTGTGTGTGTGTGTGTGTGTGTGTGTGTGTGTGCGTGCGTGCGTGCGTGCGTGCGTGCGTGCGTGCGTGCGTGCGTGCGTGCGTGCGTGCGTGCGTGCGTGCGTGCGTGCGTGCGTGTGTGTGTGTGTGTGTGTGTGTGTGTGTGTGTGTGTGTGTGTGTGTGTGTGTGTGTGTGTGTGTGTGTGTGTGTGTGTGTGTGTGTGTGTGTGTGTGTGTGTGTGTGTGTGTGTGTGTGTGTGTGTGTGTGTGTGTGTGTGTGTGTGTGTGTGTGTGTGTGTGTGTGTGTGTGTGTGTGTGTGTGTGTGTGTGTTCAGAGTCATGAATATGCCTATTAGGGTCTGACTACAGTTGCTCTCATGCCTGGTCACGCGACTTTGCAAAACGGAGGTACTAAGTATTATTGCGTGATGGGCAGCCACAATAGCAGGCGAAGCACTAGAAGACGAGGCTCACGTGCGAAACTGTGCAGATTCCATTGGAAGCGTTTCCGGACGACCTGTTTTCCAACTGCATGGCCTCGTTCTGCGCAACTTAACGGGCAGTCGGCCACTTGATTCCCGTGAACGTTTGAGCCGAATGGGAGAGCCACCTGACCGCTTCTGTCATTTCCATTTCCGGAATTGCTTCGTGTGGATTTTGTTTATGTTGTTGTTGTCGTGGCTGTAGGAAGAAGGAAAAGAATATGCACGGGCCTGCTACTGGCTCTGTAGCGGAGCCACCTCCGCTGCCTCGTGCGGACAAAAGAGATTTATTTATAGGAAGGGAAAGGCGCGGTAACTGTCTCACTTGTTTTCTGTGGACACCGCAACCGCGCCGTAAGGGAAGGGAGTAAGGTGGGAGTGGGAAAGAGAGAAAGAGGAGCCGTAGTGGAGGGCTACGGAGTAATTTCGACCACCTGGGGATCTTTAACGCGCACTGACATCGCACAGCACACGGACGCCTCTTCGTTTCGCCTCCATCGAAACGCAGCCGCCGAGGTCGGGTTCGAACCAGGGTACTCCGGCACAGTAGTCGGGCGTCTTACCACTGCACCACCCCGGCGGGGCAACGGACAGAAGAGAAATTAGAAAGAAAGAATAAGAAGAGGGAAGACGCGCGCCGCAACAACAGCCGTCGTCCACCACCTAAGCGGTGGCGGGTGCTATGACAGCCTACAACAGATAAAATTCGGTGGCTGGCTAGCCCGCGCCGCGAGCGGAGCCCCGTAGGGCCAGGAACTACCGCAGCAGTCAAGCGCAAGACTTCAGTTCTTGCTAGACGACGATGAACTCGACGAACTTGATGCACGGGAACGCCACTTGCGGCAAGAGCTAGTCAGCCAGCAAATTATTACTACCACTTCGGTGGAAGACTACTGTTGCGACGCGCGTCTTTCTCTCCCTCTTCTTTTTCTTTCTTCTCTATTATCTCTTCTCCGCACGCCCCGCCGGGGTGGTGCAGTGGTAAGACGCCAGACCACTGTGCCGGAGTACGCGGGTTCGAACCCAACCTCGGCGGCTGCGTTTCGATGGAGGCGAAACAAAGAAACGTCCGTGTGCTGTGCGATGTGAGCGCACGTTAAAGATCCTCAGGTGGTCGAAATTACTCCGTAGCCCTCCCCTACGGCCCCTCTTTCTCTCTTTCCACTTTCCCTCCCACCTTCCTCTCTTCCCTTACGGCACGGTTGAGGTGTGCACAGAAAACAAATGAGACAGTTAGCGCGCCTTTCCCTTCTTATAAATCAATCATTTAAATCAATCAATCAATCAATCCCCCATCTGCACGAGGCTGCTCAGCTACAGAGCCAGTAGCACGGCCATGCATTTTATTTTTCTCCTTCCTACAGCCGCAACAAAAACAATTCCCCCTTTTCCAATTTTTTATTTTTCAAAATCGCAATGCATTATATTATCAATTACACACTACATTTTTTTAATTTGCGTCAACAAGCACTGGTTTTTCACTCTGAGCAATTTGACACCGTTGAAGCATCCTTTTCCCAATTTTTCATTTTTCTAAATTATTTCAATTTATTGATTCATCCGGCGTGCGTGGCAGCTCCTGGCCTTACGGGGCTGGGACAGTAGGTCAACGCCGCATGCGGCGGGGGCTAGCCAGCCACTGAATTTTATCTGTTGCAGGCCGTCATTGCACCCGTCACTTCACTGGTGGACGATGGCTGTTGTTGCGGCGCGCGTCTTTCTCTCCCTCTTCTTCTTCCTTCTCTAATTTCTCTTCTGTCCGCATGAGGCAGCGGAGGTGGCTCAGCTACCAGTGCCACCTAGAAATAATATTCTAGAGGGCGCTGCAGCTACAGAGCCAGTAGCAGGCCCATGCATTTTCTTTTCCTTCTACCTACAGCCACAACAACAACAACCTGTCCGGTACGTTCCTGTGAGCGCGCACCGTGCTCCCAGCCTGTTCGGCGTCGTAAGTAGCGTTGACTTTGTGTGCAGCGGACGCAGCATCGAGACATTCGTTTACTTTTTTTCGCTGACCGATGTCCATGCTGAGAAAGAAAACGTTGACGCTGCGCAGTCACAGACAGCCACCTGCTAGCACAGGCCTCGCGCTCTACGTTCGGACGCCATCATCAGCCGGCCCCGCAGCACAGCCTTACCGCCACGACGGGATTGAAGCCTACAAGAACGCCGCCGCAATTCCGCCCAGTCCCGTAAGCATCGTTTGAAGGCGGCGTTTCGTCGCTGTCGATGACAGTCATCTCGAGGTGGTCGACGTGAAATACGGCTCCGTACTCTATATCGAGCACAATGAAACGTAAGAGGTCCGAGAAGCAACAGACCGACCAGGAGATGAGGATGCCAACTAGCGTTCGCGCTCTGAAAACATACTTCAGGCGCTTAAACCTGGATTTGAGGAAGCCGTGCACTGACACTGACTTCTCCGAAACTCTGAACGGCGTAGGGCCACCGAAGAGGCAACACGGCTGCTGGCTCATCAGGACAGTCGGCGTCTGGAACCACTTTTTCGAGACCATCGGCATTGAGCTCCGCCAAAACCGGCCCGGTAAGCTGTCCGTCTTCACTTTCGCACCTCAGAACGATCCGAGTCTGACTGACTATGGACTGGTATGCGCCACACTTCTGGGAGAGCTGCTCACCATACACCGGTGCATCTACTACATGCACTGCGGCTACTCGGGTCGTCTTTTTGCCCTCACGCCGGGGTTGTTCGACCGCCTGGTCCCAAACGCCGCACTCAAGCAGTTTTACTTGAATGGACAGATGATGGCAATGCTGGAAGCATACGGCCTCATCAAGACAATAGTGCGCTGTCAGCTGGTCAGCATCCACCTCTCCAACCTTCGGCTGCGAAAATGTGATG
The DNA here is from genome assembly GCF_055883805.1 of Amblyomma maculatum. Lineage (NCBI taxonomy): Eukaryota > Metazoa > Arthropoda > Arachnida > Ixodida > Ixodidae > Amblyomma > Amblyomma maculatum. The sequence goes on from NC_139354.1 coordinate 19,195,326, forward strand.
TGATGAGGATGTCCGAGTACTTCGAATCGTCTGCGTGGCTGAAGGAAGTGTGCCTAGTGCACGTTGGCGTCAAAGTGGTCGACATGGTCGAGCTTTTCAAGGCGCTGGAGGGCAGCAAGACAGTAGAATTTATAAAGCTGGAAGCGACGAAGGTGGGCATACGCGGGGCGCGGCAGTTTGCGAAGCTTCTTCTGCAGAACAAGACGCTGAGAGCGGCGACTCTAAAGAAGACAAAACTCCAAGACAGTGGGGTTAAGGCCATAGCGTCTGCTCTCGCGGAGAATACCACCCTGACTTCGTTGAGAATAGCAAGCAACGGCATTGGACCCGAAGGGGCGCGGGCGTTGGCCGACGTGTTGAAATTAAATAAGTCGCTAATGGTTCTGGACTTAAGTGACAACGCCATACGCGCCGAAGGAGGGCGTGCGATTGCTGAAATGCTCGCCGTGAACACCAAGCTCGAAGAGTTGCACGTATACGGTAACTATATCGCCGACTCTGGAGTTGTTTCAATCGCAGAGTCCCTGCTCCGCAACAAAACACTGAAAGTTCTGTCAATATTTGCCAACGGCTTTCGCGAGAACGGAGTTGCAGCATTGGCTAGACTGCTGGCCAGCAACGAGACTCTGCACCGACTCTACGCTACTCTGGAGTCCACCTACGGTGGCAGGAGGCACCTGGACGAGTTCTCGGACGCCCTGGCATCCAACAAGACTCTCCGCGGGATTCAACTCTCCGTCTGGGACTCTCTCGCTGTGGAGAAGCTAGCGCACATAATCCGGTTAACCGAAACCCTCCAGTACCTGTGCGTATGCACGTCCGGCACGGAAATCGGGAGGCTATGCTCTGCGCTGAAAACGAACCGGTCCATTCAGGAGGTCGAGATCAACTGCTACCTCGACACCGAGGGCGGCATCATGTTGGCGGATCTTTTTGAGACGACCGCGACCATCAGGGCAGTCACTATCACCCAGAAGATGACCGCCACGTGCCTCATCCCAGTTTTCTACGGTCTGGCCAAGAACAAGAGCATCTGGTGGTTCAGTGTCAAGTGTGAATCCCTCAGAATGAGCGCCTGCACGGCCATTGCCGCCGCTCTGGAGGTGAACAGAACTCTCTGTTGCTTGAACTTCGGCCATCCGTCTGTCGACGAGGCGAGCATGAGTGTCCTCAGCGCGAGCATTGCGAATAACCCTGCGATCCAAATGATGGGACTGGGTTATACGACTTCCAGTAGGGCGGGGTTCAAGATCAGGGAACGCCTCCGTCGCAACATGCACTTGATGACACAAGCCGTTGAGTTTGTGCTGGCCCATACTGTTGGCAAGCTTGGAGCCAAAGCATTCGAATTGTACAAGGAAAGCACATACTTTCGCCAAGAACTGGACAAAGCTGGAGCAAGCAGTGGTCATTCGTCCGCACTGGCCTTGATAAAGGAGGCCGAACATTTTATTCAGGACAATTACTTCCGGATTACGGGGGTTGTGAAGGAAGAAATTGTGTGCGTTCGTCCTAAAGGCAAAAGGAGGAAAAAAACGATGTTCGACGACATAAACAGGTACTGTCTGAAAGAAATAGCCAAGTATCTTCGGATTTCTGATGTGCGACTGTAAACTGTGCCAATGGATTTTGTCACATAAAGTTTTTATACAACCAAACCAATTTTTGAGACACTCTACCCTCGTTTTAAGTGTAGACGCGAAGCGCTTTAAAGTCCGCCTTTTCATTCCCCGATTCCCCTTTGTATTTGTACATTGCTTTCGGAAAAAAGAAGGCGCATTATCCTAAGCGCCTTTAAAGGGGCCTAACACTAACCAATATATGTAATGGGATTTATTGGGATTATGGTGGAAATTAAAAAATTGGTTGTGGTTTATCTTCGGTTAAACCTAATGTGAAGCGAAAGCTGACGCGTACTACACATGGTAAAGCTCTTTATTCAGCGGGTTTTTCTTTGGTGATGGCTAGAAAGAGGCTTCAGTGATCCGTAAAGTTCGTCTTGGTTTGAACCTGGCATTCTCGGAGGCCGTGGAGTGGCTGCGCACTCAATGCCGTCAACGATCATGTATCTTGCCACGCAGCTGCTCACGACTTAAGCTACTTCCCACATCAGTTTGACCTTTCACCTTGACCTTGACTTTGACCTTGATTTTCGGTGCGAACATAGCTACCCAAAATGGTTGTGGCTTCAGTTCCAGCTTGACCTCAAAGCTATTTGAAGGTCATTGGAAGCACATGGTGACCTTACATTTATTTCCCTTAAGATATCGCTTCAGAAAAAAATGGGGGGAGGGGGTAAGCATGGTTTGAACCTAGAGGGCGAAAGCTGTGAGTTACATCGCCTCTAACGCCGCCTTTTTCAATCCGTGGTCTTTTTATTTTTTTTTTCTTATAATTGGTTCACAGGAAAGGCAAGGCGAGTATTTGTCACACTTGTTCTGTGGACATCTCAACCAGCACTGCATGGGAAATGTTTCAGTTATTGACCTTCAAAGTTTTTCAAGGTCACATTTGCTTCCATACAGATCCAAGAAACGAGCGTTCATAATTCTAACATTGAAAATTGCATAAAAACAACTGGTGTCGGCTCTTGTGGCGAAACGCTGTATTCTATTCTTTGAAGGGTGCTCGCGTTGTTTTATTTTACTTTCCACACTCTCCGTTGCGTCCGTCAGCAAAACCCAGCTTTGGTGCCTCGCCGGGGTGGTGCAGTGGTAAGGCGCACGACTACTGTGCCGGCGTTCCCGGGTTCGAACCCGACCACGGCGGCTGCGTTTCGATGGAGGCGAAACGGAATGGCGTCCGTGTGCTGTGCGATGTTGTTGTTGTTGCGGCTGTAGGAGGAAAGAAAAGAAAATACACCCGCCACCTAAGCGTGGTGAACGACGGCTGTTGCGGCACGCGTCTTTCTCTTCCTCTTTTTTTTTCTTTCTTCTCTACTTTCTCTCTTCTGTCCGCACAAGGCAGCGGAAAGACGCCAGACTACTGTGCCGGAGTTCCCGGGTTCGAACCCGACCACGGCGGCTGCGTTTCGATGGTGGCGAAACGGAATGGCGTCCGTGTGCTGTGCGATGTTGTTGTTGTTGCGGCTGTAGGAGGAAAGAAAAGAAAATGCACCCGCCACCAAAGCGTGTGGTGAACGACGGCTGTTGCGGCGCGCGTCTTTCTCTTCCTCTTCTTTTTCTTTCTTCTCTACTTTCTCTCTTCTGTCCGCACGAGGCCGCGGAGGGCCCCGCGGGGTGGTGCAGTGGTAAGACGCCCGACTACTGTGCCGGAGTTCCCGGGTTCGAACCCGACCACGGCGGCTGCGTTTCGATGGAGGCGAAACGGAATGGCGTCCGGGTGCTGTGCGATGTTGTTGTTGTTGCGGCTGTAGGAGGAAAGAAAAGAAAATGCACCCGCCACCGCTTAGGTGGTGAACGACGGTTGTTGCGGCGCGCGTCTTCCTCTTCTTTTTCTTTCTTCTCTACTTTCTCTCTTCTGTCCGCACGAGGCAGCGGAGGGCCCCGCCGGGTGGTGCAGTGGTAAGACGCCAGACTACTGTGCCGGAGTACCCGGGTTCGAACCCGACCTCGGCGGCTGCGTTTCGATGGAGGCGAAACGGAATGGCGTCCGTGTGCTGTGCGATGTTGTTGTTGTTGCGAGAAAGAGAAGAAAATGCACCCGCCACCGCTTAGGTGGTGAACTACGGCTGTTGCGGCGCGCGTCTTTCTCTTCCTCTTCTTTTTCTTTCTTCTCTACTTTCTCTCTTCTGTCCGCACGAGGCAGCGGAGGGCCCCGCCGGGTGGTGCAGTGGTAAGACGCCCGACTACTGTGCCGGAGTTCCCGGGTTCGAACCCGACCACGGCGGCTGCGTTTCGATGGAGGCGAAACGGAATGGCGTCCGTGTGCTGTGCGATGTTGTTGTTGTTGCGGCTGTAGGAGGAAAGAAAAGAAAATGCACCCGCCACCGCTTAGGTGGTGAACGACGGTTGTTGCGGCGCGCGTCTTTCTCTTCCTCTTCTTTTTCTTTCTTCTCTACTTTCTCTCTTCTGTCCGCGCGAGGCAGCGGAGGGCCCCGCCGGGTGGTGCAGTGGTAAGACGCCAGACCACTGTGCCGGAGTACCCGGGTTCGAACCCGACCTCGGCGGCTGCGTTTCGATGGAGGCGAAACGGAATGGCGTCCGCGTGCTGTGCGATGTTGTTGTTGTTGCGGCTGTAGGAGGAAAGAGAAGAAAATGCACCCGCCACCGCTTAGGTGGTGAACTACGGCTGTTGCGGCGCGCGTCTTTCTCTTCCTCTTATTTTTCTTTCTTCTCTACTTTCTCTCTTCTGTCCGCACGAGGCAGCGGAGGGCCCCGCCGGGTGGTGCAGTGGTAAGACGCCAAACTACTGTGCCGGAGTACCCGGGTTCGAACCCGACCTCGGCGGCTGTCTTTCGATGGAGGCGAAACGAAGAGGCGTCCGTGCGCTGTGCGATGTCAGCGCACGTTAAAGATCCCCAGGTGGTCGAAATCACTCCGTAGCCCTCCACTACGGCTCCTCTTTCTCTCTTTCCACTTTCACTCCCACCTTCCTTCTATCCCTTACGGCGCGGTTAAGGTGTCCACAGCAAACAAGTGAGACTCCATGCGCGCGTATGCCCGACCTCCATGCGGGCATACGCGCGCATGGAGTGCGATCTCCTGAGAGCGCACATCAACCAAGCAAGTCCAGCGTGATTTGCTCACTGCAGCAATTGCAAATTAGGCAAAAAATGCATTAAAGAGAGCTTGAGAGAGCTCTCTCGCAACGCGCGCAATTCATGTGACCTCGCGCGTGAACAGCTAGCGTTCACAGAAGCGATAAGAAAGAGCGTGAATACACGACTGAACTTTTGACGTCTTTTATTCAAAATTTGCGCGAGAACTGAATCATGTGGGAATGCACGTTTATCTAAATCTCCTTTCCTAACCAGTGACGAGCGCGGCCGAGTCACAAGACGACGCGCGCACGCCAGGAGAGGGGGAGGGAGAAGGCACTTAGCGTTTCTACAGAGCTCTAGAGCACTGTAGCGTTTCCTTTAGGGAAGGGTGCATGCCAAACGCGAGGAGGAACCAATTGCTTCTCGTAGTTGGGCCGCGAGAAGCAACCGATGACTTCTCGCGATGCAATACCGAGAGAGATAAAACCAGGGTGCTCGCGATGAGAAAGCCTGACTTGCCTCGCCTGCACCCGGAGACCCTCGACAGACGACCCTGACCATCCCTGCCGGCTGACAACTACGACGACCAGGTGAGCCATCCTAACTTTTTTGTTAGGATAAAATATTCGTCCGCAGTGCATGTTTTTGCCTTACGGTAGGGTTAATAAACTGTTATCAATTGTTCAGTCGTTGCCTCTTTCGTCCGGACCTGCCGTGGCCGCGACTCTGCGACACGGGTTGGAGGACAGGTGTCGCGTACGGGTAACGCCCATGTGCAGTTAGCACGGGAGCTCGCCACCCCACCGGCTGTGCGTACTGGGACCTCATAATATCTGTTCTAAAAATGGGGCGACATTCGTTAAAACGCAACATACATAAAATACATAATACATACATCACGTACGGCCGAGCGAAAGTTCACTGAGAGCACTCGCCTTGATGTGCTCGTCCACTGTCTCCACATATTCAAAAGCGGCTTACGACCTGGGCAGCGAAAGTCGCCATCAGGCATGCCCTGGAGGCCACGACCAGCAGCCGGAAGACCACCCACGGAACGGCGGCAACATAATTTTTCTCCTCCACTAAATAAAGTTTTCACCACCACCATCAGCTTTGGAGGCCGATGTGTAGTCGCGAGGGCGAAAGCCTCTGCTTCATTTCTCTCTATCACTTTCCTCTCTCTTCTGTCTATCCATTTTGAATTTTCGACTGCCACGCTGGCGCTACCCCGCGACCATTGCATTGCGCGCCACTGCCGGCGGTGTGCGTGCGTGTGTGTGTGTGTGTGTGTGTGTGTGTGCGTGCGTGCGTGTGTGTGTGCGTGCGTGCGTGCGTGCGTGTGTGTGTGTGTGTGTGTGTGTGTGTGTGTGTGTGTGTGTGTGTGTGTGTGTGTGTGTGTGTGTGTGTGTGTGTGTGTGTGTGTGTGTGTGTGTGTGTGTGTGTGTGTGTGTGTGTGTGTGTGTGTGTGTGTGTGTGTGTGTGTGTGTGTGTGTGTGTGTGTGTGTGTGTGTGTGTGTGTGTGTGTGTGTGTGTGTGTGTGTGTGTGTGTGTGTGTGTGTGTGTGTGTGTGTGTGTGTTTCAGAAGCTCCTCCATCTGCTTTGCCGGTGTTGCCTTTAATGCGCAGATTTTTGTCTCCGGCCACTTTGTCGTGTTGTTCCTTCACGTGCTCATAATTCCATCGTGTCAGTGCGACGAGAACTATACAACAGTGTTTAGTTTTGTTCCCGTGGCATTCGAAATCTGTCCCTATCTCGTGAAGTTAAGTTAAGTTAAATTGGTTCACAGGAAGGGAAAGGCGCAGTAACTGTCACACTTGCGCTGTGGACACCCGAACCGCGCCGTAAGGGAAGGGAGGAAGGTGGGAGTGAAAGTGGAAAGAGAGAAAGGGGAGCCGTAGTGGAGGGCTACGGAGTAATTTCGACCACCTGGGGATCTTTAACGTGCGCTGACATCGCACAGCACACGACGCCTCTTCGTTTCGCCTCCATCGAAACGCAGCCGCCGCGGTCGGGTTCGAACCCGGGAACTCCGGCACAGTAGTCGGGCGTCTTACCAGCCCGAGCCTTTTAAGATTCCTGAGTCACTGAAGGGCAGCGCGCAGCTTTGGACGGCACTGCTTTATGCGTCGTTTCTTCTGAAAATTGCTCCAATACAACTTTGAGCAAGGGTCCTGAAAGGTTATTCGATTTCCCTCCGCCTCCCATCCGAAATGAGAAACCCGAGTTGACAGCTCTTGTAAAGTCGGCCGTCACGTGACCACGTGACGTCACACAAGCCTGCGACCAACCAAAGGCCGGCAAAATGTCACCTGCTGGCTGCCACCTGCCAGAGCCATGCTCGTGACTTTTCGCCCACAACGCCGACCCCGATTTTTTGGAGAACGCTTCAACACTAACGGGTTAAATCCGGGGGCCCCACTAAAAGTATTGATGCGACAGTAATAATGGCTGTCGTCTACGGCTGCCCTTATGGATCCCCTTCCCGCATATGCAATTTGCTACTCTCCAGGCATCACAATTCATTGGCTGAACATTGGCATTGTGCTGAAATTGTCCGGCCCAATATAGGACCATTGTATTGCCAGTATAGTACCAATATTGGGTTGATAGTTTGTGCCGCACGGGTCACTTAATCATCAATCTTTTAAATGCGCCTCTGTCATCTCACATATACTCTTAGGGTATACAGTGACGAGCAATCACCACACTACATGAAGTCCCGGTTCAAGCAATGAGTAGATGTGCCTGCGTGGCCTAGGGCTGACGTGTTGACTCGGAACAGAAGGGTCCTTGGTTTACCTCCTGTGAAATTTCTGCCAACTAGGCCTTGTCACGTGGTCTCGTTACATCACAGCCCACCCACCAATCAGTGCATAGTCATGTGACCTGTCAACTGCCACTTCCAGTCAAGGCATGATCGTGTTTTTGGCGCACAGCACCGACAACAATGGCGAGGCCAGGTTATTCGCTGAACGGGAACATAACGCTGTCACGTTAAAAAGACGGCTACAAAGGCCTGTTCTATATAATAGTTACGCATTTCGATGCGCTCGATAACTACCAATAGACTATCCTCTAAACACCTACCCCATTATGAAGCGTGGACCTTCTGTCATTTTCTGGAGGCCAGAGCCGTACGTGTAAAGTCAAGGCGGCACGTGCAAGATGGAATGCAAGGCAGCCCACTTAGCAACATTTTATTTCCCTTCTCTATGCACTCTTTCCTTCAATTACATTTTTCTTTTTATTTCGTCATCCTTTACTTTTCCCGGAAGCAAAAAAGAAAGCCAACGACGGAGTGCCTTATGCCTCTCACATGTTTCTTCGCCCGTCGACTCCTTCCCTTGCTTTCGAATCTTTTCACTTTCTTTGTTCATTTATTTTGTATTTTCTCTCTTTCTTCACTTTATATGTGGCACGGACAAACATGTTTCCGCTACAAGACAGCGAAGAGAGCTGTTGACAGAATAACGGAGCCACCGGCGTCTAGGTGGCGACGGAGCTCTCTCTCGCTTAGGATGGCGCGCTTCATGCCAGGTCTACCGTCTTTACCCATATTCGTTCTTTTTTATATCCGTGCCTTCTTTGTGCACTTTACTTTTTTAGGGAAGAAAAAGGGATGTCTCTTGGATGTACCAAACCGGAGACAGCAAGCTTCCCACGGAAGCAAGGGGCCGAACAAGACGTCGCCGCGGCGGCTTTGAAGGCCGCAGATCGTGGTCGATAAGGGCGCCTAGCGGCTGACCTTGAATTTGTCTCCCTTTTCGGGAAGCGGGGCACGCCGTTGAAGAGGAGGCAGAGAAAGCTTCTTTCTGCTCTGTCTCGTGCGTGCGTATGCGTGTGTGTTTACACGAGTACATACCCAAGCGTATCTCCTCCCTGTGTTGCAAGAGCAGCGTCGAAACGATCCTCCTTTTCTCTTTATTCCCTACCTTTACTTTGAAGCGGCTCTCCTTCCTTTTTTTATGTGCCATTTGCTTGCGCCGCTTATCTCCCATCTCGCTTCAGTTTGGGCCTCACTCGCCACTTCTCTATTTCTCTTCCCTGTCTCCCTAAAACGGCTTTCCTTTTCTCCCAAGAAAGGGAAAGAGGGTGAGGAGGGAGCCGGAGAAGATCGCGCTCGCTTTTTGGCCTCCGGCGCTCCGTCGAGTGGCGCCACCTGGGTGCTATTTTGAGATGCCGATGCGGCGCGTTCACTGTTGCGCTATACAGCAAAGCAATGTCAGCAGTTGACTGCAGTGGCGGTGAAGCCGCCGCCCGACGTCAAGCAAGGCTCGACTGCCACGCGACAGAGCATATTGCAACATGGCACGGACGACGTCACCATTGTTGGCTAATCATTATTTACTTGTTATTGCCTGTCTTTTTATCATTGCGCTTTAATGGACTGAGCGAAAAAAAAATATCTATTTTGACATGAAAGTAATAGAGGTTAAGAGCTAGCACGGAAACAAAGTTCATCGGCTTGAAGAAGACTTTGCTCTGAGTTTTGGCTGAACTGTATGCATTGAAGAATGATACAAATTTCACCGTAATGATACAAAAACGTATGCCTGACGTCGACCACGGGCTAAAATCAATTGATTTACATTCGGAGAGCCAAAAGCGAAAGCAACAAATTCTATTTGCAAATTCACCTGCATTAGCGTGTAGCTTACAGCCCTGAATTCGACGACACTCTCTTTACGTTTTGTGCTTGCAACACCATTGATATTTCGTTTTTTGCTTGTGGTGTAACCAAATTTCTAAGTCACATTCACTGCAATAGACGTTAGCAAATGAACATACTTTGCCTAACACTTGTGGAAGTTTCATCAGTCTAGCTACACAGCTATTGCTGCTAGATAGATAGGTGGATTTATTGAAAGGAAAGGCAGGGAGAGAGAGAAAATTTTAATTGTTTAACGGAATAGCGTGGGTGGTTTCCTCAGTCCAGGATACCATTGGCCTGGGCTGTCTCCCGGGCCCTGGTGAGCAGGCTGCGCTGCTCAGAGAGACCCGTGTGGGCCAGCTCTGCCTCCCACTCCGCTTGGCTGAGCGCTCGAGCTTTATATTTCTCTAATTGCTCTTTGCAGTCCGAGACTTCACCGCATGCAGTGCATGTGTTATTTTTAAATTTTTCGGGCCAGATTTTGTGGTACTTTGCTAGGTTTGGGAATGTCCTAGCCTGTATGTTCCCCCAGGTTACTGCCTCCTGTCTGCTGAGATCTTTGTGCGGTTCTGCGTATCGTTTTCTTTCTAATTTGAAGTACTGTATTAGTTCCGCGTATGTGAGAGGGGTTGAAGGCTCTGGGGCAGCTGACGCAGGTGCCCGGGAAGAATGCCCTCGGGCTATCCTGTCGGCAGCCTCGTTGCCGTCGATTCCCTCGTGTGCCGGTATCCACATGATTGTGAGCTTCATGTTGCCCGTCTTTTTTTCCTGCTCCATTATTCGGTGTGCCTGTTTGCATACGCGCCCCAGGAGGAAGTCGAGAGGTACTGGCCGGAACGCGGCTACAGAGCTAGTGTGAGCAGAGGCGGAAACAATATCCAAGTCGACCGTGCCTGTTTACGGTTTCTAATTGGTTCAGGACTCGTAACGTCAGCGATAGTTATTAGTCCTACGTAAATGTAAATAATATAGCAAGCCACAGGCCTTGGACGGCAGTTCGAAGGGCAACTAATTGAAGTCTAAGCCTTGGCGAAACCTTGTCTAGTTGTGTAATGAGTCTTTCTCAACGGCGTGAACAAAGCTTCCGTATGAATACCTATCGTGGTCCCACTTTTTTTATGAAATAAATTTAACCCCTTAAAATAGTGCGAGCTCGCACAGAGAAATCAGTGCAGGAAGATTGCCACTACCACCTCCAACTTCCAGTCCCTCAGATTCGCGCCGCTTTTTCGAAACAGCCTATACCTAACATGCCAGAAGTTCTGATAACCCTGGCCTCAAGATTTGCTGATGCCACTTGCTGCTTCTGCTGTGTAAGTAACAGCATTCTACAACAGCATAAACAATTAAGCCAGTCTGCAGAGATTATGGACTGCTCTTTTACAAGATCACCCTTATATTAGGGAGCACAACTCTTGATACTTGGTTATCTCACGAGCCAGATATCTCATTTCATCACATTTGCAGATATCAATGCTTTAATTATAGTGTTCAGTTTGTTTCTTGATCATTTTATCCCAGACTCATGCTGAACAAAATAAAGCGACATGTCGTATCTGCCCAGATTTTCAACAACTGCATATACTGAGTTCGTAATTTTAAACAATGCACACCTGTATCAGGACCAAAATTTTCATATACGCAGCAAGGCATGCCTTTTTAGGTGACCCTATTCGCTCAACTATTTCCTGATATTTTCTTTTTTTTTTACTGTGATATTGTTACCTCAGTCACTTCAGTTGACTTTCCGATTCATATTTTATATACTACTAAAACAAAACACGCCGTATTCTACAGCCGCAGATTAAACTAGAAAGTGCAAATTGACATAAATTTGGAGTCCAAAAAGCAGCCTAAACACCATGCAAGACCTACGGTTTCAGCATATAAAAAATGCTTAAAGTAACCTTGAAACGCAAGAGTGGGCCAAATATGGGTGTAGCGTGGGCGTTCAAAATAGGGAGAAAACCCTTTTCTGAAACAGGATAGGTCACAAAAATATGCCATTAGTTTGAAAGCCACCTCCACACCCGAACTGGGCATAATATTACCGTTACGGGGATGTTTAAATTTTTAAAACATTTCACTTTCTGTATTTGCTTGCGCCGAGCCTCTCAATTCGCTGCAGGGAACTGTTTAAAGGAGACCCAGCCTAATAACGGAGGCAACAATACTTTCCTCTGCGGAAAAAAAAATACAAGAGGACAGCGAAAACAAGGTCATCGTGGCCGATACAGAAAGGCGATAAAACAGCGTCGTAGAGAAAGGTTCCCAGTTACGGCTTGTTTATGCGGATGTAGTTGCGTATCGCCCCCTTTGGTCGAAATGAAAATTCTTTGGCGAAGCTTTGCACGTGCCTTCGTATTCTTTTTTTAACTTGTTCACAGTAAGATATATTCGCCCTAAACACGCTTCACGTTCTTTGCTCTGCCTCTACAACCCTGTTCAGTGGAGTTTGTGAATATATAAGTATGTTCGGTGGTCAAAACCATAAGGGAAAAGAGTAAATGTTATTCTTCTCTTTTAGTCGTTTTTGTTGTAGTTGTAGCGTGAGGAAGCCGTTGATATCGACGCGATACGCCTATAGTGCCGCGCTGCCACAGCCGTTGTGTAACTCGATTACAGTGGTCATTTCCAGTGGGTCTTATACATATTTCGAGCGCCGAACGCTGCATGCTTGGCGGGAGCTACGAGACAATATAGCGTCGCAACCCAGTACTATCTTTTGTGCCTACCCCGAACATGTTATTACGAGGAAAAAGAAGAGGGAATAACCGGCATCCTACGCATTACGTATTTTTGGGAGTCGCCTTTATGCAGGCGCAAGACATCGGACAGTAGCCTTTGTGGCGCGCAATAACCCGCTATCTACACTTCTTACAGATTTTTCTTATCCTGACTCCTTAATTTTTACATGAGTCGGAAAGAAGTTCAGGGCCACCACCGCAGTGCGATCTTTTTCTCAACGGAGGCGGCTCATTGCAACCTCGTTCTACGCGGCCTTGGGGTTCGTGCGAGAAGATGCAACTGGAAGTATAGCGTCCTTGTTTGCTGGCCCATTGCCAGGGACAGAGGAAGGCTATTGTTTCTTTTTAATTCCAGAGCAATATAATGCCTAGTGAAAGAGGTGAGGTTACTCGATCGAGCTCTTTTTAAGATCTGCAGAGAAAGTTTGAATGTAGCCAAGCACTTCAGGAAGACCCAGGCAGCACAAACTATGGCCTAATGTTGTTACTATATGTTGGAAATATTGGCCCACCACATGAATAATGCATTGCCAACACAGTACCAATGTTCGACCGTGGTTTGTGCTGCCTCGGAAGATGCACTCGCTTGTTCGTTAAAGCAATGGCGTTAACGGGCGCGTCCTCCAGAAAATGTGGCGTCGGCGTTAGCGGCGTCGCCACCGTGAGAGAAAAAAATCCCGAGATTGCCTCTGCCAGGTGGCAGTTGACCACGGGCATGGTCAGGCACGGGTTGGCCCGCAAACTGTGGGGTATCAGGAGGCCGGGCGATATAGCCGAGAGCACAAGGTGGAAATCCGGCCCACTCCTTTCGCATGACAGGAGCAAATGGAAATGGAACTCTCCGGGACCCTTGAATAAATTCGTTGGAGGCGCTTAGATATATTTCAAGCGCGGTAAGGAGAAAGCCTCTCCTGCGATTTTATTGCGAAAGAAATACTACTCTAGGATTCGAGCCTTCAGTGTAGCGCGGCGGTAGCCACGTATTACCCACGTGACGCTGTGACGTCACACCCCACGTGACACTAGGGTGAGAGCTGGGCTACCAACTCAAGCGATCGGCGTAGAGCGGCGGTAGCCCCGTCTTGCACACGTGACACTGTAACGTCACACCCCACGTGACACACGGGCTGGCAGGAACTGCCAACTTCGGTTTCTCGTTTGATATGGGCACGGCCGGTCTCGAGGGAGAGCACATGGGATGGTGATGTCAGAATCAGCCTGCTAGGACCCTGGCATTCACGTTACCCCTATAGGCCACTAAGGCACGTTCATACGGCTTTGTTAAAGCGGGGCTTTATATGAGGGCTGAGGAAGAAGAAAAAGAGAACACTCGGTCACCCGCAGCTAATGCTTTCCCTCAATATTTGATTCAGCAGCATTGAACTCAATTTTTTGCAATCATTTGCTGCTTTTCAACTCATTTCCTTCTTTTTTATCTCCTTTTTCTTTTAAGCTCCTGTTTCTCATTTTTTTCTTTTTTACTCTCTCTATTTTTTTCTATTTTGGTTGTTTTCTCTATTCTTTTTACTGTTTCTACTATATTTTCTTCCTCTTTTGCTTTTTCCTCCTTTACTCTTAGCTGACTGTTTTCGAAGTTGTAATGCAATGACGAAGCCTGACATTAAAGCTTTGCAACGCCTCTGCACAGTTTTGACGTCCGTGGCTGTTTTAACGTCTGCACTCTATATCGACGTCCTTGGCTATTTTGACGTCGAATTGACTTTTTTGCCTCTAATTAGTTAATTACTCCAAATCAACAAAATTTTGCATACAAACACATTCTTTCACCCTCTACCTCATAAAACCATTCTTTTATACATCAGTCAAATCATTTTTCAACAATGATGATGTGACACTCTCCGCGGTCTCGCAAATTCTGTCCACACTCACGAGTCCATTACGGCTTTCGCCTTAAAAGAGTAAGACACGCTAACCCTATAGGCCACGCAGGCGCACTCGTATGCACATTGGTAAAAGCGAGTGTTTATAAATATGTTCGATGATATGTCGTACCAACCAGTATGAGGCGGCCGCGGGCGCATTTACTGACTTCAAATCCTGTCCACACTCACGAGTCCATTAAGGCTTTCGCCTTAAAAGAGTAAGACACGCTAACCCTATAGGCCACGCAGGCGCACTCGTATGCACATTGGTAAAAGCGAGTGTTTATAAATATGTTCGATGATATGTTGTACCAACCAGTATGAGGTGGCCGCGGGCGCAATTAATACAATAACTGACTTCAAATCCTGTCCACACTCACGAGTCCATTAAGGCTTTCGCCTTAAAAGAGTAAGACACGCTAACCCTATAGGCCACGCAGGCGCACTCGTATGCACATTGGTAAAAGCGAGTGTTTATAAATATGTTCGATGATATGTCGTACCAACCAGTATGAGGCGGCCGCGGGCGCAATTAATACAATAACTGACTTCAAATCCTGTCCACACTCACGAGTCCATTAAGGCTTTCGCCTTAAAAGAGTAAGACACGCTAACCCTATAGGCCACGCAGGCGCACTCGTATGCACATTGGTAAAAGCGAGTGTTTATAAATATGTTCGATGATATGTCGTACCAACCAGTATGAGGCGGCCGCGGGCGCAATTAATACAATAACTGACTTCAAATCCTGTCCACACTCACGAGTCCATTAAGGCTTTCGCCTTAAAAGAGTAAGACACGCTAACCCTAGGCCACGCAGGCACACTCGTATGCGCTTTTGTAAAAGTGAGTGTTTATAAATATGTTCGATGGTCTGCCGTACTAACCAGAATGAGGCTGGCGCAATTAATAAATAACTGACTTATTGAGTGAAGCGTTAGGGCATGATATGATGTCTTCAGCCAGCCAGAACTGAAGAGCGCGAGAAACTGGCGCGACGTGGAGGCAGAATTCGATTGCACTTAGGTGTCGTAGTCATCGACGACTCCTGACGCTTGTGCTACGCGAGACCGATGCTGCTGCTGCAAGTCTTTCGCATTCTATGATATCTGATGACTGTATGCTAATGAGTAAATGTGAGATAATAGAGGTTAAAATTAAGGACTTAGTGAATCTAGACCCTCTAGGATCAAAATATGAAACGACATGGAGCCGGAGCAGCGACCGATTGATTTTAAAAATGCCAGATCACAGATTTCTTGCGTGAAATAAAAGTAATTGAAATAAAAGTTGTGTGAGATATAGAGGCTAAAATTAAGGACTTAGCGAATCTAGACCCTCTAGGATCAAGATATGAAACGACATGGAGCCGGAGCAGCGACCGATTGATTTTAAAAATACCAGATCACAGATGTCCTGCGCGAAATAAAAGTAATTGCACGGTTCAGGTGGCCGGTTTTGAGCATCAGTCAGTGAAAGCGTTATGGTTTCGTTATAGTTAGTATAGTTAGTGTTATAGTTTCGGTTTAGGCATTTAACCTCAGGCGTTTCTCACCAATACTCATTTCTTCGCACAGCGCAAGACGATATGCGTTCTTTTGCCAAAGGGAGTCGAAACGACGTAGCGCGCTTCCTTGTTCCTTGGTACACCCTACCCTCATTCCTCGTCGCCACTGTGAAGTGCGTGAACCTCGCGCGATGGCCAGTCGCCTGGTTGTTCCCAATAGACAACAGCAGTCAATCTGTGCGTTGCTCCACCCACGTCAGAACTTCTTCCCACGGTAGCCACCCTTGGAGGTCTTCCTCTGAGAGCCTCCACTCTCCTCTCTTCAAATAAGATCTAACTGAACTGATACTATATGAAACAATTAATAGGTTAAATTGGGTAAAATAACCAATTTTATTCATTGGGGTTTCACGGGCGAAAGAGTAGATTCCGGCTATATGGATATTGGTTTGGTTTGGTTTGTGGGGTTTAACGTCCCAATGCAACTCAGGCTATGAGAGACGCCGTAGTGGAGGACTCCGGAAATTTCGACCACCTGGGGTTCTTTAACGTGCACTGACATCGCACAGCACACGAGCGCCTTGCTTTTCGCCTCCATCGAAAAGCTACCGCCGAGGCCGGGATTCGATCCCGCGTCCTTGGGAACAGTACGAGCGCCGTAACCACTGCGCCACCCCGGCGGGGTGGCTATATGGATATATAAACGTGGCAAACAGACGATGACCCATTAAGGTAAGAGAACGGGAAAGAAGGAAACAAAAAAGCTGCCATAAAGTCAGGTAAGGAGAGAATAATGACGACTAAGCGCCCTGTGTTTGCCTCATTGGTCTCAGGTTGGTTTTCAGGTGTGTTCATAAAGCGGAGTTGTTAGTCTAATCCAGTGTGCCTCCATGCTTCTACCGAATCCACTGACCTTAAACCGCGCAGTAAGTATTATGGAGAGTGCAACACCACGGAGCCCCCAACGGTGCGTAAAGAATCTCCTAACCAGCGCTTGTTTTTCCTTCGTTTGCGTCTGAGCTGAATGTCGACAGCAGCTTTTACACGCGGCAGTAAAAGAAATCTAGTAAGAAAATCTTCAAACTGCGCAGTGAATTCAACACAGCTACGAGTGCTGCGAACGCAAGGTTTTCAGGCAGCCAAAAAAAAAAAAAACAGCGCTTGAGCCAATAACCTGGTCAGGATCTTAGAATAATGCTGAGGCGCGCACTAACACCAGCAACAAGAAAGGTAAGGCTTCAGTACAAAGCCAGATAATACCAATGCGACTACATCTTCGAGCATTGCTTACAGGACGAAACGGCAACGAGACCCCTTCACGACAGCGAAATGAAACGCTTTATTCATCAATGGAAAAAAGTGGAGTACCCTGAAGTCGTTCGTGGAGTCTTATTTTGATATTACAAGATGGATCCGACATGTTACAAGCTTAGGTCGGCTTTCATGGAAGCTAACGGCCTCTGGCTCCCATTTTAAGGCATCTTGATGCTGGTACGAGCTTCGACCGAGAACGAAAATGAAACGATGCGTGCGTAAAAGGCGTTTGCTTAAGCCCTAAAAGGATTTGCTTCGAAAAACGAAGGGACGGATCACTGGTCAGCGAACAAGCCTCGAAATGAGGTTTGATTTTATCTGAAACGATGTCGGCACGTGAACTCATCCAACTCTCGAAAGAGATCAGACCAAACAGTGGGAAAAAATGCGCAAGGTATTGGGCACAGTGCTATAAGAGATCCTCCTGCAAGAAGGTAAGTATTGCGCCGTCAAATGTATTACGTTTCGTGGAAGCGATAGGCTTGCCCAAGCAACGGATATGCCGCAATAGAATACATATGGGAACAGAGGGATCTATGGAGGACAAGGAAGAGAATCAAATAAAGGAATTTTTTAGGAAGGCTACGAAATTGCGATAGACGGGAATCGTCAGGGGGTATTTTATTTTTCCTTGAAGAAGTACATGTCCATAAACAAAACTTTAATCCCCAACGCCAGGTGACCCTTGCTTACCTTGTCAGGCAAGGATGCGATACACGCATGTAGGATAAAAAACGCATAAAGACTAAGAAAAGCATGTAGTTATTTTTCTAACTGTTGTGTAGTGAGTTAGAGTTTTGCAAGAGGTTTCAATATATAGGCGAAACGATTCATTGTGAAGTATTGACTCTTTAAGTTAACTGTTCTTTGACCGTGAACATAAAAGCGATTTACGGGTCCTCGAAAACATTCTTCATAAATGAAGTATTTAAATAACCCTGGTGAAACGTAGCAAAAACGTAGTTATTTAAAATCCCTGTCATACATGCAAAAGGTATTTCACTTAAGCTTTATGCATAACACGCAAAGATCTTTCTGTTCAACTTTTTGAAGGAGTGTACAAAAATTTGGAAAAGACATGAGTAATAAAATAAGAAGCATTGTAAAACATTTTCAGAATGTAAAAAATGAGGTATATATAAGAATATAAAAAGAATTGTGTAATGACAATTTTCTTCTGAAAATATTGCTTCTACATCTGAACGTGGGTTCTTCTTTTTGCTTCTCTCCTCCTCCTCCTTTCGATGGAGGCGAAAAGCAAGGCGCCCATGTGCTGTGCGATGTCAGTGCGCGTTAAAGAACCCCGGGTGGTCGAAATTTCCGGAGTCCTCCACTACGGCGTCTCTCATAGCCTGAGTTGCTTTGGAACGTTAAACCCCACAAACCAAACCAAACCAATTCTTTTTGCGTATCTGTGTTAAACAGCACTTTTGGCAGCTTGTGTTGAACAACGTGGCCTCAATAAGATAGCATTACAAATTTTAGCCCATCAGCGAGGTCGAGACTAGCAACGTCCTATTCTCGCACCTGCGCATCCAGAAAGAAGATCAGAGCTGTAGGCAAGCACTGCATTGAAACCAGCGAGAATTCCGCAATGCTGCGTCATATATGCTGCTTGGACACACAGGCCGCATCAGTGTGTTTTTCTGAACTTCGATCATACGATCATTCACCTTTTATGCCGTCAGCTAAAACCACCACGTAACAAAAAACACAAATCCTAAAATTTTGAATCTCCAGGAGGTTTAAACGAGATTCAAACGTCGGTCACTTTTTTGGACTTATTATTAGGCAATCGGGTAACTCTAAAGCGAAAACGTTTGAGATGAGAACTAACTGCGCGGCCACAACCATTAGTCTCACCGCCAGCGTCCGTTACTCCGTCACAGAAGTCCGCGCACCGATCGTCAGTTCGTTTCTTAAGATATTAATTACTCGCCGCGGTGGCAAGTAGCGTCTTTAGCCCTATTTTGTACACATTTGGCGTATAACGGTAGCTTATAAGGGTGGATTACAACGGTAGCTTATAACGGTACACTTCGGTTGCAGTTAAACACACGAGGTGCAGCTGCTGTTATTGCACATTTCTCTAATGCCATGTGGAGCGAAACTTGGAAACGACTCGCGGTCAAAAAAAAAAAAAAAAAAAAGGGGGTTTCTTTTATTTCGAGGTCAAAGAGAGGCTTCGGACAAACAATATGTGTCATATATGACATTGGGGGTGTTGTCGCTACTGCCCTTACATCTTTTTATTTAGTGCTACCTCACTTCAAAGGAAAAATAGTTGCCCCCGCCGCGGTGGTGCAGTGGATAGGGCGCTCGTTTACTGTTCCCAAGAGTGCGGGATCAAATCCCGGCAGTGGAGGCGCTTTTCGATGGAGGCGAAAAGCGAGGTTCCCGTCGTCTGTGCGTTGTTAGTCCCAGGTGGTCGAAATTTGCGGAGTCCTCCACTACGGCATCTCTCATAGCCTGAGTCGCTTTGGGATGTTAAATCGCCTATACTAAATCAAACAAAAGGAGAACACATAACATAACAACACCAATGTTTTACCACAATGTGATATTCTCTCCAGCGTTTCAACAGGGTTCCTAAAGCACACTGTTTTTTTGGTGCACTGTAACGCGAGATTTCTTAGTAAACTATAGCAGCTGACGTTGGTAGAGCACTGCATCTTTTCTTTTTTCTCCTGTGCCTTCATTTCCTTCTTTCTATCTGCTTTTTGTGCTCCCCCTTCCATCTTTATCATGTGTAGTTCGGCCATCATTTCCGTCCAAATTCGACTTTTTCATTATTGTACCAGACGTGTCTAGCATCTGCGAACCGATATCAAAGATTACAATCGCATTTCCCAAGAGATTATTCCGTTACCTTGTTATCTTGTTATTTTATTTCAAGAAAGTCTGCGTCGTCTTCGCCCACAACGCACGTATAAACAGCAGTGTGCTCCTAATGATGTTTTCCTTTGCGCATATTCTGCCGCTCTAAGCCAACCACTCTCCGACCGCGAAACCATGAATACGTCCGCAGAGGCCCAAGGAGAATTAAATCTCGCATAGGAGGCAATCTTGCAAGCACTAAAAAAAAAAAAGAAAAGAAAAGAAAAAAAAATGACGAAAAAGCGCGGGAAACGATCGCGTCATTTCGTAACGCCCAGATTTCGGGCTTTTTTTTTTTTTATATCCTTTTTGCTGACAAAGACAACACGTGTCTGCAATGGTAGCAGAGGGAGAGGAGCCAATGAATGTAAGGGAAATCGAAAAACAAAGCCGAAGGCTATAAAGCGCTCAGTGTCACATTGCGTCATGTCTTCTGTGAAACGATAGTTTTTGTTACTTGCTATTTCGGGAATTCCCTTTTTCTGCGTTCAGCCACCCACGTGTAGTATGTCTTCCCCTTCGGCTATACTATATCGAAGCAAGCGTTTCTCGGAGTCGTAGTAGCCTGTTACGCGTGAAAATGTTATATCATTGGAAGAAATTTCGTGCGAAATTAAAATACGTTCTTTCCCAGCTGTTAGCAGAAGTGTCATCTGCAGTGAGCTGCGTCCTTTTTCACTATAGTCATCGGCAACGGGTGAAGACACGTCGTGGAAGTGTTTTGTGAAGACATTAGCGCCCGACCACTAATAATAACTGAGATAGCTTCGTAATCAACTGACAAAACGAAGCAGTTATTTCAGTGGGTAAATATACAATCGCGATCGTGGGGATGGGTGAGGGAAGCGAGGGAGGGGGAGGAGTGTTAATACTGCGCCACACAACGAAGTGAAGACAGAGTGAAGCCTTAGTTCCGTACGCGCAAGTAGTGTAACTCTAGAAACGCGAAGCACTAAGTGCACTCGGGTCCGCACTCTTCGCAGACAGCTGTAATGCGCAAACACGTCTCATTGCAGACGACACAGCCTTGGCGAACAGCCTTCTACCAGGGCTATTCGATACAAGGCGTCTTACGCTGTCGCCTCTCTGCGTTCATTCCTCCATAAAGTTTCTGAGTATTCCATGTATCGAAACAAGGCGCCATGATCCACTGTGCGCCCTCGACATTGCGAGAATTCCCTACGTCTATTCGGGGATTCGGGGAAATATAGGCTTTGTATTTAGCTATATATATACATAATATATATATATATATATATATATATATATATATATATATATATATATATATATATATATATATATATATACTAAAAATGACACAGCAGGAAACGATGGAAGAAGAGTTTATGATTGGAATAAACAAATCAAATTTGTGATATAATCAGAAATTGAATATATTGTGGCGAGTGAAAGACGAGTAAGGCATTGCTGTATACTGATGAGTGAAAGAAAAAAAATCATCGCCTTTCTTTCGCATCAATTATATTGATCGCCCTAGACATTTTTATTTTCTTCAACGCGTCACCGCATACCCTCTCTCACAATGGCGCCGATAAGAAGCGCACATCTACAGGCCAAAGTAAGTACATCGCTTTCTTCAAACGAAACCTTCATGAGAGATAGATGCAGGCTAATTATTGTAATACGAGAAGTACATATTGCACTCATGCAAGGCGCTATATCATTGCAAAGAACGACATTTGCATGCCAGAGCCGCGTCGTATAAATAATTGAAAGCGGTCGCACGCTTAATTCCTAGTGTCGACATTGTACAAAAATTACCACTTTTGGGTTTCTTTATGTGCCAAAATTGCAAGACATGGGTTCCTTGCCTCGCATAAAACTACTTCGACGAACGCAAACAGGTAGCCATCAAGTTCTTAACTCGACGCAGTATTAACGGCCCCCGATAACTCCGAGGAATCGGCCGAGAAAGGAAAACAGATATTTCAACAGTTAAATACAAAATTGTGTTCAGAGATAGAAAACAAAATGCAGAGTTTCGCAGTGACGACACAGAGGAGCCCCAGTTTCGTAACTATACTGTAACCACTGCACAAATTCAGCACGCTAAGTGCCGTGGCAACATGTTTGCGCAAAGCAAAAAGATAACAACTTAAACAAGAAGTGATGACGACACCGTGAGATACGTTTCCGACCGGCGCTTCGATGACATCGCCGGAAATGACGTGACATCCAAGACGGATGCAATACTCAACGAGAAGAAAGCGAAGCCACTTTCTTCGCGGTGGTTACGCATTCAGTGTTGCTGCACGGGGGCAGAGATTGGGACACAACCGTAACTTACCAGCCGACTAAAACGCGGCGCGCGAAAACAAAAAGTCCTACAGACAGCAAAAACAATATGAGGAGCCAGCCTATGGTGTCAGCAAAGAACCCAATGCTCTCGAAACACTTTTTTGCTCTCCTTAGCATCGGCTGAGTGCAAAGACCGCTGGTAACGAGTTGTGATGGGGGGGGGGGGGGGGGGGGGGGGGGGCGTGGTTGCTATGACGGAGAGCCTTGAAAGGACACAAGCTGTCAAATTCGTTCTGTACCATGACATATCCAGGCGTCCCTTGTTACTTGAAGATCGAGCTTCAGTAGGGAAAGAAAAGTACTAAATTTCTGTAGCAAAAGAGAAAGCGTCGATACTTTCTGGTCAGCATCGATGGACGGCTGTGGAGTGCCCAGCATCAATACTGACCACGACCGAACAGTCAGAGCATTGTCCTTCATATGCAATCGTATCTTGAACTTGTTTTGCATGTTGCGCCGGTCAAGTTAAGTAACGCCCGTTATTTTTGCCGCTTACTTTGCGGAAAGGAATCTCTATTTTGGCTCGTGCGCCTCCTTATCAGCTGATCGACTGTCACAGAAGAAGTGGGGTGTCGAAACGCTGGAAATACGGGCCTTTCGTCCGTTGTTTAAGACACCCGACACCGCCTTCGGTCATAGACTCATGATCGATGCGGGCATGAAGACGCGTTTAAGTTGAACGTCCGTAGAAGATACGCTGAACTCTACGCTGCATCTTCCTTCGTTATCTCATTCAGTTTGACACGAGCTTTCTCTTTTCTTTTTATCAGAGAACGATGAACCTTGGCACAGAATTCTGAACAATGGAACATCGGAAGCCGATATTGCATGATCACTGCAGGCGCCTGTCAACCCATATCGAATGACGCCCCATCTGCCCGTGGGTCGTCGGTGTCTGTATATGTGTCATACGATTACTCAGAATTGCCGTTTCCCTCCTGAAAATGTTACAGAATGAAAACAGATTTGACCCCGCGTTCTCGGTTCACGAAGGAATTCTTCAAGCAGTACGCAATATATGACAGGCCTTCTGGCGGAATTTCCCCTATTTTGTGCCGGTCCTAATGGAGCTGGAATCGAACATCTGTCGGTTGCTTTCAGTGCGACACGTTTTCTCTTCTAGATGTCTACCTCTCACGCAAGTAGAAGTGTCCTGATTGTTGCAAAGCGTCAAGACACTGTGCGCTTAGGTAACCGAACTGATCCAAAATTTTTAATCCTCTTCCCACGTTGCAGCTGTTATTTGAAATTAATATGAGAACTTTTTCTTTAATCTGCAGTCTCTTTTCTCCCTTTCAAAACATAATGAACCTAATACATCCGTCAAAGGTCAATGCATTCCTTGCGCTGACCTTTGCACTGCACTGGTTCCAAATGCCGCTAACAGCTGCTGTCCAGGGGCGGATTTATATGGGTCGCTCGTGGAGGAGACGGATAAAGGGGTGATCCATTCAAGTCTTGTGTTTTTAAAGTATTTTAGTGACCAATATGTGTTCAACTTGATTTTGCTATACAAAATAACTTTTTACCTTTTACTGCGGGCTGTGGGATGGTGGGATGGGGGAGGGGGGGGGGGGGGTCAGCCTTCCCTACGCAGCAGAGATGACAAAGAACTTTTTATTTACCCATTTAGTTTGGTTTGGTTTGGTTTTGGGGTTTAACGTCCCAAAGCAATTCAGGCTATGAGAGACGCCATAGTGGAGGACTCCGGAAAATTCTACCACCTGGGGTTCTTTAACGTGCGCTGGCATCGCACAGCACACGGAGGCCTAGCTTTTCGCCTCCATCGAAAAGCGGCCGCCGAGGCTGGGATTCGATCCCGCGTCCTTGGGCACAGTGGTCGAGCGCCCTAACCACTGCGCCACCCCGGCGGGGTTTATTTACCCATTTAGACGACGACCCCGCCGGGATGGCACAGTGATTAGGGCGCTCGACTACTGCACCCAAGAATGCGGGATCGAATCCCGGCCTCTGCGGCCGCTTTTCGATGGAGGCGAAAAGCAAGGCGTCCGTGTGCTGTGCGAAGACAGTGCATGTCAAAGAACCCCAGGTGGTCGAAATTTCCGGAGCCCTCCACTACGACGTCTCTCGTAGCCTGAGTCACTTTGGGACTTTAAACTCAACAAACCAAACCATTCAAACGACGTTAAATTCTAAAACATCCTTTATCTCATCATCACTAGCCAGTAAACTTTGTCGGGCCATTTGTAGGACACAGGACTTGTTCATTAATCTTCTAGCAATAACCTTAAATGCACCCGCGACCATATTCAAAGAATTCATGTTCTTTTCCCTAATATAATTACGTTGCCATTTCCCCAACCGCTCCTCATCCTTCTTTCCGTAATATCTCTCCTCGAGGCGAATAAAGTATCAAGGTTTTTCATACTCCGACTAATCATCTGTTTTTCATTAAAGGTCTTCTAAAGGTGCGCGTGTTCCGTTATCACTTCGTATCACTTCGCGATACGTGAAGAGCAAGGTACATAAAGATAATAATTCGCCAGAGACACCTGAGACCTGAGAAGTTCGAGAATGCGAAAGCATTACGCTGCCTTAGAATACATTGCTATTTGTAAAGTGGCAAGTCATGCTAAGTACAAAATAATTATGAGTCATGGCTATGACTATGAGTCATGACTATGCATAAGGTTTGTGAAATCTCTACGCCGTGCATCACGTTACTTTGTAAAGTGCTCACTTACGCCACGTTTCATAATCACTATGAGTCCTGGCTATCTTGGGCGTTAGTATAGTTCATTGTGTTGCAATATTTATGATTACACGTGTCTTTTACATACGTTGTGGCACCGTGCATCGGCGTGGTGACGTCATCAAAATTACATGCCATGCATCGGCGGAAAAATAAAGTTCATAACAACAACAACAACATGCCATGTACGCCGGCGCCGGCGAACTAGTCAGCGTCCGGCGATGTCACCTGCCAACTATAGCATATATTGGCGGGTTCAGTGCCCGTCTGCTGTAAATTCGGCCACGGCATGTGGTCTCGTGATTTCCAACAAACCGCCGAACATTCAGTTCCTGGTCATATCACCTACCATATCCACCACCTGCCATGAGCATGCTTGTGAGGACACGTACCGACACACCACCTCCATACCCGTATTCCATGTCGCCGGCCAAACACTACTTGGAAGCATGCTTATGATTTACACGCCATGAACACCGCCGCCGGCTATTCCGCTAGAGGGACATACAATGATTTCACATTTATAAATAAATATGTTCATTACAAACTTGTTTCCTAAGGATTATTTTTTTTTTTCTAATCGAATTCGAAGGTACAGATTTCCAACATCCCCGCCGTGGTGGTGTAGTGGTTAGGGCGCTCGGCTGCTGTGCCCAAGGCGGAAACGCGGTGCTCCTCTACAGTAGCTATATTAGCTTCGCGAACACATGGTGATGTCGACAATTAACCAGTACTCCCCAGTTGGGGCTGGGACAGCTGGGTCACCGGCGCTTGCGGCGGGGGCCAGCCTGCCCCAGAATTTTTATCTGTTGTAGGCCGTCATTGCACCCGCCACCGTTTGGTGGTGGACGACGGCTGTTATTGCGGCGCGCTTCTTTCTCTCCCTCTTCCTTTTCTTTCTTCTCTATTTTCTCTTCTGTCTGCAGGAGGCAGAGGAGGTGACCCCGCCGGGGTGGTGCAGTGGTAAGACGCCCGACTACTGTGCCGGAGTACCCGGGTTCAAACCCGACCTCGGCGGCTGCGTTTCGATGGAAGCGAAACGAAGAGGCGTCCGTGTGCTGTGCGATGTCAGCGCACGTTAAAGATCCCCAGGTGGTCGAAATTACCCTCCACTACGGCTCCTATTTCTCTCTTTCCACTTTCACTCCCATCTTCCTCCCTTCCCTTACGGCGCGGTTCAGGTGTCCACAGAAAACAAGTGAAAAGGTTACCGCGCCTTTCCCCTTATAAATTATCAATCGTTTCGCGACTCATGTCGTCTACTTGTGTCAATTTGCCGCCGGAGATAACTATGAAGTTACCTGTAACGCTATTTTAAAACCGCCCGATGATTCCCTGAAGTCTCCGCATTAAGATCATAAAGTCTGGTGAGTGTATAGATATACAAAAGACCGTGAAATCAAGCCATGAACGTCTCAAAATGCGGTCTAGCAATAATGTCCGTGCACGAAGCATCCCCCGACATAATCTCGTTAGAGCTCAGCGTGAGATAATCTCTTAAGATGAAAATCAATGGCTACGTCTATGGCAGTCTATTACGTTTGGTGCGGCGGCGAGATACTGGGCCTAACTGGTCACTTCCTCAAGAGAATGTAGCCCAAAAGAAACCAGTCGATGAAAACACACACACAGGTCGAAAACAGATCCTTTTACTCTTTGGCGTCTCTCTCAGAAGCCTCGAACGACTCCATGGCGCTCCTGTAGAGCTTCTGGTTGCTCCAGAGTTGGGCGGCGTGCGGGTTGAGCGGGCTGGCCACGTTGGGCTCAGCGAGCAACGACTGGATCGAGAGAAGCACGGTTCGCACTTCCAGCAGTGGTGTCCACTTGTCCTGCAGAATGTCGATGCAGATATCGCCCCGGACACTGACGTTGGGGTGGAAGCATGGGGTCTGGAAGCGCACAATAGGAGACTGGAACGGGTAGCGGTCGGAGAACTGGAGGCACAGCCGATACGTTGTCCCTTCGAACACCGTGCCCTCCGGTCCCTGGACCGTGGCGATCCAGCGGAACAGGCTGTCGCCGTCTGGAAAAGCAGAGATGCCCTTGGGTCCGGACGTCAGCAGAGACATGAGCTCCTGTTGCAGCCTCTTCGCAACAGAGCCACGGCCCGAGTCGGCTATGGGCTGTGAATCATTGTCGCTAGCGGAGACGTTATCCCCGTGAGCATCCGGAGTCGCCGAATCCATTCGAAATATGAGGTCCTAAAAGCCCGCCGCTACCGCTCTCGACCCTCGGGGGTCCTCGTCTTTTTCTACGATCCGCGCCTCGAGGCAGGCGCGGGTGCATGTTGCGAAATTTCTCGTGCGATAATTACCTATCGCGACCTCAAATCCAACAGAAATACGAGAAAACGCGTAATTTTGTTCCCTCAACAGTAGTCTTATTCGTTTTGAAAATATTTTCGCTATTTGTCGCCAGGTGACGCTGCTCAAAGGACCCTTTAACCGATCTAAGATATAGGGGAAAACGAGCATGATAACAACTGCTACTCCCCCCCCCTCCCCCGTTTCAAAGGGGAAGCTCCTATATTCCTTCCATCCATCCATCCATACCATTGAGAGAACGGAATCACGCCGATAGAACAGGTATGAAAGAAGTAATTCACTTGCGATCACAAACAGGTCATTGCCACATTGCTCAAAGAGAAGAGAATAATGTTACCCTCGGTTACACCTCTGTTTTGTTCGCGCTGAAATTTAGTGGTGCAACGTGTTTTAAGACGCGCTTTTAGGAGGTACATGTTTCGTTAGATGAGAATATGGCTGGGACTGGTAGGTCCCCGCTGTTTGAGGCGGAGGCTAGCCTGCCACCAAAGATTGTACCTGTTGTAGGCCGTCATTACATCCGCCGCCGCTTCGGTGGCGGACTGCTGTTGTAACGCGCGTATTTCTCTCTCCCCCTTCTTTTCCTTCTCTATTTTCTCCTCTGTCTGCACGAGGCAGCGGACCCGACCTCGGCGGCTGCGTTTCGATGGAGGCGAAACGAAGAGGCGTCCGTGTGCTGTGCGATGTCAGCGCACGTTAAAGATCCCCAGGTGGTCGAAATTGCTCCGTAGCCCTCCACTACGGCTCATATTTCTCTCTTTCCACTTTCACTCCCACCTTCATCCCTTCCCTTACGGCGTGGTTGAGGTGTCCACAGAAACAAGTGTGACAGATACTGCGCCCTTTCCCTTCCTATGAACCAATTATTATTATTGGACGAACCGTACCGATAAACGGCACTTTCGTAAGAAATTTTCTCACGAACGAATATGCACCTTAAGTGAGAAAAGCAGCCTTCACTTCGTAGAAATGAGCAAGCGCAAAAGGTTCTACCACCCCGAACACAGCGCCGACAGGCGTGCAGCAGAGTCAGAGATCTTTGCATGGAATGTTCACAGGAGAAGTCCGAATTTATCGATACACTCAAGAATATTTAAACCTGAAAATAACGCTAATATTTAACGGACAACCAATAAGGGAAACGGACAAACTCCGGGTCCTAGGAATGTGGCTCCGAAACTACGGGAAAAGACTATCAAAACATTAACCAAAACAACGAACTAAATATGCGGAATGATCCGCAGGATAACGAATAAAAGAAACGGGCTGGAGGAGGCCGACGCAATCAGGATAGTGTCACTGCCTTGGTGATACCACGATTGACGTACAGCTTGCCGTACCACAAACTAAACCAAGAGGAAATCAATCAAATTGACGCACAAATTATGAAAGCCTATAAGATCGCGCTAGGACCCCCCCCCCCCCCCCCCCCCCCTCCCCCTAGAGCCTCCACGCAAAAGCTCATGGAACTAGGAGTATTCAACACCTATAACGAACACAGCAAAGCGAACACATTTTTTCAGAAAGTCAGGCTAGCACAATCCAAGGTAGGAAGGCTGGTTTGGTTTGGTTTGGTTTGTGGGGTTTAACGTCCCAAAGCAACTCAGGCTATGAGAGACGCGGTAGTGGAAGACTCCGGAAATTTCGACCACTACTAACGAGACTTGGCCACCGAGTACGTAATAAGAGAGATCGAAAATTCGACTGCCATACCACAAAAGATTAGGGAAACGTTCGTGGATAGCCCTATGCCAAAAAGCATGAGCCCCCTGCACAACACAGGGAGGAGAGAGGCTAGGGCAAGAGCTCTAGGCCAAAGCCTGGCAAAGAAATCAAACGTCCTCTATGTGGATGCTTCCACGTACAGAGACAGAAAACCGGCAGTCGTAGCCGTCGTTAACAACCAGGGAAAATAAATATCCCGCATGTCAATTAGGGAAGAGGTGGCAATAGCTTTAACCATCACGGAAGCAAACAGAAGCAAGGGCTATAGAATAGTAACAGACTCACAGGCCGCATGCAGAAGCTTCCTAAGGGGAAGGATAAGCAGGCAGGCCGGCACCCACCTCAGCGAGGCGACAAAACTCAAAAGCAAGCAGAATGTGTAATAGGCACCTGGGCAGGGAGGAGTGGAGGGAAACGTTAAAGCCGAAGTGATAGTTTGATGTTACACAAACCGAGCGAGCGACGACAAGGGGGAAACCAACGCTACTCCGAACAGCTACGGAGAGCTCACCATGCTTTCGAAGTTAGGAGGCCGTAAATACCCGCTTCCCCACAAGACACTCACAAGACATCAAGCAACTACCTGGAGACGGCTACAAACAAACTTATACCCAAGTAGTTACATATACAGTAAGATTTGGCCTACGCAATGCACTCCAGAATGCGTGTGGTGCGGAGAGATAACCACCCTCTACCCCTCCACATGAAGCGTACTCGACAGAGCCCAAAATAACGAACCCGTCAGTCGAGCAATGGGAGGGGCTTCTGACCAGCTCCGACCTGCAAGATCAGCTAGCGCTGGTTGAGCGGACCGAACAGACAGTAAGAACCAATGGGATCCTGTGCCTAGGAACAATACCTGCAGCTCAAGACCCCAATCCCTAAACCCCTTCCCATTTTGCGGAATAAAGTTTTATACTACTACTACTTGATCGTAGCTGTTTCGGAAGTAGCCGCAAAGCCATTGTATTGAAATTCGGTAAAGAAACTAAGGGCAAATCTCAGGCGATAAGCTGACTGTCACGACGCGTATGGGGAATAAAAAGGATGCTGTGCAGAAGTTTCGAGCTCCGAGGCTTGTTCCTGGAAATAAAATCACAGAAACAATTGTCACAACAGAAATGCGTATAGTGCGATGAGAGACCAAATGTTTAAAAAACACTTCAAGCTTCCTTGAAGGTAAATGAGTGTAGAAGGAGAGTAGGCTAAGGTCAAAGATCACGAGCGCGTACTTCTTATACTGTGAATCCGGCTTCAACCAAGGGTCCAGGGTTCGACTCATTTCCCGCCCTCCCATCTCAAAGGAGCTACCCGAGTTGGTAGCTCCTGCCAGCTCTGCCTTTATTTGTTAACCCATCTCATGGCTACAGTGTTTCTTTACAGCGGACTTTCAAAACTGGTATCAATATTCCATAACGAGAATGGCCTCTATAATAAGCACGACATATATAACGTGTAAAACCTTGAAACACAGACTGCGCATGCATAATCAATTTAGAGTGCACTGCAATTCCAGTAAAAGTATATAGCATCGATAGATTTTGATTGGAAGTGAGAAACCTTTTAAATTTTTAGAAACCTCTATCCTTGTTCGGATTCCAGATTAATTACTCGTCTTATTTTTGACTGGAAGTATTCAGTGCATCAGTGAAAAGTTTCTATGATAAACCCTGTCTTTGAGTTCATTCAGTCGCTCTTAGCAAAGCGATTTCTTTTACGCAATCAACCCTGCTGTGGATGCGTAGCTATAAATTCTCATCCCTGACCGTACAGATTTAAGTACATCCTCAATGAGCGGAATATCTCGTGAGGTCCCTAAAATATTGCGAAATTTATTTTATGTGGTACATGTTGTTTAGTTTCCGTTATTTCTAGATGATGGTTATTTCTAGGTGGTGGTCTTTTACTTCAGCCATGACGGCACTCTCTGTGGTACGGGAATAGCCGTATGGCCATGAAATCGAGGAATCCAAGAACAACATAAAACGTCCACTGGCCATTGTAATAGAGACGATAAAACCTGGAAGCAGAAATGAATGATCGCACTGCCAAGTCTAAAAATAAATAACGAGGCAGCATAGTAAACACGCAACTCCTCACTCGCGCTTTATTACGTAGCGTGAGTCCCTCAGATTCCTTCGATAACACGAGGCGACCAACTGCGTCCCGCGAGAGTCTGCAAATGAAGTATTGCTAGCCAAAATATAAGATACATATGTAATTGACATAGGAGACAGTAACTTCTTTTTTTTTTTTTTTCAAATGAAAGACGAGGATGCCTGGCGCTCGAATGATAGCTAAAACTTTCGGTCCTGTCAGATAAATGATGACCGTTCTCAGGTTCTAAGCCGCGCGTCTTCCTTACAACGTGACTGAGACTCGTGATGCTAATATCGATTCGGGTCTTCCATAACGATTATACATAAGAATGCAAGATTCCGTGACCTGATTAAAATCAAAAACAAATAAGATGTCAGAGATGGAAGCACTTTTTATGAGCAGAAAACACCTTGCGAAATATCACCTTCAAGAGCGCTCGATAAAAAGGTCCGTAACGTGACTTCCTGCTGACACCGAACGAGGGTATAAAGCGCAGTCGCGAGTATCTGTTTGAGAGAAGCAATGTGGTCATCTCAAACGAAGATTGTTTGCGGAGTATTAGTAGCAGTAGTGAATAGTCTGATGTACACCGATCATACGACTCCATAGTTGACCTCCACAGTGTGGGCGCTCCGCGAATCTTTGATGTTCAGCGCCCGTGACGTAACTCTTTCCAGACGACTAGCCATCACGAAATTAGTACGTACGTGACGACATTTACCGGTATACTGTAGCTAGCTTCTTATAAGCCGTAGATTGCTAGCTTCCCACAGTAGCGGTGCAATCATGCGGCGATCTTTCGCAGAAGAAAGATTTCTCCTCCCAGCACGCCTCGCTCGTGTGTGCGGGTGTCTCTTCGTGTCAGGCGCCTGGCAAGGCTCTTTCGAAGACCACAGACCCTGCTTCACAGGTTGGTACACGCTGTACGTGACTCTGACGGTAACGGTAATCCTAGCCTGCGAGAGTTTCCTGTTCGTTCGACGCGTCCTCTTGTACGTGTCCGACACGACGGACTTCTTCGAGAAACTCTTCATTTGTCTTTACCTTATCATAGCGGTCAAGGTATTGACCAATTTTTCCTTCCTCATCGGCGGAGCTCACACCCTTGTTGAAGCTTTGCGTGCGGTGAAGAAACTGGAACTTTCCATTGGATTCACGCTCCAGGACAGCGGAGAGCGCTTCTGGCGCAAACGTTATTTGAGGGTAGCTCTGTTCGCCATAGTTCTGTTTATTTTCGCGTGGCGACGAGGTGTCACGGAGAGTGACGTCACAGGTGACCTCCCACCGACGGTCGCGTGGCTGCTGCAGGCACTGTCGATGATTTTCTGCCTGCACCTCGCAGTTATCGGAACCATGGTCGTAATTGTTGAGAAGTACTTCTGCATCGTACTAGCGCAGTATATGAAGTTTCTGGTGGACAAAACCAAGGACCAACTCCTCAGGCTTCCAGCGTTTTTGCGTCAGACGGAAGACGTATCGAACGCAATCGACAGGCTCAGGGCTAATTACCACACCGTGGCAACGATAGTAAGAGATGTGGACAACTGGTTGCGCTGCGCTGTGGTCATGAACTTTCTCTGTTCGGCTCTGGTCGGTTGCGTTGTCGCCTACGCAGCAGTTGACTCGCAGGCTAGTAGGGGAAAGCTCTCGTGCATGGCATCCTATGCCACATTGACCGTCATGACAGTGGTGGATGCATCTGTGTCGGCTGGCGACATCAAAACTCAGGCAAGAAACCTCAAGGCGTTGCTGGAATCGGCGTCTCTGCTTCGCCTCCCTCCCAGACTGTCATGTCAGGTAAGACAGCTATGTTGATAATTACTGCTTAAATATTGGAAGAGCGCTAGAAATGGACGACAAGAGGTCATAATATCCTCTCCTTTACAACTCACTAACAAGTTAAAAAATGTTATAGTGCAGCTTCGATGTAAGCAATTGTTACTGTGTGAAACTTATGACACCATACGTTACTGCACCCGGTTGTATCGCAGTATATATAGCGTATCCCAGCTAAGATAGACCAATATTTGCAAAAACAAGCATTCTTTCTAATAGACATCAAGTGAATGTTGTTAATGGTCTTGTAGAGTACCGACTGGTACTTTTTTTTTTGCTCCATCCCCTTAATTATTCGACATTAGTTTTCTATATATCTATCGAAATGCTAAGGTGTAAACGGCAAAGCTATTGACATCGAAGAAAATGGTCGACCCAGATGTTTCCAACGGGGTAGCGCGCTGCAGCGTAGGTTTTTATTCCACAAAATTGACGTCCGGGAAGTTTTAAGAATGCAATGTGGCAGCGCACCCCATCTTCATCACAGAGATTCGATGCTGACGATTCCCTGCATCCAGGAGGAGGTGGTGAAGGGTGGCTGTTCCTGGCCCTATACGGGGTTGGGACGGTAGGTCAACGCCGCTTGCGGCGGGGGCTAGTCTGCCACCGAATTTTTATCTGTTGTAGGCCGTCGTTGCACCCGCCACCGCTTCAGTGGTGGACGACGGCTGTTTCGACGCGCGTCTTTATCTCCCTCTTCTTTTTCTTTTCTTTTTTCTCTTCCGTCCGCACGAGGCAGCGGAGGTGGTTCAGCTACAGAGCCAGTACCAGGCCCGTGCATTTTCTTTTCCTTCTTTCTACATATATTATGGTGAGGCTACCCAAACAAAAAAAAAAACAAAATAATGTGCCTCTGCCCGTGCCACTTCCTTCTTTCTACAGTCGCAACATTTTCCCTGCGTCCGAATGCGCCCGCATGGTAACAGTTCTCATATGCGCTTGAGCAAAACGCTGACAAAGGTTCGCGCCTTCTACGATGTCAACAATGGAGAAATGCGTTGCCGCTGGCTTAGAGATTCGGTACGACGCTGCAGATGGCCAGCCGAAAAGCGCGCTGTCCGCGCTGTCGTTGACGCTTATCTCACTACCAGTAGAAAAGGGAACCTCTGTCGTGAGCAGCGCAGAAGGGGAGACCTTGACCGCGTTTTGCCAAGTCGAGGATGAGAGCGCCGTAATCGTGATCGCGACGTATTCGGGCGCAGGGAGCGTGCTATCGCGTGGGGCTTTTTAAACTTTGCGGGCTTTCACTTCTGCCGAATAAAAAGGGCTACGTTAAGGCTACCTCGTCGGCTGAGGCTGATAAAACTTTATTCACAATAAGTGGGAGGAATAGGGGAAGTCAGCGTGCCGCAGGCCGTGGAGACTTTTGGCAACGCCGGCCCATTCGACGGCCTTGAACTGAATGCCAGGGTCATCGCTGGACCTTACCTTGTCCCAAGCTTCTTTAGAGGGATCAGGCAAGAGTTCTGAGGGAGACTTATGGGCTTTGCACGTCTAGCTCGTCGGAAATACCTGTCTCGGACCATTTCCGCGGCACTCGACAACATTCGTATTCACACTTTATCGTGCACAGCGATGTTTCAATGTCTGCCAATTATTCAAGTATAGGTAGAATGAAACAAAATATCTGCGGGTGTTTTGCATTACTTCTAACAAAATTCATTGATTTAAATTGGGAAGAACGAGTACATTTTTTAAACATTGGTTCACCTTAGCTGGGACACAATGTACATATAATAGAAGCGTGATCTAAATACTCTATAACCATAGCGGCTTTTTTTCTTTTTCAGTTGGAGCTGCTTAGCTTGACCATCGACGAACAACAGCTCTGCTTCACTGGCTCCGGATTCTTCACCGTGGACAGGCCCATGCTAACATCGGTATGTCCGACCTTGACTCTTCAAGTGCTGAAAATAAGACACCACATTTAAAACTTAGAACGAGAGATGTTACTTTTTATTTACACCAGCGGATGAAGGAGCTCCAGCCCTCCGTCGCTTGGGACCTACTAGCTATGGAAAGGAAAATGATAGGTGTAACACTATAACTTAAGACAGGACGTGTTCAAAGGAGGTAAGGGAGAACTGTGAAACGCGAACTGACGTCATCTTAGTCGAAATAAAGAAGAAATGGGCATGATCAGGACATGTAATTCGAAGGCAAAAAAATCAAAGATGATTGCTAAGGGTGACAGACGGGATTTGCAAGGAAAGGCAAGCGTAGCAGGGCACGGCAGAAAGTTAGATGGTATAATAAGATGACGAACTGGATCCTCGGCAGCAATCATAGTGAGCGACTCAAAACTGGCGATACTTACGTAATTACACGTTGGGAAGAATCTCCTGATAAGCAGCGCGTATTGTGCAAAACTGTCAGCCCTCACGGCACATTCGCTTAATCTGGACGCCTGCTCATGCCTCCCTTGCTGGTAATGAGGTGGCTTATAACCCAGCTCGAGAACTGTCCCGCCGAACTGGGCCATGCAGCCCATCCACTATAAACTCCGGTCAGGACAGGCTATTTTTAAACAGAAATCCTACAGCATTACAGGTTTGCCAGACTCAGATAACCCCCTGCAGACAAAACGCTGTCCAAAAGCCGGGCCAAAGCATGACATATACTTCAATCTAATACCTATCCAAATCCCCAAATATGCTGCCTATATTCGGAAGGGCTTTATTCAGGCAAATGCAAAAATTGTGATGCCAAAGCCGATCTAAATCATATGATCTAGAATTGCCTACAGTCCCTACCTGCGAGCCGCTTCATACGCGATTCTGATCACTGGGAGGTTCTGCATGCTCAGCCCCGATCCGGGGACACAGATCAAGTTCATCCAGCTGGCTGAAAACACCGCCGCTGCCCAAGGGATACCGGCCATCGTTTAAGCGGGGGGCGGCCATTCGGATCGCTCGTCTGTATCCGCCAAAAACAGTTTCCCCGCTAACCACCACGAAGTTTATTGACCCATGAAGGGCCACGTTAAGAGATATGGGAGTGCGCGCTTTAGTGAATATAGTCAGGTGTTTGATAATGAGTATGATCATGCGTTCATACAATTCGATTCATTCAATTGAATTGACGTGTATCAAGCGAATTAATTCAATTTATGTTATCTTTCTCATGGTAGCTTATGCACGATAAAGGGTAATATTCGTTGTATTCCGTTTCTCTAGAGCGGTTACAATGCACTAAATTCAATTCATCAAAGGTATCTGAAACCAAACGCTATGACTGGCAGCCCATAGGTAGCTGGCGTTTTCAAAAAAAGCAACCGAGTGAGAAGTGCTCATCGTCCGCCTTTGCCTCTTTCTCTGCGCAGTTTGTGGGCCTCGTGATGACATACTCCCTCATCCTGATCCAGACCGGCCGCAAGTATGACGCACCGGTGTGCTAAACCTGCATGGCGGAGTCCACCATGTGACGTGTCTTCACAGTTAGAGTACTTTAGCGGATTGATTGATTGATTGATTGATTGATTGATTGATTGATTGATTGATTGATTGATTGATTGATTGATTGATTGATCGATCGATCGATCGATCGATCGATCGATTGATCGATCGATCGATGACTGGGTACTCAATTCCTGACTCAATAGGCCTTGGGTCCGACCTGGCCAGCTGCACCTCCCACTACTCCAATAAGGTGTTTATGCTGTCTACGTAAACCGGGTTACTTTTACACCGCCACATTATGCGTATAGGAAGTATTCACTGAAGCCGCGCTACCAGAAGGCGCAAGCATCGTCAAGCCTTGTCCGCCATGTCGATGGACATCGGTGGCATCGGCGCGCGTCATGCTCGGACAGTTGCCATATCGCAGTATCAGGTTCGCTGTCAGGTACCTGCCGTAAATTGGGAGTGATCCGTAATGTTTTATCAAGTTGTTACATACTTCCACATCTGCTTTTCGTTGTGGAGCCTTTGTGCGCGTGATGTCTGCAGCAGTATTTTCCAGCTCCGGGACATAACAATACTGCCTGTTCGGTTTGCAACTATAGGCATTCTCACCTGTACAACAGCTCGACAGCAAAAGTGGCCGGCTGCGTATTGCACGCAACACGACTTGCAGCTCACCCAATCCGTTAGCTGTTAGCATTACATTAACGCAGGACAGATCTTGAAGAAACGGCCCATTATTAATTGCCCCAATTTCAAAACTGGCGAGGCCGCGAAAGGCACGTTTCTATATTGGCGATGGTCGGCAAACTGCCAATCGAAGCTTTAACAGGCGCTGTTCCAACAGGAAAGCGAAGCATTTCAGTTGCTTAATTTAGTGACAAGGTCGAGAAAATGCCGTTACGCTCTCGCAGCGCAAACGGCACAACCGTCAAGAAGTTTTTCAAGTTAAGTGTCAACAACGTAGCTCTGCTTGTAATGCACATAACCTGGAACCTAGGTTCGCAATTACAACGCGATGTGCAGTTGTAACCCTTGATACAGTTGTTTACAGTGGCGTCCTGTCGTGTTTTGTCACTTCTAAAATAATTTGAGATGTCCAATTCGCTGAAACCGTTCATCAAATCGGACCAAGCGTTTGATCAAACAGTCTTCAATCGACCGCGCGTTCCAACTTGAGCTCCCACGTGCAAATGGCCGCATTATCTTGCGTTTAGACAACGCAGCTTGAACTATATTTGTCAAATCTGCACGAGAGAGAGAGAGAGAGAGAGAGTAATTTAATGAGAAGAAGGTGGAGAGGTCGGCCGACGTTATAGAGATCCTGGCCTGCTACTACAGACCGGAAGGGGAAGTTAAAGGAGAGTTAGGGTGTGAATGAAGGGTGATGATGTCATAGTACAGTCATAGATGTCATAGTACACGAATGTATATTGAGTAAAGCAGGAAAACCTTGCGGATTTAGTCCGTTCGTATCAGTTAGTATCATTCCATATCAGAAAAGTATGCGGCGCGAAAAAGACGAGGAGGATGAAAGGAACCAACACGACATAATATGGGCGCTGTATTTCCAACTGAATTTTTTTTTTTAATGAAACTGAGGGGAGAGGCTATGGTACTGGTCTACCAATCACACGTTCAACGACCTCCATGGTCGAATGAGTCCGGTCGAAACTACAGAACTGTGTCAAAAATACAACAAAATATTCTGTAGTTCCGTCGTAAACGTCAGAGGTTTCTGTAGTTCTGTATTGCTTTCCTATAGTTCTGTAGTGTTTTCTGTCGTACGTTTCTGTAGTCCGTGTTTCTGTAATGTTTTCCTGTTGTAACAACAGAAATTTCTGACGTTACTAAAGATTTTCTGTTGTCACAACAGAACTTCTGTGCGATTTTGGCAGTAAACTTGCGAAACAGAAATTTCTGCAGTAACTTCAGAAATTTTGTCATAACAGAAAATTTTCTGTGGTTTTATTTCCGACTGGGAGAAATGGGAGCCGGAGCGCCATTGCGTCTCCGCCCTATCAGTGTCCGGCCAAGTCACCTTCCATCAGATGCATGCTAGTAACTTTGCCAGGCTACGAGATTTCAAACGGCGGGTTCAAGGGTCCGGGTGTTCGTCACCTCCCAGCCGCCAAGGCACGCTCGTGATTTTTCTAAGGCTACGTAAGCTTCTAGCTAATAGTCGACGGGGACGGACAATTTTTTTTCCCGACATGGGGGTACTAACGCTCTGGCGTTAGAATACCTCCCATGATCTGCGTACGCTGCACCGTCATAACTCCAGATCCGTGGATAGGGCTGAACGCCCCACTAAAAGGGTGTTTCACATAACTTGGTTTTAAC
The DNA here is from genome assembly GCF_055883805.1 of Amblyomma maculatum. Classification (NCBI taxonomy): domain Eukaryota; kingdom Metazoa; phylum Arthropoda; class Arachnida; order Ixodida; family Ixodidae; genus Amblyomma; species Amblyomma maculatum. The sequence continues at coordinate 19,233,732 of NC_139354.1, forward strand.
AAAATAGGGTTAAAGCGAAGCCTGGTCAAATCAACGGCGTATAGTTTACCGCCATGTATAGAGCTCCTCGGAGTATTTGTACATTTCACTCAATTACTTTCAATTACTTAGCAAAACAAGATCAGCATCGCAAAATCTTTATTATTCAGTTTGGAGGTCAAGTGAGTTTCATCATGTTGGAGAGGGGGATTTTCTATATTACCCCCTCTACAGCTTAACGAAGGGCACTTGGCCTTAAACCGAATATTAGAGATTTTGCATAATTCATCTTAGCTAATTAATTAATTACATAAAATTCTTCCTCATACGGCGCTTTCTACGAATCCGTGGCGTCTTATCGCGGAAATGAGACATGGTAAACAGAGCAAGATAACATACACAACTCTAGAAAAACCTTCTTCTCCAGCTCAGATGATGTATGGTGCAAAGCAATATGCTCCACGAACAATAAATCAGCTTCGGCAAAAAAAAAAAATTAACAGTTGACTCTGTACAATGAACTCCACATCAGCGATGCATTGATTATAAACGTCAATATTTAATTTTGCTATATTCCAGCTAGCACGTCGTGGCCGGTACGTGCTCTGCTAGTACTGCCTTTATATTTTTCTGAAATCTTACTGAAACCAACAAATTTTACTCAGAAGGCTTTCTGCTTCATATTTCAGAATTTGTGAAAAATCGTTCGCAGGAATAATTGCCAGAGGCGTGAAACGAGCCTGCTGGGAAAAGAAATTACTTTATGCAGGAATAGCCTTACTTTAAACCACTCAAGAATCGGTACATGAAAATGTTTGTAGCTGTTCTTGCTGCAGCAGTGCTTTGCGGTCAGCAGACCGTGGTCTGGAGACACATGCAATGTATCAAAGCCTTGACAAAGAGGCTTAAGCGCAGGAATATTCTTCAATGTCAAAATGGAGCAAGCCTAAAATATATGGTTATTCTGAAACGAGCAGTAGCGTTTTGTTGAAAACATGTACTGGGTGTAAAAATATCGGTGACGCCCACCGTCACAATGATCTTCAGCGCCTATACTGTTTCGCTAAATGACCAATGATCATGGCGTTGAACATTAGAAGTGTCTGCCGTCTAGTGGTAAACAATCTTAAGGTCAAAAACCTGCTTGCAAAATGCGGCCGAGACAATTAAATATACTCAGACCACGGGCGAGAAAGCCAACTCATGGGGGTTTATTCAAGGAATATATTGTAAAATTTAGCAAAGCAGCCGGTGATGTTACAGCAAGAAATCTTGAACGACAAAACAAACAGGCCGATGCAGTAGCCAAGTAGCGTGGCGCAAAATGACAGGAAAGAGCGCACCTCTCAAACGAACGCCAGGCAAGGCCAAGCAAGAACCAGGCAAGGGCTACTCCGAAAGAATTCTTTCCAAATACTTGAAGCGGCCGAAAGAAAGCCAAAAATGATACATAATTAATTCCGGTTTACCGAAAATTGCGCAGACGGGATAAATCAACCCGTACAAATAAACGTTCTACCCCTAATCCACGTCACCCACTATATTGTCACGTAGTGGTGACAAGGCTGTACACACCAAAAGAAGACACAGGCGTGATGGTACTGAAATTAACTCTTTATTGGGCTGACTTGCGCCCGCAAAAGAACTAAGCAACTCGGCGGCGGTGATAGCAACAAACGTGCTCGTCGATCGTCGAACAAAGAATACCCGTCACACTCGTCACAATTTAAAGGCTGCTCAGAACAGTCTAGATAACGTCGCAAACTGCTACTAGCACAACCTGGAACATTGTAGAAACATACACAAGTGATCGGAATCTTCGAGACAGATCTCGGTGCATCGTTCGCGACAAAGAAAATGATAACGCGCCGTATCGCGACAACGAGCATGAACAAACACGGGATACAGAATTGATACGCGTGCCAGAATCACAGTGATAAGGCCGCATGCCGGCGGCTGTTAAAAAATGACAAATACAGTTTGGATGGTTTCGCGGCAATATTGTCGTACACGTTGATTTGATTTTTTTCTTGTTCTGCCTGATTTTCTATGTTCCTTCACCGTGCTCAAAGGGTGTTGTTTGCCGCTGCTGACATGGCACATACATACGAAGGGATAGCAGCCCCGGTGTGGCCATGAATGCTAGAACGGATGATTGAAATGTTGCCAAGCTTGAGGGAGTATGAGGGGGTGAGGGAGTTGGCCTTGTGAAACATGGCACATACCCACATGGGGAAATAAGCCAAGGTGTAGTGGCATATACATGGAAATTTACACAGGCGATTAGGACAAAAATAATAGCACCACGTGGGAATTATGAAGAATGTAATGATGAAAAACGAGAGAACATTTAAAGTAACATAACGAACGTGCTAACACTATTTTATTTTTTTTCTCTTCTGCTCTCTTATTTCCATGCTTTTTTCCTGCAATTTGTCACTTTTGGATGAGAAAGAAAATAGAGGGATACGCGAGAGAAATTCTTGGCCGATCCTCCTCTGTGGGTATGTGCCATAAGTTATTTGGTCAACAACAACAAGTGGTCCTAACTTCGTTTCGAAAGCATTCTCGTGTTTGTTTTTATCAAGCACGAAGGAAACATTATTAAAAAAAAAACAATAAAATCCGCAGCCACTGACGACATCAACAGTGTTACGAGTTTAAAAAGCGACATAAAGTGCCTTGAAAAAATATTGTCGCCTTCAACTGTACACATTTCTCCAGAAACCAAGCAAAAATCATGGAAGTCCAACCTATCGAATTTCCTGAAGGATCAAGCACCATAGATGACAAATAGGCTGAGATTTTTCTTATACAACAACATAGATTAAAGTGCAATCTTTCTGGTTAAAGGTCACTCCTCTTTCACCCTTTGAAATGATGCCGTATGCTCCGGTATATAGGGATTACCTCGTAGAATTTATGCTGCTAATGTTCTGGTTTACACTGCCAAATGGCGATGAAGACTTAAGTCGGACTCCAAGGCCATGGAGGCATAAATAAACCCCGATATAACCGTTATTTCTTTTAAATTCACTTCGACCCGTAGGCTAAACTTCCGCAATGGTTAGAAGATAACAAATGAACAAACAGCGACTATAACGCCGTTCTTGGGCATAAATACAAAAAGACAAAACACGGCGTTTGAATTCTTAAAGAACAAAACTAAATGGAGTTGTCATCACTTTCTCAAATTACGGAGTCGGTGCACAATATTTAGTGCTCCTTCTCCTCTTTTCACGCATAATTATTGACGGAGTTCCATTGTGATCATGCGTTAAATTTCAGTCATACCAAAAAATGTATGATGGTCGAACTAAATGACCCCTATCAGCGCATCGTGCACACTAGTCACCCTGTGAGCCTGTGCTCAACCTATGTATAGGCAGCTTCAGACCATGTCTTTGTTGAACATCTGGTTTAGCTACCCTACAAGTGCATAAGGCAACTGCCATCGCTTCCCCAGCTGGGCACAGCTCCACACAATTGCTCTGGCACAATTTTTGATCCGCTCAAAGTATAGATTGAAAGTTTTCGTTCACAAGAATCGGCTTTCGAGAAAAGTTTCTAACCCACCTGAGTCTCAGCCATTCGCCACATGTGCCCGTTGTGCGCGTCGGCGTGTATTGAGGGCGAGAGGAGGAGCATTGTTTCTTGTCGCCGATATTTTCCGTGCTAGTGAAACCAGCTTTTAAACACTCACGTTGCCAAAACGAGTAATGGAATGCCGATAGTTTATGCGCGTTTTCAAGCCTTAGTAAATATATTTTCATAGTCCCATTAATTTTGGACAGCGATCAATGGACTCGGTTTTCTCTTTGGACTTGGCATTTTACCCTGCTCCTGTGGCCCGTTCTTCAGTGGCTGCTAATGAGCCACAAACATCCCCCGGGCATCCCATTAAATATGAATGTCCAAGGGCCACTCTGGGTGTTAATGAACGCGTGCTGTATTTGCTGGGCGAAACAATGCCTGGAGGATAGGATGTCCGTTTTTGAATTACTGTCAACAGCGAACCTGTGGATGCCCCGACTTCTCTGGACCTATGAATTGCTCCGCATGAACGCGGTTGTGGTTTTTTTTTTGTTGTTGTTTTTTTGCGCTCACAATTTCTGTGCACACCTGCGCAAGTTATAGCTTCTAAAGCGGATTTTGATATTTCCGACGCAAATATTTCTAGTAAAAATTATTATTTTACTGAAGTGAGGTGCCCCGCGTTTCTCGTTTGCGCCGCTTTACTTTGGATCGCAATGAATATCAATTCGTATCCTGTTGATTTCAGTTGGCGACGGTTGTGATTGCTTTAGTTTATGTAAATTCGTTGAAGGCACTTAGATCTCTCTTCAGTGCGGTAAGGCGAAATACTTTCCTGTGACTCTTTGCATTCTTTTGCAGCTTCTTCACTCATTTGCTTCTTTTATTCTTTTCTATTTTTGCTCTTTTCTCTTTTTCCCATGTCCTTTACTCAATTCGACGTATTTTTCACAAGTTCGACGTCCGTGGCTGTTTTGACGTCTGCACACTATATCCACGTCCTTGACTATTTTCCCGTCTTATTGGTTTTTCTGGCTCTAATATTACTTAAATTACTCCACATCAACGAAATTTTGCACACATACTATGTGTTCACCCTCTACCTCATACAACCATTCTTTTACTCATCAGTCAATTCATTTGTCGACTATGACGGCGTCACACCTTCCTCGGACGCACAAATTCTGTCCAAACTCATTTGCCTATAAAGGCTTTCACTTTTATCATCATCATCATTATCATCGTAAACCCGACTATACCCACTGCAGGGCGAAGGCCATTAACTCGGACGCACAAATCCTGTCCACACTCATGAGCCTATAAAGGCTTGCACTTTCATCATCATCATCAGCCCGACTATACCCACTGCAGGGCGAAGGCCTCTCCCATATTTCTCAATTAACTCAGACGCACAGATCCTGTCCACGCTCATGAGCCTATAAAGGCTTTCACTTTCATCATCGTTATCATCATCAGCAGCCCGACTATACCCACTGCAGGGCGAAGGCCTCTCCCATATTCCGCCAATTAACTCGGGCGCACAAATCCTGTCCACATGAGCCTATAAAGGCTTTCACTTTCATCATCGTTATCATCATCAGCCCGACTATACCCACTGCAGGGCGAAGGCCTCTTCCATATTTCGCCAGTTAACTCGGACGCACAAATCCTGTCCACATGAGCCTATAAAGGCTTTCACTTTCATCATCGTTATGATCATCAGCCCGACTATACCCACTGCAGGGCGAAGGCCTCTTCCATATTCCGCCAATTAACTCGGACGCACAAATCCTGTCCACATGAGCCTATAAAGGCTTTCACTTTCATCATCATCATTATCATCATCAGTCCGACTATACCCACTGCAGGGCGAAGGCCTCTCCCATATCCCTCCGATTAACTCGGACGCACAAGTCCTGTCCACACTCATGAGCCTATAAAGGCTTTCACTTTAATCATCACCAGCCCGACTGTATACCCACTGCAAGGCGAAGGCCTCTCCCATATTCCTCCAATTAACTCGGACGCACAAATCCTGTCTACACATGAGCCTATAAAGGCTTTCACTTTCATAATTATTGTTATCATCATCATCAGCCCGACTATACCCACTGCAGGACGAAGGCCTCTCCCATATTCTCGAATTAACTCGGACTCACAAATCCTGTCCACGCTCATGAACCTATAAAGGATTTCACTTTCCTGTCCACACTCATGAGCCTATAAAGGCTTTCACTTTCATCATCACCAGCCCGACTGTATACCCACTGCAGGGCGAAGGCCTCTCCCATATTCTTCCAATTAACTCGGACGCACAAATCCTGTCTACACATGAGCCTATAAAGGCTTTCACTTTCATAATTATCGTTATCATCATCATCAGCCCTATACCCACTGCAGGGCGAAGGCCTCTCCCATATTCTCCAATTAACTCGGACTCACAAATCCTGTCCATGCTCATGAACCTATAAAGGCTTTCACTTTCATCATCATCATCAGCCCGACTATACCCACTGCAGCGCGAAGACCTCTCCCAATTCGACCTCATCAAATTCGACTAAAATTGATGTCGAAACTAATCTGAATATCGCTAATTCAGTGGTGACCTCCAAATTGGGATGGATGGATGGATGGAAACAACTTTATTTAATAAAAAAAAAGTCTTCCAGGGTGGTCCCCTACTAGTCCAGGAGTCCACGGGCTTTTGCTTCACATAGAGCCCGATCGACCAGCCATTTCTGACCGGCGGGTTGAGCTGTCCGCAAAGCAGTCTCCCAGGAAGAAAAGGTGGGATGGGGGATGGGGGGCACTGCCGGGGGGAAGGACATTCCCACAGGTAGTGGAAAAGTGAGGATTTTGGCTCGCCACAGGTGTCGCAGTGAGGGGGCAAGCCAGGGTGAAGGCATGAGAGACGGTAGGGGGAAATTAAACAATCCGTCTGCAATTGTCGCCATGTAGCACTGGATAAGGGTGACAAGGTGCTGTGGGGTGGTGGCAGTGTCATGCGCTTGTGTTTGTAGAATGTGGTGATTTGGTGGTATGTAGAAAGGACCGATGCGGCCTCCTGCGCGGAGTTGGGTGCCTGATCATCCGGGTCTCGGGTAGAGAGTTCTCGAGCCAGCGCATGAACGCGCTCATTACCGGGGATCGAGGCATGCCCTGGGATCCACGTTAGATTAACCGTTCGGTCGAGAGAGGTGGCGGTGGTAAGAATATGATGCGCGGCCAGTGTCGCCACGCCGTTTAGGTAGTGGCGGTATGCCGCCTGAGAATCTGTACAAATTTCGGTAATGGCTTCGTCAATGGTTGAATGGGCAAGCGCGAGTGCGATGGCGGCTCCTTTCGCTTCTGCAGGCGAATTAGTTTGGATAGTGGCGGCGGACCCCACTCTGCCATCCTCGTAGGCAGCGACTGCAGTGAAAAATCCTACTTTAGAATTCCCTGCCGCGTCGACATAGAGGATATCAGAGCGGTTGCGGTATCTTTTGGTGTAATAGCTGGCTCTAACTTTCCGCCTTCCTTGATAAAGGCAAGCGCCCATGTTGCGTGGTAGGGGCTTCTGGTATATGTGATCCTGCGTGCCCGGAGAGATCATGAAAGGTGTAGCACTTGCTGGGGTGGCGATGGGTGGATTGAGACGGAGTTGTCGCAGTAGGCATCGTCCTGTTTCCGTGCGACTCAGGCGGACTAATTGGTTGGTGCGTTGAGCTTCTATTAATTCGTTCACGGTATTGTGAGCACCAGTGGGCAGCAGACGTTCTGTGCTAACCGTCCGTGGAAGACGTAGGGCGGAGGTTACGGCCATGCGTATAAGGATGTCCGCCTGCTCTGTTTGGCGCTGAGTGAGTATATGATATGGGAGGTGGTATGTGATTCGGCTAATGATTAACGCATTGGTCATATTGAGGGTTTCGCGTCCCGACAGCCCATGGTTGCGCGCAGCCACACGCCTGATTAGTCCAGCAACCTGCTTAGTCTGTCTTTGCAAGAGTTGAAGGGTGGCGGTTGCATCAAGTGCGTTGTTAATGAGAAGGCCGAGGATCTTCATCTGAGACACAATGGGCACTGGGTTTCCGTACATGTGTAGTTCAATGGGGGGGGGGGGATCACCGGGTATGGGTTTAAGCTGCATTAGTTCCGATTTAGTTGGGGAGCATCGGAGGCCTGTGTTTTCTAGATAGGTGGTGGTGATGTCTATGGCAGACTGCAAGATATCCTGGGCTGTTCCAAGGGACCCGCTTGTTGTCCAGAGGGTTATATCATCTGCATATAAGGCTGTGTGGAGCTAGTTCCGATTTAGTTGGGGAGCATCGGAGGCCTGTGTTTTCTAGATAGGTGGTGGTGATGTCTATGGAAGACTGCAAGATATCCTGGGCTGTTCCAAGGGACCCGCTTGTTGTCCAGAGGGTTATATCATCTGCATATAAGGCTGTGTGGAGCTCTGGGATAGCAGCAAGGGCCTTTGCTAATGGCGCTAGGGCCACGTTAAAAAGTAGCGGTGATAGGACCGCCCCTTGAGGGTCACCTCTAAAATATGGCCCTCTGGATTCCTGAAATTCGATTCGTCAAAACTTGATCAAAATCGATGTCTAAACTAATTAGAGTATGTACAATTCAGTGGTGACTTCCAGACATAGGTGGGCCACCTCCGAAATTTGGCCTCCTGAAAGCGGAAAATTTGGTCAAATTTGACGCATTACAAACGGCAACTGTGCTAACTAAATGCATAACTCATAACGGAACTATAGACACAGAACTCACAGTGCGTTTGCATTTCTGCACGTAAGTGTACCCATCATTGTTTTTTTCTTTTGCAAGCTATGGAGCTGGGAAAAAAAAGTTAATATAGAAAACATGACCTTATATTTGGTTGGCTTGTGGGGTTTAACGTCCGTGACTCGGGCTTAGAGAGACGCTGTAACGGAGGGCTCTGGAAATTTCGACCACCTGGGGTTCTTTAACCTGGAATGACATCGTACAGCCGACGGGCGCCTTGCTTTTCGCCTCCATCGAAAAGCGGCCGCCGTGGCCGGGATATTTGATCCCGCATCCAAAGAGGAGAGGAGGTGACGCTTCGCGGATATAAGAGCGCTTCGCTTCGGTGGAATCAGCGTGCCATGACATTTAAATTCACATTATCTCTATGCCACAGGCAGGAGCTGCCAACTCGGGTCGCTCCTTTCGTATGGGAGGGTGATATCAGAATCAGTCTGTCAGAACCGTTTGCATTCTCGTTACCCCTACGACACGTAGGCACGTCAATATGGCTTGGCTGAAGCGCGACTTTATATGTGGGCTGGTCGCTTACGCTCTCGCGTCATGCCCTTAAAGGATGAGCTTAAATGTCCCCAATAATGTAGCACCATAGGGCGTGATAGGGGAATAATGTAGCAGGCAAAAGAATCTTCAGCTGTTGCTTTCGCAATTCAACTAGAGTTAACCAGGGCTAAACCACAATTAATTTTGATGATGGCGCTGATCGTGGCAATGTGGCATTTTTCTGCGTGTCCAGCATTAAACGCTGACAAAGCTGACTTCCAGGTGCGTCTAACTAGCGTGACGTCACGCCGGTATGCTGAGGCGGCTTTGGTTAGCACACGCGATGGTTGCAGCTTGGCCGTCAGCGACCGTCCTGACATCACTTGTGTGAGCGAGAAGCTTATTGTAGTAAGTGGCTGCCATTTGGCAATGACGTCTGCAGTGAACGTGTCTCCCGTGCGGGCCTTGTGACTCGGGACTTGTACGCCAGACCTCAATGGCAGCAGCTTGACCTTGTCATGTCCATATATGTTAGGGATCTGCGTCAAGGGTGCTTTCTGTTTCAGCATAAATGGGATGGTACTCAGCTGCTCCACTATGTTATCAACAAATGGCGGAATTTGTGTGAAAGATGTTTACGCAGATATGCTCGCAGGACAGTGCTGCCTCGCGCACGTGGGATTAAGCTAGGCCACGTAAAAATTCATGAAAATTGCGTGAACCACAGCGGGTCACGAGCGAGAAACGCACACACAACTGCAAACGAAATAAGTCATTCAGTTCGGCAGCACATGCTGGAAGCGGCAGAATTTCGGGAGCCTGTCTGTGCCGATGTGCTGCTTAATATAAACAATACAGCAAAACCTCGATAATTCGAACTCTCGCAACTCGAAATTCCAGAATTAATTCGAAGAATTTCTATGGTTCCGTAATTTCTCATGTGAATTTAACCGGACAATTCGAAGCGGCTGCCTGCACAAGCCCCGTTAATTCGAAGGCTTTCGGTGCTTTACTGGAACGTTAAACCCCAATTTTGTCGCAAAACCGATCAAGCGACGGCACCTCGAAGTGTTGCCTCAAAGCGATGCTCATGCAGTGATATACCGTAGCGCACCAACCCTAGGGCTCGCAGCACATAAATCCGCTATGTGGTACAGCTTGCCGACCGCCGAAGCACATCGCTGCAGAAGTGAAGACGTGCTTTACTGCAACGCAGTCGTGGATACTCTCGGCGCTTCTTCGAGGCACGGCTGAACGCAAGCTTTCGTGATGATCGATGGCTGGAAGGGTGAGAGTTGGGGGGAAGGGCACGCTTGCATGTTCTCGCAATTAAATTTTCTGCTGGGCCAGATTTTTTGCGGTGTTTGGTTAATTTGAAAACCTGGCCAATTCGAGCATACTTACTGATCACAATGACTTAAAACTAACGAGGTTTAACTGTATTTCTACATATCTGGGTGTGAATGTACAACCAAATGCAGACTTTTGAAGGTATGCGGGAAGAATAAGGGAGTAATTACTCATTGGCATCCACACAAGTGAGCTACAAAGGAAAGCTACACAGATTTTTCAGAAACTTCGTAGTTAAAGAAAACTTCGTCCTGGTCTTTCTTTAACTACGAAGTTTCTGAGAAAGCTGTAAAGCTTTCCATTGTAGCCGTATGGCTGCACTTGGGTGGATGTCAATGAGTAATTACTCCCTCATTACAAATCTACTCTACCTTGGGGGATTCCCCTAAATATTCATAAAACCAGTACGCAGAGAAACTCCATCCACTTACGTTTTTTGCTAAAGATTAATTTGATGCCCGATTCTGGATAATGTGATGCTTGTTTGGCATTAAGTCTTATTGATTGCCGATTAAATTGAATATTATAACTATTGTCTCGCCGACTGAAACTTCTGATGTGAGGGCTAAGAAAAAACTGCATGACCGCTGTTTGGAAGTAGCTGACAAAGTATAAACTTGTTTCGAGGATATGCATTAAGAACATTGCCTTGAAGCACTGCAGTTTGCTTGTGAAAAATAGAACATTGGCGCCACCTGCATTTCATTCTGTGGCCTTTTGCAACTTTCAAAACATCAATTTTCTATGAAAGTGGCGACACTGCCATTAATGAAGTGTAGTCTATCTATACCAGTCAACTTTATTTTGAACCCCAGTGTACCAAGCTATTAGCTTGTTTCAATCGTATACCTCACTCTACATCTAGGGTATATGAAGTAGCTTTCATTGCATGGAAGAAGAGAATAGCTACTATAGCATAAAAATGTGAGGAAAACAAAATTTATGTTGCATTCATGAATGATGACCAAAAAAATCACGGAAACAGTGCTACACCTTTACTTCTTCCCCCAAAAACAATTGTACAAACACAGCACACAGTCCATTTGGTTCTTTTTTGTTCGAACACCCTGCTCAAAAAGCAGGCACATCACAATATGCACCCATAAAAGTTTACAAACCATTCGACATGCGATAAAAACTTCTTTGTCACCAGTTCGTGCATATACTGGAATTAAAAGAAGCAATGGTCACGTGCCTGTGCAATCAGTATATTGTGCACCTCCGAAACTCAAGCTTCAATGCCTGTTCACGAGGTGATGGAATCTTTGCTGCACTTCCCGTTTTACAAATATAGCGGCATTTGCCATCCCTTGAAATTTCTCAAGATGTACCAGAAGAAACCAAGAAAGGTAGGTGCAACACCAGCGACATTTAAGACCTGAACGAGCTCTCAATAACATCCAGTACATGCTCGATTCACCCTATTCAACACTACTAAAACTAGTCCCCCAGCTGGGATCGGTCGTACTGAGGCCACTCTCTCTCCTAGATGGTGCTAGCTATATGTATACCCACTGTGGCTCACATTACAAGCTACCTTACATTACAAGACTGCAAGCTTCTCTTAATTAATTAGACCCCGAGGTGAACTGCACGCAATTTTTGTTCTAGCAACGATCAATCTGTCTTTTTCATGATATGTGGTGTTCTGAGAAAAGACAAATATCCGTCTGCTACTGGTTTAAAACAAGCACACCTAGGAGATGCAACCTCGATTCGAACCCACGAGGCGCAGTTTAGTAGCAATGTGTGTGCTTGACATCTGCCGTCATCCGCTGCATTTGCTAGTCACAAGCATGAATTACACATGCGCAGCTGGGGCTGCCGGCTTCTTTGCAACCAGTAAAGGGGCATGTATATGCATGTCGGCCGTGTGAAAAAGGCAGCTCTCCCTCGCAATGTAAACAATTTTTCAGCATCAAAAGGACACAATGTTGAGAAACTTGACCTTTAAAAAAATTTTAGGGACGTTTAAGTAGCAATTTCAATTTCAAGGATTTTTTAACATTCTGAGCCTGTAATCACAATACGTTCCTTAGAGTCCGAAGTCTATAAAACATGTTTAAAAAAAAATACCAACTGTAGGCATTTAATAACAGAAAAACCCAATACTGAAACCAGGCTTCAACCAACCGATGATGTAGTAATATATATAAGTAACCTATGACTTCACAGATACGGCTACAAAACCTCTTGTGTGAGCTTTCATTGGCTAAACTCATAACTGTGACAGCTATGGTCACTCACTGAAAAAACCAAAACCAGGGTCAAATTGTTTTCCTGCAGCAAACGCAAAGCTAATGTAAACGACTGTGCATCCAGTGGTGTCACATACCCACGTTTGCTTGTATAAATCTCCCCGACGAAGGCCACGAAACAGGAAGATTTAAACTTATTTTCACTGCAAAGGAACTTTAACCATTTTGAAATTTGGTATAAATCACCAAAATCTGAGAACGCACCGTGAAAGTTTCAATAAAGTTCAAGGAGGTTGAAAATATGCTGGAGTTGCCCTTTAGTATGTAGTACAACATTTCTGCTCTGTGGTATGCGATGGTAGGGTAAAACCCCTAAACAATCGCACTGAATGAATGCTCCGCAGAGTCCCAGCAGAAGCCTATTGAAATGACCTAAAAGGCAGCAGTTCAAGTTCCTGGTTGATCATTTTGCTCTTCAACGCAAGTGCTTTTTTCCTTTAGAGTCACTACGCAATGATGGTGGAATGATGGCACAACCCTGCAGACTTCTGAGTGATTGTATAGTAACGTTATCACTGTTGTACTTGATCATTCTCGGTATATTGTTTCAATTACACACATCAGATCATGTGGTTACGGCGTCACTAAGTCGTCAACCAACAGGAATTTCACAACAAATGCTGGCTTTTTAGCTAAACACAATTCGAAAATGGGCTATGAAAAGCTATTCACTAAAAGTAGAGAATGCGCATTAACAACCCATAGTCAATCAATTGTTTTAACAATGTAAAAACATTTTTAATGTAAAAACATTTTTAAGATAGCATCACTAATATCGAAGGTGTTGGTGAAAGAAAATGGCACTCCTCTCTCTTCCATTCAACGCATGACAAGAAAGGAAAATAAAGAAAACAGACTATGATAACACCCACCCACCCACGCCCCCCCGACCCTCATACGTCATTTCAGCGCAGTAAATGACTGGGCACATCCAGAAGGCCTAGTTGACATCAGCAAGAAGAGGCGGACAAGAACAAGCAGTGAAGTGAGAGTAAGCAAGAGACGTAAGAGTGATTTAGTGTTAGTGAAGCTAGTTTAAATATCTTGCTATATGAAAAATACTGATCAAATACCTGCTGCTCACGCATGTGTTTTAGTTTTAGTAAATTAAATTTTTAGCTTTTCGTGACCCCTTTAACTGCATTTATGTGTCTTGGATGCTTCCTCCTACATGCAGAAGATTTACACCTACAACAGCACAACAAAGAGTGGTACAAAATTATACAAAAATGTCTCAAGGTCAGCCTACTTCAAAATGCAAGGCTAGTACACTGCCTTGCCCAAGTGATCCCACAGAAACCAAGTCCATATGTATTTATAGCATGTACTGCTGTAAAATATATACTAAGAAAATCTCCACACCTAACACTTGTAATAATTCTTGTAAGTGCACAGTAGTATGTATTTAATTACAGTTCAAGAAGAGTGCACTTGAAAACTGGCAATCACAAGAGTGAACTTCATGAGACACACTTTGATCCACTACGTGTGATTCCAAGGTGCTTTCCCATATGGCAAATCCCCAGGCACCTTGAAAGCACTGACCCTTAACCAAACACATAATATGGAATGCCTCACTTATCAACATTAATGAGCAGACAGTCTGACAACACACAAAAAGCAATAAATATTCACTATGACGGGAGGCCAAAAGGGGCACACTAACAAAGGAACAGATACGGTTTCAAAAAACATCACAGTAGAAAGAAGTCCAACACAAGGACTGCCAAGAAAAATCTCATCACAATTTCTTTAGCAATACAAAGAAAGCCAAATTTCTTGCAAGAAATTATTCTACACAACTATAATGCAGTCAAAGTGTTAGCAATGCATCAAACCATTCCCATTAATTTTCCATAAGAACTTATTTTGATAACTTCATTTTTTTTAGAGCACTGAACAAGGGTAGAGGGGGGGAGCTTCAGTTCACAAATTGAGCCAACGTTTCACGTTTCAGAGTGGACATGTCTCCGCCTCGGCAGCACAATCATCACGGGAGGGGTTTAAATGCGCTTTTGTGTCTGAAGAAGAAAAGCTAGGGAAAAGGGAGGGAGGGTGGGGGAGAAGAAAGTACAAGTTCTCTCCTTGACCTACTTTCTTCTCACCCACTTTCCCTTTCCCCAGCTTTTCTTCTTCGGAAGCAAAAGCATATTTGAACTTCTGCCAGTATGATCGTGCTGCCCAGATGAAGACAAGTCCACTTGTAGAAACGTTGGCTCGACTTGCGAACTGAGGCTCCCTCGTCTACCCTTGTTCAGTGCTCATTCATACCGTGTAGCCATCTTCTTCCTCTCATTCTACCCTGGATTCTCTTATTTTGTTTGTGCGTGTCATATTTTTTTGTGTGTCAAGAATGAAGAAATAAATATTTGATTCCATGCAACAGCACACACCTATCTAAAGTAGCCTACAATACCTGTGAATCAGGCTCCGGATACAAAAGTGTACTTTCAAGAGTTGAGGTGCTGGCTAGTTGGTTGATCGTGTTCGACCAAACAGCTGAAAAAATGAGGACATAGATGGAAGACGATGACACAGTGCCGTGTGAGTCTTCTGTCTATATCCTCGTCCTTTGCGCTGTTTCATCAAAAAAGTATGATTCCTCGCTGTTAAGAAATAGTCGTGCTGCAACCTGAACACATCACATGTGTCCACCATGGGTGGTATACACAAGAAAACAGGAGGATATTGTTTCAGGAGTGCACCGACCGCCTGGTCTTTCCCCTCGTGTCGGAAGCAGTGCAGCTGCAACAGTGAATGCAGTGTCACGAGCGTCACGAGTATGAGTGTCACAAGGTACACTCTGAGGCATGATATCGTCAATCAAATTTGCAATTTTACAAATGCAGCCAAAGAGGCGCATGCGTCTGACCAATTTCACCGCAAATTCCCCCCTATGAGCAAGCACAACTGCGGATAAGAAGAGGAAAAATATGAACCCTAATTTCTGGAGAATTTGTACAGCACACAATGGAGAAAAACACCATTAGAAGCAATACGATTTCTGTGGCAAATAAACGTTGGCAAAATTAAGGTGCCTGACTCTGCTTTCCTGATGCAAGAAGTCTTCAAAAAACACGATGCACGACTTTGTTGCTTGAAATATGTGAATACATTCAGTTGTATATTTGCAAGCCTGGATACTGTCAAGCAGCCACAAGTCACCCACCATGCAACTCGTGATGAAGGCCCTCAATCAAATGGAATGAAATAGTTAAATTAGATTAAATTAAAATTTTATGGTGCCTTATGCAAGCACAAAACCTGTGTACACAATACTCTGGCCACTTTTGTTGAGTGGATGAAACAGTATTCTGTCTGAACTAGTACTAATAAGTCATCAGCTAAAGCTCACTTCATGTCTTCAGGATGCTACAAAATAAGCCCAACTCCTGGACCGGGCCCCACAGTCACTCTGCACGACCTTGTGACTTATACTTCGTCCCACAACATGTTTGCAGCACTGCGAAAGGCAGAGGCACCCCATTCCAATCAGGATCACACACACTACAATAGGCAATTGTGCTCCTACGCACCTCTCTACCCCCAAATTAGCAGGGGTGACAGTAAGAGCACAATTCTCTATTATAGTGTGCAGGGGCGAGGCACCTAGGAGAACAATTGCAAGGCCTCCTCTGCCTTTCGCAGTGCTGCAGATATCTTGTGAGACAAAGTATAGCGTGTGTGTATTGTTTTCTTTCTACTGCTGCTTCTTAGTGCTAAAAGCCGTGCTGACCTGCCTGCCCAAAATGCTCTGAATTGAAAAGTTTCAACAAACAATACAGACAAGACATCAGCCACGCCTGGTTTCATATCTGACATGCAGTTTGCAAAATCGAAAGTCATACTTACAGATGCAAATGGTGTGAATCAGACTGAGCTTTGGACTCCAGTTCACCAAGACATATGGACCTAATCTCTTGCAAAATCCAATGAAACTTACTCTGAAAAGATTACGACCCAAAAGTGAGTTTTCTATTCTCTAGACAGCTAATAGCTAATAGAAAGCAAGAATGTGACTGTTATGATGACTTTTAAACCAAAGGATGCAATTACAGAAAATTTAAATCAACTGCAATCACAAAAAATTGTAACCATTCTGCATGAACAAGCATGAAATTCTTTTTTCACTACAAGAGGTTATGCATCCATTCAAATGTTATTATAGGACGATCAGATATGTGACGCAACAGTTAAATTTCCCCTTGACGATTACTTTGATACAATTCCTCTCCTGAAAGCCTTTAATCTAAGCCAAATAGCACAGTAGCACTCAACAATAAATGTTGTAGTTAGAGCATTCACACCGTCAGAACCAGATTTTATGAAATTCAATTACTGCATGAACCCCAAAAATTTGTGTTCTAATATTTAGTGCTCAAAATACCTAGTAAAAAAATGTGTACCTTAATTTCCGCCACCTGAAAAGTTAGTGGCCGCTTCTCAATAAGTTCAGATGCAAACAAGGCCTGCAACGACAAAAACACAAAGAGTAGTTACAAACAAAATCTGTTAAGAGAACTCAGTGCATTTAGAATTTCCAGAACGGCATTAAGAGATGCAGCAAAATGCATTCTGTATAGTATAACTGCTTTCAGCAGCCACTTTCAACCTTCCCACTGTTGCAAGGCTCGGTCACGACCCGCGTCCGGACAAGCAGGAACCGTAGAAGTGACAACAGATGCCCAGCTGATTCCCGAACGAGAGAAGACGCCCCCTTTTATTCCGTAGGTGTACATATACAAGAAACCTCGTCTAGAGGGAGCCAGCAACTAGCGGCATTATAAATTAATAGTGGCGACCTCTACATCCACTGACCTGAAATGTGTCGGCAGACCGAACTGAGAGCAGCCCAACAACCAAGTCAAGCTTTTCGCCCACGTATTTGACAAAATCCTGCGGAAAAAGTGAAATTGCCATAATTAGCCTCCATTGGGTCAAATCCGCATAGCTACAATATGTACACGGCTGCACAGCTGTATTTGAGGCTAAGAAGAAGGAAACAAAAAAAAAAAAAAAGGTGGCCACTCAGTAGTGTAGACCTCTTTAGGAGTTACAGCAGGATGAGAAATCAGAATCATCTGCGACGAGATTAGGAGAGTAGAAGACGCCAACACCGAGCTTCAGGTAAAGGGCAGTTGGGGTGCCATCTGGTGTCGTTGCAGAAAGTGCCGTGACTCTTAACAGCCGAGGCAAGCGTGGCACTTTTTCGTAATGGTGCTAGATGGCGCCACCACTGCTCTTTATTGAAAAATCGACATTGGCGTCTTCTGCTTCCTCAATCTCGTCAGACAGTTTTGGTATCGCATTGCTCATGGCCAAACCAGGTAATCACCACTGTCAAACTTACTACACAACAAAAGGGTCAACAACGCACAAGGTTTCTACTCGGTTTGACTACAAACGAGCCCTTGGTTGAGGCAGGAGGATTTTTCAGATTGGTTCAGATAAAGTTGCAGAACACTGTACATGCCTTGTGCCACATTCAAAATAGGCTGGGCTACTTGTTCAAGTGCTCCTCATTCAGTGTCATTACAAACCACTGAGTTAGCTACTGGCCAGAAAGGAAAGTATAGTGGCACATTCTGTAGTATCCTGAAGCTCCGAAACAGTGAGCGGAACATTGCTCTTTGCAATGCAAAAATAAAGTACCAACGATTTCCTCCGCAAGTCATAGTGCAAGGCTCTGAGCACACATGTCCTCTCTGTTATGTAACAGCTCGTGCCATCCGGGTACCATTTTCCTTGTCTAATTAACAAGTGTCAATGCTCTCAGTTATTGGGTGCGAAGAGCTATAGTGCCTTCGTTATACATGGCGTCCAGATCACCCCTCATTCGTTACAGCTGCATTACTAACCTTTAACAATACCGACATAACGCTCTCGTGATAGCACACTTTAGATTACTGGTTTTCCTGAGTGCACATACCAGCATACCAGCATTCACTAAACCTTAATTCATGTTTTTTCCTGCGTACATTCATCTTCACATGAACACAAAGCAGCAGGAACCACTTGACTGTAATAGGGACTGCCAGTATATACACGTTCAGTGACGGCAGCAACTTCAAGACAAGGATAGCTTAACACATCATATGTTGCTGGGCTTGTTAGGTTATCACAGGACGGTTCAATTAATAAAATAGCTGCACAAGCTGTAAAATTCATGCAAAATTAGGTTACCTGGTAGCCCTTCTGCTTTTCTAGTTTTGCTTGAGCCAGCCCTTCAACCTTCAGCTGCGATTCCTTCAGCCTGAAGATGAAACAGTACAGAACACTGATTACTCCAAGATAAACAAAGTTTAAGGTTAAGCATAACCATGAGATGAACATGGCCAAATTGGTGCTACTTAACAGCAAGCATACATTTGTAAAGACTAGCACTAAAACGCAGGCTCAATACTATTTTTTTGCTACAGGGTTCTCTGTCAATGGCTGGCAACATGATAGTGCATTAGAAAATACACCAAATGAAACTCCCTTACACTTCGTTTCTCATTCCACTACATCAAGCGCAGAGTAAATTTGGCAATAAATCTATAACATAAAATGCGGGCAGAAAATTGGAAATTTTACTGTATTACGCACACATGCGAAGAAAATTCCTCTCATTTCAAGCAGTTCTTGAACAAAGATCACGACAGCATCTTGTCACAGAGCATTTCCAATCGGTGGAGGTGTACTTACTTTTGATCTAAGCTCTTCACTAGCTGGGTCTGGAAGAAAAAAAATTGTCACAGCATGACACATTGCAGGAACAGATGTTCAGCTGGTTTTCCACTATTGGGTCTTTATTCCTGCAGCAAGTCCTGCAAGCAGTACTTTGAATCTTTCAAGAAAACCGACTCCAGTAATGCTGCTACTCAGGCGATAGCATTAAAGGCCCCATTCGCCCAAAAACGGTGTCGGCGTTGCGCGAAACCTCACGGAAATGGCTATGACAGGTGGTAGCTGGCAGGTGGCATAGCCATGCACTGGCTGGTTGCCGGGTGATGTGGCATCACAAGACCACATTATGGCTGAGTTGTCAGGAGCTGCCAACTCGGGCTTCGCTTTTGAGATGGGAGGGCGAAATTGAAATCCAGCCATCCAGTACCCTTGGATACTGAATTCGACACGCTGCACCTTGGTCACGCAGGCATGTTCGTATGGCTTGGTTAAAGCGGTGCATTATATCTGTCGGGTGGTCTTTCATATATAATGTGTTATCTTACAATTGTAGGCTAATGAATTTGAGTGGAACAATTGAGGCGCAAATTAAGAAACTACTAAATAAGCGAGTAGCAAAGTGCATGTATGCAAATGAGAACGTGCAAGAGGAGATTAATGCTGTCACATCATACATAGCCTTAAGAAAGGAAATTAAGTTTCCCCAATTTTTCTTTTTTCCCAGTCCACAACATACATGCCCTTACGAACATCCAGGCACAGCCCGAGTGATGCTCAAAGGTCCACAAGTCAACGTGATAACTCACCTGTTTTTGAAACTTGCGATCAAAGCTGAGGCAGACCTCCTCTATGTCTCTCTTCTCAAGAATCAGCCTTCAAAGCAAATATCGGGCAAGCAAGACATTACACTCTGCTAGTCATGATTAAAAAGAATATTCGCACATAATTCCCGAAGGCATTGCACTAGGGAAATTCTTTCTGTCAGACGATCACTGCCTCATGCATATCAACTGCGTCAACTGCATGCAAACAAAAGGTTAACGCTAATCACTGGCAGCAGCACGATACAGGGCACAAATTTCAAAGAAATGTGGCTTGGTAATGAAATGAAGGCCAATGTTCTAGGATATGCTACACTGTAACAGCGCTTAAAGTGAACAGAGACCACGTTCAGACATCCTTCACAAGACTTCAATGACAGTCATGTCTGGTACTTCACAACAAGTTTTCACTACAGATGTGTACGCAATTAAGACAACACAAAGAACGCAGACAAAGACAGAACAGGACACAACATATGATGTTGCGTCATCTTCTTTGTTCGCATCCTTGCACTGTTTTAAACCAACTAGCCTACAAGTACAGGCTGCTTAACTTTTCTTTTATGTCCTGTGCGATTCCTGGCAACTCTGTATTAAACTGTAGGTGAAAAAATTTACGTTTTGTTTCAGTATCTACTTAAATGAAAGCAATACTTCCATTCAAATGCAATAAATTTGATTTAATCAATATTGAATTTAGTCAGTTGTCCCCTTCAGGCACAACACCCACATTTCTGGTCCTGACCTTAGCACTATAAAATTTCCACTGTACAATGCACAATTTCCACAAATATTGAAGAAAAGGAAATGATGGTATCTGAATAACTAACAGAATAAGCATAATCAGTTGGGAAAGAAGGTTGGATTTTTGTATCCAATCACGCATACTCCTCAGAAAATTGTTAAATTTTGACAACTTTCCCCCCAACCGATCTAAATTCACGCCCGACAGAATTATAGACATGCACCACGGATCTGCCACTTGAGTTATAATTCAGAGTTAAAAAATGACCCTCTGGCCCTTTCTGCACATATTGATGTTCATCCTTCAACAACAGATGCGTATATAGGTGAGAAAATCAGATTTATACATCGTCTGATCAGGTGGTTCAAACTCATTACGTCCTTATTAAAAAAAAATGTTTCTACTGTTTTGAATTGCACAAAAGAGCAGCGCACCCTCTGGGATTGATGCTCAGAAATTGGTATTGGTGCACATATTTTACTTGCTCAATCAATCATTAATAATGACACCTTCCAGTCATTTCCTCATATTTTCTAGGCTACAAAAGTCCATTTTCAGAAAGACAGGTTTTTGTAAGATTAAAACACAGTAGCTCATCGGTAAAGGTCAGCTATTTGTCCTCAGTGTACCTTTCAAAGAAGGAAAAATAAAGCTAGACTTACGCCCCACAGTGCAGCTCTCTATAAAGACTGTCACTTATAAAGGTTTTCACTTAAACACTGCCATGCTTCGCAGTCCACTGAAGTGTGGTAATCTGCAAACATTGAACTTTATGGTTTTTACTCCCCTCAGAAGCACACCTTTCTCAGTACTTCAGTTCCAGTGTATTTCACGCCACACATATAAAACACCAACAAATAACATGTAACAAATAACGAAAAAGATAAACACTCTTTTACATCAACTAAACATGGAATGCAAGACATCGTTTAGCAACAAAGGGAATTCATCTAATATAAGTTACCCTACTATTTGCATGAAGAAGGCTAGGCTACAAACTCTGTAAACTATAATATAAATGGTATGGAATAGAAGTATGTACATGCCAGAGTCCACTAAAACTTGTGAAGTGGAACAAAGTATTTTCTTACAGGCTGGCTGTATTAAATATATAGTGTTCCCATGTTATTCATGTTCAAATGACATTACCTAAATTGCACAAAATAATTATAAAAATGTGAGCAACACTTGAAGAACTGAAATCTCCTTTTACTGAACTACAGCAGCATATATACATTATGCTGTACCTGTATACCGTACATTTTGAAGTGTCCTTATAACTACATGATGTTTCTCTCTCTGCATCTAAGTTTACATAATCTGCTTTCCTTTTGATTATGTAAGTTTGTATTTGCACAAACACATTGAATTCTGCTAATCCGTAAAATGCCTATAGGGCTCAGTAAAAGCCCCAGATAAGCTATCAAGCCCCGGAGAAGGCTGCTATGTATGGCATATAAAACCATACTCATACTAAAGGTACGAGTATGGTACAAAACATGAGAGATCCATTAAACAAATATTAGGACTAATTGCAGTTCTCTCGAACTGAAGTGAACTGCTATCTATAGCTGGTCTTGCATCAACAACGAAAACATTAGCTGTGGTTTAGCTTGTGGCTAAACCTGGAGTTACGCAAAAGTAATCTGCATGACTACGCTTAGGTTCGGCTTGAAAGTAAAGGCATGGCTTTTGCGCATACTAATAGTTTACTCTATGGTTTCAGCTTTATTCATGCCATAGGGGAATCACTTCAAGAGTGAGCACCCCATTTGCCACTCGTCGTTGACCATTCTCATTCGGGTGTAGAAGACTTCTAGTGGTATGACATTGTCTCTACGTCGAACTCTAGAGCACACCGCCGTCACGTTAGAAAGAAACCTTCTGTCCTCGCAACTCGCTGTTTTCGTTCGCCTCTACCAACTACTAAGTTATCTGTCTTCTTTTCCTTCTTTTTTTTTATTCTCTTTTTTACTTCTTCTTTTTCTTTGTTGGCTCCTTTTTCTTTTTTCTTTTTCTTTTTGTTCTCCTCCGTCTTCTTCTTTGTCTTCCACGGTAACACGGTGCCATGCCGATGGCTTGAAAACCTACCGCAGTGTAGCATTCACTACAAAAGTTACCTAGCTAACTGGCCCAGCTCCATATCGAATTAAGTACAAGCCATACCAAACCAGGCAATGTTAACACCGTAAGCATGGTGGGAAGCATTAGATAAGCTGTCCTCAAAAGCATCAACCTGCATTTGCCGCAATGCCTAATAATGCTCATTCCTATAGTAACCCAACCCATGTGACTACCCCAACAATGTACATAGCCACCAACATAGTGCACTCAGTTGTTCTATCAGCATGCGAAAAAGTTCAAAATGACTATCTGTCTAAAAGAGTGAATACATGCATTCAAGAGGTCAGAAAACCTCACCTGTTGAGCTCCTCGGGGTAGGCAACCTTAGACGAGGCATGAGCACTTGTGTTCTGCGGGTAAACAATGCACGGCAGCAAAGAATTACCCCACAGAGTAATTGGCAGAGAATCAGAGTTACAGTATCTGAAGATTTCCTGCATAATGTCTGAGACACATAATTTGGGTAAGAAAAAACACCTACTGAGTAGCAAAGCTTTAGAACAAAATGCTGCAGCTAAAAAATGGCTCGTTCTCAATAAAAAACCCTGGAAAAACTGCTTTTGCATGTATCTTCATTCGGCACTCCCTAAAGCACCCATTTTAACATTCAAAAGTTGTGAACGTCCTATGATGGCATGCATTAGGCTCGACAGCTTGCCTTACATAATCTTTTCCTTCCCGAGACTGCTTGTTCTAAAAATATGACTGTAGAAACATATTATCCATTACAATGCAACTGGTCCCTCAACACAAACATACTGCTGTAGAGATGACATCACCTGTCATGAGTTATGCGGCATCTACTTCATAGGTAACAAAGCAATAGCGTCTGAAACCCAGCAGTACGATGGAACCTTATGGCAGCCTTAAAGACCCCAAAAGGTATCAAAAGTTGAAGACGAGGGTTCCTCTCACCTAACAGATTTAGAGCTTAAGGGGTGTCGTTGCATAGTTACTTCTTCTGGCATGGTCATGCAGCTAAATAAATTTTCAAATACATAGCTGAATGCAGCCCTGATGGAATGGAGTGAGTTGCACCTTACAATGATGAAAAACGAGGCAAGTTACGATTAAGATGGCCCCATAATACAGAGAAACGAGACAAATTCCATGCCTGGGCCATTTTCTTCTTCAGTTGCACCAGTTCCTTCTTTAAGGCATCATATTTAATCCTCAGGTCTTCCAACTCTGCATTCTGGTTTGGGACATCAGAAAGAACAGAAAAAAAAAAAGAATATTGCAGCACTTTATTACAATATGAAACATAAAGAGTACAAAAAAAAACAGCCACTCAAATGAAATGCATGCCCACCTTTGAGATGTTCTTTCCATCAGAGGTGTCAGCATCATCAACACTTCTATTGCCTTCCAATTTTTGGTGCCTGGAAGATGGATGATGAGACATATCAACCAGAGATCAGCGCACTGTTTCTAGCATACAAACGTTACTGCACTCAGAACACTCATTCCGGGAAAAAAAAAAATCTGTCAGGGCAGTCACTTCAACACAGTACACCTTTCAGCAAAGTTAATGCTGAACGTCCTTGATGGGATTCCATACCAGAAACATGTGGACAATGGCTGCACTGGTTTAAATTTCAAAATGTAAAATATTACCAATTTCACAAGTACTAGAAAAGCATAAAACAATAAATACACCATTCAGAAATGCACCGGCCAGTTAGATATATCGCATTTAGTACTAGTATACTCAGTTTACTTCAGCGCATACATTATGAAAGAGATCAACAGCAGACAAGAATATACAAAATTATTAATAAGCCCCCTAATACGAAAAAATTTAAAATTGTTATGACTGATACAGCAGCGCAGCAAGAAGGAACAACAACAAATGGTAACTGAGAACAGGACAATCTACACTGCAAGAGATTTCAGCACTAAGAAAAAAATCCCCTACAAAATCAATACCTAGCCACACTGACTAAAGCGTAGTAGAGCCAATTGAGCGGAACGAAAAAGTTTGTTTCGAATTTATTGGGTTTAACGACCCAATGAAACTCAGACTACGCAGATAGTCTAGTGGAGGGCTCCAGAAATTCCATCCACCTGAGGTTTCTTAATGTACACTGATATCGCACAGCACATGGACACCTTGCTTTTCACCTACATCAAAACTATATCGGGGATTAAGAATATGTCACAAAAAAAAATAAAAAAAAAAATAGAGAGGTGGGAGGAACCGCCTGCACCATTTCACCTACCTCTGGAGCTGGGTGGTTGACTGTGCAAGTTCTTCAGACAGTTGTGACGTCTTCTGCTTTTCTCGCATGTAACGCTCCTGTAACGTACACAGAAACTGCTCACCCTGTGCTGCATACACCTCTCTAACTGTTAGTATTTGCACGGGACATGAAATTAGGTTGCTTTGAGTGATCCTGCAGAGCAAATAAGCGATGGCTAGATAGGCACCGTATGCGCCATATGAGTGCACCCACTCCCAGACATACCTTAAAAAGACCAGAGATGGCATTTCACTTATCAGCACTTATCGTCACCATCTTTACTCATTTTCTATTCGCAGGCTTGAGATAAAACTTAGACGACACAGTGGAAAGGAAAGTGATAGAAGTGACTTTAAGAGGCAGCAAAAGAAGACCAGAGTGGCTTAGGGAGCAATGAAGTGCTAACGGTGGCCTAGCCCTAGAAACAGGAAATGGTCATGAACAGCACATAAGAGAGAGCTTCTTAGGTTGGCGCAGCACCAGCAGAGAGTCAGGTGGGCAGACAGGGCCACAATGTTCCGTCTGTTAAGAGTAATTACCTATGACAAAGGACAAACAGGTTCATTGACTGGATGAGCGGGATTAAATCATTGACTGCTCAAGAACAACCGACTGGCTATTTGACTGGAATCGTGCCAAAATCCTGCCCCCAAGTGGTGTGAGTTACTGTGAACGTGAGAGAGACCATGAAAGTTAATGAATATGTGAGTGACTGAGTGGGCAAGTGAGTGGGGGAGCAAGTGAATGAACGAACGATTGAAGAGCAAGTGAGTGAATGAGGAAATGAGTGGACAGGCAAGTGTGGGAGCGAGAGCATGAGCAAGTGAGTGAGTTAAGAGAATAAAATTAGCGAGTAAAAAGTGGGCTAGCAATTCAGCAAGGCAGTGGATGAGCAAGCGAACTGGAGACTCACTAAATGAACAAAAGAAAGATAGCTAGGATAGATACGCAGCGTTTACTCACCTGCCATGAGCTTGATTCAAGGTGCACCTGTTTCAATTCTCGCTGAAGACTTTGCAGACTCTGTGGAGAAGGCATGTGGAGAATGTGAGGTTTGCAAGACGTGACAATGAGCCACACCTTGAAAGTGATCAGACAGCATCCAAGAAGCAACCAATGGGCAAAATTTGGCCACACAAACCCTCATTCTTCAGAGTTTTCACATTATACAACGTTTTCTAGAACCGCACACTCTCACACGTTGCTCAAAAACATGGTGGAGCACAATTAAAAAATGAGATGGAATCAACCTAGTTTGTGTGAAGTGACATGAAGCAGAAGTAAATATTAATGACTGTAAAAACCCACAGGCAATAAAAAGCTTCATTGCAAAAGTTTGTAATCAACAGTTGTTGAACATTCAATGCCCAGAATGCCTCCATGCAGTACGTACTTTCTCTCTAAGTTTTAAAACTGAAATAATTGCACAAGAAAACAAAGACAAATAGCGATTCCCTGAAATAAACATATGGAAAAAAAATGCAGTTAAGCAGGTGTAGCCATAGAGAACTGCAGTATTGCATAAGAGTTAAACACAATTTATTTTACAATTACAAGCAAGCCAAAAATATCACCCAGCACCAGATACATGCTGCCTAGAAGAAAAAAAAAGGTCTAGAAACATTCCTCAAATGTCTCGCATCAACTATCACACCAAACTTCTCCACAAGCCATCAGTGAACGCACCGATGAATGTCTTTCTCTCTCGGCAAGAAGTTCCTGCTCCATGTGGCCAAGCTCGCTTTTCATTCGGGCTGCTTTCTTTTCAAAATCCTGGGCACAAAAGCATGTATTTTAACATTACATAAAATACAAGATCAGTGGAGTTATATGTCCAGCATATTTTACACAACAGAGACAAATGCAATGCAGTGCAATCTCACTAATTTAAACTCATCTGATTCAAATGTTCGACTCATTTAAGCAAACCCTTTGGTCTTGTCAATGTCGAGCGCATTGCAAATACTTATCTTAGTTCCAACTTTTACACTCCCTTGAATTGGTGCATAGCGCTAAAAAGACAAGGACACAGCGAGACACACAGGACGGGCGCTGTGTGTCTCGCTGTGTCCTTGTCTTTTTAGCGCTATGCACCAATTGAACCATCACCAACTCGCCCACGCTTCCACTCTTACACTCCCCTTCATGCTTGAAGTAATGAGCTAGCCACACTTATCGTCTCAGCCCGCAAAAATATATCAAAAATTCCCACAGTATTACTTGAGCTGAGTTCTCCAAATCACCTCCCAAGGCAAAATCAAAGTGTCAACTGTTGGAGATACAGGAAGCCTCAAAAGTCCAGAATTTGTGAAACTTTGCCTTGGCAATAAAAAACTTAAATTTTCAATGGCCGTATGTCACACTACAGGTGACGAAATGATATTGAATTTTGTTGATTTACTGCCTGGCTGCCTGGATATTCATGTAGTCTTGCTGTTTTTGCACGTTAAGATACCACCCTAACAAATTTTATTCTGCGAGTAATAGAATTTTTCTCCATATAACTATGCCACTCTTTTACATTTCTAAACATTAGAAGCCAGTAAAGATGAAATTTGGATGTCCATAACTTTTTATGATGTACCGAATATTCAACTACTTATCTGAAATTTCTCTGTGTAATGACTACACATTACACATTTAAAAGTCGATCATGCAAGTAGCCCAGATCAATGCAAATTCATTTCATACAGTTTTCACAAAAAACTGACCTCCTCAATGTGTCGTAGTCGCAATGTTGCCCTCTCTACTTCTCGCTGGTTTTCAGCAAGCCTTCTCTCGGCTACTGCCAGGTTGTCCTGGAGCAGAGACGCTTCTTGAGATTTCTCTGAAAGGAGCCTAGAAGAATTCAATAGCTCCTCCGACTTCTCTTTGAGCCTGCAGTGAGAGAAGACATGCTACGTGGTCATAGCGAAAAAAAAAAAAAAAAAACCTATAATGGTGCTTATTGCGTTGTGGACTATCTAGCAGCAAAAGCAGGGCACAGGAAGCACAGGAAGACGACCGTAATACCTTCAACAGAAGCCATACCGGTTGGTTGGAAGATGAGCATAGAGATAAGCGCTCTTACAGCCAATTTGACTACCAAATTACCTTTGAGCAAAGAATCTGAAAAAAGCCAACAGCCACCGACATCAAAGCAAATACAGGGAAACTTTTTGTGGTGTCGATCAATCTGAAATAGCAAAGCAATCATTTCTTGGCGACAGCAATGATACACCAGCGATGAGATCTCCACGACCTCTGATTTTGAGTCTCGTGCTCTATCGACTGAGCTATGGTAATGGCTGCTCAATCTTGCGACACTCGTGGTAACACATTTTTTCTTCTACATTTTAATCGGCTATCTTCCAGTCATAACATCATCACATTGTTATTCTCCCTCTCTAAAAAAATATCGCCTATGTCTTCCTTGTAGCCGGTTGCAGCTGGCTGCCTTTTTATTTATCTCGTAGGACCCACTTCCCTTTATCTGCTTACTGTATGAACAAACAAACAATACAAGAATAGAGAACAGTGCACTTAAAAGGCCTACATCAGAGTTGAGACGAAGTTAGAGAAAAAAAATAAAGTGTCCTAGAACTCTTGGCTCCCCATATAGTAAAACATTTGGAGAACCTATGATCCACCTTCAAAGGAAAACAGACACCTAATTTTGGCTGCATTTTTCTTCTTGTTAATGACGCAAAGACATTCCTGCATGTTATCACCCCATTGTTCTCACTATACAGCTGCAAGGGAAAGC
The DNA here is from genome assembly GCF_055883805.1 of Amblyomma maculatum. NCBI lineage: Eukaryota > Metazoa > Arthropoda > Arachnida > Ixodida > Ixodidae > Amblyomma > Amblyomma maculatum. The sequence goes on from NC_139354.1 coordinate 19,262,459, forward strand.
TATACAGCTTTCTCGGAAGCTTCGTAGTTAAAAAAAAAATTCGTCCTAGTCCAGTGCCGTTTTTGAGTCAAACTGGTTTTAGCGTACTGATGAGTTAAAATGATGAAAAAACTATTATTTTGCCGTTTTCTTAGCCACTGTCCAATGTCCAATTAGGCGGCCTGCAGGAAGGAGTTGAGGTAGTTCCAAAATATGGGGCTTTACTCCTAACAGTGCAATAATGTAAGCCGAAATCTCCTCATTAAAGATCCATTGTGCCATAACCTTGCATTCTGAGGCCCCATGCGTAACAGTTTTGGTCAGAAACTGGGATGCCATATATGAATGGCACCCTCGTCAACCCACAGCTCCTTGGTGAATACATACCCTCATGGACCTCACAGTAACTTAATAGATGACAGCTCAGACACAAAGAACAACGGTTTTTCAGTTATCGCCAACTTTTGGCTTTTCTTTGCCCCAAGTTGGCCAGCACTAAAAAATTGCGGCAAGAGAAGGCAAAAAATATGTCTTCTCTTTATTCGTTAGTGCACTGTGTGTTCCAATAAATCAATGAAGAAAGAAAAAAGGCGCCATGGAAACTCTGACACTGACAGTCAGGGTGGATGCTTACTTTTCTTGTGCACTTTCAAGCTTTGACTTTAAGTGGTCATTCCTTCTTTCCAGTTCCAGTATTGTGGCTTCCTTGTCTCGGACCATGCGCCATGGATTGGTCGGGGAGTCCCGTGCACTCGACAACTGCTGGGGCTAATATGACAAGAAGATAACAAGCAAATTGTGCATACATTTCTTTGGCGATTTCAACCGAGTGATTTCAACTTACTGTGACTGCTTCTCTGCTGCTGATATGCCTGAGGCAAACATCAACATTTTCTTTGAGCTGCATACAGGAGAATATATGGCTTTTGTTAGCTCAGTGAGTTTGATGAAAAGAGCGAAGTATGCTCACCACTTCAACGGCAGCGCTTTGCTCCTGGCGGTAGGCTTGAATTTTGCTGTTTAAGCAGTGGATGTTGTTACTTGTGTCCTGTAAACATGAAAAAATAATTATCCCTAAAATTCCGCAGAATCGGCGTCGCTCTGACCACAAGCTGGGACGTACTAAGTACTAACTGTGACTGCTGAGAGGAAGGATTTATTTTCTGGTAATACGACCACCTGCCACAGTGACTTTGGCGCGCGGACTAGGAGGACACCGGATCAAATCCCAGCCGCGGCGGCTGTATTTGGATGGAGCAGAAATGAAAAACACGTTCGTTTGCTATGCGATGTCACTAAAGAGAACCCCGAGTGGCCGAAATTAATTTCCAGCCGTCTACTGCAGCGGCACTCTGACTTTTCACACATTCTTCGTCCGTTAATTTCCTCATACTGTGGCTCAAGCGTCAAACCACTTTCCGCTCCGTAAACAATTCATCCCCCCCCCCCCCTGCACCCGCGCACCCACCCACCCACAACACACACACACACACACACACACACACACACACACACACACACACACACACACACACACACACACGCCGATCACGAGTACTACAATAAAATTCGAACTATCACTCACAAGAAGTGCCGACGACAGCTCGTTGACTTTCGTGACGATGCTCTCTTCCACAGAGTGCGTCAGACGTCCGATTTCACGACTAGAAGCCGATTTTGTGGCATCTTCGTCCGAGTTGCTCATTCTGATGCTTGTGGACTGACGACGCTCACATCAGTACTCTGTAGCCCGATATGTCTCGGAGAGGCTTTTGCGGCGATACGTACAGCGAGCAGGAGTAATAAGATGCATAATGCGAGCGTTGACCGACTGCGACCTGACGAAGACACCGGTAGACACAAATTCCTGCTACTCTGCCGATCGTCTACGCGCGCCGCTTGGCTAAATAGACGTCAGCTGCGCGAACGTAAACAAACCGCGCGGCCATTTTCGAAAGTCGCGAACTATCCACATTTTCAGTCAGTGGTTCGGTGTTCGGTTTTCCCCATAAGGTTTCCAATGTTCCCTAAAATAGGCAGCGTATCTCTTGAGTGCTTATTTAAATGAGCTTGTAATGAGGGGAACGCATGCAATTATACGACACACACCGGAAGTAGTACATACGCTGACTTTTTCCGCATTTCCGTGTTTACGTTGGGAGCCGGAATAAGAACCCTTCGGGTACTTCGGGCCTTTTGGCGCACTTTGGATCCAGTAGCTTGCTGTAGCTGAGGTACTGAGGGTTGGGTTGACGTCTTTTAGCAAGTTATTTGCCGAGGACAGTAAAAAGAATACCAAGGCATCGAAACCGTGAAACCTACCGGACGCATTTAGTACTAGACGCCAGGCTGAGGACGTTTGCTGGACGTTTCGGCGACAGAGTGAGTAGTGACAGCGCGCTCGCTGCCTTGCATGCCTGCATGCCCCGCGTGCCTCGCGCAGTTGAAACAATTGAAAGGTTGAAACACCACCTAGGTGGTGTTGGTTGACACGTGCGACGTGCATGCCATGCGCAGTGACCTTTCACTTGCTGGGCCTGAGCCACGGAGCAAGACTGGGCTAGCCAATGCTGTAACTGGACCAACCTTGCCAACAACTGGACACTTGGAAGCCGATCGAACGCTAGCGGAACCACGCGACTACGACCTTCATGGCTGCGACGGACACTGACGCCCGGGCTATGGGGGAACTGTCCGCCGACGGCCAGACAAGTCAGCCCGCGCTGTCCGAGAAGCGGCAGAGCACAGTTCAGAATTTCGAGCACGCTAAAGTGTGCAAACAGGTGAGTGGTCGTTTATATTCGAACATACTGGGTGGAATCCTGGAAATGTCTGAAGCACTTCAGACTGCTTCGAAGTTGTTTGATAACACGCGCAGGAGTCTGTGCGCGGTAACTGTGTCTGCATTTGTGGAGCTTGCTACGACGCTAGTTATTTCCGCGTTTTGTTCAAGTAGTACGCTTTCACGACTCTGGAACGCGCGGTTGACGGTACGAACTGTGGTGCGTTGTGTGTGCTTCTCTACCATTTGATCCGTCAATTTATAACAAAATCCATTGTCCATGCCTTGATTTCAGTTATCTCATCATTGGTTTGTTGGGCCAGTAGGTTGGTGCACGGTGGAAAAAATCAGCGGAAAGGTCGCGTTCACAAGCAGACACAGGACGACGCTGGAACACAACTGATATTTTCTTGATGAACAGGGCGCATATGCGCGAGAGTAGCCACAAACGCCACCAAAACAAGAACAAAAATATTAAGAGCAAACATATTAATTGAGCGGGAGATAACATGTGGCTAACTATGGCCCGTTCATGAACTTTTGCTGTGAACCTGACTGGACTGTTGCTGACGCATTCAGTGCCTAACTTCATGATAAGATTTCACTCGGCCGATGATTGACATTATGGAACAGAGGGGTGCAGCTGAAATGTTTTGACAGGCCTTTCCACAGGACAGTTGAAACGATTATACAACATTGGTTGTGCGTTTGGGTAACATGTTGTGAGATCAGTTGTACATTTTTCATTGTTTTTTTTTTTTTTTTTTTTACTTTACTAACTGCGCTCGCATTGCAGTTGGCTTGGTGAGCGATGAAAGTGACATGGATCACGGTTGCTTTCACCACCACTCAAAGAGGATGATTAACGAACTTCAGCTCCGAATTCTTTGTTTGTAAACTTTGAACATGTGGCAAAAGCAGTGGCGATTCAGAAATTCAATGAAAAGAGCTCGTGTCGTGGTTTTAGACTCCTGAGCTTCGTCTCCTTTAGAATCCGCACATTTAAGGCATTCCATTTTGCGAGCCGAAATGCAGAGGCAGAAGACCTTTTTCCAACTTACTGAAGCCAGTTGCTCTCAAACAGTAGAGAAGATAATCATTACAGATCTGTCATCGTTACTGAATGAAATTCAAAAGAAATCAAACCAGTACCCAAACAGCATGGAAAATGTGATTACAGAAATAAGTGTAACTTAAAAATAAGATTCAATTTACACACTAATGCAGAATACACGAGTCATCAAGAGGGCCAGAAAATTTGTCTCAATACTGGATTAGCACGAACAGTGTAGCGATGTGTAGTGGAGCTTCTTCTTGCAGTACTTTTTTAGTATTTACATGCAATTACTGTTTAATATGCAATAGGACAGCTGCCGCCATGTTTCTCATAAAAGCACCAGCTGTTCAGCGTTGTCACCCAGTTACCACAAGACCCATTAAATCCCTTAGACATGACTGTTCATGCTTGCATAAGTTCCTTGCACGGGATCCCTGTAACGGCTGCTAATTTGTTCTATACTACATGGTCAGCTTGATTAACTGTCTCGTGCATTATTTTATCCCTCTGCTCACAACAGGAAGGCAATGATCTCTACTATAATCACCAAATAAAGCCCGCGATCCGCAAGTACCACGAGTGCCTGCTGTATGTTCGTGCCTGCCAATCAAAATATGACACGGCTGTCAATCCTTCACCGGTCCTCGTGAGCCCGGAGGTCAAGGAGGAGCTGGAGAGGCTGAAGGCTGACTGCTACAACAACCTTGCCGGTCAGTTCTTTCTGCAGTCTTGAAGCCCTGTGCACCTGTGTCAAGAAATTGTTTCAAATTTGTTGTGCATGGAAAGGGGGACAAGGACCAATGAAAGCCTGTACTTGATGAAGAAAAAAGGATGGGCTTGGTTCTTAAATATTCTTACACGTTAGACGTGCTGTGCAACATTGCAAATGCTGACAATTGTGCATTTGCATGCCTTCTTGTTGTCTCTTGTTGTGATGCTGTATGTCAAGCATGAAAGCCCTTTTATTTATATATTTTTTGCCGTGACTTAGTTCCTGTTAGCTCTGCATGGTTTCCGTCTTCTGTGTCATCTTATGTTGTTGCCGTAGTCATCAACCATTGTCATGTTAAGAAGTGTGTTGTGGCCTGTAGATGTAGAGCTCTGCAGAATTTCTAGCTAAACGATTTGTTTTTAGTGTGGACGCACTGCAGCTTAAACCAGAAAAATAGTTTATCTGTGAAGCTTGATCTTTGATGACGCCTCTGTCTGGTGGTAGCTGGCAGGTGTCATGCCCGGACACTGACCGGTTGGCAGTTTGTGACATCACAGGACCGCATGGGAGGGCAAGGTTAGAATGCAGCCTTCGCTTGGATACCAAGCTAGACACGCGCTGCCTCTAGGCCACACGGGAATGTTCATATGGCTTGGTTAAAACTGGAATTTATATCTTTGTCATCCATGACCAAGTTACAAGTGTGCCCCTAAAAGGTTGTAGTTGGCAGGTGCATGACCAAACACCGATTGGTTAGCGGTTCCTGTGACGTCACCCGTTTTAAAGTTACTTACCCTTTTGTTTGCTTGCAGTAAACGTGCGACGTCAGCAGTGACTTATGTGCCACATGGTTTAGCCTTGAAAACTTGAGTAGTCAGCCAGATTTAGTTCAGCTTGCTTCGAAATGGATGACGAGCCTAATCCTTTTTGCGGCAATTGTCAGAGGCAGACGCGACGCGAATAACAGCGGGTGAAAGACTGCAGAGTCATCTACGTTTGCCATCTAGCGAGATAAACTTTACCAAACGTCGTGCTTTTGCACGTTACATTAAGCTTAGCCACATTAAACCTCTGCAGTTTTCTGTTGAACTGTTCAGTTGACCAGCTTGTTCGAGCAGCTAATTAAGGCATGTTGCTAAACTGCCTCTTCTGTTTTCTCTCTCAGCGTGCCTGCTGCTTCGGCCCAACTGTGACTACTCCAGAGTAGTCACTTACTGTGACAATGTGCTGCGCGTCCTGCCCGGCAACGTCAAGGCCCTGTACCGCAAGGGGGTCGCCCACTACCACATGGGGAACTACACCACTGCCCGGAGCTACTTAAACGATGCCAAGAGGCAACGCAAGACGCCAGGTGAGAGCAACCCACATTCAAGGCAACTTCGGCATGGCTCGTAGTAAAGAACATCTCGAGCTCCTCAGAGATTCAACTCGCAGCTGAAATATGAGCTGAATTATACCAGGTGACTTGAGTATTGCAAACCATAGTTGGAGAACCAGTACCAAGGATGCAAGTTAAAAACTCAGAAACATAGGCCCGAAGGTAAACATTTTCAACATAACTTTGTCATGCTAGGAGAATAGTGTGGATGAGAGCAGGTTTAGCCAACTTCTTTCTAGAATGAAAGTTTAAGGACCGATTCAGTCTCTCTGTTAGGACTGTCTGAATAGCCTGCAGACCCACTGCAGCGGCTTGATTGTTTTGGCATTTGGCTGCAGATTGCAAAGTTGCAGGTCTGAACTTCACTGCCACAGCCATATTTTGATTGAGACAAAATACAAAAACTTCTTGTGCTGTGCTATGTTGGTGCACACTAGAGAACCCAAATGTGGTCTAAATTAATTCGGAGTCTTCCCTCTACACCGTACCTCATAGACTGTGTGTCACTTTGGGATATTAAACCCCGCACATGAATGAATCAAAAACCAAGGTCTACACCTTGGTTTATTTTTCGTTTTTTTTTTTTTCTTTTTTTTTTTCATGTATTCTGTGCTCAACTTTTATCATTTTAATTTTTTTTTTATGCTTTTCTTGTGCATTTAGTTTTTGCTCTTTGACCTTTTTCTCCAGCCTGCTGGAGTCATTGTAATTGAACTTTGGTCCAGTCAATGTTTTTTTTTTTTTTTGTGCTCTTGCTTTTCCTACAACCTTTTTGTTCGTGGAAATAAATTTAAAATGAACAATTTTAGCCTCCCCCCCCCCCCCCCCCCCCCTTCCTCATAGCTTTTTGGCAGTTTCGCCCTGCCATGGCGGTGCAGCGGTTAAGGCGCTCAGCTGCTGTGTCGAAGGATGCTGAATCGAATCCCTGTTGCGGCAGCCACTTTTCGATGGCGGCGAAAAGAAAGGTGCCCATGTGCTGTGCGATGTCAGTGGACATTTAACAACCCCCAGTGGTTGAAATTTTCGGAGCCCTCCACTATGATGGTTCTTAGCTTGTGTCGCTTTGGAACGTTGAACCCCTTAAACCAAACTAAATCTTTTTGCCGGTTTAATGCTAGTTGGAATGCATCATGAATCAGTATAGTAGGTTCTAAGCAAAGAATGACTTCAGTAAAAATTATTTTAAGAAAATAGCAATCCCAAAAACCGAGAGATGCTTTTGCAGGGAGAATGTTCCATTTGGAGTGTCATGCTGTACTGGCAAAAGGTTTTTCATGGCTTTCAAGAACTTGAAGGCATGGCACGTAGCTGCACCTGTTTCCCATATGCCGATTTCAGTAGTATCTTGGGCTTGCATGGTGTGCTGTTGCCGTCTTTCCTGCTTTTGTTAGAATGAGCAAGTCTTGCATATGGCGAAAACCTACTGGCTGATTTTATCACTGCTTGAACTTCCCACAGTGTTGCTTACCTTTTGCTTCAGTACTATTCTTTTCTGCACTTCTTTCCAGATGAAGAGATTGCAAAATATATCAAGCTGTGCAACGAAGCCACGGAACGGCCTCCCGGCACACAGTGACGCGTATCACGCACATGGGTCGCCGTCCTTTCATTGCATTCACACACACACATGGGTCGCCGCCCCTTCATTGCATTGATCTCATCAAATTGGCGGCTGATATCTTCATTCTCATGCCACCTTCGTTGTTCTTGGCAGTCTTATGGTGCTTTCTGTGTTGTGTGAAATGTGTGTGCGACTAAGCTGCCTCTTAAAACTGTTATAAAGATATATTTTTTACTCGAAGTGCCAATAAAAGTCATATTTGTCACACAAACCACCAAAAAAAAAAAAGGCTTTTTTCTTTTTTCTTGCTAAGGGGGGCTGCTTACTGCAATCGTCTTCAAAAACAAATTGACATCATAGATTACTTAATCGTGCTTGTGATGAAATGACTTCAACATTCAGGTGTTAACTGGGAGTGGCTGTTCGGAGCTAGCACGAGTTCCTGTGAGCAACAAGCACAACTTGCACTGGGCGATCAGTTTCCTGATGTCTCATTTTCTGCCAGGTGGCATGCTGCAATCTAATTCTAATTTATTCTGGATCAATATTAGGGTTGCTTATTTATGGCATTTCATTATTATTTAGCAAGTAAGGTGAAGGCCTTTCTAGGCTTACGGTGAAAACGTAGCGTTTGCGAGATGTAGGGTTCTGTCTAGATGTGTGGGTTCGAGTCCTGTGAAGGTCAACTTCAAGCCTCGTGAGGGTCGTGGATTCAAGTCATGTCATGCGGCGATCAGAACACCACGCGACAGGAGTGACTCTGTACTGTAATCCCACATTTGCAGGAGCACTGCAACGAATGCATGCCAAGGGAAAAAAATTTGCAGTGTGTGGCATGAGCACTGGCCTTGCAATCAATCGTGTGCACCAACAATGCTCGGGCTTTCACATTTCTCCAGCACAGATTCTGCAGTGCTATCTGAATTTTGTTAGAATGAATGGAATATTGCATAAAGGCATGTGCAGTACTAGTACTGCGCTGGTCTAACTGGTTTAAGGAATAAATTTCCAGGTCATATCAATTCCAAATGAAGTTCAATCGGGAGTTAGGATATTCATCTGGGCTGCATTTTCTGTTTTGTTTTCTGTGCTCTTTCCCTGAAGTTATAATGCTCAGATATAAAGGGGCGCAGAGCCAGTGGCTTATTAGCACTGGTAAGTCCTGGCATCAACTGGTGGATGTAGTAAACAGAGCTTTTTTATCTGGTTATTCCGTTTGCTGCTTCAATTTGCCTTGCTCGGTGATTGAGACCTGGCTGATCAGATCGAGTTTCTGCTGGGAAAAGTTATATTTGGGTTGCGTTTTGGTCAGTTGGGCTGTCCTCCATCGGAGCGGCATCTGTCGGAGCTAGTACGGAAGATTATGTGCCTGAGTTCAAGGCTAGTGGAGGTAGTACCGACCGGCGTCAGGCCCCACCTGTGGGTGGGGTTTTCTCTGCCCTGTCTGGGTTGGCCTTTCGCTGGTGCCTGGAGAGGAAGATCTCGGGATATCGCATTGCCATGTTGTGGATGATTTTCGCGCTCGTTTTGCAACTTTCGAACAGTTCGCGTTGCTGTAATGATTTGTAAAAGCCTTGAAGTTACACTGCGGCTATTGTTTCACAAGTAGCGTAGCTGGAAGTCCACCACAGAAGATGCCGGCAGAAAAGAATTGACGATGATGAGCAGTTTTATACTGTGACATAATTTACATGAGATGTGCTGATACAAATTGGTGGCGATACACAATGTCATAGTTGTGCCCTTACATAAGGGCACATACACATGCAGTGTCACTGTCAGGACTTCTTTGCTTTTTTCTTAACTGGTGAATCATCAGCTTCGTCGTCCTCACCTGGCAATAGGGAAGGGACAAAACATATACGTCAGCATCACGAATAAGCTTTACCTCTATAGTCTGTGCCATGCTTAAAGTACTTTTGTTTTGACGCCTTACCATTGTCAGCCTCCAAATCGCCGGCGCCAGACTTCTGTTGGTCAACTAAATCGGTTAGATAGGCATTGACCTCTTTCTGGACGGAAACAACAGCTTCACTGAGTTGCGCCAGGTGTACTTTTGTGTCAGTCGAAGCGTCGAAGGATTTGGAAATGCGCTTGAGTGGTTCGGACTTTGCGAACACCTCGATCAGCACGGAGGCCGCCATCTTTGTCACGTTGGTTTAACCACGGCCGGTCTCGAGGGAGAGAGCGCGCGCTCTTTCTTACGGCCTTCTCAATCGCCGCGTGAACAATGGGAACTTTTCTCCTTGAGTCACGCTCTCCGCCACCGCAAGGGGCGCGACCTGCTCACTGTTCGCTCCGCGTCTGCTTCAGCGGCGGCGGGTGGTTTTTGCCTGGTTTCGCGTTGTCGCTCGCGAGTTTCTTGGTGAGTGCAGCCCCGAAATTAAAGAGCACAGAAGGTAGATGCTGCAGCGGCACGTCGTCAACGTACCACACGTGAACGGATATAAAAAACACTGTCGTTCAGCAAACGTTCGACAAGCATGGCATACATTGCGGCACGGCAGCTACTTTTGTTCATTTTAATCCAAATTTTTCCCAAGCCTGTACACGAATGGGAACAAAAAGAAAACTGAATGAGCAGTGATCACATCGAAGCTTCTTCAAGGCTAACATAACAGCAACTCGTCTGCAACAGCAAAACCGTCTTTCAGCGCTAGATGCGAAACCATTCATGTAGCACCGAAGATGAAAATAATTTCATAAAAATGTAATGTAAATTGCAAAATGCTTGCATGATATAAAGAATTAGTATAACAGTCAAAGTAAACGTTGTAGGGTTGAGTTTTAAATGTTATTACAATTCATATGCTATGCAATGTGAGGTATTATAAACATTATTTTAATTTTGCAAATAAACATTTTTTTAATGAAATTTTTACATGATATTATGCTTATTATGAAAACAAAAAATGATTGATATTCATGACACCACTTGTGCTCGAAGTGGTAAAAAAAGGCCAATAAATGATGAAGGTGATACTCGATGCAGTGACTTACAAATGAGTTCACCTGCTATATCGAAAGTATGCAAGAAACTTCTAAAGCGTTAAAGAAGGACACTCTCACTGAAGACTCATTTCAAGCCTTATATAGCGACCCATTGAGGCTCTCTCGATCTTCGGGAAAGTAAAGTTAATGTGCGGAAGGGAATGACATATGCTAGATGCGAGGGCCGTAACAGCTAGCATGACTACATTGTCAAGACGGACGTTTCATCTGAGAGCAAAATCAAGGCACTGAAGGAAGTGATGGCATCACCTACCATCCCATTTCCCACTGTCACATATTCCGGTTCACCTTACGTCGCTGGATATATCGATTAGTTAATCAACTTCGGGTGTGACGCTTGCGCTATTCTTCTTGAAACTGGTGAAAGAAGCAGCCCCGTGTAGTACGCTCTACTACGAGGACAATGTTCTAGTGGACTGCATTATCCGAGACCAGAGCTTGTTGCCCTATTGGAGAGGCTTTTTTTTTTTTTTTAAGAAAAAGCTACCGTGCACCTACTATACAGAAATGTTCTCGAAGTACTTAAGATCCTGATTCAGTCAGCATTTCAGAATTCAACACTGAGTTGCCCGAAAGGAATTGACAACAGCTATGTTATTAGGTCCGCTTCTTTGATATTTGAAAAAATTCTCAGAATTCTTCTTCTCAATTAATTATACCAGGAAAGTGACAGAGAAGACCGAAAGGCCAACTCCTTATGTGCACAAGCCGTGCAGGAAGATTTTGAGCCTGAATTTTGTAGACGCAGGTCGCATTTTGATGAATATATAGTGCAATGTGTAACTTTGAAGGAAAAGTTTTTTATTGTTTGCTGCTCTTTTCGATTCTGCTTAACTGTTTATGCCCATTTCCTTGATTAAAAGTCGTCACGAGACTACATATACATCTTCGGTCTTTCAACCGACTGATATGTTTTGAACGAAGCTAGAACAGCCCAGTCCACTAGACAAGTGAAATTTTTACTATATGAGTAAATTTTTGTTATTTACTCTGAATCTGAGACGCGCCATGAATTTTTGCCCGTGCCTCTTCTGATCTAAACGAAAACGGTAGCGGTTGACAGAATCTCCACCCAACAGTTCACCATGCACTCACGTCAGGTTGCGCTACATTTGCTTAAAACATTCAAAGGCACATTGCATAGCCTGGTAAATTTATTTTTGTACAAAACTTAGAGGTAAAATATGTTGAAGTGTACCGAAGCTTCATTCGAACGTGCACGGCCGCACTGAAGAAGGAGCGCGCGCGTGAGCGGATTGTTGACTGTATTTTATTCCTCGTACACGATAAATGTTCCATGTTGATGACGGACTTTGTATAAACCATAAGGGGCGAAATGTCAGGACCTGCCGGTTGCAAGTGACGCGGGCGAAGCTAAAAGCGAGCGCGCGTTTCCCTTGCGCGTGAACGACTGTAGTGAGGAACGGCAGTGGGGCGGTGGCGACCCCACCGAGGCGCGGCGGGCGGTTGAAACAGACCCCATTGGAGAGGCCGTAAGAGAAGAGAAGCGCTCTCTCCCTCGAGACCGGCCGTGGTTTAACATCCGGTTCGATGACGTAGGTACAACGTGCAAGGTAGCAACGTGCACCGAGAGTACTTGGTACTAGCTGCACTAGTTCTGAAAAGTGCTGCAGCTGGCTGCACCGGGTCACGTGAGCATGCAGTGCCAGTTTCGACACGCGTGCGGCGCCAGCTGCCAAAAACGAGTACGCAAGTGTAGGACTGCAACCTAACAGACGCGTGCGTGCTTCATGTATCGCGTGTTTGTAACATGATCAACATGATCACGTCCAATTTCAAAGCCAGCTGCCAGCTGCCGTAAACCTACAGCACTCGATCGGACAGTGACGTTGACTGCGACCAATTGACCAACGTACGCGCGATTGCACGATCGTTATATCGGCCGCGCTCTGCGAAGATGCCATTCATGCGCGCGCCTGGGTACGAAAAAATTAGCATTGTGAGCAGTTGCCGCGAGTATTAGTTTAAGTAAGACTGCCTAACGAGACGTTTGATTAATTGGTTTCCGTGAACCTCTGTCCAAAATCGATATCTGCTGAAAAGATGCAAGTACCTCATTGCGCGCTCTGAGACGTCTACTGTGGGCGGCAATAGTTTGATGTCGCAAAGTCCCTGCGCACGCTTGGCACATACACTTGGCACGACAGAAACTCGATCTATCGCAACTGATTTGTGTTCACAGCTACCCGTCTTCTTAGGTCACAACACGATAAGAAAAAGAAAAAATGGTGCATAGCACAACGCGCGCGAAGGTGACGTATCGCGCGGCCACGTACCACTACATATAATACCGATCCTCCATCAATCACCAGCATGCAGCCCAACTACCCTGTATACGCAACCATTCGCGGATCCATTAGCAGTGAAGCGTCCGCGTTCTAGAGGAGACGGACTTAGAGCTCTGCAGAACGATGCGCAGCGTCGTCTACTCTTGGCGCGTACGCCATGCTGCACTTTTTTCTGTGCCTCCTCTAGAACGAGTGCAGGGTGGCAGAACTTGCCTGCACCTTGACAAAACGACAAACGCTGAAAACTAGCAGCTAGAACCGGTAGAGTAGAATGGCATGCTTTAAAGGTCTCTTCGATTTGCCTGCACCAGCTGCATTAGTTCTAGTGCAGCTGGAGTTCTAGTGCACTAGTTCTAGTGCAGCACCGCCGTCCTCGTTTTGTCAAGGTGCAGGGCTAGTTCTGCACGAGTTCTCGCTCCAGAAGAGGTGCAGAAAAAAGCAGCATGGCGTACGCTCCGCTTGGCCAAGAGCAGACGACGCTGCGCATCGTTCTGCATAGCTTTTGTAAAGTGCAGCCAGTGAAAGCCAAATCGAAGAGACCTTAATTTCGCAATCAGTTTGCGGACGCTGCAAGCTACTTGACACACCGTGCCGTATCAGTGCCTCCAAGGGGCACTGATACGGCTGCATGAACGTTCACGGCCGGTCTGCGTGGTCTCGAGGGGTAGTGCTCCCCCTCGAGACCGGCCGTGGAACGTCATGGTGAACGCGGCCTAGTACTAATGGGAAAGGGTGGCTGTTACCAGCCTTACGGGGCTGGGACGATAGGTCAACGCCGCTTGCGGCGGGGGTTAGCCAGCCACCGAATTTTTATCTGTTGTAGGCAGTCATCACACACGCCACGGATTAGGTGGTGGACGACGGCTCTACTTCTGTTCGCTCGAGGCAGCGGTGGCGGCTCAGCTACAGAGCCAATAGTAGGCCCGCGCATGTCCTTTTCCTTCTTTCTACAGCCACTACTAATGGTACTAGAGTACCTGTACTGCCAGTTTCGGGCATCCGAGTACACTGGAGCGGGTCCATTCTTGAATCGGTGCTCGACGGCTGCCAGCGCCGTGCCATGCAATGATAATAGAATGACAGCACGGATGCAGCTGGGTGCTGCATGCGAAACATACAACCAAAGTTTCATTTTTTTTTTTCTGTGTGGATTTATTTGTACACTCTGCAGCATGGATGGCCACAGCGTCTACTTCTCATCGGGCTTGTTGTAGACATAGGTGAGGCAGCACTTGCCGCAGTACTGCCTGTCGAAATGCGCGGCCATAAAGACACCTGCGCCACAGTCCTCACTGGGGCACTCTCGCCTCAGGCGAGTGATCTTGCCATTTTCATCCACCTGGCAAAGAGCAGGGAGAAACAATCAGTACAGCTGCCATATACGTGCGTGACAATTTGAAGCATTCATCAAGAAAAACAGTTCTGCAGGTTCACAATGTGCATGCAAGCCTGCACCTTCCCAAGCACTGCCATGGCTGAATAAACACCATCTCGCATCATTTTCTCCTATCAAAATGACCTGATTTAGCCATCATGAATGAATAATTCTTCAGTAATGTGGCCTCTTGAAACAGAAGAGATTTTCAATGCCTAGATTTTAACCTCTTCAGCGTGGCCCATTTTATTTCCACCAAAAATAGTTTTCATGTCTAATGGTATGTTTAGGCCTTGAGATAAGCCCTGTTAGTTTTCTAGCACAAAGTTAGCAAATCGTTTAGCACCTGAAGAGTTGATCGAATACACCAACACAAATAGTGGCACCAGTTTCTGGTATCAAGCTCCACCCTGCACTTCAAAATGCAGGGGAAGAAATGTGACATCTTTGCTAGTTGAAAAACCTGTCAGCATCAAAATAGCTGGCAGTGTGTGCCACTGCACTCATTTTTCTGCTGAACTCTTTTCTGCACAGCATAAAAAGATTTTGTGTGTGAAGAGAAGGATGCTAAATTCCCTGTTTCACTTAAGTGTGGATGGAAACTTGCACGCAGTATCCACATTCACTGCCCAAGCCCTAACTTAGCCCAGCTGGACGCTCAAGCTCCAGCACTGCTCCCTTGGATGTCCGACAGCCATCCCGGGCTTTCACTGACCTGCCTCAATGCATTAGACACTGATAAGCGAGCTCCGACAGCCTTTCACAGAAACTAAGCCTGCTCACAAATAAACTGAATTTTTTCGGCTGGCCAGGGCCCAGTGACCTTGGGCTCATATTCACTCACCTTGTAGAATTTAAGAACGGCCAGCTTGACCTTCTTTTTCTTGTGCTTGTTCTTCTTGGGGGTGGTGTAGTTCTTCTTCTTGCGCTTCTTGGCGCCACCTCGCAGCCGCAGCACAAGGTGGAGGGTGGATTCCTTCTGAATGTTGTAGTCTGACAGCGTGCGGCCATCTTCCAGCTGCTTGCCAGCAAAGATCAGACGCTGCTGATCAGGGGGGATGCCTGCAAGAAAGGGGACAGGCAAAAGCTCAGCAACAACAACACCCTTCCACTATGTTCAGGGGAATCCTACAGGGCACCCTGGTTAAACCAGACCAGCACTCAACTGCAAGGTTATTAAGCGGTAAGGCTTTTTTCTTTGTGTGGCAGCACTGAATGTTGATGTTAATGAGTAATTACTCCCCTGGTGCAACATGTACTCATCTAATAAGATTCATTCAAGGACAAAGGGCATTTTCAAACCCCCTAGCTAAAAACAAAGCAGTGGGAGTAGTAGCTTGGCACCACTGTGCTATGTCCCTTATAAACACTATGCATTACTATTTTCATCATACTTCATGCTGTTTAGTCGTAAAATTTGGGTACTAGCAAAATTCCTTAGATTGAACAAGGAGGCGATAAGAGAGCAACATTGAACTCTGTCGCAGAGTGCAGACCCTTTGTGCGAATGCACAAGCTGCAAAGGCCAGCGATTGCCTGGTCATTACGCGGCAAATTGCCAAGGCTCAGTGGCTATCAACCACCTGCCACACTTCCAATGTGAAAACTGCCAGTTTTACGACCACAACACGAAGCTTCTGCTATGGTCATAGATGAACATGCATGAATGATGTGTGTACACCATATGAACTATTGATGCAAGCATGAAACTCACCCTCCTTGTCCTGGATCTTGGCCTTCACATTTTCGATGGTATCACTAGGCTCGACCTATGGCAGAAAGGAAAAGACCCTATGTCAATCATACCATTCAGGTTTCCACAGGACAGCAGTATACGCTGCCAACACAGCCATCAGAAATGTACATAGTGATTCGGTGTATAAGAGTTATCACCAGTTATATGCGTATGAGTGGTACATGATTCATCATTGAAAAATTACACTTCGGCAAAAAACAAGAAAATGAAACGCACCTCTAAAGTGATGGTCTTGCCAGTGAGAGTCTTAACGAAGATCTGCATGGCGACCTGCATTGAAAAAATAAAACTGATGAAGCAGCAGAAAAGCAAGGCATTAAACGAAATGTGAATGCCTGCTGTGCACAGGGCTTCCACAAAGAAAACATAGCCAACCAGGCTAAGCACAAACTCCTCTTTATTTACACCAGCAGCACAGCATTTATGCACCCATCGTTCTCTGGATTGTTGGTCACTTGGGCATACTTTCCCCAAACCACCTTGCCACCCTGCGTGACAAGACCCAGTTCGCTAACGTTCACCTCAATCACAGTGCCCTTTGTAATCACCCCCAGCTGTGAGTAGAGAGGAGAGCTCGGATTCTTCTTCACACCAATGATCGGCAGGCAGAAAGTTGCCTTCAGCTCCGGGTGTGTCACATGGGCCTTCTTGAACCGCAGCGCCATCGGCCTGATGAAGCGTTCGAACTTTGGTGGCTTGCGTGTGAAACCTTCGCCCACAAAAGTCACTTTGGTCACCATCCTCTTCCACGCTTTCTTCTTGCGCTTGCCAGTCTTGATCACTCTGAATGCCTCAGAGTCTCCTACACCTCGAACTTTGGGAATGGGCACGTCCCACTTGCCAGCCTTCTCTTTTCGCTTCTGCTTGATCATGTTGGACAAGACCTTGGCCCTGGACTGGTTCTCACGGTCCAACAGGTAAACGGGGACAGCTCCCTGGGCAGCAGCCTCAGGCCCGCGCTGCTTGGTCAGTTTCTCTTCGTGCATCTTGAGCGTCTTCTTCATCTGCACTTTCTCAGAGTAGCGCTTCTTGGTCAGCATTTTGGCCTTAAGGCCCCGGGTGGTCTTGGCCTTCACCGCATCTTCATGCGGCTTGCGGCCCAGCCGTTTGCGCAGCCGCTCGTGGTGGTCGAGCCGGTAGCCGTACCGGCGTCGGTGCAGCTCAATGTGTTCGTTCTGCGGCATGCTGCTGCTGTTGTCTGCTCACCGCAGACGCAGCTCTTTTAACGATATCCCTTTCTGCGACGTTTGCTGCCAAGTTTTTGAGCCTCAGGGGCGCGGGATTCTGTTTCCCGATTCCAGTCACCTGCGAAGGGGCAAACAGGCGCTCCCTCAGAATCTTTTACACCGTTAATTCTAAGCTATCAGGCGCGCGCCCATATGCCAGGAGTTAGGACCCCGCGCGTCCAAAACACGCATCCGGTCACGCAAAGCCAAAACAATCTTTAAAACTGGCGCAATCCAATAGCGCCTTGCAGGATGCAAAGAAGCCAATGAAATCGAATGCAGTGTCAAGTTTTACAGTACGGTTGTGTAGGGGGGCGACGGACCCAGGAGAACGTAGTTTTGAAAGCAAGAGTCCAAAAAACTTGGCAGCAAAAGGCGGCGCAACAAACATGACAAATACGACATTCAAAACAACGGACCTACGCGCAAATGACAGCAGCACACAAACAAAGTGTAATAAAAAACAAATCGCAAAAGAAACTGCTCTGACATAACCCGTAACTAGACGCTACATCATGGCATGGAAAAAGCCGGCACTTCACCACGTTGCCGAAGCCTACAGCATGTAAAAGCTAATAATTAGCGCCGAAAGCAAGAATCATTTAAAAGTGTGCACTCAGAACACAAACAAAATTCGTCACCGATCATCATGTAACCGCTTATGCGTTTAAGAAAATAAACGCAAAGCACGAGGTAAGGCCAGTAAGGCTTGCGTGATCACTAGTCCTAGCGTTCATATCAAGGTTTGAGTGTTTACCAATAAAAAAACATTCCAAACAAAGCTCCGTAATACGTAAAAGGCTACCTCTGAATCTCTGATCTAATTACAATCGCAAGCTGTGCATTTAAAGGTGTTAACCTAACACATTTCGGAGGAAAATTAGGAAGCACTTACAGCGTCCGCCTCTACGTCACACCGCCATTGAGGAGAAAAGACCGATTTGTGCACGGGGACGCACGATGTGGCCGCAGGGAACGCTAAAAACGCGAAGTGAACAATACAACGAATATATAAAAAGTAATAAAATATTTTATTAAAATAATTAAAACAACACCAAAAATGTTAATTTCAGTTAAGCAAAGGACGTTTATGTGTATATTTTTAAATTAACTGTTTTGCTATGCTCTTGTGTGAGTAGGCACGGCCGCGCCGCAAAATGGCCGGCAAGGCAGCGAAAGGAACAAACAGGCTCGAAAATGACATCTTCAAGTGCCGAGATGAGTCCAACTGGAAGAAAATACAGGAGCTCGCGGAGCAGCTTATGCAGAGGGGCACCGGGCCCCAGTCAGGTTTGTTTTCCGACGCTTTCTATCTCAGCCAGAGCTCGGCGATCGTGCGGTACAATCCACCGCACCACAAGAACCGAAGGCAAAAAATACGCCAGTGATTACTACGATCGTGGCTTTAAGCGTGTGCTTGACCATATATCCAACGTTATGGAAAATCGCGTACAAACGTGTCAGCAATCGCAGCGCTGCATTTTGTGTAATGAGCGATAATTCATAATTTCGTTACAAGGTAAAGCGAAACCTGTTCAAATTTCCCATTAGTGTAATTATCTCTCGCTTCGCGCTTACATTACAGACGCAGCGCCTGCGAAATAAAATAAAAATCACAATTTTTATTACCGCACAACATATTTGAACCAACTGTGTGCAAATTTACTGGCAATCATATCAGTTATGTTTATTTTCTTTAATTAAGCAAATTTGAGGCCACGCCCCCTCCCCTCTCCCAAAGGGCTACATTCCTCCTTGCGCCGAGCCATTAAAACTTTTGTAAGGTTCTCGAACCATGATGCACACTTTCATTCTTTCATTCATACAACAATGTATGTGGAAAGTGTTGTATGGATGAAATTGACGCCGCATACCTGATTGCATTCATTAACTAATGGTTGTGATTATGGGCAGTGGCTCGTTGAGAGGCGAATTCTCTTGATATGCATGTTCTCATCTTACGATATATATATAAAAAAAAAAAAGAGAGAGAACAATACACTTGCTTTGCTTCTTGATCTCTGTGTTGTTTTCCTCATAGATAAATTGCCTAGAGAGACGAGCTCCTATAGGGGTCTATAGGAAAAATGCCTTCGATTGGCGAATGGCTTCATTGCAAAATAAAAATAAAAACTGAGCTGCCGACGTCCATTTTACCTGCCTTTGGAACATTATTTGGTTGCTGTCGCAAGTTGTGCAACAGAATAAAAGAAAAAAGAAAAAACTATCATTGTGCTTTGCTCAAGAAAAATAAAATTTTTGAAATTATTCACATAAAAAGCGGAAATGTGCTGTTAGTCAGTGGTCTTCTGCAGCACTCTTTCTGGGCTGCATTTTAAAAATACATGTGTAATGACTTTCATGATGCTAAGGACTTCTGTTGCATTAAGGTTGCTTCTGCTCGTCATTGCAAAAGGTGAAGAGAGTCCATTGGCCTGTTCAACTGGAGAGTCCATTGGCCAGTTCAGCTGGGAAAGTGGAAGAAGAAGCGTTTCCGCTGAAAACTGAAGGCCTGGCATGTGGCACATGGTTGGCACCTGCCTTTGTACCCTCCACTACCTCTGTGACTTGTGGTGCACTTTTACTGCTGAGAGGATAGAAGAGTAACGAGAAGTGTCATGGAAGCGATGAAGTCTTAGTTGCAGCTGAAAGCTTGTAGTGGAGTGTTAGTAATTAGCAGAGTTATAAGGAGTTATTACTCTCATTAGGTTACAGCTTTCTCAGAAACCTCGTAGTTGAAGGAAAAAATCGTCAAGCAGTTTAGCTTGATGCTAATCATAAATTATTTTGCACTAGCACAAATAGGCCTGATTTATCTTGACTTTCAATGGTTTTGCTCAACTTGAACTGAACTACTTCAAGGAACATATCATATAGCGTATGCTGCCCAAGTTACCAGGAGCGACACAGATAGAAAATTTCACTTTAATTAAGCTGTACAAACATGCCTCCATAGTCTAGGAGCAGCATGTCTGGCTCAACGTTCCAAAGGTCCCAACGAGTTCTATTCGCACCTTAAAGATGTAGCCGAAGTTGGCAGGTCCTTCCAATTTGGCCATGACTTGGTCTCGTGATGTCACACAACCTGCCGACCAATGAGTGCCCAGCCATATCACCTGCAAATTACCACCTACCAGGGGCATGCTCGTGAATAGGACTGCTTAGACAGTTAAACCCCCACATATGTTCTTGTTGTTCAATGAAGGAGCATTTTTTAAAATCTTTATTACCATACGCATTGTCTTCGCATAGATAATAGCTCAAAGCAAAAATTTATGACAGAAAATAGCTTTTCTTCTGCCAGCTTTTATTTTATAAACCTTGCCATGCAGAGGCCATGGCCAGCTTCTTCATTGGTGAGAGCAAGTTGGAACAGTTCTTGGAGGAGCATCCTCCCACGGAGGCCAACATCAACAAGGCCAAGACCGGCTTGACCGAAGCCAAACGATACCTCAACAACTGCTTCACCGAGCATGGAGCCAAGGCAAGCCATCCCTTCCCCACCTCAGCTCAGCATGTCACATGAATGAGAGCATTATGGGCAGGGAGGTATACCCACAGCTAAGGTTTATATCGCGCAGTTTTACCAAAAGAGCTTGATTTTGTCACCTTTACACATTAAATTTATTATGCTAATTATAATAAAGTGCAATACTAAATCTAACTACTGTGATCCTGATGCATAATAATTAATATTTTGGCCTTGTACCAGGAACTTTCAGCTGCTGTACGTACAATATCCTCTTAGCTAATCTCGAAGAGTGTTGGAATTAAATATGTGATCTAGCTGGCATGTTTGGAACTGATTACATTCTTTCATATGCTTCATTTACACACCTAGGTGACAGTAATTGTGCACCAATATTTATCAGAAAAGGTTTCATTTGCTTTAACTTGTAAATTTTCAGTTTAATAAATGTTTTTTCATGCCTTTGACACTTGAACATCAACTGGGAAACATTCAGTGACTTTTGGAATACTTGGGGGGCACTGCACATTTTTTAACTAAGCATTACGTGTGCACATATATGTTACACTAGAGGTAGTGTGGGCATGAAGTTGAGGCACATTCGTGAATACGGGCATTAGGCATTGCACTCTTCCCAGCTCTCCTTGTTATCACTGTGGGCTACCTGTGGTAAGCATAGCTAAATACATGGATGGGGAGTCTTGTGGCAAAATTGCATTGGAATCATCACTATTTACATCTTATAACAAGGTTAGTTATCGTGGTAAAACTCTTTTCTTTTTCATGTACTTTGATGATATTGTTTGCACAGCATGAGCCATAAGTTTCTGGCTGAAAGTTGAAACAAGGCCGAGGTAAATTTAGGTAAAAATTATCTCTAACAAGTGGTTCAGCATTCAGGCATCTTCTGCATGTTACCTGCCTGCAGTTGCAGCTTATAGCAATAAAGAGTATGAAGCACATATTTGTAATGAAATGCTAACAATACTTTTATTCAATGCAAGCATAATTTGGAGCACCATTTAACGAGTTTCCTCTTAATCGTCTTGTGATTTTAACGTTTTTTTTTTTTTTTTGTTTTTTTTTTGTATATGTGTATGCGGGGAAGCAGCATTCACTTTACCTTACGGTGGGTCTCTGTTGAGTTGCTGTATAAATGTTGCCTTTTTATGCCTCACTGTTTTCTTCTTTTTTTCTGTTATGCATGGTTTCAAGTCTGCTTTTGTCATCAAATATTGAACAAAGTAGTTTTTTGAGCATGAAACTCTATTCTCATCTGGTAACATCTGGGCTCGCAGAAGGGCAACCTTATAGAATGACATTGTGTTTAGTGTTTACATAACCAGTGGTCTTCCTTTAATTGTTATGAACAGTTTTCACAGGTTGGGTCTTCATGCATGAAACGGGTGTTTATCCTGGTCTCCTTGGCTTTTCATGCTCAAGGTGTTCATTTTTATTTACGGACACTGTGACATTGTAGTATAAGATTTTGTCTGCAAGCTGTTCTTCAAGGAGCTGTAGGAAAGCTGCACTGTGAACTGGTAGAATGCCCGCTAGGTGCTTCCAAGCTTTTGTGGGAACAACCATAGAGAATGTTGTGTAGTAACTGTAAATTTATGATGCCACAAGTTATTGGGCAGCATGAAACCGATGTTTCTTTTCTCAACAGCATCTACAGCATGGTGGTGGTTTGGTGGCGGGAGGAAAAAAAATGTCTTCATCGCCGCATGATTTCAAGCACGTCGTGGTTACACCCAGTGGCTAGGCTAGCTCCTATATAGAGAGGAAAAACTATCTTTAATCCAGGAACATTTGTTCCCTGTATCCCCTCTTCTTTATTTTTCTTTTTAAAAGGACACTACCGAGACGCATTACGTAAAGGTTGGGTTCACAAAGTATCGCTGGTACAGAACTCGGCTGCTCACTGTGAAGCAGAAACGCCGTTGTGATTTCATCATTCCAGTTGTAAGTGCCGTAGCCTTAGCACTGAAGTAGCACCACTGTTTGTCATCTAGATAGGGTAGTCTCAACTAGTGTCATCAACTAATGTCATTGTCATTTATTTACCTCTGCCCTTTATGAAAAATAGGCCAGACGCGTTTTCGTTTGGGCGGAGTTTAAGCCCTCTGAAAAATGAACCATAGCAGAAACATCCTTGTAACACCAAATAATATCATATGATGGCTTTATCCATGGCCAGAGCAAGTCTAGAAAGGCTAGGCCTTCTGATGACTTTGCAAGGCTAAATTAATCTAACACACTCCCTACCCAGTCAGGTCATCCCAAGCTGTTTCTGTTAAACATCACCATCAACTGTATTCAGCTTTGCGATCAGTACTACCATTGAATTTTGTTATTGTTTTGTAAAATATATTCATCTGAGTACATGATAGTAAAGCTTCATGCTTTGCATAGGCAGCCTTGGAAAAGAGAACAGCGACGCTTGGCGTAATATTATGTCCCATGTCATTCAACGAAGCAGCAGTCTTAAGACTTCACTTTTGAGCTTGTCTAGCGAAGCACTTGCAATGAGCCTTAAGGTACTAAGGTTTCAGAGATGAAAGCCACCATCCTGCTCAGTCTCCTGATATTTTCAGCTCCAATGATGCTGTAACTTCTCTAACAAATTACTTATTTGATATACACATCATTACCCAAGGCTTTGTCTTTCTAGTCGCCCAACATACATACCATGTATGTAAACTTGCATTTAACATTGGATAGGTACTTGTAGTCTTCTTAGCTTCATATTCTTAGTGCTTTTCAATAAAAATATAGAATTGACTTGG
Organism: Amblyomma maculatum; assembly: GCF_055883805.1. Taxonomy (NCBI): domain Eukaryota; kingdom Metazoa; phylum Arthropoda; class Arachnida; order Ixodida; family Ixodidae; genus Amblyomma; species Amblyomma maculatum. The sequence continues at coordinate 19,285,864 of NC_139354.1, forward strand.
AAATGTGAGTGCAATTAATGAAGGGTGTTTGCGCAGGCGGGCGTCACGACCGACGGCCACTTCCTGCTCGCCAAGCTGCTCTACGCACAAGGATTCTATGAAGAAGCCATCTCACACCTGGATAGCGGTGGGATTGACCGCCTTGAGGAGAAGTCCCTGTCCAATCGCATCCTCAAAATTCTCGCTGAGTCATTTGCCATCAAAGGTACACACGAGCTCAGCAAGACACCTCCTTTCGGTTTTCTTGCACGAGGAAACTGAAATATCCTCTTTTCTTACTGTGAAGAAAGTTTCAGCTTGACGCGCCTAAATTAAAAAAAGGGTCTTCATTTTATCCATACAGGACGTTTTTGATTACAAATTAAAAAATATTTGATTGTCAAAATTGCAGAAACTTGCAAAAAAAGTTCACAGATATGTGAAATATACTTTAGAATAAAAATATAGAGTATAGATTTTGTCCATTACTCTGAAATGAACATTCGAAGTTGCAGAACTCTTCATCCTAAGCTCTGTGGCCAATAAGAAGAAACCAGTTTATCTGACATAAAAGAAGAATCTGAAAATCTGTAACTGAAATGATTTTTTTTTTTTTTTTTTGCACTGTATTAAACGGCATTCCTTGTTCAAAATTATCCTGAACCACGTAGAATAGGTTACTCCATGCCATTGTTCGAAGTGAACAATTAGAATAGGTGCCATAAGGAAAGTGTGAAAGAAACGCTGCAGTTCTTCACTTTTTCGTCCACCACTTCGTAACTTCGTCTCAGACTTAGTCTTTGCTGTTTACTTTAAGTAATGTTTCAAACCACATTCGAAAATCCTTAGTACACTGCTTTTTTTACAGATGTTGACTGTGTATAATTCAGACTCACAGGGTACTGAGAATTTCTTTAGGCTGTACAGGGTTTGAATTGAAAAAAGCTCAGACCGAGGTCTCTGTTCAGATACTTGGAAGTTAGAATCCAGCGAATCGAGGTTCACATGAATCCACAGCTCTTCACCGTCTGTTACGGCAACTTATCCATTGCAGCAAATGTCTTTATTTGCATCCAGGTGGTGTTGGTAGTGGTGGTAAAAACTTTATTTATTGCTGCCAGCATCCCCCAAAAATATTGCCATAAAAACTGCAACCCTGTGTACCAATCAAAAAAAGGCAAACAATCCCAGGCGGCACAAACTATAGACTCAATGTTGGCATTGTGCTAGTAATACATCGGTACTATATTGGGCCAGAGATGGCCGGCATAGTACCAATATTTGACACTATGTTGATATTGTGTTTGTGATTCACTGGTCCTATGTTGGACTGACATTACCAACACAATACCAATTTTGAGCCAATTGTATATGCTGCCTGCAGCAGCAATGCCAGTGGATGGCATCTAATGGGGCTGTGAACTTTCTCGACAGGCCTATGCCTTGAGAAGGTGCCTCTCAAGACGACGAGCAAGACCAAAGCTGCCAACAGGGAGGACCAGATTGTGGCCTACTTCGTGCAGGCAAGTCAGACACGTCTTGCAACATGTCGAGGCACAGGACAGAGAAAAAAGTAGCATTCCATGGTTTTTGCTAGCCACAGCATGGAAAGCCACGATGAAAACCTTTCCTTCAGTGGCTTACCCATACTTCATGACAGCAAAAATAAAAAGAAACAAAAAAACTTTGCAGCCATTTAAACCTACTGCCTCTGTATATAGTAGAAATTTTGGCACCTTCAACAGCTGAGTTACTGAAAAGTATTTATGTAGGAGCCCAGGGAGTGGGGGGGATGCTTTGAAATAGCAAAAAAATGCCCAAAACTTTCTTTTTTGAATGTATCTTTATTTGTATCCGTGCCTTTTTTACTATGCTCTCCCAAAGTTTTAGTGCATAAATTCACTGGGAAGTACTCCAAGGAAACTGTTTCGTGACCCGTGTTGCTCTACATATTGGAGAAATGACTGCCCATTTGGTGCTTACCTTTATTTAACTAGATGACCGCCTTGCGAAGTGGATATGTCTTCATAAATTTTTTATTTATTTTGGCACTGTGCCTTTTGTTGCACTCTTGCAACTACACTAAAGATAAAGAGAGCATTTGCATTTCAAATTCTTTTGCTTTTAAATCTTTCTATGAAAATTTCTTTTTAATTACTTCCATCACAAATATTCAAAACTACAGAATTGTATCTTATTAAAAAAAAAAAAATTCTAATAACATCTTGGGCTTTAATGCCAGCAGAAACACTATGGATGTTTAACAAGCAAATCAAGGGAGAAATATATCACAGAAAGAAGTTTTCTTGAGATATTGCAATGAAATTTTGTAAGAGCAGTAGTAATGTTATTTCAAACAAGGGCTTTTATTGCACTCTCCAATGTCTTGGGATATATCGGCAAAGAACAGAATCATTCTACGGCAAAACATTGTGAAATGCTGAAAGATTGAGTGATAGCAATTGTAGAAAAACTGAATGTTACAAAAATCGGCTGTCCCTTGATTGCCTTGTCTATTACCTCATGTGCTTTTGCTTTTGGTCAGATAAATGCAGCATTGCAGCGAATAGAAGCCTCTGATATATGATACAAATTAAGATACTGGTGCTCCAATGTCAAACAACCGAAGAATTCACCCTATTGACATCGGTCACATGACATGTTTGAATTGTTTGTAAAGCTAAGCTAACCTGCATTAGGTAACGATGACTTAGAATGCACATTTGACAGTGGCATAACTCAGTTAGGGAAGACTATTTTAAACGAGCAGAAATGCCGTTAGAACCAGTATTAAACCATTTAAAGCCAATTGTACTTCAATTTGCCTAAATTGTGCTTTGACCTGTTACAGCTGGAAAACCGATTTGTTTCTGTCGCTAAGATTCCCCCAGCTTCAGGTGGCTAGAGGCATTTCCAACTGCTTGCAACCACAAGTTAACCATAGATTTCTCACTAGCACTGTAGCCAAACTGGTGACAGGTGGTAACAGGTGGTGGCGTTGGGCGTTGTACATTTCAGGCCAGCGACCTGGCGCTCAAGTACCTCCAGGAAGTGGAGAAGTCACAGGGCACCATCGGTGGGGTGGTCCCCACGTCAGCGGCGGCAGGTACCGTGGCAGCCGTGGCTGCGTCGTCCTCACCGCTTCCGCCCAACACAGAGTATCGCATCGGAACCGTGCTCGAGAGCGTGCTGCAAAGGGCACCGCTGCTCATGATCAAGGGCGGGTACGGCTCTTATTTGCAGTGCCACTTGCCACAGCCTGTTGTAAATTACTGCCTACTAATTTATTGCCCTGTTCTGTCATGTGAAATGGCACAGTTACCTCTTTGTTTTCACTTCATCTGATCTGTACAGTATCTGTTTACTTTTGGAGAGATACACAGCACAATGAAGGGCTTGTGTGTTTTTTTGTCAAATCTCTGCTGCAGGAAACTACGGCAAGCCATCGACCAGTACCGAAACGTCCTGCGCGCAGAAGAGACGAGCTCTACACAATCGCTGCGTCAGGTCTGTGCTTATTGTTTCGTTTTTGATTAATTCGGAGCACCTGTTCATACCCTGCACCTACGCATTTGGCAAGCACTCGCAGATTATGACTAGCAGCTTACCGGCATAGCTCAAGAGGAAAGTATAGGCATCTTACCTGTACTCACCTATGGGGCTGAAACGTGGAGGCTAATGAAACAGGTTCTACTTAATTTGAGGACAACGCAGGGGGCTATGGAATGAAAAATGGTAGGTGTAACATTAAGAGTTAGAAGCGTGCACCGGCCTCGGCAGCCGCTTTTCGATGGAGGCAAAAAGCAAGGCGCCCGTGTGCTGTACGATGTCAGTGCACGTTAAAGAACCCCAGGTGGTCGAAATTTCTCGAGTCTTCCGCTACGGCATCTCTCATAGCCTGAGCTGCTTTGGGACATTAAACCCCACAAACCAAACCAAACCTAAGAAGCGTGCAGAGTGGGTCAGAGAAATAACTCAAGTTACCGACATTCTAGTGGAAATTAAGAAGAAGAAATGGGCATGGGCAGGACATGTAGTGCGAAGAGAGGATAACCGATGGTTGCTTAGGGTAACAAAGTGGATTCCAAGGGAAGGAAAGTGTAGCAGGGGGTGGCAGGAAGTTAGGTGGGCGGATGAAGTTAAGAAGTTTGCAGAGGTCAAGTGGATGCAGCTAGCACAGGACTGGATTAATTTGAGGAGTATGGGAGGGGCCTTTGCCCTGCAGTGGATATAGTCCGGTTGATGAAGGTGGAATGAACAAAAAGGCCTAGGCAGCTATCTCACTGTGCTTCCATACCTGAGAGAACATGTAATGTGCTACTTTCATAGCATCATGTGCTGCTGCTTTCAAAATTTCTCGTGTTGCAAAGGTGCTGCGAATCCGGAAATTACACCCTAGTGTAACCAGCCGGTCCTGCTCGAAGTGCTACTTAGTGATAGCTACATAGTATTCGTTTTTTGCACATAAATTGTCACTGACTGTAACCATCTCCTTTTACCCGAGTGTTGATGTAAAAGCTCGTTAATTCTAAATTCACGAGACCGGGAAAAAAGTTCTAATTATCCGATGGCCTCGAAAAACCTGACAAGAACCATCTGCATTACGGTAAATTTACCATATTTACTCGCGTAAAGAACCCACTCGCATAATGAACCCGCCCACCCGCGTCAGCCGTTAGTGCATTCCTCCATTCCGCATCCACAAAGCATTTCTTGGCAGTGCACCAAGATGCTGCGCAGTGATAACATAGCGATGTGTTTACCTTTTGACATTGGCTCTAGCAAGGGGGGAAGTGAACTTGGCAGAGTGCCAGTGCTTATCCAGTTCTGCAAGCCTCGTTTTCAGTGCATTCGCATTATCATGCCATAGGCGATTAAAGCGGGCGCTGTCTAATGCCACGCATGATAGCAGCAAATGCCTATTGAAGTGCACGATGCTAAAAGCTGGCGTCATGACCGCGGCCGACTGCATGCTCTCTTTGACGTCCGATGGATGGAAGGGTGGACGATTCTCGCAAAAGAAAATCCCTCATAGCCCGTAGCGCCCATCCGAAGTCATAGCCTTTCATGGGTGTTTGCTAGGATCACGCCGACAGTGCTTACCCGTATTTCTGAATTAAGAGGGCTCGAATTAATGAGTATTTGCGAGTTTCGGAGGTTGCTCGGAAGAGAGAGCAAACTACCTCGGCTGCCAACCCTTACCCTCCGGCGCTGCCGCGCTGGTCATGGTGCCATTTAGGCTTTACCCACTCTTCCATGGTTCTATCTGGTTTCATCTTCTGTCTCCGGTTTGGGTGCACGCAGCCTCTAACTGCGCCGCTCTTTCGCTAAGGTTTCTTTTTTTGTTTTTGCCACGTGCGGTGTGCTGAGCCGCCTATACGTGGCAGCGCGTAGTTCGAATTATTTGTTGCGGAACCGACTTGCGTTCGAATTAGCGGGCTTTTTAACACAGATCTCTATGGAGCTTGGCCTGACCAAGTACTGTAGTTCAAATCATCGAGGTTCGAATTAACGAGCTTTCACTGTATCAGTACTGCGATTCATGTTGATTCTTTGTTGCAGACGATGTCACGGCAACTGGCTGAGGTTCTTCTGCGCGGCGTCTGTGAGACCAACTACGTCGACTACGAACCTCGCATCGAAATCAAGAAGCAGGGAAAGCACTGGCGACCCAGCAAATATTCGGGACAATCGTGAGTCTCAATAGTATTCTCTGTTACATAATGCTGGCACAGCTGTTTCAATTAAATGGACAAATGAGGCAGTTCATAGTTCCCTCGTGCTATATATGTACATATATATCTATCTACTAGGAGTGTGTGAATATTTGAATGCAAATAGAATGTGTTTGTAATTAGATTCTTACTCATATTCGAAATAGTGATATTCGAAAATTACCAAATATGGCAAAAATTTTTGAATTCACCGTAGTTTCCCTACACTGTAGGCTTCACCACAACACTTGATGGCGTGTGGTGAAAGATGCTCAAAATGCGGCGGGTTCGTTTTGTGAAAAGGGCCATCCCGACATTGTGCGCAAACTGGAACACTACAAAACTATTTTCAAAGTATACTGCACACACAAGAACAAAGACGAGAAAGGTTGCGTGTACCTTTCTAGTCCTTGTTTTTGTGTGCACAGTATACTTTGAAGATATGTCTGACAGACTCGCCCAACAACGCACTCTTTTTAAACTACAAAACTAAGAAGAAAATTCGTTCTTACTACGGTTTCATCTCAAATGCAGATATTCATCTGCAATATATTCAATCAATATATTACTGTGACGCGAATGGTTCTAGGCAGTTTTTCAGGCCCCTTCAATAATGTGAGCTTTCAGTTAATTAGCACATTTTTTCTAGTCCCTTGAAGGACAAATTGAAAAGAGTTTACTGTATTCTGCGGCGATATGCGAGCTCCGACTGGTGCAGTGCAGGTCCTACTCGTACAAAAATCTAGTATACGGAATCCTGTATAAAGTTTGTACTAGGTTTTTCTTTAGGATGTACAACACTTCTGTGCAATTCCAGTTTAATTTTATTTGCAAGTGCGAATTGAGTTCTGAAATAAGTAAGGTGAAAAACGTTTATTTTTCAATTCACCATTTTTTTCACTGAATATCAAATACTTGATATTCAAAGGCATTTTATCCCATATCCTTATTTGATTCATTTCTAAAATCTTCAATATTTGCACACCCCTAATACACGCACAAACACTGTAAAATAGGCACTAGGAATTGAACCTTAGATTTGGTTGTTAAATGTTGCAGTGACTGTAGGGCATCGGGTGCAGTGCAGTGCACTGCATAAACGACCTGAGCTGCAGGCAGCAGCGGGACATTGCAGCTAGGTGTCAATTAAAAATTAATGCCCGTGACATAAAATTTTTGTCCACCTGTTTCTTACATTACTGGGGGCTCTGGCTTTCGCATTTTTACTAAAGAGTGCTGTGTAAAAAAAAGATTGTGTTGTCATTTCTCGTGGCTTTAGCTAAACAAAAAATTGCGGGGGTTTTAGGCATGGCTTGAACCCAGCGACAGAGCGAAAGCTGTGTCACAGCAATTTTTTCTGCTGACACCTGGATTTAATGTGCTGCCGTCGCAACATTCAAACGAACCTTCTGACCTTGCAGCTCCCTGTTGTCGTTTGCCTCTACCAACTGCCGAGTTAGCTGCCTTCTTCTTCTTCTCTTTCACCTCCTCCTCCTTCTCTTCTTTTTTTCCTCTTTCCTCCAACTTTCCTCCTCCAACTTTCCTCCTCCAACTCCTGGCCCAGCTCTCAGCCTATACCAACGTTCTTAGATATAGACAGTAGGAAAACTGTGCTGGCGCGCCGCGCAGCGAAGTGGGCCTAAACAATTGCCGGTCCGGCGTGAGTTGATCGCAAAGCGACTGCAGTGCTCCTCTCCCCTGCTGCGGTAGATGGATGAGACCATTGAGCTAATGCACAGGCAGTTTTCAAAAACTGCAAACCCTCTTCTTTCAGCAATGCAACAGAAAATAACATTGCGTTTGCGTTTTTAACACACTTTTGTATGCATATGAAAGCCACCACATCTACTGACGCGTCTGAAGCAGGGAGGTTGCAGATGTGGCTCAAGTGTGTCGTCTGCTGCCTGCCTGATTGAGATACTTCTACAAACGTGGCGGCATTTCATGCATACAAAGATGTGTTTAAAAAACGCAAACATAATTTTATTTTTGTTGCATTGCTGAAAGAAGAAGGGTTAGTAGTATTTTAATATTTCCACCTGTGTATTAGCTCAATGGCCTCAGCCATCTACCGCGGCAGGGGAGGGGGTGATGCGGTTGCTTTACGATTAACTCACACCAGACCAGCGATCGTTTTGGCCCACTTCGCACCGCGCAGTTTTCCAATTGTCTATATCTAAGAATGTTGGTCTATACCACGTGACAGTTGCTAGGCAACGGTCACGTAGCACGGTTGAAAACTTAGTGCAGTGTAGCTTTCGCTGCAAAAGTAAGATACCAAATCTTGCTAGTGGAATGTAGTTTGATGATGCTCTGTGCTTGGGGTTCTGCTATAGTGTCCTGACGGTATTCATGTCCGTATTCTGCTACAGGTTATTCATGCCCAAGACGGAATACGAAGAAATTCTCTTGCTACTCTTCATTAGCGAAGCTATGGTAAGCACTGAACTGTTACTTTATCTGCGATATCTCTAGATAAGTGTGAGCAGTTTTATCTTACTAAATGCTTCAAGTTTTGCAGCAAATGAGTTGTTAAGATTATTATATTTGATGACAGCTAGCTTCATTATCTGTAGTAATTCACTTTGAAGATCTGTGTGGCATTGTCGAATTCGTTAACAATCCCAGAAGAACCTTGTGAGGGATGTCATTATGAGGTTTAAGTGTTTTAAATGTTGGCACTGCAGATTAATTTTTTCATGCTGTTCAATCTTGCAGAGGTTGTTTTTAAACAGTCTCAAGCTTTGTTAGCTTAGATTATGCTGGTTTAAGCCAAGGTTTTGTTGTTTGATATGTCCATGTTAGTCACTGGCGAAACATTGTATTGTAATTAAGTAAAATTAGGTTTGTGCGAGCAGAGAATCCCAAAGCATGATTTTGCAAGTTTTTGCATGTAGTATTCTTGATGTACAACAAGGACATTAGCGTGCACAATGAACCAGGGGTGGGTGGGAAGCCTCGATGCAGTAACAAACACTTCAACAACAGGATTTTTCTTTGTCTGTGCTCGTGTTGAAATGTTGGCTCGCTGGCTATAGCTTCCCCCTTGCCCCCGCATTTATTTTTGGCTATCAAGATATCTATCTTCCATGTATTTTCTTTATACGAAGAACATCAACAAGAGCTTCGTCAATGTGCACTTCTTTTTTCCTGCAGGCTGTGCGGAATGCAGTCCTCGACCGGTCCCCTGAATTCCAGGATGCTCGCATCCACTCGTACAACAACGTTGTTGCTGTATACGACCTGCTTGTGTTTGTGCTCGCCAGGCTGGGCCAGTTCCAGATACTGTGCGAGGTGAGGTGGCTTTTCTGTTCCATTTAGCGAGCCATCCAGATTGAATGTTTAGATCTTAACTAACATAATGTTGGTACAGTATAATCTTGGTGATACTAATCTATTGATACGAATTCCAGGATGACACGAATTTGTAAAATTCCTCAGGCAGGAATGCAGAATTTTGGATGTTCCGAACACTCTTCACACTGCTGCGGATTATACGAACGCGCGAACCGTGACCGCAGCTCTGTATATCGTTGTTAACTCTGCTATCTCCTCTCACGCGTACCATAAGGAGCAGTTTGTGGCAGCGCATACCCCTCACATCACCAGGCGTCATGATCGTCACTCGTGCTATATGCACCGCGAGTAGTTGGCAGTGGCGTGCACAGCCTGCACATATCATTGACTTTTCAATAGCTAATCGTGCTGTACAGACAGGGAGCTTTTTGTGGCAGCGTGTGGCTCGCACATCACTGACGTCGTGATCTCCTGTCGCACTGTACGCGCCATGAGTAGCGCACTGTTGTTGTGTGACCGTAAATAAATCTCGTCGGCCGTAAACAGATTTGTGTGAATGTCTTTCCCATGCTTCTGCATACCGATTTTTAGATTTGTGTCACCGAGATTCTACTGTATATGTAACAGTATAATTTCACTTTGATTGCACTATCCTATGTTTCTTTTTCAATCTTCTGTTGGATACAACTTTTCCACATCTCTGCTACCTTGAAAGTATTGCCAGGAGCGGAGGTCTGAACATAGGCTCTGGGGCGTCATATGAGCCAATTAAAATGAGCAGGAAAAGAATGAAATATAACTAAAATGAAATCGTTATAGTGTCATACCAGCTTGTCCTTTTTAAAAGCACGTACAGGAAGTGCCCCTAATGTTGTGTGGAGGTTAGTAACCAACCCGCGTCCTTTATTATTATCTGTCACAAAGTGCAGATTACCCACTGTAAATAGCTTGACGCAGTCACACAGCCCCTATTTGGTTGGAAGCAGGAAGAGGAAAGTACAGGGTCGTCCACTTCTAGCTGTAATGCGGTCGCTGTTTTCTAGGCGCCATTGCATCTGACCCGGGTGCGCAATAAAGCTAAGTGGCAGACCATGTGAAGCACTACCTTCTCTGTGCTTGTACCGCTTTACTTCCATATGCACGTGCGTCGGATGCAGTGTTGCTTTGAATGCAGTGAACGTGTTACAGGTGGAAGTGGATGAACCTGTACATAAAATTCCAATTCGGTAGTGCAGCGGTTATATAGAAAGAATGCAGTATGCATTGTAAATGCAAATGTCTCGTTTTGAGTTGTAGCAGGTGCCCATTTTGCACTGAACGCTCGGCGTGCTCTCTCCAATTTTCCTGCATGTTCTGTTTTCTGCGCAATGCACCAGTCATTCGAGCGAGCGATGAAGTTCTCATTTGAGGAGTACCACGTCTGGATGCAGTTCTCCCTGGCACTGCTGTCGTCCGGGAAGGTGAGTTCTGTGCCTAGCCTCGCTGAACATACCTTTATTTATGACTAAGAAGGAGTCATATGTGCCCTGACATCTCTTCTCGCACTGTCACGACCAACAAAGCTTGCATTTTTCAGTGCTCATTTGTTAGTTAGTTGGTTAGTTAAGACGGAGTTTAGACTAAATGCAGCAATGAGGCATGTGCAATGCATGACAACTGAGCTGTGATTTGAAAAGTTAGAGGTGGCTTGTGACACACATTCATACATCGCTGAATTCTCAAGGAAAGTTAAACAGTTGCTAGGCTCCAGGCTTGTTCAAGGTTAATGTAACCTTACCTTATGTCAGTGTCGTAGAACTGTTTGATGTCAGACTGACTTGGAAAGATATGCACTGGCAAGAACAAACGTAAGCAGCAGTGAAAGTATTTTGTGCATTCAGCAGTTCTTTATTTTCCTTCTTCACCTGTCCTTAACCAAGGGTTGTCAATCTTACAGCACTTGAGGGCTACCCTGATGCTCAAGGAGTGTGCACGACTTCAGCCTCACAACAGTTTTCCCTGCCTCCTAGCTGCTAAGGTGAGGCGATGTTCAAGAAGGTTAGTTGAAAACTAATTAAGATGCCCACCTGATCTCATTCTGATGCACAATGGTGTGAAAGGATGGAAAGATGAGGTGATGCTTGTGTGTACTGGTATGTTTTAATGCAGGGGATTGAGCAAAGGATGTCAATAAATGCAAAAATTATTAACAAATAAAAGCTTTTGTTTATCCAACATGGTGGTGGCTGTAGGGATTGTGGTGTTCAGCTGCTTGCGAGATCAACGCTCTCCACAGTGACCAGGAAGAACTCTTTTATATCAAGGTTTCCCTTCAGTAGTTTTTCTGTAGTGTCGAATTAATCGTAAGTTCAGTTTCTGTGTCTGTATTTGCAATTGTTTAGCATGGGAAGACGCTTCTGTAGCCAGAAAACCTGAAGTTGTGGAGTTTCAATTCACTCTAGTGAAGACTGTGATGACATTGAATGCATTGGGGACTGTCACCTGCAAGTGAGTAACCTTGTGAAAAAGATACCATTGCAATTTGCTTTTTAAAACTGCCTGTCGGAGTGATACTGCCATCGCATTCACTAAGAACTCCGCCTCCACATTCCGCCAAAGTTTGTCCAGTTCTCCCCATGAGCATACCTCTGACAGGTGGCATGGCTGAGCACTGATCGGTCGGCAGTTTACATGACGTCGCTAGATCCCATGTCATGGCCGAATTGGCTGAACCTGCCAACGTTTGTACGGCTTGGTTAAACCAGGCCTTTATATATATTATATATCTTGTGGTCTTTCGCATTATTTGGCAGCTTACGACTGTATTCTATTGGATATGTGCAACCTCAAACCAGAGTGAGAACCAAAGTTCTAGCACACCTAATTCGCTTGTGATCTAACCGCGCTAAATCAGCCATCTTTGCTAAAAAAATTTGTAGAAGGCTCTTAAGACTGCTTAAATGCAGTAAGGCGAAAGCCTTCTTTACTTTTCTTTTTTATTTTTTGTATGCCTTTTGATTATTGATTACCCATGTTTCAATACCTTAGCCAATTTAGCCAATGTTGGCTTGTTATGTGGCTACTCTAGTATTGGCTATGAATCTGTCTCATTTGACACATTCCGTCGGACACCACTCATAAGCCAAGGAAGGCTTTCACCTTAAAATATTTTCTGCTTACTAGAGCTGCATTTTCTGTTATTAGGATGAGGTACTCGACCAGTGTAGGCCGGCTTCGAATTTGTCCGTGGTGTCCCTTAAGAAATTGATTCTGCGTTGAGGCAGTCTGTTCTCGCACTGCAGGTGTGCCTGGAGAACCTGGGCAACATTGAGCAAGGGGTGGAGTTTGCGGAGGAAGCCCTCAGCCGTGAGAAGAAGAATCCGCAGTCCCTCCTGGCACAGTGCCACCTGGTGCTAGGCGTGGGCTTCGCACTCATGGCCGAACAGCGGAGGCCCCAGAGCAAGCGGGCCGAATTCAAAGCATCCGCATTCCAGTGTTTCCTCAGGTAACGCTGTCTTAAGCATGCCCTCCTGATTCGCTACTCTGGCGAAAAGAAAAAAAGAATTGTTAAGAAAGGTTGAAAGGGTGTTCATGTAATGTTATGCGAGTTTTTAGCATTAGCTGTTGAGACAAATTAATCAAATTTACTAGTTTGTTTAAGCTCCCAAATGTTTAGTTCAGTGCACTTTTGAAAATGTCATTTTGCACCTTTAATAGATCTATTCACATAAGCCTCACCATGTGCGAAGTGAGCAGAGTTTCTTCAGAGTGCGAACCTTCAATAAACTTAAATTCATGTTGGTCTTTGCAGAGCGCAGAGTGCTGACCCGTACTACCACCTTCCTGAATATCACCTGGCCCTGCATTATGCCGAGGCTCGGCAGGTAAGCCTCGCTTCCGTGTAGGCGCATCTTGGCTTTTCCAAATGCACCCGCCAAAACTGCACCTAAATGTACCTGCCCAGAACTAAGGCATAAGCTTTGGTCAGCGTCCACTGCTTACTAAAGAAGAGAATGATAGCATGGGATTTCTAGCTCTCCGCCCCATTAGCAGTATGCAAAATGAAGAGAATTCATCTTAAAGTGAATACGTCGTTTAAAATTTTTAGTGGATTCAGATGATGCAGACCTCATAGATGCCAGCACATGTCGCCAAGAGTGTGGAGGCTACATGTGCTCTTACGATTAGAAAAAATGTGTAGCTATGTTGAAAGAACTACAATGTACAGTACAGTCCACTGTTAAAGGGAACATGAGACCGCATGGCCACCAGGCGTTACAAAGCATTGTCAAGAGGCTGAGTCGAGAGGTGCATGAGCAGTAAGCACAGCTGGCTGCTCTTCCCGAGCATGCACATTGTGCCACCTATTGTCGCTAGTTATCTGCAGCAGCGCTTTGCAAAATGTTTAGGCCACCCGATCCCATGTTCCCTCTAACAGTGGACCATACTGTAGAATATACAAGTGGCTATTAGCAATGGCTTGCTGGGACTGGTCTGCAGCTATGCATAGCCTGCTGCCTGTTGATTCTACCCGACAGATAGGCCAGCATTTTGAGTGAAAATTTTTTGCAGCATTTTGACCACCAAAATGCCGGCCCCTTTTAATCCCGTGATATGCCCAAACATGGAAGATGTTAGATGAAAAATTGCACTGATCTCGGCAAGTGTCGGATGAAAGTAGAGAACTTCCAGGTCTTCATCATCAGGGCTTCCTTCTTTGCAAAAATGAAAGCCATGAGAAAAAAAAAGGTTAAATTTAGCTAATTTTGATGATTTCTCAGTATCCGGGCATGGCAAGACTGGGCGCTGGTGCACAGGTGCATGCAGTAAATTGAGGGAAGAATTCAAACTGGTCCATTACGTGTCAGCGTAGCATTATGATACTCTGCTGTTCTGCCGTTAACACTGTATTTTGCATGGATTTATTATTACTTGGCACTTAGCAGACCTCCTTCATCTGTGACAGCTTGCACTCTGGTCTTGCTCCAGTAAATTCATTCGAAAAGGCCATTTCTTCTTCAAGTGTGATGCCAGTTGTATGCAGTTTTTCAAGCGGAAATGAAATTTTTCAGACCTTGGCACACGCCGTTACAGGTGATGCATCGGTCAGTGCATAGTTAATGCAGACAGTTGCCCTATCATTTTTTTTTTTCTTTTCTGTAGCTGAACAAGGCCGTGTCTCATGCCAAGCGAGCCCTGGAACTCAACCCGGAGCACGTGCACACGCTGCACCTCCTGGCGCTTCTGCTTTCCGCACAGAAGCAGCACAGCGAAGCGCTGCAGCTCGTCAACGCCACCCTCGAAGAGTACCCCAACTACCTCAAGTGAGGGACCGTGCCTCTTTGCACGAGGGCATTTGCCGCTACCGGAAAGGTACTGCAGCTTGCAGAAACAAAGTTGTGAGCTTTGTTATTGGAACCTGCACCCTGTTACCCTCCAAACCTATGCTTGCTATCACTGGTGCATTTTCTTTGGGTGTCCTTAACCTTGACCCCATTTCAGGAGCATTCAGGTAGTACGGCTCAAAAGTTAAAAACTCCATAAACGATATCACATCTCGAGGGTTGTAGGTCATATTACAAGGGTTGTAGGTCACATCTCAGGAGCTGTAGAGATAAGGTGAAAGGTACCTTTAATCGAGGGTAAACCAACGTGGAAAAGGTGTTTGGCTTGCAGACTTGCATGCTGTAACAAGGTGCCCACAAGCTATGACTTGAAAATGCCAGCAAGTTGTATATTGGGCGATTTTTTTTTTTTTTTTTTTTTTTTTTTTTTTTTTTTTTTTTTTTTTTTTACAGTTTGCGAATTTGTAGTTTAAAAACTATGAGATACCTTGGTGCAGTGTGTACGGGTGGGTTATAGGGCAAGGCAAACATAAGCATTACAGAGCTTAACAATTAGATAGTAGTTAACTGATATGAACTAATCAGCATTCTCACTTTCGGTTTTAAGGGGCATTATTATATTGTTAAATTTAAGGCCATCAACATATAAGGCAAGTTCTCTTTTTTGTTTTCTTAATGAGCAGTGTAGCTCACAATATTGAACATCAAAAATATACTCCTGAAAGATCATTGGC
Organism: Amblyomma maculatum; assembly: GCF_055883805.1. Classification (NCBI taxonomy): domain Eukaryota; kingdom Metazoa; phylum Arthropoda; class Arachnida; order Ixodida; family Ixodidae; genus Amblyomma; species Amblyomma maculatum. Next base: position 19,300,912 of record NC_139354.1, read on the forward strand.
TTTCTCCAGTGCATTTGTTATTATATATAAAATGGCGTCACTTGTATACTTTATGCATGAAATACTGACACTGTTTGTGCATTTGATGACAGAAGTTTGCATGACTTGGCAACAATACCATATCCAGCGATGTCATTTTATAAATATATTGTGTGCAAAAGCACAGTCAGCAACATTTTAGATGCATACTTTTGATGTTCAGTATTTCAAGCCACATTGCTGTTTAAGAAAGAAAAATGGCCTTCAATTTTACTATATCGCAATATTGCCCCTTAAAATCAGAACTAGAAATGTTTGTTGATTACCTAGCTAACCAGCAAGATTTTGGTAGGGCGTATCCATGGGGACTTTGTGCCTTAGTCTTGGTCATCATCATCACATTATGTTGAAATATGTATACCCAAAGAAATATGCCTCTGCAGGGCAGTTTCCTGTTATTACTAGTACGAGATTTCACTTTGTTGTTTGGTGCAAAGGATCATTTCTCCTAATATGACTATGTTCTAACCACTTACTAAACTTTTTTCGTGTTGTGCTTTAGCAGGTATATTCAGTATGTTTATTATGTCTTGATTCTTGGAAACATGGCAGCCTGATGTACACCAAAGCACATCTGGAGGACTATTGCCTGGGGCCCGAAGAGGCTTTGCTCACAAGCAAGCAGATGCTGCTGCAGTGGAAGGCATTCTATGAGTCCGAGCTTAAAAGGTGAGCTTCAACAGAGCCACTTATTTTGGGACATAAAAGTGTTACATTGGACAGAATCCCTCTGAGCTCAGAACCTGTTCCGTGGTTGTTAGTACAGTGGAACCCCTTTATAGTAAAGTCACCAGGACCAGCAAAAATCTTTACTATATTGGGCGATTTTTTTTTTTTTTTTTTTTTTTTTTTTTTTTTTTTTTTTACAGTTTGCGAATTTGTAGTTTAAAAACTATGAGATACCTTGGTGCAGTGTTTTACTATGTCAGTTGTTGGTGATGACATGGTCCTGAAGATGCTGTCTGGGAGTTGAATGGCCACTTACTGAACATGTCTTGTAGCTTAATGAAAAAAAGCACTCTGGAATACTTGCTTCCATCTCTCTCTTATCATAAAAATGCAAAAATATTTTACATTTAGTGGAAGTACCTGTTAAGCATGAGGATATGGCTACGAATACAACCAAGTTTGATTTCATGTGAAAATCAATGCCTTGCATCAACATCGTGTCACTTTTTGCTATTTGTGTCTTTTGAAAGGCAATAAATGATAAATGCATGTGGCAGTCATGTGCTGCAAGACTGCACACGCTGCACCTCCACTTCTTGCCACCGCTGCCTCATGCTTTGTGCTACACAGTGCTGGGAATGTTCGCCCATTTCTTCCCATTAGCTATTTCTTGGTGCACCTTTACTCTCCTTTACTTTCTAAACGGACCGCGCCGCTTCCTTTCCGTTGTTTGTAGACAGCTTTTTTTTTTTTTTTTCTCCCTACGTGCTGCGTGCTTTTCCTCACAGCTCCTTGGTCTTCGTAAAGTCGGCTTCTCCGGAATGTTGCTAAGCCTGGTGGTAAAGTCACTTAAAAGGACACTCGGTGTTATTTTTGTTTTGAAATTCAAAAAATTATTTTCCTCGCGATTCTAGTTAGTGCGCGGGCGGCGATGTCATATCGTGGGAGTCGTCGCCACGGCCAGGCGCACTTTACTATAACCGATTTTTACCAAAAATATCTTTACTATAAAGGGGAGAAAATGTACAGTTATCTATGGAAGATGAACTGGGACTTCAGTTTCACTTTACTATATCCGAGTTTACCGAGTTTACTATAGCGGGGTTCTACTACTCGGTTCATAGTCGGTATAGTTATTTTTATTTTAAATGTACTAGAGTTTGGAATTAGGGCAGCACAACTGAGTCTGGGATAAAGAATAACGATCTTCCGTGTACCATCTTGACCTGAATCAAGATTTCTTCCGCATGCTCTTTGGCAAATGTGTGTCATGTGGTGAATGTCGATTACTAGCATCGTGAAGCACACAGTACTTTTGCAACTGCATTTTGTCTCGTCCTAGTGCAATTTTTTTTCCTCCTTTCTCCTGTTTTCCGCATTCTTGTGCTTTCGTAACTAAAATTAAAATATATTGTGTGTTATGTACATTTCAGCGACTATGCCCAGACTGGCCTGCAGCGGGTGACTAGCTGCAATCGTGGCTCGTTCCATGTGCGGTCAGGGGACTTCTCAGATCGAGAGTCTGGTACGTTCAGCCTGTTATCTTTTAATGATGCTTTCAGGCATACAGAGAGGGTAGCTTACTGAACATGCACACACATGTTGTGGTAGTGCATTGGCTTCAGCGTTTGGTTGCCGAGTCTAAAATTGTGGCCTTAAATCTTAACCTCCACAGCCGCAGTGGCTTTAACGTTTAGTTCCCGAGCCAAAGGTCGCGGGTTCAGAATTCTCAACCGCAGCGGGAACATTTCAATGGAGCCAAGAATTGCTATGTTGCCTGCACGCTGGGATTTTGATGCATGTCAAAAGTTGAAGGGGCGTGTGCATAATATGACAAAATATTCAGTGTAAGCTGTCCGGGTTCACGTGGCCCACTGGTGCCACTTAACTTGGCCTGTAACACGTTCACATGAGTATGTGACGTAACCAAGTCGTGTGGTTTAACGACATCATCATCATGTGACCTGGCCATTTGATGATACAGTGGTGACTTCAGTTCATGCAAACAGAGGCGTGTATGCGCAGGTCAGTCGATCGCGGCCGCCGCCCGTGTGGAGCAGGCCTTGTCCGAGGCCTTGCAGACAAACGCGGGGGGCCCCGTTTCGACGGCGACCCATGCCATGCCAGCGGGCTCGGCGGGCATACGTGAGAAGCGCGGATCGCAGACCCTCTGGCTGCTGCAGCTGCAGGTCTGGCTCCTGATAGCTGAGCTGTACCTCAAAATGGAGCAGCTTTCCGAAGCTGAGGCCTGCATCCTCGAGGCGTCCAACATCTACCCGCTCTCACACCAGCTCATGGTCATGGTGAGATAGACAGCACGCCGTGTACCTCAACTTCGAGTGGCATGTTGTGGCTGTGGGAAGCATAAACCCTTTCATTTTTGCAAGCATAAGAATTTAATACTGGACATAAATAACTGTGCCCTTTGCACTGTCTTCTTCGCCGACTTAAAAACTGCCTAATCCTGTGGCTATAGTTCTTCTTCTCGAGAGAGAGAGCTCTTTACTGAAACAGAGATTGAAGCTGGCATGAATATTCGCTGACATATGCTACTCTGCATAGGGGTGAAGATTAGGGAATAAAGATGGAAGAAGGGTTAGAAAAGAGTGCGGTCATTGAAGATGGATGGGTGGCGTTTTAGACAAGACCGAAGTCCAGTACTATGCATGTAAAGCAGAGTGATCAAGTGAGTGGGTAATTTAAAGTTTGTATAAAACACCAGTAGCATATAAGAATGTCATTGCATGGCATTGCTGTCTGTAGCAGCCTAACGGACCTAATATAGAGTTCACTGTGAGTGACACTTGGGTGACGGACTGCATGCATTGTTCATAGCGCGTACGTTTGTTGGCGTACGCTGGACATTCGTGGAGAATATGAAGTACAGTCTCTATTCAGTCGCAGTTGTCAAATACGGACTGGAGGGAGTTTTTCTCAAAGTTCAGATTGAAGGTGAAGGCTCTCACAGTTTCCCCAAAAACGTGATTAGTTTGTGCAGTCTTTGGGAGCATGCTTTGTGTAATCTTTGCCACTTGTGCATTGCCTACAAGGAAAGTGAAATTTGAGAGGCTATGTTATGGGCCAGACTGGCATCGGCGAGGCAGAGGCCAGCCAACAGACATTCACACTGCGTGTTACTCTTCCACATTGCAGAAGGGCCTCTTGCACGAAATTCGGAAGGAGTACTACGATGCAAAGACTTGTTTCCAGAATGCAGTCTCCATCAACCCCCTGCACGTTACGGCCCTTCAGCACTTAGTAAGTTTGCGACACTTTCCTGGGGCAGCTTGTTTAACTGGTATGCTAATAATGCTGCTAAAGAATGATTGTACTGGGACAGGCGATGCAACAGATAAAACGTAGCAGCTCTGCCCGTGCCACTAGCGCAACCTAGGATGCAATCAACGTATTCATTTTTTGCCGCGCATTACAAGTACCAGTGTTACGTTTGCAAATCACTAGCCTGAAAACTGTATAGTACACCACCGTGTGGGTGCTGTCGCTGGCCAAGTCATGCACTGTAAACTCCGTATGATTGGGCCACAGCCTTTTTCTTGTTCCGTCGTCAGGGTACACTTTTATCGAGTCTGGTGGCCCCACGTTTCACCTTGCCCCTCTAGAAGCTGACTTGTCAGTGCCTACTGCTAATGTTCACTGCGACTGCGTCAGTGCCAATACCATACTACCAATATCGAAAGTTTTTCTAATGCTGCATTTGCGAAAATCTCAGCTGTCACGCATCTCGAGCAAGCAGTTTACCATCGAGTTCTTGCGGCCGGCGCAATGCACCCATTTAATTAATTGCATCCATGGTGCACAGATATTTTCCACTCCAAAAGCCTTTGTTGCCAGTACTCTGGTACAAACTGTAGACTTGTGCTTTATAATTGTATGTGACAAATTGCCACTCTGCGCGTCTCTCGTTCAGGGTCTGGTGTACCACTATTTGGGCAGCAGTCAGCTTGCCGAGAAGACGCTGAGAGACGCGGTGGCCATCGACCCCATGTGCCACCAGTCCTGGTCAGTTGCTCCAGTATTTTTTTTTTATTTTTCATTAGTTTTGTGCACCTGAGTGATAAGTGAAGAAAAATTAAAGGACTGCACTTGCCTTCTGTTAAAGGGCAGAACACTGGAATTTAGGCATGAGAATTTTTTCATGCACAATGGAAAGATTGCTATCTAAAGGGTTCAGCTCCATAGCGGTTTTGATAGAAACGGCGCAGAAAATTTTTACCGACAATTTTTTTATCAATGCATGCGCCCGTTTTTATGTAGCCCGATGCTGGAAACGATGAGCAGCGACTGTGATGACATCTGGTGATAATGACGTACCGAAAATAATAATAATAATAATTCATTCACAGAAAAGGAAAGGCGCAGTATCTGTCACACTTGTTCTGTGGACACCTGAACCACCCAGTAAAGGAAGGGAGGAAGATGGGAGTGAAAGCGAAAAAAAGAGGAAGGGGTGCCATAGTGGAGGGCTCCAGAGTAATTTCGACCCCCCCCCCCGAGGACTGCCCAATGTTTGGATACCGTAAATTTAGCCAATATTGGCTTGTGTGGCTACTGGATTGAATTCTGGATTGTTTTATGACATTTGTGGATTGGCTTATGGCTTTTGGCTATTGATTACCCAATGCTTAGATACCTTAGCCAGTGTTGGCTTGTAATGCGGCCAACGTTCGGTTGGCTATGGATCTGTCTCATTTGACACGTTTCTGCGGACGCCACTCATGAGCCAAGGAAAACTTTCGCCTTAAACGACAGCATGAGAAACCCGACCCTGTGTCAGCCATCACTCGTTTGAAAATTAAAAGCTGAAGAGTAGAACCGTGATCAAAGCATACCATTGTGAGTGCACACCTTGCCAAAGAATAGTGGCAGTCGTTGGCAGCCCATCATTGCATACAGACTTCCGATCTGTGAACATTGGGTAAAGTGCGGACAGCGTGTGCTCTTAAATGCTACTGCAAGCATACTGAACGTTACAACCTCTGTGGTCTAAATCTGAAAGAAAAGAACTTTTAGTGTCACACACCATTGCCTCCTCTGCAAGATGCCCGTTGCATTGGTCATGTTCCCATTAGAGTTGCGCTTCCTCCAGTTGCAAGCATTCGCCGACAGATGGCGCAAGGTACCATCCCAGTCCCCAGCATGCCGTCCGCATTTCGTGACGGTAAAGAGGTGGATCACGGCAGCAGCGCATACACTCCCGTTCTACCATAAGGTATTGCCATTTCGATCGTATTGAAGACTAACCTCTGCTTCTCACCAATATGTCAAGTAGATTCAATAGTGACCTACTTCCGAGTTTTGTGTTATTAGCCAAGGTTTTTTGTGGTGAAATCAATGTATAAGTACGCACCATTTGTAGCTCTAATCGTAGTTGTTTGATCCCACGCTGTGGTCCCGAAAGTGAGTTTTTAATCCGTTTTACGCACCATGTCACGCATAGACATTGGACACAGCGCCTCTAACAACTCGAGTTTTTGACTGATGTGCACACTTGCCGATCCAATGCCAAGTGTCTGCACTCAACGGGCGGAACTGCGGCAGAATATACGCCTGCCCTTTTAAGTCGAAATCTAAGGCGGCTTCAGTGAATAAAACTTTTTCATATTTTATTCACATTAAAACACGATATGTCTTTCACAGTAATGTAAAAGCGCAACATTTCCTGTCTCTGAGCTATAACTGTGGGCAATCCTTATCTGGTTTTGTCTGCCAGCGTTCGCAGCTGCTTGCATGCTCATTTACTCCAAGACGGGCGATTTGATGTGGATAGTTTCGGAGGCCATGAACATTACTTTAGATTGCGAGCAACTTTCAAGAGGTGGCGCTACCGTCCACCTAGGGGGAGAGAGTAGAAAATGGATTGGCAGGACGTTTATGGCTGACGCGGCAGGCATCTTATAGAGGAGGCCTTGCATACACCTATGCCACCATGTGAGGAAGGTGCACCATGTAAGAGTACACGATGTCAAATACACAACAAAAGAGCTAAAAATATGCAAATATTCCTTCAGTTCCTGTCCTCTTTTTTTCATGCACTTCTGTGTTGCTGCAAAAAGTGATAGTGCTGATGTCTACTCTCCACCTGCTGTTTTGCTGCATCTTTCAGAGGCTCAGTCACAGAAGGCATTTTCAGATTTTTCCGAGAATACTGTAAAATTTGATAGCTCCTCAGAATTTACTGCTGCTGTTCTTATGCAACCTCCTCGGCACATTTTATAGTGATGTCAGCTTGCATTCTTCTAATTAGTTTGCCTTGTATCGCATTACGGGCGCCTGCAGGTTCAACATGGGCAAGGTGCTTCAGGAAACGGGGGACTTTGACTCAGCCACCGACTGCCTCAACACGGCCATTCAACTCGAGATGACAACGCCAATACTGCCGTTCTCCACAGTTCCACGAGTGCTCGAGTGATGTCGGATGCATGCATTCCACACAACCCCTGCGATCTCACACCAGTCTTGTACATGAGAGCGCGAGCTTGTACAAAATTGTAAAGAGAGGGCCACCTTACATGGCAGCAGATACGGGGGAAAAAGAAAGAGGAGGGGGAGATTAAGCGATAGAATTATATGCGTCAGGCACGCTGTTGGTAGCAATAAATTTGGGCCGGGCATTAAATGTAGCTCGCCATATCGCAAACGGCTTAGAAGAGTGCCTGCTTGTTAACCGGATGAAAGTCTGTTAAGTTTTGAATGTTTTAGCCTAATGTCACTCCGTAAATAAACGTCCCTTAATGGCAGTCTCTGGTTTCAGTTTTCAAAACAGCTGTCCCAAATTAAATATCCCGCATTTACTTGTGCACCCAGTGCTGCGGCCCTAACCACGTAGGTGGTTCAGAGGCTTACTTGGCTACAGAATTAAAGGACTCTGGTTCAATAACCCAGCCAACGTGGCTGCATTTTGGTGAAAATGAAAGAAATGTGAAAAGCACTCATGTGCTGTGCAATGTTGATGCACATTACAAAATCCAAGGCAGTCTAAATTAATCCAGAGCCCTCTACTAAGACATCACCTATAGCCACGAGTCTTCTTGGGACATTGCATCCCGCAGTCTGTAATTTACCATACTTGTTTATGTATTGGATTTATCTTCCCAGAAAGATTTTAGGCAACCTAGATGCTGTTGGTATCACAAAGCACATATATATATATATATATATATATATGAGCAAAATTATAATTATTATAAAAGCAAAATTATAAGCCATTATGTAACTAAATACAATAGTGTTATTTACGCATAGGAATTATGCAGACAGCTTGCCATGGTGGCCGAGTGGATTTGTAAGCTGGCTGCTCATTCCGAGCTCGGTCTGAACTCCGACACTGCGGTCGTAATTTGAGGTAGATGGAATGCAAACACATTCACGTGCTATGCAATGTCAATTGAGGAGACTCCGAGAACCTCAGGGGGTCTAAATATATACAGAGCCCTCCACTAGGAATCACAACCGCCATTCTGCACGCTAAGGTTGCCAGTTGGTATGCATTTCGAAACCGGTAAACTCTACCAACACTTACTGGAGGACCGTTAGCAGCGTCGACAAAAAGTTGAATGAATACATCAACCCCACACTGCAAGCTTCCCTAATAAATGACAGAAATAGGCTATCATCAACCTAACTACATGTCCACTTCAAGACGGACGTCTTCCATGCAACTAACTCCCTGTACTTGCCCCCAAAACTAGTCGTGCCACTAACTAAAGAGGCAGTTTGTCAGGTGAAAAGTTGCACCGAATGGCTTCAACAAGCTAATTGAAACTAAGTTACATTCCAAACTCTCTCAGCAAAACATTGCCCAGTGGTCCCTCACGATGGAGAGAATGCATCCAGATGGTTCAAAATTGGAGTCTCCATAAGGGTCAATCATCGTTGCCTATTTAACTAATTTACTAAATATTTTGCTGTCCCTACCTGTCACCTCCAGCCTTCGCTGCAGGGGAATTTACCTCCTTCAACCAAAGCTTCACACACAAACACCGGATAGCTATTGCAATAATGAGCATTCTAATACCATCATATTACAATGTGCAAGTTAAATCTTTGGTAAAGAATGAATACTGCTGTTACTTCTACACTAATGAAAATTTCTCCTGAATGTAATCCTACAAGGAAATACATTTAGAACAAAGGCAAAAAGTGTGCTCCTAATCAATGTTATCAGTTAACCATAGGCTGAATGCAGATTATGTATTTAACGCAAATGTGTCCATTCATCATGCTGTCCTGAGTAGTTTGTACAATCGCAAGAACCGAATCGAAGCTGAATGTGTGCACCTCAATGGTGTTAGACAACTCATCCGCATCGCAGCAACCTCAGGTAGGTGCAAATGAAACTGCAAGTTTTTTCCTTCCCTGCATGAGGGCACAACTTTTATCCTCTCCATCTGAACTGCAGCCTATGACGCAAAGCAACACAAAGAAGTCAAGCACAAGAAACTCTTGGTTTTCTTTTTTTTTTCTAAAAGCATTAAAATATATTTGCACAAACAAGAAAACCAGCTATCAAATTCATACTGCTCTCACAGAGAGCCGACAATGATCAAGCAAGCATGGGAGAACAAACTCGTTAACGAGACTGGTTGACAGGGCAATAAGGTGGTAGGCACGTGATTGCCAGCTATTGCAATTGAACCGGAAATACACCAATCGCATATCAAGAACCTGTGGTTTTATAGAACCAGTCGCCAAAATGAATCTGTGCGACCGAGTCTCGTGCATGCAGCCGTGATTTACAAGTTTAGCTTCCAGAGTATGTTGACCCCGGGCACTCGGTGTCGACAGGTCACTTCACCGCCACGGTTCAGATCTTGGTGAAATGTCAGGTGAAAAACATGACTGGTGTCAAACTAATCTGTTCCAGCAAGGAAACTGGTTTCTCATAGCTTGTCAATCCGACACAACTGCAATGAAATATGGCTGACTATGCATACAGCTTCCAAAGTATGATCATTACTCGACTGATAACCAATTGTACTATGAAAGCTATATGAATAGTTAGCCACGTTGCAGTATGTGCCAGAACAAGTTAGAGATATACGCAAGTTGCTTCCTTACATTTGACCAGTACATTATGTCAGCTCTGTCAAAGGTGTGGGTACTTCAACATTTGGTAGTGGGAACTTCACCTGCTCCAGACTCTGAATGCCAGAGCGCAAAACATATCGTGAAACTGATTGCTGGACCAGCTGAAGGGTGGTTTGCGAGCCAGCGTGTTTGCAAGTCCAGCTCAAGGATGCTTTGCAGCCCAAAGCTTGATGGTGGTGCATTCGTGTTTTATTTTGTTAATGGCAGCTAATAGCAAGCATGACACTTCTCAATAGAAGCGACAGAAGAAACGGCGCGCACACATACACACATACAAGCACACACGCAAAGAAATGGCTTTGGCCAATTTCGGCATCACCATAACACAGCAAACAATTTCTAAAAAAAAGCTGCGCCCAAATTTTCAGGACTGCAATAGCCAAAATACAAACACTTCAACAACAACAAAAACTGCCGAAGTAGAAGGGGAAAAAAAAATCACTTTGCCTGTCACTATGCTCTAACGAATATGCCCATTTTCTACCATGTTGGCAACAACGGGAAGAGGAAAAAAAAACATGTCGGAAGTATTATTGGCATGCTCATGTCACACATACTTGCACAAACAATGTGTTTTAAATTGTTACGCTTTCCTGTATGTATTGGTGTCTAAATCACGTACACAATTTCTTAAGAGGCCCCCAGTTGTTTCAAGAGCCTTGTCTGAATCGCGATGCTGTTGCGTTTTATTAACTTTTTCTCTAAGTAATCGAGGCATTCATGCTCTCAAAAACACACATGCAGTCTGTATTTACAAGTGTTGTACACGACAAGCAGGTCACTTCATAACTGCAGACTCTGAGCTCTTGCTTCCCTACAGAAACGGCCTCAACCTGTCTTACCAACACAAAAACAAATCTCGAAGTGCACGTAAAATCTTGTTTCGAAATATCAAAACTTTATTTACTTGAAACACGTTAAAATTTTTGGGCATACTCATCAGCATGATAATGTCATTTGCTGCGTCATAGTTTTTATCAGCAGTTAAAACAAAAACGTCAAATTTAAACAATCATGTAAACAAGCTACGCACTTGAACACTAAGTCCAGAAACAACCACTAACGTCAGTTATCTGCGTTGTCAAATAATTTTTGCGGAAAGAGATCCGCAAGCTCACCAAATACATTCGCCTAACATAAAAATATTTACCTAGCTGTTGTCGCCTTTGAATGTTTGAATTCTGGGTATGCCAATTATAAGCACAGTTGCTCTCAATCTGTCAAATAGGCTAAAGCCTTGAGCAACAAAGCACAGTGTTGTTACCGTTGTTTCACAACGTTGCAGCGCAAGTAAAACTGGTGGCAGTGCGGGTTTCATGCGATATCGTGACACCAACAACGCACATCATCCGCAAGATACAACCACGAATCTAAACTCTGCAGCATAACATAGCCGCCTAGCACATCGAGAACAAGCAACACTACCGCACCGCCCGCCAGAGAAAATGATGAAATTAAAGTTTTGGCGCCCAACATAAATGTCTGGACAAACAGCCTCGAAGAAACATATGCACCACCAAAAAAAAAAAATCAAACCGATGTTCGCTTCCAATAAGACGCATCGGCACACATGATCGTAGATGACGCAATTAAAGATCGATCCTACTAAGTGCGATGAAAATTCTCCCTTCACACGACAAACTCATACGGAAGGAAACCCAAGTTTCCGACACGCAGTTTCTTGGCTGCTCTTTGCAATCCAATCCATATCGCCTGCCAACCTTACAACGATACGAGCACACCATCAGGCAACCGACACGCAATTATCCGCGTGTCTTTAGCCAAGCCAAGGCTCTATTAGCTGCAATGCAAGACCGCCACGAGCCCGTTACATGCATGTCACAAGCTTGTCAAGGATGTCACATCTTCAAGCCCATCCCATGCAATCCACAGCCTAGACAGCTTAAATAGCTTGGAAAGCCACCCTAGTGTCTTCAACCAGCCCAAGCCCGAGAATCTGCATTGCAAGAACGTCACAACAAGCCTGTCACGCGTGTGTCGCGTCTTCAAGCCCATCATGTGCGCCCACTGCCCAGACAGCTCCCATAGCTTTGGTGGTTGCTCTAGTGTCCTCTGCAAAGCTGCAATACCAGACAGTCATAAGCCTTTCACATGCACGTCACAAGCTCGTCACATGCATGTCATGTCTTCAACCTCGTCACATGCATTCCACTGCCTAGGCAACTTCCACAGCCTAGATGAGCTTGAAACGGTTCATGCGTGCTGGTATCCAAAGGCTTGTCCTTGAAATCTGCAGGCCGGGTGTCTTGAGTGTTCCACAAAGCACTTCTTCCCAGTTGACAAGGCGTGCAAACAAAACCGATGTGCAGAAGCACCTTCCTTTTCAGACAGCCGTTTCTCTCCCTCTTCCAGCTTTTCCCTTTTCTTACAGTCCCGTGCACACTCCATGAAACATGTATTAGAGTCCCTTTGAAGATAGGGATAGGCTGCATGTGCTAGACGACCGAATTGCCGTCACCGTCACAGACCCCGTTGCTGCTGCCGTTGGAGTAAGGGGATCCTTCACCCATCTCACCTGCACACAACAGAGAAAACATAAAGACAGCATAATTAGAAATCCACCCCAAAACACATAGCAACTACGATGCAGTGCTTAATTCACTTGAGATAAAGAACGACCTTGACGTGCGACAAGTGAATGGAGAGTTTAGCTGCGTCCGTGTGATAAGGGTATTGGGCGCGGGGACATACCGTGGCGCCACCTCTCGGGAGAGCCCGCATGACAAAGTAAGCGGGATAATGCACATTGAACTGCTGCTGTGGCATGCTTTCCTAGGCAGTTCAGTTGCGCGTTAGCATTACGTTCATTTACTTATTTAATATACACCTCCGTCTAAGCCTGCACAAGCTTATTTTGAGGTATGACCCCCACTCTTTCGGCAAAAAAAAAAACACTTCACCAAATCAAAGTTATCGTAGTTGGCGAGCTTTACTGCTACGATGATGTGCACCAGCTGCAGCATTTCTGCTGCTATGAAAAAAAGAAACAACAACTGAAGCTACCACACAACTAGTCAGATATAAGCAATAAGTGCAGATATAAGCAATAAGCAGAAGTCATAATCAACCGATTTTGCATTTCCTTCTCCTTTCGTTCCCTCTCAGAGGTTTTTCACTCTCCTGCTCTGCAAGCCAAATTCCCCTTCCTCCTCCGCGTTTGGCAAGAAAGAGGTGGGGCGTTCCCTAAAAAGGAGAGAAGACGAAAGGTCGCTTCGGAAGAAAAGTGCGAGAACGAAACGGGCGAGGGAAAAGCGCGTAGAGAGCGGTGGACACAATTAGTGGTGTATGCCCATCCTTCACCCGTCAGTCAGCGAGATGGGCCAGTGTAGAGAATGGGGAAGCTGGCTTCCGAAGGAGAGTAAGAGACAGCTTTGATTTGTATTTTTGTTGCTTTGCGGAGTGCTGTAGCATTTTGCACAGCCTATCTCCAGTACCTAATCGAAGCATTGGGCTCCTTTTTTTAAAAGGTCATACCCTGGATAGTGGCCCTTTAAGTTGAGGACAATGCAGAGGACTATGGAACGGAAAATGGTAGGGGTAACGTTAAGGGATAGGAAGCGTGCAGAGTGGGTCAGAAAAATAACCTTAGTTACTGACATTCTAGCGGAAATCAAGAAAAAGAAATGGGCATGGGCAGGGCATGTAGTGCGAAGAGACGATAACCGTCGGTCGCTTAGTAACAAACTAGATTCCATGGGAAGAAAAGCGCAGTAGGGGGCGGCAGAAAGTTAGGTGGGCGGAAAGGGTTAAGAAGTTCACAGAGGTCAAGTGGATGCAGCTAGCACAAGACTGGGTAAATTGGAGGAGTATGGGAGAGGCCTTCGCCCTACGGTGGGTATAGTCCGGCCGATGATGATTTTTACACCTGTCAGTGCAGTGACATGGCGACACGAGCACATCACGGTCCCACATTTGTGATCCCAATTTTCGTGACCTTGCCTTCCCGTCATAGCTGTAAGAATGAAGCACATATCATTTTCCAAAATGAGCACGACAAACACACAAGCAAAGACAAAAATTTGCTATAACTGCCCCTGGACATATGAGAACAAGGTGCTTTTAAAGTCTGAAAGCACTATTTAACATGATCAAGCCCAAGCACTAACCTTGCGGGGGAAAAAAGCTCGGGGGAAAAAAAGCACCCATTGGAGCAGTGTAGACTTGAACTCAGGAATTTTTCATCTAATGCGAGTATGGAACCTCGTTAACCATCACCCTGCCACTCTCTCTCGCCATGCAGTGCATGTCGTTTTTGTCAACTTCCAATCGTGCGCAATGGATCCAAATACACCGCTATCACCCTCTAAGGTATGTTAAAGGTGAGAGATAGAGTAATGGACTTGGCCCACCTCAAAACCAACTTTGAGCAATTCAAAAATTGGGTTGACCCCCGTTCAAGACCAACTTGGCTAGACTTGAATTCTGGGTGGGGTAGCCCATCTTCAAAATTCGATCGCAGTCGAAAAGTCCTCAAATGAGTGGGTTTCATATGCTACGATGGTTGGTGGAGAAAAATTGTCTATGTCGTTTTTCTGTTTTGCGCCACTGTGCACAGGGGATGCCAACCCCCTCTGCATTGTTTTTGTGTTTTGTGATACAGCACCGCAGAACTGGAGAATGCACCCCTAACGGTCATCACTATTTAAAAGAAAAGAGAAAAGAAAAGAAACACAGGGTGGCCCACCAGACTGGGAGTTGGGCGAGGAACTGCCAAGTCCGGAGGAAGCGGCAGCTGCGGCGGGGCCCCAGACGCGGATGGTGGAGTCGTCCGACACGCTCACCAACATCGACGGGAAGGCTGGGTTCCAGGAGACGCAGTTCACTGACCGCGAGTGGCCCTGCAGCACAGCGATAGGCTTCTCCCACTTGACATGCCAGATGTACACCTTGTTGTCTGCAGAAAATGGAGAGGAAGAGAAGGGATCAGGAGAGAGAGAGGGGGAGGGGAGACTACTGTCATCGCTCGGGCAAGGGCTGTCAGCCAGATGTGAAGAAGTCCGCACAAATTATGAACTCGTGGACGTTCTATCCGTCCTCCCTTTTGCCCTTCGACCATATTTTGCACTGATTTCTTCAAATCATTCAACATCAATTAGCCCGGCAGCATGTTTTCCTGAACAGCCAGTCTGTTTCTCTATATCTCAAATGCATGATGCTGGGGAATTTGGACCTTACAATGTCACAGCTTTCAACAAATGCCTACAAATACGAGCTGCACAAAGTGCTTCATCACAACCACAGCAGTGCAAATTGTGAGCAGCCATAATGATAGTTTACAGTACTTTGCCCAATACACGGAGTTTCCGAGTCCTGAAACAGCATGTGACCTAAAGGGGACACTGCAGCGGAGGGCTCTAGACATATTTCAACAACCTTACTGTTCACAGACATCACACATCACAAAGGAGTCTACGCATTTTGCCTCCAGTTTGCTGCCAAAAGCCACCGACACCATAGCAGGCACATTTAAACAAACCTTCCTGGCATCCCAGAAAAGGCGCAGCCACTTTTACCGCTGCATCCTGCTAAAGACACACCTCGTCCATCGGTGCACCAGCTGACCAAATCAACGTAATGCTGAAACAAATGACTGGTGCTCTGAGCATGATCATGATCACTATGCACAACATGCCAAGAGACCTGTGCCAACATTAGACACTGGTGAAATTGTGCTTACAACAGTGAACAAGAATTTCCTGTCACCGTCACTACAAGACAGCTCACTGCACTAAAGTTAAACCTTGACGCGACGAAGTCAGTAAAAATCCGCAGTTTGCTTCACAAAACTGAAATTTCACGACATCTTAAATTGTCAGTTCAGTCCAGTCTCAGGAACTCTCAAGAGTCTCTGCCAGCACCACAATTCAAACGAGTCAATTCTTCGGCGGTCAGCCTTCTTCACAGTCCAACTCTCGCATCCATACATCACAACTGGAAAGACCATAGCACGAGTTATACGGATCTTGGTTGGCAGTCTAATGCCTGTGCTCTTTACTAGGCGGTCAAGGCTAGCCATGGCTCTCTTTCCCAGAAGCAGGCGTCTCCTAATTTCATGGCTGCAGTCTCCTTCCGGGGTAAGTCACTTGGCATGCATTTCACAGACCATTCTCAGGAAAAGCCTGTAATTGTGTTTAAATGTGCGGTTACGCGACAGGTACGACGCGCCTGTACAGCCTTTAAGGAGAAAGCCTTTCTAGGCTCACGGGCTGCGGAAGTGTTTACAGGAAATGTTCACACGAACTGACGATTAAGAAAAAAAAAAATCCGCCTCCATCAGGAACCGCACCACTACGCTCAGATTCCCCAGCTAAGCATGCTCGGCTAAGCTAACTACTCGGCCATGCTGGGCTCGTGAGAAGCCAATCATAATTCTCCTTGTCTAATTTGAGGATATTAGTAGCAAAGATAACAATAATGCAGTCAGTGATAATGATAATGATGGTAGTAGTAATGGCAATTACGGTGCCTTTGGTTCATAATAATGATATAGTAGCGATAGTGATGACAGTAGGGATGACAGTGACGACATTAGTAAAGTCCTGTAAAGTGACTTCTGCCATTTCCTCGAGCAACTGATTGAAAAGGGGCGTTAGTTCCTTTGGAGTGGGCCAGAGGTCGCCACCGCAGTCGCATAAAATCACAAAGAAAAAAAAAAAAGTTCGCCTGGTGCGCGGGGGAGGAGAAGGGACGAGAGAGGGTGCCTTGTCGATACTTTAGTTTTTCCAGCAGCTTTATGCGTCCCAACACACGCATTTAAATCGGCCATGTACTCTTCGTGCGCCTTCTTGGCGACACCCTCTTTCACGTACCCATTCTGGCGCGCTTGGATACATGCCCCACTCAACCCTTTGAGTTCACGGAACAATTTATCGTTGGGTTCATCTTAAGCCAGCTACGAAATTCCGCTACATAGGAAGTGCAGTAACATTTGCTTCCTTACAGTGAAACTAAAATTACATGGTGTTCTATGGTCATGAAGTTGTGATAATGAAAACACTTCATTACATGGAGGATTTTGTTACACTAAGTTTGTTATATTGAGGTTTAGTTGGTTGGTTTGTGGGTTTTAACGTCCCAAAGCGACTCAGGCTATGAGAGACGCCGTAGTGAAGGACTCCGGAAATTTGAACCACCTGGGGTTCTTTAATGTGCACTGACATCGCACAGCACACGGACGACACTCCGTTTCGCCTCCATCGAAACGCAGCTGCCGAGGCCGGGATTCGATCCCACTTCCTTGGGCACAGTAGTCGAGCGCCGTAACCACTGTGCCACCCCAGTGGGGTATATTAAGGTTTAACTGTGCCCCTTGTATTCACTTATCTTTTCTCCCCTTCCATTCTCCTTCAGTGTGGAGTGGAAAACCACCAACCATAACTCCAGACAATCCCTCAATCCTCTCCCAAATAAAAAAAAATAATCCATCTCTCTCCCAACAGACCCCTACCCCCTCTCCCCCTCCACAAAAACCTTTGAAAGTCCGCGCAGCAACACAAGAAAAGCGTTCAGGCAGCGCAAGTCGAGAGGGCTAGGTGGCTAGGTACTCAATTCCTCTGTCATGGATTAGTGGCGCAGCCTGGTGGCAGAATCTGAACTACTTCCAAGATGGCGACCGTGGAACCGCCACCTTAAGAATAACAATGAAGCGCGAAAGCAGAACTAGCACCACACCCAGTGCAGCTACCAGGGCCGCTCCACACATGCACGCGCACACACACATACATGCATGCACATGCACACACGCACGCAGAGCTGCTTCCGCCGCCACAGCAGGGCAACAGCACATACCTTCACTTCCGCTGGCAATGAACACCTGGTTGACGCCACCAAAGCATGACCGAATAGTGTAGTAACCCTGCGTGACACCCTGGAATTTCCGTATGAGCACCTTGTCATCCAGGTCCCACATGTGGACACCCTGCACACGCACCCAACAATGCTTTGAAGCGAGAAAATAAACAAAGCATGTCATCATCATCAAGCTGTAATCGGCCACAGGTAAAGCTTGACCATAGGAGTGATTTCCTGTTGCCAAAGAACCGGATTGACAAGTCATTTTCCTCGACTCAGGCTATTAGGGATGCCATAGCAGAGTGCTCTTGACAACTTTGACCACCTGGGGATCATTAACGCGTGCAGACATCGTATACAGCGCATGCATGCCTCCTCTCCGTTTCATTTATCCATCGAAATGCGGCCATCACAGCTGGAATCATTACAAAATGGAACGAAACAATACGTGAACACTCATGCAAAAGCCCTCATGCAAAAGCCACGTATTTACGTGAAGCAATGAGTTGGTGTGCGGAAAACTGAAGAATGCTACTAAGATTCCAAAGCTATGCCCAGACCACAGACACTAACTACAGTGGAAGGTTCTAACTAAGACGCAAGGCCCCGCTCAGCAGGGGTATGCTCCATGTAACGCAACAAGCCCTGCCAAAGCTAACACTACTGACAAGACATATGCCATTTCTAAGATGCTAGCTTAACTCAGTGACATGGACTCTTAGACTATCAGACTGTGTGGAAAAATCATACCATCTGTGCGTGACACTAACTGAAACCTAACACGATGGACGCATTTGTGTAATATATGTCTACTCTGGCTGTGAACAATGAGCATGTTTTGTAGCGGCATAAAAGCACTCATCTTCATTAAGCGCTCGTACCAAGACCCTAACATTTCCCTAGCGTACCAATGTGCTCCCTAACATTTCCTAGGTTATGTGTGAGAAAACTTTCCGTCGCTGAGATGTGCTCTATATTATTATGGCTGGGACTGTAAATTTTAACCAAAAGCATAGAAGGTTTGTTGGAGTGGAAACCCGGTGTCTGTGTCGTTCCCTGCTCTACTCAACTGTTTCAGTGTGTACGCTTTCTCAACGGCGCACATTGGTGTCTTTCCTCACTCACAGCCACTCTATTCTACCTGTGCACACCACAACAACCCCCCCAAGGTCATTCAAAAGTTGACTTTTCTTATTACCTCACAAGGCGGGTGGTGAAGGCCACTGTTGCCCTCCTGAGCAATGAGAGAAAGAAAAAAAAAGGCACTATAGCAGTTGTACCTTTATTCTGAATATAACGCGAGATGCATTCTGAAAATGATGAAGTGAAGAAAAAGCCTCAATACAGTCAAAGCCACTTACATCAATACTGAAGTGCCATGAAAATAATGTTATAACCAATAATTGTTTAATCGGGTCAGGCCGTAAAAACAAAGAGAACATTACAGTCGAATCTCGTTATAACGAATTTTAAGGGATTATCGAAAATAATTTGTTATTTTGAAATATTGTTAAAGTGAAAATCTCGTAGATCAGCGCCAATAATTAGAGTGGAGAAAAGAAACGACCTACCTCAGCTCTTCAGCAGCGCGTACAATTGGAGACAGCCATCTCCAACCAATAAATTGTGGAGCACAAATGGTGCAAAACAATTGACTCTAGGTCATCCACATTCCAGTGTAGTGCCTTGGGCACACTGACAGATGCCTCAAGGTAGGCACGCAGCTTCCCGGTGGCATTCAAAACATCAGAGTTTGAGATGGAGTCATCTGGTCGATCTGTGATCTCAGCCTCCACTTTGTCTTCGTCTTCACTGCGTCGTCCGTCTCGAAACGCTACTCACGATTTCTTCTGTAGTAAGCTCTGCTGCCGTGCACGCTACTGCGTCGCACTGGACGTAGTTCTCGAAAGTTACGGAAGGGTCTACGGCGAGCTTCTCTTGCGCTGCCTCCCACAACTCGGTTGTGTTGTCCTCTTCTTGGTATCCAACTTATTCCGGATGGGCTGGCGTATTCAGTAATCCTGCCTTCCTCCAGCAGTTTTGAATCGTGCTGGGCTTAACGTTCCACAACGCCCCGGTAAGCATCTCCGCGGCCTGCTTTACGCTTACAACAGTTGGCCGATTCAGTCACAGGTTAATCAGCAGCCACTGAACAAGGCGCCTCCAAAATTCGGTTTTCACACAATCCCCTGATGCAGAGAATGCAGTAGTGAAGTACAATTCAGGGGCAAGAATTCCAGTCGCATGTTTGTCAAGCGAATGTTGACAAGATGCGCCAAACAGTTATAGACGATCATCAGGATTTTCCGGTCTTCCTTCCTCATTTGGCTGTCAACTGTGAGAAGCCACTTGGAGAACAAATCACGCGTCATCCAAGCCAGACTGTTCGCTTGGTAATCGCACGGCAGCGACTCTACATTCTTCATGCAGCAGGGCTTCAAGTACTTCCCGATGACGAGAGGTTAAAGTTTTTTTGTGCAGGTGAACAGCACAGAAATTCAAACCTTTGACTTCTTTCCTCCTGTGCATTTGCTGCCCTTAAAATGCATAGTTTTCTCCAGGAGGAGTTGGTAGAAGCAGGTTGTTTGATCAGCGTTAAGAACATCATC
Organism: Amblyomma maculatum; assembly: GCF_055883805.1. Classification (NCBI taxonomy): domain Eukaryota; kingdom Metazoa; phylum Arthropoda; class Arachnida; order Ixodida; family Ixodidae; genus Amblyomma; species Amblyomma maculatum. Next base: position 19,321,149 of record NC_139354.1, read on the forward strand.
GGAGTACGATTGGACAACTTCTTACTTCTCTGGACACTGTCTGCTACGTAATGCAGTTTCTCTGGTGAAAACGATACAGCCACCCTGTGACTTCGAGCGTTGTGGCGAATTGCCGTGCTTTTTCTTTGAGCAGAGGACCCGACACTGGCACAATTTGTGATCGGGCATTTTAAACCACATCAGAACTGCTTCGTTGATGTCTTGAAGATTCTCGAGCCACACCCGTTTCCTGCTCGGAGCAAGCTGAGACCTCTGAAGGTCGATCATTTTCGCACGATCCTTCAAGATCGTCGCGATGGTCGACGGAGCCACTCTAAGCTCCTTGCTGATGTAAACCTGCTTTCTCCCAGCATCAATGTCCCGAAGGATTTTTAATTTGTCCTGCATCGTAAACTGCTACCGCTTCTTTTTGGTAGCAACTGCAGAATTCATTGTCCGAAGGGCAAATTGATCTCGTTGCAGCCGAAAATGAACGCACTTCAGGCAAACAATGCAGCACACTCTTCGCAGGAACTACCGTATAAACCGCAATATAAGTGGAGATTTTTTCTTTAAAAAAAGCAAGCTAAGGTCGCCCCTCGTCTTATATAGTGGTCTTTAGCAGAATGTGAGTCACAGTCTGGCAACGTCTAGCGTGCCTGCACGCGAACAGACAGCTGAAGCCGTACTGACATCCAATCGTGGTTGCTTGCATTTTTGTTTTCAGTCACTGGCGTGTTAGTCTTCACGTGTGCTGTTTCGTTTGACCACGTGCGTTAGCAATGAATTCCTCGTTAGCAATGAATAGCGGCACGCGGAGGCAGTTTACAGCGGCTTTCAAGAAGAAAGTTAGAGTTCGCCAAAGCAAACGGCAACATGGCCGCTCAGCGCCAGTTTGGCGTTTCAGAAAAGAGCGTGCAGTATTGGCGTGAACAAAAAGGTGAGCTGTTCGCGTGCAAACCGAGCAAAATGTCCATTCGTGGACGTCATGCAGTGCACCCACAGCTTGAGGACGCACTTACGGACTTTGTGCAGCATCTTAGCGCACGCTCACTACCCGTGACTGTGGATTCAATTCGCTGCAAAGCTCTGGAGCTCACGCGTGAAGCCGGACTGCATCGAGAAGAGCTCAGCGCACCGAAGTCATGGGTGCGCCGTTTCATGACGCGCAAGGGATTTTCCTTCCACCGGCGCACATCAATATGCCAGAAGCTGCCGGAGGAGTTCGCTGATAAGCTTGTCAGCTTCCAGCGGTTTGTAATTTGGCTTCGAGATGAGCACGACTACATGCTGGGACAAATTGCAAACACCAACGAGACCCCAGTGTGGTTCAACATGCCTTCGTCTACAACGGTCAACGAACATGGCGCCAAAGAGGTGAAACTTCTGTCGACAGGAAGTGAGCACTCGTGCTTCACTATCATGCTTGCATGCACAGCTGATGGCAGAAAGCTGCCGCCTTTTGTGATTTTCAAAAGGAAGACCATGCCAAAGGAAGCTTTCCCGTCAGGTGTTGTAGTGCGTGTTAATGAAAAAGGCTACATGGACGAGGCAATGATGGTTGAATGGATCCATGTGGTTTGGAATCGCCGGCCCGGTGCACTGCTGAATCATCAGAGCATGCTGGTTCTGGACGCATTTCACGGTCACCTGACTGAATCAGTCAAGCGTGCGCTCAGCGAAGCTAGGACGGACCTCGTTGCCACCTTTCAGCCACTCGATGTCGCACTCAACAAGCCATTTAAGGACAGAGTGCGGCAGGAATACAATGAGTGGATGTCTGGCGTCAATCCGAAAACGCCGACAGGCCGCCTGCAAAGGCCTCCGCTTGCGACTGTCTGCAGCTGGGTGTTGTCGGCCTGGTCTTTTTTGCCAGATGCTATGGTCCAGAAAGCATTCAAGAAGTGCTGCTTAAGCAACAAGCTTGACGGAACTGAGGACGACGCACTGTGGGAGGTGGCGAGCGACAATGAGTCATCTTCCGACACTGCTGAAATTTCGGAGTGAGACCGTAGCTCCGGTGATGCAGGGATGCAGCCGATGTTTCAAATAAATGCGTTTCGGAAATTTTTGGTTTTCTTTTTTTCTCTCTTTTTTTCACTTCAAGGTAAGGGGGTCGACCTATATTCCCACTCGACCTATACACGGTTTATACGGTAGGCCTGACGACTACGCCTGACAACGACCCATCCATGCCATCTATGGTACCCATGATTCCACTCTCACGCAGACATTTGATGATGATGATAATAGTGAACCTTAGAATACAAACCGCCTGGCCCGATTCTTCTCGAGTCGCCGAATTATTCGCATTTTTTTTTTTTTTGCAGCAGATGCAAAATCGTACAGTAAAAGCTCGTTAATTCAAACTCGAAGGGGCCGAGAAAATTGTTCGAATTAACAGTCGGGCACTGGAATGAGCGCCATCGTGGCCCACCGTGCTGGCCGAGCCCACATGTTGACTCATTTCCATGAGTAAAGAGGGCTAGGCGCTACTGCACGTTTACGGAGAGCGATTCCGATAATTTTTGCAATCGAGCTGCAACGGCGAATGAACAGGACTAATCGGTCAGTCATGCGCCGCAAACAAGAACTGGAATGCATTCGTGTGAGTGGCGAGCTTCAAAGCATGTTTATTTACACGAAAAAATAATCGGTAATGTGCGTTTGCTTGCGTTTCTTGCGCCGCGACTCCACAAGCATCGACTGCAGCTTGCCCAAGAGTTCCAGCACAGGATCCGAATTCTCATCGCCGGAGAAGTATCGTGCAGCAAGATCGAGCGCCAACGCTACTTCACATGCACTAGGGGGTGGCACCGGATCGGCGCCTTCGTCGGACTCATCACTTTCAGCCGTGTTCGCCAACCGTGAGCCCTGTGGAGCACATGCAGCCGCGATTATATTCTCATCACTCAAGGGCCCAGACGTCTCCACACCGTTGTCAATGTCAACTTAAGCTTCAAAGGCGACACCCTCCGACAAAGCCACGTAGCCACGGTCGAGCACGACGGAGTCATCATCAGACGAAGCCTCCGCTACCTCCGCGCTGCATGCTTCTGGGGCGTCACCGAAGCCACACTTGCGGAAACAATTTTTTATAGTTTCCGGCTTGACGGTATTCCACGATGATGCCAGCATGTGGACAGCTCCAAGCAAATCGATGTCATACGACTTGCCACTGTCCAAACAAAGAAGAAGTCTCTCTAGGAGGTGGCGCCTGTAAAGCGTTTTTAAGTTCTGAATAACTCCAAGATCCATAGGCTGGAGCACAGAAGTCGTGTTTTTAGGCAAAAATGCCAAGTGAATTGCTGTCAGTCCACTCACGTCACAATGAGCTGTACAGTTGTCAACGAACATGAGAATATTCCTGTTCTGTGCAGCGAATTTCCTGTCTAGCTTGCGCAGCTAGTCGGTGAAAATTTCCCGTGTCATCCACGACTTTTTGTTTGCTGTGTAATCAACAGGAAGAGTCTTGATGCCTTTAAAACAGCGAGGCTTCTCTACCTTGCCGATCACCAGCAAGCGGCACCGTTCCGTGCCCGTCGCATTTGCGCACATCACGACGGTGATTCTTTCTTTGCTTCTCTTTCCGCCAGCACAAGTGTCGCCTTTGTAAGTGACAGTCTTGTTAGGGAGCAATTTGAAATACAGCGCCGTCTCGTCAGCATTGAATACATCGCTGAGCGCATAATCAGCAAGCAGTTCCTTCAGTTCACTGGAGACCCACTGTTCACACGTTTCCTTGTCGACTTCAGCTGACTCCCCACAAACGTTTCTAAATGTCAGCCCGTGACGCGCCTTGAAACGCAACAGCCAGCCTTCCGACGCGCCGAACTCACTGATGCTCATTTGGCTGGCAAAGACTGCAGCCTTCGCAGCAATTATGGGCCCGCTTAACGGAATGTTCCGGCTGCGAACTTCTTTTATCCATGCCATTACGGCACTCTCCACTTCAGGATGGGCCGACGTCCGTAGCCTTTTGCGAGAGGGCTCCATAACGTCTTTACGAAAGGCAGCACTGATCGATTCCTTGTTCCTGAGATATGTTGACAGCGTGCTCTTCTTGATGTCGTACTTTTTGGCTATATCCGTCTTGGATAGGACACCACGTTCCACCTCACTCAAAATCTCCATTTTCGTCTTGAGGTCCTTTGCCGTGTATTTACCGCGGCTTGCCATGGCTGTCACAATCGATGAGTCGTCGCTGGCAAAGCGGTGAGGCAACGAAAGCGGTAAAACTTGGACCACCGCGGCACGAACAAATGCACGACACCGACAACTGCGTTGTGCACACAATGTGACCGCAGGACAAAAAGAAAACAGTCTTGTCAAAAGCGCACCCAGCAACCGCGGTGCAGCCAAAACCTGCAACAGCTTGCGCCGGACCGTTGATGTGATGGAGCCTGGCTACAGTGGCCTGGTGGCACCCGGCAGCGAAAACCTGCTACGGCATGCACCGGAATGCTCGCTGTGACTGTCGAGTGCGCACCTCGTCTCGCGCGCGCGCGGGCAGATTTGAAAGATTTTGTTTTTTGAGTCTTTAGTAATCTTTCTGCGCATTGTACAAGGTATGGGCCGACTTCTGTCTGCGAGGAGCTGTGTGAGCCACGGGCTCCTAGTTCGAATTAACTGTTGTGGATACTAGCATGTTCGAATTATCAGGCGTTTTCTCCTATTGAAATACATAGGGCCATGGCGGGACCCGAGCGTCAGTTAGAATTAACAGAGTTCGAATCAACGAGGTTTTACTGTAGTAATAAGGCGCTTAACGTATGCGACAGCGATAAAATTGCATTTGTTATTCTGAATTATTCGGTATTTTGAGATTCGTAGTACTGAAATTTTTTGCTATAGGCTCTTGGAAAGGAATTTTCAAAATGTTCGTAATTCTTGTGGGGATTCACAATCCCCTTCCTCCATTATAACGCCCGCGCGTAATTAACACGCGTGATTACGCGCGCTGGCAGAGAGGTTGGCGGAGGAGAGGGCATGCTGGCCACCCCCCCGCCGCCTCCCGGGCCTGCGGCGACGCTGCCGCGGCCTTCCCTCTTTCCTGCCGGCGTAACCGGGAGGTCTCCTCTCCCGTTCCGTGTCGAGGAGCGCGACTGCAGCAACTCGCTGGGGCTCTTCGGCGAATGGGCGCGCACGCGCGCGGTTCATGATTTCCGCCGAGGAGACCACCGCCGTCACCGAGAATCGCACACTGACCGTAGGCACCGCAACGGGATGTGAGCGAGAAGCTGTGTCAGGTGAGCAGACACTTCCTCTCACCTACTTGACGCGCTTCCCTATTAGGTGGTTGTTATTGCACCCCCGTACGCGGCTTTCGCTCGCTACACGGCGGTTGTTCTTAATTGCTATTCTCTTGCCGTGTACTCGAGCAGTGCAATAAACTCTTGTTCGAGTACGCAACTCGGTGTTTGTCCCCTCTGGCCCGAACCCGCCGCAGTGGCGATTTCTCGCACCGCGGGTTGGGGGTCACAGCTCTGTCTGCTAGGGCTGGCACGTCGGGGCTAGAAGGCGACTCTCGCGTCTAGCCCCCTCGTGGCGCATTCTTGCGGGAGTAATACCCCCATATTCTAAAGGATAGTTAATTTTATGTTCGTTGTTCCATAACGAGGTTTCACTGTATAAACTACACAGTTAATGAGGATGAGGTAGCTTATAAGTTTTATTTTGTAACAGGAAGAAACCCGTAATCCGTAAGTGTTGTCTGTTTCACGGCAATCTGGCTGAAATCTTTCTGCAGGGCATCCAACTGCTCAACATAGTGCAGTAGAAAGTTCTCAGCAAAAACAAAGTCCTGCGGAAGTTTATCATTCTGAAAGCCTCCCGGTGAGACGCAATCTACACAGGTTCCGGTTCACCGTCGTCGTCGCTACTGTCACCGTCCTTCGCGCCACCGACTGCTGCGACAGTAGCCTCGTCTGTGAGCTCTTCATCTGTCACGACTCTACCGTCAGCATGTAAAAATTCAAGTCTCTATGCGTCACCGTCACTACCGCTCACTGTGGACAAAAGTTCTGTCATCAATGTGTCACCAAGAGCTTCGCAACCTTTCGCGTCGCCAGCATCCTTAGTGAAGCCCGCCTTCCAGAAGCAATTCATGATGGTGGAGGAGCTCACTTCTGCCAATGCTCCAAAAATGAACTGCACTGCCATCAAGAGCGAGATATTCAAGTCTGGCATTCTCAGACAATCCTCCATTACTGTTCATAAAAAATCCAGGGCCGGCAAGATCATGGCAACGATGATGGCACACTAGAAGAACCACGCCAGAAAGACGTGCACGAACGCTGCTGCATGCCTGCCACAAAACATGTGCAACCGCGAAGCAGGGGCTTGGACAATGCAAACAGGGGAGGATAGTGCAGTGCACCACGGCCATCCAAGCCTCAGAATGGACTGCTCCACCGTGCAGAGGCAGAGAGGACGAGAGTTCTCTAGGTCATGGGTTGTCTCGAGCGGGAGTGCTCAAAGTTCCCGCTCTAAATGGCCGTGCCTAGCACACTTATGCCTTCCCTCCTCCGCGTGAGGAAGCGCTCCGTTTTCTTCCGCGTCTCTGCAGCACGCAAGCTTCCCCGGCACACCCGACCAACGGATTGGCTCAACCGCGCTCTCTCTCTCTTTTTTTTTACTGTCGCTGCATCGGCAATGTCGGCGTCGCCGTGTAAGCGCGCTTTTGTGGTCGCCGCGTTTCCGTATTTTTGTTGGCTTTCAATGATCATTATAACCGATGATATAATACGACTCCATTGTAATAAGCAGTTTATTCTACCATAAAACACATGGCAAACCTCATGGTGCAGCGACTGCCTACTGTTATATCCGATATACAGTGCCGGCTCGTTAATTTGAACCGCGATAATTTGAATTTTCGGAAATTCTAACTACTTTACTTGGTCCGGCCAAGTTCCATAGAGTTCTGTGTACAAAAGAACTCGTTAATTCGAACGAGACTCAGCTCCGCTATAGATAATTCAGACAACACACTATCAGCCATCAACGACAGCATGTGACCAGCCGCGATCGCGACGCCGGCTTTTAGCATTGTTTGCTTCAAAAGGCGTTTGGTGATATCGCACGCACTAGCAGTTGACGGAACCACCTCATTCGTTCATGGAATGATAAGGCGAACTTACTGAAAACGAAGCTTGGGCAAACGGAGCAGCGCTGGCACTCTGCCAAGTCTACTTCCCCCCCCCCCTCCCCTTCTTGCCTTTTTGCTAGCATTAACGTCAAAAGGTGAACACACCGTGATGTTACCGCTGTGCAACATCTTGGCGCACTACCAAGAAGTGCGTTGTGCACTGAGATGGCGCAAAATGGAGAGACGCTGACACTTTTTTTTTTTTCGCAGCAAAAATTATGCGAGTGAAAATGGCAAATTTACCGTAATGCAAATGGTTCTTGTCAGTTTTTCCAGGCTATTCGATAATTCGAACATCAGATAATTCGAGCTTTTCCCCCAGTCTCGTGAATTTTGCATTAATGAGCTTTTACTGTATTGTTAAAACCGGTATTGTTATAAGTGGGTTTGACTGCATTGTATTTATGCAAATGCGGTAGAAACAAGTGTTACAATGATTACCAAATCCCAGGCCCCTAAACGACAATCTCTCCAAAAGGCACATCCCTTTTCACCCCACCTCGGTGGCGCAGTGGTTACAGCGCAGGATGCGGCATTGAATCCTGACAGCTGCATTCCAGTGAAAGTGAAAAGCAAGGCACCCAAGTGCTATACGATGTTAGTGCATGTTAAAGAACCCCAGGTGGTCGAAATTTGCCAGAACCCTCCACTACAGCATCCATCATAGCCCGAGCCAGTTTGCGATGTTAAACCCCCATGAATCCTGAAATGAAACCAACGCACCACTAACAAGACAAACAGAAAACGCATATACACAATCACTGCGCCGACCACCAGCTGACTGTTCTATTGCATCGTTTTCCTCTTAAGACGCAAGAGAACCGTCAGTTTCAAGTCGGCGCAGTGTGTGTGTGAACATGTCTTCTGTTCTCTGCCCCGTTTGTGGTTCACCAGTTTCATTAAGTCATGTACTACCTGGCCCGGCACCTTTCCATAACCCCCGTAAACCAAACTGAACCAAACAATCACTCCTCACTAAAGATCTAAAAGCTGGGGTCACAGCGAGGGCCTTGCAATACCACTCCCTGACGAACACAGTTTCTGAACCATGCCCGGAGCAGAATCCTGAAGCCACTGAAAAAACGCCCACACTAGTGAGTGCTTACCTGTGTGGCAATGTTTAGCAAGGCAAGCCGCCCTGTCTGGTCAACCGAGAATGAAATAATGGAATACTCCTCCTGGACCCTGCAAGCACAGTGAAGAAAAAAAAAGAGAAACCATTAAAGGGCACTCTGTCACCACAGAATAAAAAATTCTCAGGTCATGACAGACGTCTTCACATCTCCTTGAAACAACCTCCTCAAATGAAGGGCTGCAGAAACGATATCTGCCAAGCACAACAGCCATGTGGCAATTAAATATCTAAAGGAAATGTTAGAAATCGTGAAAAAAACACAAAACTGGCAGAACTCAAAAAGCTGAAAAGACTGTCGGAGATGAGTGCGAATATCATCGATATATTCTCACTGCCCTTTCTCTGCAGTGATGATAACGAGGACAGAAGCTCACAGCGTCATCATTTCTTAAATAGTCTGGAAAGGCAGACAGCCACTATGCAGATACCTGTGATGCACTTCAGCTGATGTGACCATTACTATACCATTTACTTGACAGTGTTTTTAAAACAATCTTGGTGCTCTAATACCTGTTGTTTCTGCACAATCCAGGCCCCTCTATTAATGCCACACCCATTAATGCCAACCCAGGTTGTCACTGCCGGCTGCAGTTGCATTTGTACACAATGAAATGTCAAATTTATAGCCATCTGCAGATGCCGACTAACAGACAAAAAACAATATTTGCACATAAAAAAATTTCCTTCCCAATTGTTCCAACGTGTTCATAGCACTGCAGCTGGTTATAGCTTATTTGGACAAAGAGCTTTCAAGTGTCACAAGGGAAATATGGCCTGTAAAAAGTCAGTGGACTGCCCTTTAAAAATATTGGCACCAGCTTTCTTTTCCAAGTTCAAAAGACCAAAAGATAAAAAAACAAACAAGTTACTCGAAATAATTTCAAAATTTTTTAAATATAAAAGCAACTGCGGCATTTTTTGAACATATCTTTACAGTCCCCTCTCTCCACTCGCAAAAAAAAATACTGTTTGAAATGCACGGGGAAAAAAAAAAAAAAAAGCAAAAATACCCAAGCTAAACAAACTCAGCCAGTGGCTAGATACGATACCTTGTGCGCTGCACGGATTAAGTTTCAAACACTACTAGAAAAACATTCATACACCCGTTGAATGGCTAAAGCAGCGACTTAAAATGACGAATCCTTCCATAAAATGCCCCAAGTAAAATGCCTTAGTTCTAGACAGGCCACATCAACATGGGGATGAGGGAGAGAAAGAGAGAGAGAGACGGGGGCGGCTCTAGAGTTATTTTGTGCGAGTGTGCGTACACATTGAAATCGGTGAGATCATCGAAGACATATCCCCGGATCCGGTGGTGGGAGTCGGCGGCCAGCACGGTACGTCCATCCTTGCGGCAGTGCAGACCCTGCACACGGACCCCTTCCCACGAGTCGAGCACGTTTCCCTCCAAATCCTGCACCAGTGCACACATGCGGGAGAGCCAACTCAAGGGCACTGGAAGGGCACAACAGCGTAGCATCAAAAACAGACAGCCACGGGACGGGGACCTCAGAAATCCTCGTGATTTTTTTGAACAACCAACAACAACCAATACACTTCATATAGACAACACCAAGTCTGTTGAAATTAGCTAGGTTGCACTGTAGTATTTGACTCAGGCTTGACATCTTCAAAAGTTTTCGAAAAAATCTCTGCTAACGTCTTCACAAGGTATTTTTTAAAGCTTTCAAATACACACACTGGTGTAGACTTTCTCACTGAAGTTGCGCTGAGTGGATTCAGTGTTATCTGTCTCACATACGAGAGAGCAACCAATACCTATTTTTCTGGCACAAGCTTTCCCCTGATCTGGTGCATGATGAAATTCTTGGCAAAAGAGTCATTGGCTAAGCCACCCCATAACATCAGCTAACCTAAGCCCATCTTGTTCAGCAAAGCAACAACTGTACAGGCAGAAAATATGTTTGCATCAACTTATGGCAGCCCGCCGTATTTATTTACAGCAACGTGCCATATTTACTTATGGCAACATGCCGTATTTACTTACAGCAACATACCGTATTTACTCGCATATTCAGCCCGCCTATCACTTTTGCCATCAAGAAAAGTGCTAGCATTATTTAGCACGTGCATCCATCAGTCCCGCACTGTCGTGTGATTACAGTCTACAGCACAGACCTCAGCAGTGTGCCAAAATGGATGATAACATCTCAATGTGTAGTTCTTGACAAAAGCTCCGGCGCCGGCGATGCATTTGATGAACTTGGCACAGCACCCAGACACCGTGAGCCCTTGACGAGAGTGCCGGGAGTAGTTAGCCGGACAACACATTGCCAGCACTACTGGGTGCTTAGCTGTACCAACATAAGCCGAGTAAACCTGGCGTTCGGCATGTTCACTTAATTTCGCCGCGGTTGCTTGGCACCGAACACGAAATTGTTGTATCGCATCACGATAACAACCAAATAATGCTAAAAACTGGCGATACGACAGTGACTCGCTTTTGTTCATGATGGATGGATAGACGTACGGATGTATGATAATAACATTTCAGCTCACTAAATTACCTGTCCAAACTTTTTTTCCCTGTGCAATGAGCACTCCTCAACAGAGTGACGTCAAGATTTCCCCCAAAAAAAAGTTTGCCACACAAGTAAATACAGCACTTTTGCAACATTTAAAAAAATTATAGCTGCTTTTATTGTTTAATGTGACACAATCATCTCTTCGAAATTCTTTCTGCCCTAATCACTTGGGTCGCCATGGCGGAGCATGTCGCTATGCAGAGTTTGCAAGTGTCTCCTGCCACAAGAAGGCGAAACTGAATCGTACTGCAGCCCGTTCCGCTGTTATATCTGCTGTTAATAATTGCTTGCCTGGAGCTTTCAGTTTAGTATCCCAGAAAACTGCACAATGTTACTATTTTTCCATAGTTCTATCAAAGGGTGTTGCTCTGCACGTTACCAAGAGTGATCGGGTGAGTTGGAAGTAGAACTGCACCATAAAGGTAAAGGTGTCCACAGCTTCTTTCAGTGTGTGAAGCAGTAGCAACTACTTTCTTTGCATGTGAGGAGGCTTCACCACATGATACGACGAGCACTTTTAGCACATGTTTCGGCACAAGTTTTTAGCGCACTGTAAGAAAGAAAATTCCACGCAAACAGAAGTGAGGAATGAGCATATTTGCAACAGAGCAGCATCATGCCTTAAGAAAAAATAAAAGACTGCAACAAACCAAAAGTCATTCTAAACGATATGCACATATAGACTCAGCTGGCCGCCCATGTATGGCCAAAAGCTATTGTTGCCTCGGGCTGGTGACAAATCTCCAAAAACAAAATTAAACGGCCAGACAGGACTGTCAACCTGCCTGCCATTCTGCACATATCAAGGGGGCCGAAAGACAATATAAGAGGCACTTCAGAGCTGAGGAGAAATATTTGAACGATTGCTTGCCAAGAAGACGTCACACCTTGAAATGGAGTCTTTTTGGAAGCTCGTTAAGTGAATCAAAACCAACTCCAGGGTGTCAAAATAGAGAAGCTTTCGACACTATTATGCTCACACGGGCAGGACTGCACTACTGTGCTTAAGAAACAAAAAGTGCTAAAGAAAACTGAAAAATGACACACGTGTGCTGGTGACAGGTCTTTCGTATCCAGTCTCCCTTAATCCTAGCCCTTACTGGCATAAGCAGACCCAAACAGAATGAATTGGCACATAGCATAAAGAGCACTTTCAGTGGGAGACAAAACGCCACAATTTCAGCTTCATGTGCCCAGATTTCAACTGGTCAAGCTATTTATGAACGGGTCAACAGTATCAAAGTTTTCAATTATGGCTGACCTCGATTGGGCATCAAATTAGTTTGAGACATTTGTTGCACCTTTCCTTTCCTCACAGCCTACCTCTACCCATGTCCACCTCCTCAAAAGTAAACAAGAAAAGCAGCGCAATTCCACCGAGTCTTGCTGCCACTTTCCATCCATCAGTGGTCTGTTACACCCCAAGCGTCACAAACCATTGGCACGGTATTGGTACTGTATTGACAATGCACTAGTTCAATGCTGGACAGAATATTGGTAACACTATGCCAATGTTGGGCCAAGGAACTGTGATGCTCGGGATGACACAATCAGTACATACAGAAGTCCCTTGATGCGATACTCTGCAACAAACAGGAACTAAAAAACAGAAACTTATGTGTCGATGAATTTGGATTGGCCCTACCGCAAATGAAATGAGTTCGCCGTGCGACCATAATGAGGGTGAAGATACTCACACACTGATAAAACTGTCCACGAATGCCGCCCGAGACAAACTTCTTCCCGTCCCGATGCCACGCACAGGACGTGATGCTGTCTTCGGGCGTGTTGGTCACCTTCACTCGCAACTCTCCCGTCTGCATAAGAAAGCCATGGTTCCATTTTCTGACAACCAGAGGAGGAAAGAAGAACCGTTTTGAAGGCCAAAGCCCATAAATGAAGCCACAAGATGAAGGCCCTCAATCAACTCTGACCACCGGGCGCTCTTCGATGTGCACAGAAACAGCAGCACTGCCACACTGCTTCTGCATCTCACCTTCATCATGGCCCTTAATCAAGCCAGTTGACGCAGGATAAGCAACACGATGACGTTACTTCTGTGTCACTAATCACTAGCGCAAGTGCATTACACACAACAGGCTAGATTGAAAATCTTGACCACCACAAGCGGCATACAGCTTGGTCCCTGCCTGCCCACCTACAGTCCTGTCAGTTCTTTGTGCATTACTGCAAAATCTTGTCAATTCAGACTTCGAAAGAGCGAAAATAACGTCCGAATCATCCAAATGTCAAATTATCGAATGCCAAATGCCACAATGTATGACCATGTGAATCACCGACAGAGACAGATGCCCACTAGCTCAACAAAGTACCCCTTTGTAAACTGCGAGTCAGCCCCGAGGAAAATGTTTTTCATCAGTGGTCGTTTGACCACACAAGTATGTACATCTTGAGGAATGAAAACGAATTTTTTTATTTTTATTTTTTCAAATCACTAGCTGCCACATTCAAAGTGTGTACAGAGCTTTACGGAAATGCACAGCTACTTCCGTAGCCAGCATCAGTAGCTGGCATAGCAACACCAAGGAAGCGGAATTTAAAGACTACTCTTCGAGGCTGCCACTGCTTTGCTTAACAAGTGATGAAAAATATTTCCCCCAGGACTTGTTGCATGGCGCATTCCGCCATTTCTACTTTGTGTTCGTGCTTCGCTGATTTGCCCCAGCCACAAATCCTTGCACTGCATTCGTTCGGGCTGCCAATGCGACACATCTTGAGCACAAACGAATGGGACACTGCACTCCGAATTAGACACGTACGACTGAACTTCCCATCCACAAATTTTGCGTATAAGCAAAAAATTTCTCCATAAAAGAAAAAAAAGAAAAACAAGCTGTTCACTGGTAGCTGTGCCAGTGCAGTGCGAGATTCAGCAACTACTGCCTGTTGTGGCGAGTGCGCCATTCACTCGGCGTCCTCTGCGCACCGAGACACACGTGGCGCCTCCATTAGTGTTGAGCCACTGCCCACAGAGGGCGTGACTTCCCTGTGTCCTTCACCTTATACCAACAAAGATATGACAAACTGGAAAACAAGTCTGCAACAGCTGCTGCTGTAAAAATTCAGGGGGCACTTTTATGATCTGAGGTGTGCACAGGCCACAGCCCATTGTGCAATTGTGACGTCATTGCACGTGCGCAGTTGTGGTGGCTACTAGTTGTCAGTTAAAGGTTGTGCACGAGGACACTGCGCATGTGCAGTGCATGCGTTTTAAGATTTCTCAAAGCTTACTAATTAACGACTGGTGAATTAATTACCATTAGCTAATTATATTATTGATATGACTAATTCCATATTTAACTTTGGTTAATTACCCACTTATACTGATTAACTAATTAATACTAAATAATCAGCTAACTAACAATGACTAATTTAATTATTATTAACTTATGTTCGTACACCAACTACTACATTGTTGATCAACTATCAGTACTGAAACCATCCTAATCCTCCTAAATATGATTGACAGCTGCCACAGACACATGGACGGACAAGGCGGTGAGTCACAAGCCATAAAAGGGTTTCACCTTTAAAAACAAAAACGGGAGTGTGACACAGTTTTGCTCAGCTTACTCCTCTTGTTCTCAGCGTAAGCCTTTCTGCACTGTATGTAACACTCGCGATGCACATACCTGCACATTCCAGACCCAGACGTCAGCGCAGTCTTCAGGTCCACAGACAAGTATCTGCGTGTCGTCAGGACTCCACGCAACGTATGAGGCACCGTATGAGTGGCCCTCCAAGGTTCGCTTCAGGGACAGCGTCAGTGTTGCCTGTGCAGTGGGATACAAACAGAAGCATCTCGAATGAGAGCTCACAGTAGCCTGGTGCCACGCTGCAGAAGATCAGAACGTACCGACTTCGCCCTAAGAGGTTTGACTTTTTTTTTATTCAAGTACCGGCCTAAGGACAGCTCACGTGTAGATTCGTACTACTGTAGAACTGTAGAATCTACACTTCAGAAATGTGAAAGCCTAAGCATTGCTGGTGCACACAGTGCATTACGTTTGGTCTATTATCATTATCAACTAAATGCACAGTCATTTTAACTGCTAATGTCATCATTATCCTTATGACTAATTGCAGCTTCATTGTCATCACTACAATCATCCTCACGGTGAACAAGAAGAATTATGATGCGCATTTCCCGTTCCCAGGAGTGGCGCAGTTGGTTAAAGCGCTCGGCTGAAGATCCAAGCGATGGCGGTTGGATTCCAGGTGGAGACAGGATTTATTCATTATTAACTATCTTCCTCACGGTAGACCGGCCGACGACGTCACAATCTCACGGTATCCCACAGAATCTCGCGAAGAAATGTGACACTTCCCGTGGCCGGACGGATAAGGTCATGGCCGCGAGTATGAGACAAAGGCTTTCGCCTTAGAAGGTGCACTTTCATGACACGACCACAGTCCAGCATAAGCAAAAGCGATCACCTTCAAGAATCCGCCTTTTGCGCGAGTTTTCTGCGCATGCGCGGAGCCCCAGCGGCGACTGATAAAAACACACTGAGCGGCGTCGACGGCGCTTCTCGTCGCTGCACTCATAGCCAACGCACGGGGGCTGGAGGCGCGGTCACGTTCACAGCCTCGGTAAAACGATGCCAACCACCTGTGCCGCTTACGGCTGCCACTCTCGAGGCGTGCCGGGATGCAAGACGTGTTTTGTTAGGTTTCCTTCGGCGAGCCGCGACCTGCAACGGCATGAAGCTTAGATTAGGGCAACCAAGCGTCAAGACGTGAATGGGCGACCTTGGCAGCCGACTGCGTGCTCTCGACTGTGCGAAAAACACTTCGTTACAGGTATGTATGCATCTAAAGGAAATGTGCATGATGAAAAGTATCTACCGGAGTTTGCACCAAGCCTGTAACCCACCAGTGATAGCCGCAATGAGCATTTGTTCGGGGCGTCTGATGGCGATGTATTTTGTCATTTGTTTTATTTATGTGCGAAGGGGCCGGGTAGCGCAGATATCCCAGGTGGCTGTGTGCGCTAGACCGTAATATTTAGCATGTTTTATCGCGACTGCCGCCTGACTAAAAAGAAGAAAAAAAGGGTGTTTGTTGTGATGCACCGCCGTTAGCGAGCCGAGTGGTTGAGCTGGTCATGAGGCTCGCGAACGGCAGTGCATTAAAACGCCGTATTTTTTTTTTCTTGTTAGTGTGGTGGCAGTCACGATAAAACATGCTAAATATTACGGCCTAGCGCACACAGCCGCCTGTGATATCTAAGCTACCTAGCCCTTTCGCACATAAAGATAAGAAGGGACAAAATACATCGCCTTCAGGCCCCGGTGCAACTGAAGCAATCACGCACCGAAGAAATCCTCATTGCAGCTATCACTGGTGCGCTACAGCCTGGGTGAAAACTCCAGTAGGTACTTTTCATCATGCCTATTTCGCTTAGATGCATACATACCTGTAGTATCTGTGTTTTTGCCGCTCGAAGCATATGACGCACTTGACACTTGCATGACGCACAGTATATATATTTTTCTTTTTATTAAAGGCTGGCCTTCGTGCACGCCAAAGCATCCGGACTTTGTTCCTTTAATGTACGCAATCAGATGCACTTCGTAAGGGAGCTTGATAATCGTAGTCTTTGTCCAACCGTTTGCAACGGCAAGGAAACCGCCCGGCACAATAAATGAGTCTCCTGGAGGGTTCATGCTCGTTCACTTGCAGAGTGGATCGCTCTGGACGTAGAACAGGGTTGGTTCCTGACCGAGATGCGCATCCGATATGTAGGAGATTCACATGTATCACCAAGTTGTTGATTCCGCAGAAATCGCGGCGGAGGCAGAAATGAACGTTGGAGATCCTTTCACAACAGAATGACCATTCTCTGCGCACCGAGAACCTTTTCACCACTGCGACCACATCCGTTCTGACTCCTGAGGCCAGAAACCGGCTACAGCTCTGAATCATCCATTGCCAGAAAAATGCAGCGCGTTTCCTGCAGGTGTGCATTCCGGCCGGGACAATACCCTTTTCACGGGGTGTGTATATGTGACTCTGCCGATCTTCGTGGATGAAATCCTATAGCTGCACGGTTGTAGATGACGCGAGGAGGAAGCGACGCCCATTGCACCATGCCGGCGCCGCGGTGACCGCATTGTGCTCGGTAACTCAAGACACCCCGCGCACATGCGCCGCTCTAAGTCACAGGAGACGATTCCACCTAGCTCTGCCGCATCAACAAACCCCTGGCTGCTTTGCCCTTTGAGATCCCTCTCTCTCTCTCTCTCTGCCCCCACGCTCCCCTGTCTGCCGAAAACCTGCACGCTGAGAGCGTCTCATTCTGTCACGTCGAACACGGCCCGCGCTACAGGCTCTTACAATACGAAGATAGTATATGCGTACGTGCGTTATGAGTGGATTGTGAAAACGCTCTACCTTCCCCCATACTGCGTGAACATGATATGCTGCAATCACTGTCACTACTTTCCGCTCCGAGGCCAAAAAAAGGGGGGAAGCTTTCGCTTTCTACCAGCGTTGGCGTGGCCATTTCGTATGGTGCGATTTCGCGTCGTCTGCTACACTGCCGCTCAATGTGTTTCCCGCCCGCTCCCGCATGATGGCGCCACATCCTCGCGCAAAAGGCGGATTGTTCAGTAACAGTGCCAGCAAATAAATATGGAGATAAATCTAGTTCGCCAGCAAGAGGCGATGACAGAGGATGAACCAAGCATAACAATACCCCTTCTTGACAATGCAATTGCCAGCGCTCCCTTTGTGTGGAGAACGGACGAACCTCTCACTTGCCTTTACCGCTTCTCAACGCTGTGCACCTTCATAAACAACAACGGGTCAGGGAACACACAGATGATGCAAAAATCTCCAACGAAAATGAGGGTTAGTTCCACAAGGCACGGACAGACACAGCATCATCAAATTATTAACCCGTAGGGTGTTACACTTAAGGGCTGCTTTTGTGCCTTACGTAACCTCCTTATGTTTCTGCACTACTTTCATAATTCCCGAGCAGTGAAACAATTTGTAGAGACCAATATATCGGCACAAGCTTAGCAAGCTTTCTGGCTACTGCCTAAGAAGCAATAAACGCTACAGCATTGATGGCTAAAGCAATGCATTGGTATTCAGTGTTTTTGCCTAGTAACACCTATTAGCACATCTGTGAACAAGTTGGCTTTGCCTACTAACCCTAAGCCTAACAAAGTCAGAAGTCATTTTTAGGCATTCAGCCTTCTTCATTGACAGGATAAAACTGACAAAACAAGAAACTTAAATGCGGATTATGCCGTGGGAAGATGAGATTATTCTGTGCACAGCGCTGAACATCTCAAAACCCCATGTAGGCTATGAAGAACACTGCAGCAGAGAGCTCAAGATTTATTTCAAACACGCAGTGGTGTTCTACGGGCACAGACGTCACACAGAGCGTAATCAAGTTTTCGCACTGATGGCAAGAGAAATATTTACTCTTTTAAGCCAAGTATATGCATACAAACCCCTCTTCAAAAATCATGCAAAACGGCAAAGGAGAAACTGCACTGAATCAGCATCTGGCTCCCAACATGCTGTTTTTTTTTTACCCTTGCATTCGATGAACTTACCGTATTTACTCGAATGTAATGCGACCGTGAATGTAACGCGAGGGGCGACGTTGCATATTGCTAACGGGAAAGAAATAAAGCCATGAATTTAACGAGAGATAAGAGACTGAAAAAGACATTGTGGCTCTTGCAACCTCATTAAAAATGCTCATTCGTCGTCGTCCTCAAAAGGCTTTGCGGTTAAGCTCGCATTTAAAAATCACCTCCTTCTGCATCCACCACCCATGTATGGCCGATTAGTTGACGTTTAGCCGTCGAAGCGACCCAGAATTTCAGATTTCTTCTATCAGAAAAGCTTTCCTTTTGAAGCGAGCATAGTACCGTGCATGGCGCGATGCCATCATGCAAAATGCGATAACAGAGATAACTGTACTAATCAACTGTAAAAGATGTGGCAAGCGCGAGTAAAAGAGACGTGATCCTGAGCCTATGAGCGAAATCGCTGTAAAAAAGGCAACGTTTTGACATTTAATGGAGTGGCCCAAGAAGAAAAGTACAAAGGTCACAGAGCATTCTACACCGATGGTTCTAAAACAGCTTTCCATTTTGTGAGTGGGGTAGGACAAGTGAAACGCGAAAATAACAGTTACATTACCTCACTGTGCATCAATTTTTACTGCCAATTATTTAGCCATTTAGTTGCAGCGGTGGCGTAGCGGTAGAACATCCGCCTCGCATGCAAGAGGACCGGGGTTCAAATCCCGGTGCCGCGCAATTCTCCACCGGATGAATAAAAAAAAAAAAATTCGAGTGTCGATGGAATTGCATAAACAGGTTTGAAGTGTGACCTGATGCCGGTGAACACCTCCGGCAACGCACTCCCTCACCAGAACAGGAGTTGGCCACCCTGGTGCAGTAATTGGCCACAACCTCCTATGATAAGCTCCATAAAACCCCGGCCCTCAGTCACCAGCGGCTGCGGAACAACTGACCACGGCGGCGGTCAGACCTGTGACGCAGCAGGGGGTGCTAAGAAAGCCTGGCTCCGCTGGACAGGCCGCCATTGGAAACTGACCCTGGCAACGTTTAATGCTAGAACCCTAGCTAGTGAAGCTAGTTTAGCAGTGCTGTTAGAGGAACTAGAGGGCATGAAATGGGATGTCATAGGGCTTAGTGAGGTTAGGAGGCCGAATGAGGCATATACTGTACTGAAGGATGGGCATGTACTGTGTTATCGAGGTTTACCAGAGAGGCGACAACTAGGAGTAGGTTTCCTTGTCAATAGGTATATAGCGGGTAATATAGATGAATTCTATAGTATTAATGAGAGGGTTGCAGGCATCGTAATTAGGCTTAATAAGCGGTATAATCTGAAGGTTGTACAGGCCTATGCACCTACAAGTAGTTATGATGACCAGGCAGTTGAAAGCTTCTATGAAGATGTAGAATCGGCAATGCGAAAAGTAAAGACGCAGTATACTGTACTAATGGGCGACTTCAATGCCAAGGTAGGGAAAAAACAGGCAGGAGACAAGGCAGTAGGTGACTATGGCGTTGGTTCTAGGAATAGCAGGGGGGAGTTACTAGTTGAGTTTGCAGAGCGCAGTAACTTACGAATCATGAATACCTTCTTCAGCAAACGGAAGAACTGGAAACGGACATGGAAAAGTCCTAACGGAGAGACTAAAAATGAAATTGACTTCATAATGTGTTCAACCCCCGCCATTGTGCAGGACGTAGAGGTAATCGGGAAAGTGCGATGCAGTGACCACAGGATGGTGAGGTCCCGAATTAGCCTAAATCTGAAGAAGGAACGCAATAGATTAGTAAGAAAGAAACCCATCAACGAATTAGCGGTGAGGGGGAGGGCAGAAGAGTTCAGGATCTCGCTACAGAATAGGTATTCAGCTCTAACTGAGGATGGCGACATTACCCTAGAGGCAAGGAACAATAATTTCAGAGATATCATTACTGAGTGCGCGGTAGAAGTAGGCGGTAGGATAGTTAGAGAGGATACTGGTAAGCTGTCTAAGGAGACGAAAGATTTGATTAAGAAACGCCAGAGTATGAAAGCTTCCAATCCAACAGACCAGATCGAATTGGCCGAGATATCAAAGCTAATCAATAAGCGCAAGGTGGCCGATATAAGGAAGTATAACATGGAGAAAATTGAGCATGCTGTAAAGAACGGGGGAAGCCTTAAAGCGGTAAAGAAGAAATTGGGCATAGGCAAAAACCAGATGTATGCGATAAGGGACAAGGCGGGCAACGTCATCACTAATATGGACAAGATAGTCAAAGTAGCCGAGGAGTTCTATACAGATCTCTACAGCAGCCAAAGTAGTCAGGACCGTAATGAGATTGGCGGTAGGGAAAAACAGTCAGACGTTCCACCAGTGACGAAAGACGAGGTCAAGAAAGCATTAGAAACTATGAAAAGGGGGAAATCAGCTGGAGAGGATCAGATAACTACAGATTTGCTGAAGGACGGGGGGGATATCGTGCTAGAAAAACTGGCCACCCTGTATACGCAGTGCCTGGTGTCATCGACGGTACCGGAACCATGGAAGAATGCAAACATTATCCTCATTCATAAGAAAGGGGACTCTAAGGACCTTAAAAATTACAGACCAATCAGCTTACTGTCTGTTACGTATAAGGTATTTACTAAGGTAATCGCTAATAGAATCAGGACAACCTTAGACTGCAATCAATCAAAGGATCAAGCAGGGTTTCGCAAACGGTACTCTACTATCGATCATATCCATACCATCAACCAGGTGATAGAAAAATGCTCGGAATATAACCAGCCCTTATACATAGCATTCATTGATTACGAAAAAGCATTTGACTCAGTTGAAACCTCGGCGGTGATGCAGGCATTGCGAAATCAGGGGGTAGACGAGCCGTACGTGAAAGTGCTGGAAGATATATATAGTGGCTGCACAGCAACCATAGTTCTGCATAAAGAAAGTAACAAAATTCCCATAAAGAAAGGTGTTAGGCAAGGAGACACAATCTCCCCAGTACTATTCACAGCTTGTTTAGAGGAAGTATTCAGAGACTTGGAATGGGAGCAGTTAGGGATAAGGGTAGATGGAGAATACCTCAGTAATCTGCGATTTGCTGATGACATTGCCTTGCTAAGCAACTCGGGGGATGAACTGCAAATAATGATTGATGACCTAGACAGAAAAAGTAGAAAGGTAGGCTTGAAAATCAATATGCAGAAGACTAAGGTAATGTTCAACAGCCTCGGGAAGGAACAGCAGTTTACATTAGGTAGCAAAATACTGGAAGTAGTAGGCGAATATGTCTACTTAGGACAGGTAGTAACCGCAGATCCGGACCATGAAAAGGAAATAACAAGAAGAATAAGATTGGGATGGTGCGCATTTGGCAAGCACTCGCAGATTATGACTAGCAGCTTACCGGTATCGCTCAAGAGGAAAGTATACAACAGTTGCATCTTGCCTGTACTCACCTATGGGGCTGAAACGTGGAGGCTAACCAAGAGAGTTCTACTTAAGTTGAGGACAACCCAGAGGGCTATGGAACGAAAAATGGTAGGGGTAACATTAAGAGATAGAAAGCGTGCAGAGTGGGTCAGAGAAATAACTCAAGTTACCGACATTCTAGTGGAAATTAAGAAGAAGAAATGGACATGGGCAGGACATGTAGGGCGAAGAGAGGATAACCGATGGTCGCTGAGGGTAACAAACTGGATTCCAAGGGAAGGAAAGCGTAGCAGGGGGCGGCAGAAAGTTAGGTGGGCGGATGAGATTAAGAAGTTCGCAGGGGTCAAGTGGATGCAGCTAGCACAGAACCGGGTTAAGTGGAGAAATATGGGAGAGGCCTTCGCCCTGCAGTGGGTATAATCAGGCTGATGATGATGATGATGATGGAGTGGAATTTGGCTTCCCTGATACCAAGGTTGCCAACATAACATTGTAAAACCGTGGAAATAAAAACAGAGTGGTGACAGATTTAATTCAGATTCAGAAAAACTAAATGAACTTACCGGGTTCACCTCAAAGATCTTGACGGTAGAGTCCTTGGAGCCCGTGGCGAGCATCTCGCCATTGTTGGAGAACCGGCAGTACCATACCTCATCACAGTGGTCATTGAGAATCTGCACAAAGAAAAAAGCTCAGTTTTGAATGCACACTTCATCCATTCTCTATCACTTTCATTTTTTTTTTTTTTCCAACATTTCATCCCAGCTCGCATTCCTGCCATGACAAGGGAAAAAATTCAAGCAGCATCCTTAAACATGAAGTGAATACTGTGCTACTGCTAGAAGACAAGCAGAGAATGTATTACATGGTGGCAAAAAGAAGGGAAGAAAACAAACTGCTTTCCTGAATGAATTCTAAACTGCCACAAGCCAAATGGCAATCAAGAGAAAAATCAAACAAACTCCAATTATTAATGCTCACGTCAATATCAGCCACCAAACTTGCTGGGCGACTGCAAGGTTGAATGAAATGACTGGTAGAGTTTGAAGCATTATCGAACACCTGGGCAGAAGTCCTCACAAAGCCATCACATCCCGATCACAACCTTAGTTACTAATCAAGATCGTAAATGTAATTTATATTGTATCAATCGACAACCCATCCCCTGTGCCCCTTCCCTGCAAGCTCCCATGTCATCATCACTGCTCTTCTGAGCCAACACATAACTTCTACCGCCTCACATGATGCGTACTTGCCCTCAATCATCACTGGTTTGTTAGAAAGCCTACTAGAGTACCAACAGGCCCAGGGCTCTAGCAAAACAAAATTCACGGTTGACAACTAAAGACACAGTTCACAGAAAATTAACACTGAGCGCAGTCTTCTCCCCTGCATCCACCAAGATCAGCAAAAGGGTGTTACTAGGCTTGCAACAAATACTCAATAATTTCAAAAATATTCAGTGGAACAAAAATAAGTTCACAATTCCATTCTACCTTGTTGTTTGCCATTCAAAACCTTGGAGTGTTTTCACCAAAACGCTCGCTTTGTTTTATTTAGATGTGCTTCCCGCGGGATGGCTCTGCCGCAAGAGTGCAGCTAAATAAGCAACAGTTGCGTAACAATGCTACCGCAGTCAAGACGAGCAGTTGGAAGCAAGCAACGGTCAACAGTTGTAACTGGTGTAACTGACATGCTGCTTGGCTTACTAAGCAGAAAACTGAACTGCTAACTCCGTGGTTGAGGTGGCAAGCAGGTAGCACAAACTTGCTCTCCTGCTATCTCCCCCCTGCTAACATTCATCTAAAATAAAGTGAACACCAGTGTGAGCGAGCCTGGCATATGACAGAATTTTCGTCGGGCACGCAGATTTGCCCACAAATTTACTCTTACTTATTATACATGTGGAGCTTCACGACTCATGGCACTAGCATAGGGCACGTAGTAGTTTCGCCTCAGCCGTTGAACCTACCCAGATAAGGCAAACGGGTCAGCTCAGTGCATAGGTCAACACAGTTAATTTGTGCACGACAAAAAGGTCAAAACAGCTTCGATAACTGTGGCAGAGTTTCAGTGCATTCTCTTGTTTATTTCATGCGCGTTTATTTCATTGCCATACACTGCAAATTCACTTCGATCCAAAAAAAAACCAAGCTCGATTGTTTCTAGTCAGGAATCTGCAAGATCTTAGTCTTTGTACAAAGCAGTACCTGATGTCTGGAAACAGTTAATGACTAACGAGGAAACGTGACAGCACAGCAACAGTTGCAAGGTAAACATTATTCTGGATCAAAACTTGACGACGATCCGGAGTTGATCCCATCAGTGCACGGTCACGGCTAGAAAGCAGTTGAGAGGTTAGACACGGCAAACGCACACCACTGTGCTACATAGTGCTGCTCACACAATGTGGGTTGTAACTGCCAACAAACTAACAGAACGCCAGCCAGCCACGCTCCACACCGTCGCGCCACGTGCAGCGGACTCGGCAGAGTTTGGTGCTGTACCTGAATAGTGCGAGTGGGGAAGTTTTCTCGCGTGCAGACATGGTCCGTAAGGAGGCAGCAGCTGTCATCCAGCGTAAAGGCAGGGTCGCCCCTCAGCTGCAGGGGGGCATTGTGGTAGGGGCACCGGTCATGCTGCAGCTCTATTGCCTGCCCCAGCAGCGCCCGCAGCCGCCGAGGGGGGAGCATCACATTGGCTGGCAGGAAGGCTGCATGCGTAGACAGTACTACTGGGTTTAAATTGCCATTCATCCACCCTCCGATTGAAAATATTTTCTTCCCGGACGAGGCTTTGGCCCCGGAACGCAAAGCAGCAAACACTCTTTGAAAAGAGCAAGCTCTATTGCCTGCCCCAGCAGCGCCCGCAGCCGCCGAGGGGGGAGCATCACATTGGCTGGCAGGAAGGCTGCATGCGTAGACAGTACTACTGGGTTTAAATTGCCATTCATCCACCCTCCGATTGAAAATATTTTCTTCCCGGACGAGGCTTTGGCCCCGGAACGCAAAGCAGCAAACACTCTTTGAAAAGAGCAATCGGTAGCGCAGTTACAGCCACCGCAGTCAACTGATTTGGTGGTGTTTCCCCCTCCTCTTCCTTATCCCTCTCCTGCCTGACCGTCTAACCTCCCCCATACCTCTGCAAGCCAAATTCCCCTTCCTCCTCCGCATTTGGCGGGAGCCGTGGTAGGAAGGCTTTAGGAACAGCACAGCACACAGAACCGCGTCGAAGTAGAGACACCGCGTGCACAACAATTAAACGGACAAAAGAGAAGTGCAGCAAGCAGCTCACACAATTAGTGGTCTCCACCCACCCCTTCACCCGTCAGTCAGAGACAGACCAATGGATGACGTCCTAGGCAAAATCCTAGGTTTTCACGTCATAATCCAGGATAAGCGGCAAGAGCAGAAAGCAGGGAAACTGGCTTTCGAATGCGAACGTGAGAGAGCTTTTTGATTCGTATTTTTGCTGCATTCTAGTGCGCGCATTGCTGCCATATTTTGCAGAGACTATCTCCGGCAGCTGATCAAAGCTTTGGGCTTGTTTGTTTGAAATGCCATACCCTCTTGGTAAGCGGCCCCTTAGACGTCCATTTTACAGCATATGGGCGCCATAGTGTTTCGCCACCACAAAGAGCCCAACCATTGCAGCAGGGGTCAGACCTGCATCCTTGGGCTACCTTGTCCTTACAGCCCGAGAAAACAGGAATAAGGAAGTGGCGGGCTCCTCACAGTATAGATAGATACACTCGGTAAAAAGCCAATAGTCACCAAAATTAAAGAAAGCAGGAAGGAATACTTTCTTTTTTTAAATGATAATGTCTATCAAAGTGCAAAGATGGCAGCTTAGTTATTATCTATATATTAGGTCGTTTAATAGAAAGCAGAAACAAAGGCATCTACAAAAAACAACTCATGGTACTGTTATACACTTAGGAACCCTTAGGGCTCAGTTTAAGTTCACGCCAGCAACAAAATGTGTATCTACCCCGGACAAGTCCTAGCTGGACCCCGAGGACAAACTGAAGGAGGCCCGCATGGGAAGGGTGGCGCGTTTTAACGACACACACGCCATTCCCATGGCAAACGGGAGATTTTTTTGAGGCAGAAAACACAAAAACAAAACACTGGTGTCACCACCACTGGCTAATCTTACAACCAAACTGCAGTCATGACAAGACCATTTCTTTATTGTGAAGATTACTGATGCCAGACTTTAACACCCCGCATCTATCTTATCACCAAAAGGCGATCGATCACAGAGGGGTTTTTTCCCTGGCCTTGATGGCCCAGACTTTAAAACTAATTGTCTCGGGATGCTACCGTACACTAAAAAATGCCTAATTACTGTCTGGCGAGTGAAATTTATTTGTGTTCAGTACATCTTTTTTGTCGACTGCCAGTTGTCATCGCGGTCACTGCTCATGGTTTCCAGCATCGAGCTACATAAAAATGGGTGCATGCACTGACCGAAAAATTCTCTGTAAAAAATTTTCTACGGTGTTTCTACCAAAACCACTATGGACTCGAACATTTTAGACGGCAATCTTTCCATTGCACAAAAAAATAAAAAAATGATGCCTAAATTCCAGTGTCCTGTCCGTTTAATCACTCAAACTCTCTCCACTGAGCACCCAATGGCAGCAAAGGATACCACAGGCAACAGTGCCCACAAATATTTCTAACTGCATGTCCCAAGTATGCAACCCGCAAAAATACCAAGGCCATTAAATGGTCAACAATTAAAGCAGGGAAGGCCCTGACATACGAATAACAATCATCACGTCTATCATTACGCACCTGATCATGCTCGTTTAGGGTTTTATGCACATGAAGAAATTGGGCTGTAAAACTGATTGTGCTCATGAACTACTAGTTTCCAGATGTAGCTGAGCGAACAAGTAGACTTCTGTGACTGCTGTTCTGAACTCACTTTGGAGCTTCTCCATGAGCTTCTGCCGTGATGCGGGACCCTTGCCATCCCAGTGAGATATAGACCGAAGCTCTTCCGCACTGCCACACATGATGTAGCTGCACAGTGCAGGGAAAGAGAAACAACACAGCAAGGCAATCATCAGTTCGAGGCAAAGAGAAAGAGAATAGAACCTTGGAGATTACAAAACAAATGGCAAACATAACTAAAAAATTTCAAGGGGTGCACCAAAGTCTCCTTACGGCCAGCAATGTGAAAGCAAACAGGGGAGCCATGCGTCTTGCATTGGCTTTGCTTGGCTTTTTATGAGGATACTGGATTGCATTGTTGGCTATAACTAATGTTGCAAGTCATTATTCATTGTCACTAGGGGTTGGAGTTTTTATTTTCTGAGAATTCGGCTGACTTTCTTTGGTGTTTATTTTTAAACACAATATCCGTTTTCTTTTTTTTTTCGGTAAGTATAATTTTCTTCGAAGAAATATATTTTTTTTCGGTGAGATAAGAGACATATGTGTACAGTTAAAATTGACGTAGTATTCATTTTGGCTTTTTATTTTCTTGCATGTTTTATGCACTTTTAATTAATGCACAGTTGGTCACATATACAGCTAGGCTCCTGGAAGAAAATGTTACTGCCAAGATGAAAATTAGCGTTATGACTAAACGCATATGTAAAACAAATTCACACGTTAGACAAAGGAGTAACTGAAATATTATTTATTACGATAAAATGTTTGCATAAACCAAACCCCTTAAAAAACAAATGCGCTTCTCTCGGCTTATGTCTGAGAAATGTCAAGTGGCAATAAACTGGCGAGCTTTGATTTTCGCGATCTCCTGGAAGCACTTGTGTTGCAAATGCTCTGGTCAGTCCTTCGCCTCTCAAAGTGGCTGCCTCATTGCAGGCGCCCCTCCTCGGACGCTAGAGATGTTTATGATGGTTTTCGGGAAGCATGGCTGCCATTCATTTCCCATTCATGAAGCCATGAACAATGCCTCAAAATTCTCAACCATGTACTTAAACCAACGGTCTCACATCATGTGCCTGGATTGAACACTTGTAACTTTCTTCCGTCATCGAGAGTTTGCGGTGTGCATGAAAAGATACTGACCTTTTTCGGTTTAAACTGAACCTTTTAAAATGCTTTCGGCGTATCTTTTTCGGCTGAAACCGAAAAGTCAAACCCCTAATTATAGCCAATTAATCCCGACTGGATTCAGCATTGGTTTGTTACGTGAATTCTGGATAAACTTTTTGTCTGTGGCTTGGATTTGAGCTGTGACTAATGTGACTAGTCATTATGCAATGTCATTAAGTCCTCATAGCCAAGTAATCATAACTGGAATTGGTATTTTGTCTTTTTTTGGCTTATGTGGATTGTATTGGATTGGCTTTGGATACGTCTTTTCGTTTCGCATTCTGCGGACAGTTACTTTCTGCACACGACACTGATGAGCCCAAAAAAGTTTTCGCCTTAATAAATTGGTCATTCAGGCAAGCATGATGACGTTTCAGTTCCCACACAAAGGTCTCATTTGCAGTCAATAATGTACCATACACACTCGTACAAGGACTGCTCGCTCAACTTGGCAATAAGAAATTTTCATGAGCCCACAATTTTAGCCGCATCATTTGTTCCACTAAAGAGCTAACCAACAATTGCCTGAGACACTCTGTACAACCATGACATGGAACCGCCACCCTCATGTGCTTCACGTCGAAACCAAGCAAAGGTGCTTCTAAACTAGCAGAGTTAAACAAGGAAACGCCTAACCTTAACCATTTAACCTTGTTATCAGCTTACAGTCAAACAATAACATCACATTCAAAAGAGCATGTAAATGGTTCAAGCAAGGTTTTTAACAGCGATGTGTGCAGAAAAGGCCCGGGCAAAGGCCACTCTACACTGGCAGCTATGCGTTGCATGCGTGGTGTGCCACTCCAAACAGTCAGCCAACAAATCTTAATCGTTTTGAGCAGCTTATGACATTTGCCGGTAAATTAATAAAGTGATCAAGCAATCATTAGGAACCTGTTTAACTGTAGCCAGTAAACTCTCGTCAATCGTGCGGAGCACTTTGTATCATCCATACTTTAAATGCATTGTTTATTTGAAGGATTCTCTGGAACTGTGCTAATTCATCATAAGAATGCGTGTCCCCTCATAAAAGAGGGATGCATAAGCAAGGCTGCACTGTAGTGGGAAAAATTAAACAGAGAAATGCCAGTCCCACGAAAGAGCTACACCCAGTCAAAAGAATCCCGAAGAAGCAAAACAATATCGCAGACTTTACATAAGTACTAATAAGCATGGTAGCTCATACTGTCATCAAGATTTTAGTCTGCCCATTTATGATTGGTGTTCTTACTTTCCAATCTGCACGGCCATCTCTGACAAATGGGTAGCCCCCATGTTCTTGTCTTTTTTTTTTTTAAGTGTGATCCATGGCTAAAAAAAAAAAATGGATGCTTAGAATCGAGCGTTTTTTACGTGAATCTGTCACCAACATGAACACTGATATGATTAATAAAGGGAATGGGATGATGTCCCAGCACGTGCTTTTCAACGTGCTAATGAGTAACACCATTTATCTGTACTGCATACTACTGGCACATGACGCACGCACCACGCAATTGTTAACTTCTCAAGCTGCACGAACGAAAGCAAGCGACAATTATCACATCATGTTTGCACCATGGAAAAAGGGCGGACTCCACGCACATACGCAGCTCTCATTTTCTCCCATGCAGAAGAAGCCCCCCCCCCCCCCCCCTTGATTTCTACATCGTGGCAAATCAGATGCTGTGATCAACTTTCAGCTCACAAAACTTGTATATAAATTCAAAACAAAACAAAAGAGTCAGCAATCTGTGCAGTTTGAAAAGTGGCTCATCTTTCGACACATTCCCAATTTAAGGCTCAGACACAATGAATGTTAGTGGCACCTCCGAAAGTGGAGCGGTATACTAAAGGGGTGCGGAAACTTGACATGGGCGCAAGCGTGCCATAAAATAATCCTGTGTGATAAAGCAGCACCGACAGAGACCGCACATGCTGAAATGCCACCCAGGAGGAAGGGGTGGGAACATCTTCGGCACTCTGCTATGGAAGCAACAGACAAACTGCTCGGTGCATTCCCACACGTGCTGAAAAGCGACCATTAAAATTCCACATGCCAAAAATTAATGTGCGAAAAAAAAAAAAAAAAAATGACGATAGCTTTTTATTTACTGCCATCAAATGGTACCATCTCTTTAAAAGCACAAACTTGCAACACTAAGCGCCCACATAAGACTGTGGAGTCTCAGGTCCTGTCCGCTTCCAACGGAAGCCCCTGGGAGAGATTCAGAATCATGCCAACGAAATGGGTCAGTCACCTGGAGAGCTCGTGGACCCGCTCCGTGTTGTGGCGCAGAGGTGTGAGTCCATGGCGAAGGCACTGGAGCGCATCAAGCAGCCGGCCTTCCTCCAGGTACTCAAGGTACTTCTGCTCCAAAAGTAGGAACTGCATCTCCTGTGGCGTGGGAGATGGGCAGGGCAAAGAAGGTGCCAATCAAAACCCACCAGAAACATTGTTCACGTAATCTACCCAGCAGGCTACGACCAAGATGAATGGCACGTCATTTTCGCAGGGCGCGCACAAGCCCCACAATCCCTGAAAAATCTTAACCGGGACTTCCCACATGTATGGCTGAGGCCGAGTCACAGCAATGTTCGGGCACAACTGCACTCAAAAGTTTACAGAAACACCCACACAAGGACTGCTATCTCAGTCTATGTGAGCAGCCTGGAACAGACCTATGCAGCATGGTTCTTAGTGTGTGCGCTGTTAATTCTCAAGAACTGTTGGCCCTGCTATCGAAGTTCATAAAAGCTAAAAGCAGGTGGATACCTTCAACATCCCAACACAAACCGAATTTGGCTTTGAAGGTTCTGCAAGACGGCGTAAAACAACTGCAGCTACAAATCGGAGGTCGAATATTTTTTCCTCTTTTTGATGCCCTGCTGGCAGAAAGCATACGGATAATGAAACAGTTCACAGCCGTTGCCGGCCGACTCCTGAGCAAAACGAGAAGAAAGATATTCCGACATAACAAGCAGGCAAAGATATTTTGAAGCGCAAGCGTGGCACATCAGTGGCCCAGTGGTGTGCTTGTACAAGGTGGCGAAACCACTTAAGCCTCAGCGGCAGCACTGTCTTGCATCACTGTCACAGCAAGATCTGTGTACTGAGCTTGTCACCACCATCATAACTAATACTCTGACCTTGACCTAGTTATGACTTTACCGAAATTGTCGCTCTCTCCTTGACCTCGAGCCATCTGATTAGCGGAAAGTGATAGTGACGTCCAGTTTCGGTGAATAAGATGACCCGAGGTCAGGGAGATAGCGACACTTTTGATAAAGAGCTCAGAATACAGACCCTAGGGCCAGATCCAGCGACGGTTCCGTTCGCCGCTCCTAATTGTTTGCCTGTCACGTCCAGCGTGACCCAATCGCTACTTTGCGATTGGGAGCTCTCGCAAAGGCAGTGAGACTATTTAAATCCTGCAGTGGTAGAGACAAATATCTCGCATCCGTGAGTGTGCGGGCTGGGTTTTTCCCCCCTTCTACATCAGCGGAAGGAGAGCAAACGGTGGCTGACTGAATCGAGTGTGGTCGGATTCCCTGTGCCATCGGCTTCCTCCTACATTGGCAGCTATTCACGAAAAGTTCGCACACAGTCACGATGCTTGAGCAGCCGAGAAGGCTAAGGGCGCTGCCCAGCTACATAGGCAGGCAGACGCGCCGGCACGGTGCCCGTATAAAGCAGCTCGCTCATACTCGCAACAGCGGCGGAAACTCCTCGGTCATAGAGCTAGTGTAATTCGAACTGCATCACTACGGCGGTTGTAGACCTCGTTCTTAGGATTTTGCCATTCTGTGCAAAAGACCGAACTTATAAAAACGTCACTGCAAGTGAGGAAGCAGACGACGACGCTCGTGCGACCCGATCTAGCGGCGGAAAAGGTACTCATGAGCCAAGAAAATTGCTAGGCAGTTGTTAACAGGAAGTTTTCAACAATATTTCAGTCTTTTATTCACTAGTTTGCATTACTATTAATTATTAGATTCATTTCGTGCTTAACACCACTTCGGTACAAGTATTTAGTACCAGAAAAAGCCACATGCTCGTGGCGGACATGCCTATGATTCAACATCATCACTGATTGGCCGCTGCCTTTACCGTCCTCCCCGCGAGATGGTGCCCGCTGTCTTGCCGATGACAAATTGACGTCATCTTGAAAGAGAACGGTTCCCGAAAGAAACCTCCGCTGGATGCGGCCCCGGGTCTCATCTCTCCGCCGGACACTCAACCTAGGCCAGCTGTGTTTGTTCTTTCTCTTAGATCCATGCCAGGCTACTCAGTACAAAAAAAATAAAGCCAGACCAGACTGGCCTCGCTCATGCACTTTGAACGCGAAACAATAATGGCCGCTCTCACCACGAGTGACTGGGACGTCTCAAGGAGCGACTTCAGGTCATTGAGAGCCGCCTCAGCCTGAAATTCACAAAAGTGACACATTAGACCAAATGTGCAAATGCATCCCTGCACTAACATAGAAACCCATCACAACCTATCAATATGCATAACTGATACGACAAGGGCAGACAAATTACCAAACAGGCAAGTAAATCAAAGCTTACAATGCGCAATACAGTACAATGACAGTGAGAATTGTGCTTTGCGACACCCTGACAATAAGGTCTATGCAGGGGAATTTGGTGTGAGCAAATTAAGTTGCAAGTGTCCTGTCAGCAACTGCAAAGGTACAAGCTGATTTGAAACTTAAAAGAGCATGAGTGGCAGATGCTTGCTTACTTACTATAATCTGTATAACAGTGTACATAGCAATCCCACATCTTTTCTCACCAACACCCCCCCCTCCCTTTGTACTTTATCTCGCTATCCTCTCCTTGTTCTTTTTGTTCCCGCCGGCCATAGCTCAGGCGCTTATGAGATTGGATAGAAACTGCTGTGGCTGTCAACATCCATTTTTGTTTCGTTATATAAGCTACCACTACTGCTGTTGCAAAAAAAAAAAAGGAAGTTTCCAGTAGCTATTTTGAACTGAACACAGACAATAACAGGCAAGAAAAATTCACAGTTGATCAATTTGACTGATTTAGAGGGGAATGCGCTAAGCAAGTGGGAATTTGTGAGCACACTGACTGGTGGCGCTCTCTGCATGCAGGTACGCCGACTAGTGTCACAACATGAGAAGCTGTCTGTTCACTTGTGTGGGCAGGAAGGCAGCTCACCACGCTTTCCCTCTTTTTTTTTTTTTTTTTTTTATGAATCATTGGGATATTCTTCACTCAGTCAGAACGGAAGTCCGCAGTTTGAACCAGCAGCTCCGCATGTTGTACAGGAATGGCAATTTCTCTTGTGCATTTTGCACGAGCAACTCCTGTCCTGGCATATGCGCACAGTATGGGTAAATTAAAGGCACAATATAGAAGGCATGAGCGTTCCACGTGGCCCATTTGTGTTGCATTTGCTGCAAGCACAAACAAGGAGAGAACCAGCTATGAAAACCGGCAAAAGAAGTGACCGCTCCAACGTAACAAAAACAAATCACAACAAATAGAACCAAGCGCCCCACACCATGAAGCAAACAAGAGCACAAAGTGCACCATACATCACCCATCAGGCATAGCAAAGTGAGAATTTAGTAAATGCCCTCTAAATGCATTAAATCACAAAAAAAAAGAGCAACGAATGCATAAGTGTGATGGGGCAAGTTCATTCAACGCCTTAACTGTGAGCAGTTTTTATTTAGCTAGGAAAGCATGCAATGAGAGAATGTAGGTCCATTGCTGCTGCAGAGCGCGCTGCACCAAGCTTACGGCACCAACCTGACGATGACTTAATTGTACAAGGCAGGCTTTGACAAAGCGCATCGTGGCCGACATGCCAT
This sequence comes from Amblyomma maculatum, assembly GCF_055883805.1. Taxonomy (NCBI): domain Eukaryota; kingdom Metazoa; phylum Arthropoda; class Arachnida; order Ixodida; family Ixodidae; genus Amblyomma; species Amblyomma maculatum. Next base: position 19,354,857 of record NC_139354.1, read on the forward strand.
GGTAGGCTTAACGTTTCGACAAAGTGTTGCTGCGCATCATGTATAAAGAAATTTGTTGTATTTTTGTACCACCCCATATGTAATACACCTAACGGGGTCTTTAAGGTAATAAAATGAAATGAAATGAGGAGGGTAATAAAATGAAATGAAATGAGGAGGGATCCAGACTTATTTTATTCCCCCAAACATTTCACCCCAGAGAAGAAACAAACAGGCCACAGAAAAACTATTGTTTACCTGGCATCACCACTAGGGATCAAACCCCGCACCTCCCAACTATGAGGAGGATGTGCAAATGCCAGGACCTACCACTGCAGTTATGGCAGCAGTCTCTTACCAGCTACCCAACATTGAGGGAAGTAGCTGGTTCAACACACAACACTCAACGTGAAATGTAATCAATTTCCAGTGAATGACCACAATGTGAGGCTCAAGAACAAATGGCAAACGAGTCCGCACCTTTGACCAGTCTCCCTCCATAATGTACGCTTGGAACTTGGCTGCGGCCGGATGGTCCAGGCCGCAGCCGGATTCCTGGATGAGCTGTTCCGCTGTCCGACTGTAAGCCAAGGCAAGCCACACACATTAGGTTCCTGGCCATCCAAAGATCATTTGTGGTTTGCATACAGCCGTAAACCGGAAAATTACGAAAAGCAAAATCAGTCGGAAAAGAAAAAATGATTTCGGCCCCACTTTAAGTACACCCCAGAATACATGCACCGTAATTTCCGAGAGTGCAGTTTATACAGTGCATGCAGTAAATCTCCGCAAAGAAAAAAATTTTCTTTTTTTCTGCAGGGTCAGGCTTTCTATCAATCACAATAATCACACTGCATTTCACTTTCGCAAGATAGCAGGATCGCCAGGAGCCATGGATGAAACTATTAGGCAAGGCCTTAGGCACATACCAGGTGCATGTGTGCAAGTGTGTGTGTGTGCACGTGAGTGTGCAGCATCTGAAGCCATGTTAGCAAGTCAATTACACAAATTGAAACGGCTGCCACAATTCTTCATGTGGGTAGAGAGGTAATGCCAGCACGGTGAATATAGATGATCATAAAATCGCTTAGTGTAACAAACTGGATTCCAAAGGAAGGAAAGCGTAGCAGGGGGTGGCAGAAAGTTAGGTGGGCTAAGAAGTTCGCAGGGGTCAAGTGGATGCAACTAGCCCAGGACCGGGTTAATTGGAGGAATACGGGAGAGGCCTTCGCCCTGCAGTGGGTGTAGTCAGGCTAATGATGATGATGATGAAAATGTGACATGACAAATCTGCATTGGTTGCTCATTTTACTTTTGCATTCATTGCAAAAGCGAAATGGGTGAAAAGTGAGCAATCTGCTCCCAACTACTCTCATTAGAGGGATGAACTCCTTGTCCCACTGTTCATAGGGCCTAAAAGCACCCACATGCCAAGTTTGTCGAGCTACTTTCATGAGGGCCAGAATGACTATGTGCACACACGCACTTGCATGCAGTTTTATTATACTCAGCTTAATGTCATCAGGCCCTTCACATGCTATTTACATAGCTGCGTACAAAGCAGCAAGCGTGTAGCTTTCCTTTGAGAATCCGTTTCCAACGAGGGAAACTCCGTAACGGCACCTTGTGTTGCCCCTTCCTTGGGCTTGCAAAACCAGTGCAGGCTCCACACGCCCACCTCCTCAACCGTCGCAGAGCTCGCCGCTCTCGACCTTGCTTTGAACCTCGTCCTTGATATGCCGCATCCCATCAATGCTGCAGTCATGTCCGGTTCCCGTTTGGCGTTGCAGTCTTTGCTATACCACGAGAGAGGCCACAACCTCCCGCTCGTTGTTGCCAAGCTCGATGAGTTGCATCTACGCGGATCTCAAGTCGTCTTCCAGTGAACCCCCTCACATGTTGGCGTCCATGGAAATGAGACCGCCGACCAGCTAGCCAAGCAGACGCACCATCCCCTGTGCCCCTCTGGGATACGGACAACTGGGATACTGACACCTGGGACTTCCCCCAGGGGCCCTTGGTGATGTACTGTTCCTGGACTGTACGCCAGCATAACAAACCGCCGCCCTCAGGTTGCTTCTAGTGTTTCTGGAAGATACCCACCTTCGCCCCCGCCTCTAAACACTGCGGGCGCGCCATCTCCCCCCCCCCCCCCCTCCTCATCTGCTTTTTGCCAATCCCTTCCTCCATCCCCCTCAACTCACTTTTCCTTCCCCCTCCCCGGCACAGCCCCGTTGCAGTGATCCCTTAATCCTATTAGTAGACAATTATAGGACTGTGCCTCCCAATTCTTCACTCCCCATCCCCCCCCCCCCCCCCCCCCCACAAGAAGAACCTCGTCTTATCCACACCTTCCTAATCAAGGTCTCAGAATTCTTTCTAAGAAAGCTGTGAAAAATAATGGTGAGATTGTGCCTCCTTGCTTAACACACCGACTTATTTCATTACTTCCTCTATGAAGAGCTGTTGCTGAGCAGCCATGTGCTAGAGGTACCTTCCAGTACAATGGCCACTGTAGCTGGCTCATATGAAACAAAAAATAATCTAGAGCAACATATTCTCAAATGAATGAAATTTCCCAGCGATTCGATTCGCGCGGAAACAACCGAAACAAGGAAGTAACAACACCAATGGACCGATTCCAGCACTCCACTTCGCTGATCACTCCCTCTCCCCCTTTCCAAACGCCACAGACGTGTATCAGCAGCCAGCCAGACAACGCTATCTTCTGCAACATTCACGGGCAGTGCAATCAAGGCGATGCACTCCCCCCCCCCCCCCCTTTTTTTTTTTTTTTTCACTCGCGGTCGCCCTTGGCTGAAAGCACGCAGTTCCGGACATCCGCTCGCAGCGCCACGTACTACGACAAAGCAAAAAAGCCTCGCCTGTTGGCCAGCCGCCCAAGCCAGCTAGTCTTTTTTTTTTTTTTTTTTTTTTTTTTCAGCACAATTATCACATGCCAAACACAGCCCCTAGGCTTATCGCAAGACGATATCGTAACGCTCGCGACGCAAATAGCGCCTGCACGCAACGTATAAAACCACACTGCAGTCTAGAACAGTTTGCTAGCTAAACAGCATAAGACCGCTAACCCTGCGAACCAAAAGCATTCGCGAGGAAAGCCGCTAAAGCTTTCTCTGTGGCTAAAGTGTGGTATAGTGCGAAAAATTCAGCCATGATAGGCAGAAAATTTTTTTTCGAGGCGAGCTTTTTTTTTTCTTTCTTTTTTTCTCCTTTCGAGCTGAAGTCCGCAACACCATCCGGCCGCTACTAACTCCATTACACCACTCTGCGCACTTGCAGCTTGACGCAATCACACCACACGGCCTAAGCGGGCCCTTTGTTGCTGCGTCCGCTCATTTGACACGCTTAAAAACGCGCCGCTGAAAAGCGTTTGTCATCGTAAACGTATCGCCGCCATATCGCGCTGCAGAATTTTCTTGAGGGTGTTGGCTGCAGGCGCTTCGCCCCCATAACCCCCATCACACTGCTGCAAAAACAACCAAAAACTAAAGCGTAAATCCTGCGACCATTCCCCTGCAAACAGCTGACTCGTCGTCAGTGCAGCGCGCGGCGTGGTTTCGTCGTTGGACAAAGCCCCGTTGCGGATTACGGCAAAAGGCGCGCGTGCGCACGCGTGAACAGCTGACTCGCGAGAGGTAACACCAACAACTTGTCTGCGAACGCCGCCACCGAAACCCACACGCGACATTACAAGCATCGGCAGCCAGCTTCCAAAAAATCGTAATGGCTGTGCAATTTAGCACAAACGCATCTACATAGTGCGTAATCACTATTCGTTTCACAAGATGTTTCCCGGATAATTGATTCCCCCTACTGTTGCCCCAATCTATTCGGGAGGCGAGGGGCGCGTAAGAGCACAACTATACCTATTGTAGAGCGCGCGATCCTGATTAAACGAGGTTGCCCCTGCCTTTTGCAGTGCTGCAAACAGTTTAGAAGCTAAATAGTACCGCGAAGTTAGGTGACGCGAAGTGCCCATCGGAAAACAGGCGGAAAGCTCTTTTTCCATCCCTTCGTGTCGCTATCACGTGAGTTCCACGAACGCGGTAAACACGGAAGGAAACACGAGGTTCACGAACGCGTCGCCTCATTCCGTCCTCTCACAGTATGAGCGCGCCTCACTGGCTGACGCAGCGTACTATCTGCCAGCTTAAGCACGGAAAAGTTCAAGGACAACGGAGCTGACCGATTCGTTAGCCGAGAGTCCGGAATCACCGCACGGACGAAAGCTCCACAAAACACTGAAGAACACAGCGCGTGCTTCCTTTTTCCGGAAAGGGGTTCAAGGTTCGTGCGCCTCGACAGTGGAAAAAGAAGTGGGTGGCAAACAAGAAGCTCTACCACTCTCCACGAATTGGAGATTCATATGTATCCCATTCATTCATCCGCAGTTTTTCCGTTCAATTCATCTCGCAGCTATCCCGCTGATGTCACTCACGTGTCCCACCTCTCAAAATAGCCTGCTTCCGGACAATTTTATGTCCGAAACGTTTTGCGGTTAGACGGCGTGCACGATGTTTTCAGGCACTCGTGATGTGAGTCCACAGAATATTGTCCGCGAGTTAGAAGTTTCTTTTGCCCGGCATTATATCCCGATTCCCTGCCAATACCCCCACAGCAGGTACAATGAGCCAATCAGACCACTATCAAAAACGATAACAAAGCGAACTAGACAGTCGTCGAACTCGAAGGATACTGAAATTATGATCTAATTACAGGCGGTTCCAATAAGGAGACATCTGCATACCTGCTTAACCATTCAAAGACGGCGGTACTAGGGGGATGGGACAAAAATACACAGCACAATATACACAGTAATTAACACAATTAAAAATGTCAAAGGTCAATCGCCAAATTACTTTTAAACAAAATATGACAGTAGGCACCGAAGCATGCCAATTCGAATAAAGCGATGCTTCGGATTAGCAAGTATACGATTGGCGAGAACTGCACACTCACTTGAGTCCGAGGCCTCGCAGGTGTTGGCCGATGAGCCGTATGATGTCCTGCTCGGTGCGTGAGCCGAGGGCGCTCTTGTTGGTGGCCACGGCGGTCGACGTCGCCGCCGCCTTTTCGACGGCAGTGGACGCGCTGGACTCGTCTCCATTCTGCAGAGGGTAGCAACCGTTCGTCGCTTGCATCACTGCCCCAACCCGCTGCTTCTTTCGCGGCGGAGACGATCCTTCGCCGTCGTCCTGCTGCGTCTTCGCGCACGATGCCAGCCTTGATGCTCGCCGAACGGCCCTCTCCCCTTTGTTTCGTGATGAAAGGTAGTTCCCTTCCCTCTCTTTTTTTTCTTTCGTCTGCAGAGTTTGTTTCTCTCGTCGACTTTTTTGTTTTGGTTCGCCGTTCACCTCACCCGCCAACGCCTCCAGCGACGACCCACGTACGCCCGGGGTCCTACCAAGACCCCCCCTCCCCTACCCTTTCCCCGAACGGGACCTGCGCCTGCGGTAGAGCGCGCGGTTGTACTGAGCGTTGGGAAAGCAGAGCCAAATTTCCCAAGCGCTCCACCTCCTCGTCAGATATATATATATTTTTTTTTCGAGGACTCACGCTACTCGCGCTGTTTCTCTTTCCCTCTTTCTGTATTTACGTCAGTGCCAGCGCCTGGTCCACGACACACGACGATCACGACACATACACACAGGGACACGGGGGGACTTGTCTCCGTCCCCGCACAGGCTGCTTTCGCTGCGCGTCTCTGGTCGGCGCTTTGCGTCTACAAACGCACGAAAACACAATGCGGATCTCACAGCCCCACCCCCCGGAGCCACCCCACCAGCGTCAAGGCGCAAGCACAGCAACAAGCCTCCACGGGCGTAAGCAGGACTGGTCGCTTGCTACTAGCACTGACGCTCAGGCCACGAGCAGCAACGAGCTGGTACAGCGCTACTCGACCCGACGACAACAGCAGTCAGCTGGCTGCCAGTCGGTGACGTCACGGCAAGCGCGTTGCACGCTGGGCTGTCCTGCGGTGAACCAAGTGCCATTCCCAGCAGCCGCTTCGTAGCCCTGCACAAACACGCACAAAAAAAAGGTACCCACAGTCAAGCGCGCTGCGTTGCGTTAGGGCTGCTTAATACGGCGCCGTTACGACGCATTCGATACTTCGCTCGCGTTCACGAAGCTTCTAGAACCTGGACAAGCTAAACCTCCAACGCGCCTAGCGTGCTGAATGAGCGCTAGGTATCCGCGTCCGAAGTGCCGTATCCTCCCGATTAAAGGGAAAACACTGGCCTAAACGAACCTCCAGCTAGCTACTTGGCTCAACTTCGAATCGGGGAAATATCCCAAGGGCTTCACGAAATCACATCCGCGCCCACAGCGATCAATCCAAGCGCGCTTTGTTAGAGAAAATCAGCCAGCTAACTTGTGAAGGGCTGGTCGTTAGTCACACATGGCGGACAGGGGCTGTTCACGGTCGTCCACAGGCAGCAGCAGCTACGGTGGTTTTCAGAGCTCTCGGCTGGGCTTAAATGGACTCTGCGACTACGGGCTCGGTGACAGGCCTGCGCTCCGAAGCGAGCGGAGATGGCGAACGTCTCGCGAGCCCGCGCTCGGTGTCCTAGCGGATCGAACACAGCACGGGATCAGAGCGCAAATGCACCACAAATATGCGCAGACCTCACCACCACCACCACCACTACCAACCACCACATAAACAAAGCAGAACAAAGCACAAAGCACGGACCCGTAATTGCAGCCGGAAGTTCGTATGCGGTGACGTTAGAAACAGAACCGTATGTAACAATTTTGCATTTTCGTCAACTTCCATAAAGGTACATAAGTGTATTACGCTTTTATGTTCTTTTCGAAACATTATAAATGCCCTAAAAGTTTGAAAAATGTACAGACTGCAGGAAGCGAAACTGCGGAGGTTTTCACTCGATAGACCGCGCCGAATCAACTAGGCAGGCTCACATGGCTACGTCCATGTAGTGCGATTTTATTTTAAGGACGGATTTAAGTACTTTAGAAATCATCCTCGCAGTTGTTTACTCGGGTCTGTGCTCATCAACGCAGCTTCAGTGACCTCAGTTCAAATCACAATGGCAAAAGTCAAGTCCAAGTACGTACCTTGGTGTTATTTATGGCCATTTTGGAGACCGTAACTTGAAGTTCACTATGCGACCTGTACCGAAAGCTGTCTGCTTGACGCTTTTGCCGGTTTTCAGGTTCGTCATGGTGCTCCTCGAAAGCATCGTCTCGAGACACAAATTCGTACAGGCGCGAGCCCGCCTGGACGACAAGCTCGAGGTTTGGAAGTTTGACCCATACAGTAAGTAGATGCTCTCTTTCAGTGTTAATGCCGGATCCATCAAGAGTGAGTGGAGTGGGAGCGCGCGTGCGTGCGTGCGTGCGTGCGTGCGTGCGTGCGTGTGTGTGTGTGTGTGTGTGTGTGTGTGTGTGTGTGTGTGTGTGTGTGTGTGTGTGTGTGTGTGTGTGTGTGTGTGTGTGTGTGTGTTCAGATTCGCCTTTGTACTACTAGTTCGCATTTCGTAGTTCCAGCGTTGACAGGATGGTTTATGCGGATTAGTGACTTAATATGAACGCTGTTATAAAGCATAAATCGTTTTGAAAGGCAGTTATCCTCTTGTGTGCGTTTGTGTGAGAGTATGAGCGTGCAAACGACTGTGTAATGAGGCGTAAAGAGTTGCACTTCTGTCGTTCATTTCAGTCCAAAAATTCTGCATATACAAGGAAGTCAAGAAGATTAGGAGTTTGAAATAGCTGCAAGCCGTCGAGACATCACTCAATTTTGTACAGGGCTCAATAAATAGCGTCATTTAACAGATGCTGTATGATCTTTATTCCTTGCATACAGTTGTTCTTGCACACCCAACACGAACTCACCACAGTGTAAATGAGCTGGATGACATTGTACGAGAGTGTTCAAATAGCAGATTTTACCATAGAACTGAACACAGATTATATGCATTATAGAGAGCCAAACTTCAAAGATGCATGACTTGTGGGAAACCAGGAATTCTGAACAGCAAGCAATGCTCACCTAAAACAGCAGTTGTAGCCGTTCATTAGTATTTCCTTGTACAAAAGCGTGGTACCGTTCACAGAGGGATTTGCAGTCTCACAGTGTGGAAGTAATCAGTATGGAAAATATCTTAAGAATGTTCTTGGGAGTACTTTCTCTTGCTGCCGATTTCACATCATTGTTGCACTGACTACCTATTAGGAGACGAATATATTGATGTATTTCTTTTATCCATTACACTGGAGAAGTGGGAATATAAGCAAAATGCCTTGGCTTCAGTGTGAGGCGAGGTAGGCCCCAGCAGTGGAAAATAATGACATAAAAATGCGACATGCCAGCATATTCTGAACACAGCTGTACTTTGCAAGTACATTAAACGTAATGCTTTGATCGATCAAGTTCAGCATGGCTCATCATATACACATCCCACAGCCACCATAACACAATAGACTACACATAGAACCAGTCGGTCTTGAACAGAAACAAATTCTGTTTTAATATCTGAACAGGTTAAAAGTAAAAACAAACTAATTTCGTTGAACCGTCTAGTAGACAACTGGATCACAATTTGTGTCGCAAAAATTCAAAAACACAGATAATGTTCTGTAGCTGCTCCCTTTTATTTATTACCCAGACGAGTAATATGAGAGTAGTTATACTCACTGACATCAACCCAAGCACAGCCATACGGCTACAAAGGAAAGCTATACAACTTTCTCAGAAAGTTCGTAGTTAAAGAAAAATTCGTCTTGGCCTGTGGACTGAACCCGGGACCACCGCCTGTTCGAGGCAGTCGCTCTACCAAACCGAGGTAGCCAGCAGTTCAGGTCGTAGGGCGAGAGCAAATTGATCAATTACTCAAAGTGGGAACGGTGTAGGAACTGCCTGACCACAGGTAGAAGCAGACAACGGTACCTCGTAATAACCATGTCTATCAGTAATAATAAATAATACATAATTGGTTCAGAAGAAGAAAAAGGCGCAGTATCTGTCACGCTTGTTTCTGTGGACACCTGAGAACGTGCAGGGAGGAAGGTGGGAGTGAAAGTGGAAAGAGAGAAAGAGGAGCCGTAGTGGAGGGGTACGGAGTAATTACGACCACCTGGGGATCTTTAACGTACGCCGACATCGCACAGCACACGGACGCCTCTTCGTTTAGCTTCCATCGAAACGCAGCTGACAGCAGTCAGGATTGAACCCAGGAACTCCGGCACAGCAGTCTGGCGTCTTACCACTGTACCACCGCGGCAGGGCGCCATGTCCATCAAATGTGTTAAAATGCGAGCTAGAGTGAAAGCCAGCAGCAGAACAAATCTTTGTGCCGCAAGAGCACAGATTTACTTTTATGCCAATACTTCATCCCAGGTGGCTCAAGCTCTCAAAAACCAAAGATGACAATTAGCTTAGTGACATGCTCCAACTTGTTCTCACCACCTCCTTATGCACTGATGATTACGTCTGAGCTAAAACAGCACGCAGATGTCCAGAACTGAGGTTTAAAAATAACACAATGATGCACAATTCTATTGCAGTCTATTTTTTGGTGCGGCTGGCAAGTGCAAACCTCCAGCTGCTAAACAAATTGAACAACTGAAAAACAAATTGAACAAGCCAGCAGTGCAAGCACACACGCAGTATGCTTCACTTCAGTCCCACTTCATGCACCATTGCTTCAAGAGTCAACTGTGTTTCTCCATCTATGTACGCTTGGTAAGTCCACGCAGTCACGTAGAATGACAAGGCCTTCTCATCAGCCTGCATGGCTACCTCCTGAACAAGACACTTCTTGACGCCCAACTCCTTGGCAAAGGCTGCCACTACATCGCATGCCGTTTCGTCTGAAAAAGAAAAAAAATCAGGAGCTAGAATGAAACTCACGATACGAAGGTGCAAGCTAGTTCGTGGTTCACTACAGGATAATGAGCTCAGAGCAGCTTGACCTGTAGATAAAAAAAGAAGTCGCTTTAAACTGTCGCTTGTAGTAGCAACTGTACACATCGGTCAGGTTAATTACATTACTACTTGCTTTGAAGGTGGAAAAGAGTTTGACTTATCTGCCAACCAGCACGATATATGGGGGGCATGCTTATACACTCAAGCTGCTTAGCCTTGCAACAAATTTGTTTTCCTGCCTGTTTGATTTGCTTCGAGGCTCAGCCTCCGAATCAAAAGTGATTAACGCTACTAAGCTTGCATGTGGAATGAATGTGATAAAAGAAAAAGTTGGACATATCATGGAGGACAATTTAAAAGGATTTCTTTTGATGCATGTTGATTAGACAGTAAGCTTGCACTTCACTGTGCCAGCTGTATCATCTGATCCTTCAGTACAGTTCAAATCACTGGAATGAACGAGATTTAACTGAATGCATGGCTGATAAACGTGAACAAATACGCTTCTGCGCACACATGGAAGTAGATGGAGATGACAAACAATGCGTAGCACAGGTGTGTTGCAGTCTGCACACAGGGCTATAATAGCTACAATATTCCGTATTTGCTTTCCATGAGAAATTTCTGGGTTTGAATCTGCTCCTCTCAAATCATTTTTTTTTTTACTCTGAAAGCACTACAAGTGGACATAGAAGAGTTTCTAAGCCTACAAATTGACCAGAAACTTTACTCCTCCAAATGCCAGTTCCTGTCACATTATGCATTGCATTATGGATTACTTAAAAGGACTTGACTATTATTTATTCCCTCCAACGATTAGTTCTGACGCTTCTCACATTAATATGGTGCAGTATTGGCAGTTAATTTTCAACTTCAGCAATTTTTGAACACTGCCACTGCATTATTAGCCTCAATAAACCTACAGCAAAATTCCGTGTACATGACACCCAAAGCCTGGTGACAGACACGACACCTATAGGAAGCTCAAATCTTGCCACATTGAAAACAGTCCTGACAATGTACATCCTTTATTAAAACAGAGCCCAGGGGGTCTGTTTCTGAGCCACGTAGTGGAGCTGATTTAGCATTAGTAGAGGTCCTTCCCATTGGAGAGGGTAAGACAAGAAATCTTAGATTTGGAACACTGGAAACGCATTACAAGTTGCACGAAGTGGCTCAGAAGCAGAGTCGCTGGGCTCTACACTTTTGACAAAGACTGTACATCGCTTTTGCATCCCCCCCCCCCCCCCACTTCACTGCATACTCAGAAACAAAGAAAAAAAAAAGACACCGGCCGTCATTTTCATGCAGCCCTCAGAAAACGGCACTGTGACTCACAGCCATAGACCTCAAGTTAAAACTTTTTCCCTTAACCCCCTTCACGATGATGTGCCCAATCACCAAGCTTCCCCCTCCACCAAACCATATACTGAAGGTGCAAACCAAACCACCCCCCTTATCTTCAGTGAAGAAGGAGCCATGCCAGCTCCAAAGTGCCAGGACTTTCCAAAATTAACAAAAAGTTTTTGTCAGCAAAGATGTCTCACAATTTGCTAAAAGTGAAAAAACAAAAAAGCAGACAAGCACTTCTGTCAAAAGGTTTTCAGTATATTCTCCCTAATTTATGCAACAATTCATGCAAATCGCACTGCCATGTGCTGCCTCCTCTAGCTTTTAGATTTGCATATTGAAAGAGTTGGGAAGTGGTGCATAAGTTACACATTAGTACTGCTCTTTGTTTGTGCTATTGCAAGTTCATTTTCTGGCAGCAATTTGCACGTTCCACAATTGTACTTTTTTCTATCAAGTGATTGTAGCTTCAGTGTTGTATCTTTTCTGGAAGGTAATACTTTCATCCCATTCATGACGTGCCTTGCCCTACTGCTTGCACCTTTATTCCTTTATTTCTTTTTCTTTTGTTTGTTTGTTTGTTTGTTTTACTATACTTCTGGTTGGTTCTTGTATTTTGTATTTGTGTACCAATGCTACCTTCTATGTACACTCAGTTGAAGTTCTTCCAAGAGTATATTGAATAAATGAGTGAGTAAAGCTATGAGTAAGTGAACAATTTACTGTTCTACTTCTATGATGGTGACTTACAGAAGCGTTCCACTGGCCACGTGGTGAAGGGCACATCGTCGACGCGCAACGAAGCGGAGCTGTTGTGGAGGTCCACCACAGCTGACAGGTTGTTGACAATCACAGTCATTTTGTTGACTAGCTGTTCCTGGGAGACAAGACACGCTGATTTCATATTATGCAAGAAAGGTCACTGACTTTCACTGCTCCTTCGTATTCTAACCACAGACTGTGCGTCACTCACTAGAGCAGATCGCTCCAATAATAGCCAGTAACATTATTTCTGGTTATGACTGGCAAAACTTTCATTACATAATTGCAAAAACATGTTGAAATGTGGGCCACCTGAAGTGAGAATGCATAGCATCACCTGACCATCAGCAAGTTGCGCGACACCACCCAAAAATAAATGCAGTTTATGATTATACCATTAACTAAATCCATAGACTTGTGGAGTTCAGCAGACAGCAAACATAATAAAAAATTTGTGGCATGATATATTAGCCGTCAACAATAACTTCGCTGTTCTTGCATCAACTCCGAAAAAAAAAAAAAAAAGATATGGACCAATAGTGAGCACGTGTGAATTACACAATGCAGTTTTAAATCTCAAGCAATTTTCCCTGAATGCAAAGAAGACTAATTTCTTTTTTTCCATGGCAATGTTGCATAAAGTTATGATAATGGGCATATACTGGCTTCTTATAACCAAAGTTAAGAAGGCCAACTGTACGGGATGAAACTACCTAATAGTATGTTTTTTTTCCTTCTTAATACTACCTTCCTAAAACAGATGAACTTATGTTGCGAGACAGATGATGCAGCCCAAGTCACAAAAATATAAGTGTTTAACTGACAAAATTTTACTGCTGGCCTTGAACCCTGGGTAGGCACAAAAATGCGCTTAATGTTAGTGCTCTTCTTCACAAATTCTAAAGACAAATCCCAAGAGTGACCACAGGATTCACCTTCTAAGGACAAATCCCAAGAGTGACCACAGGATTCACCCTTATCATATGAACTGTCTGTATGAATTATGAGATTATGCAGAGTTGCCCATCACAGTAACAATACCCTGCCCCACCCCCCACCTTTTTTTCCAACATTACACCGGTGTCCCAGCTAAATGTAGCCAAGCTTTTGAAGAACAAGGAGCATCCTAGCCCGAATGAAACTAAAAGTGGTTGCCAGTTACTTGGCCTAGTCTGCGGTATCTTTTCATTTAATAAAGACAATTAATTAGTAAAGAATGGCTAGCTAAATTTTAATTATTGGCTCGAGGAACAAGGTGTCAACTCAAGAGTTGTATTTCTATTGCTTTGCAGGAACAGACCTTTCCCGTCCAACTTCATTTTGGCTTGTGGCATGTTTATTTGCAAGAGATACAATAAAAAGCTGGGACACAGTCTCTTTAAAAAGTTAAGCAAAGGTTTAACACGGCTAAACCTAAGTAGACAAAGCGAAAGGTCAAGGTTATGCGCAGTTATACTTGACTAAGCGACCTTCTAGTTCTACTGGAAGGCTGTGTGGCATTATGTGAGGCAATGTTGTATAATTGTGGAGATATGTAGCGCCATGAATACAGTTTGCCAAGTGTGTGAGAAAGAAGGAGGAGGAGGCGGAGGTGTGCAATGTAGACACAAAGCAGCAGAAGAAGAAGAAAAGAGTGGCTGGCTCTGCACTCTCCTTCATCCGCTGGTGTAAATAAAAAGTTCTTTCTCTCTCTTTCTATGTGCTCCGCACGTGCAAAAAAAAAAGACTGGCATTCTACGTTTATGAAACACATGCCGACCAAGCTACGGAAGGGCAAAGTAAAGCTCTTTTTTAAAACCTTGCCTAAATTTAGCAAGGATACCCATTCACATTCACAAATCCATCATATACAGTCTCATTTTCATTCTGCTAATCCCTCATTAAAAGCGACCTTGACTTGTTACTTTGCTTCAAACATATTTCTGTACTCATTGTAACAAAAAACATTTGAGATCACTGCGATGCCCGCAATGGGGGAATGCGTAATCATTCTTTGTGGAAGAAAGAAGAGACATGGAAAAAGAAGAGACTCCACTTTGTAACATCCCATGGAAGTTGGGTACCATGTGACTCCCCTTGGATGTCGACATTACCCCCTTGGCTATTTCAACGTCTGATTGACTTATTTAATTTTAATTAATTAACTAATTATTCTGCATGCAGCAAATTTCTTCCTCAGCGAGATTTTTCATCCTCTATCTAGTGCAAATTCGTTTTCTTATCACTCGTTTTGTTGAAATGTAATCCTGCCGACAAGCTTCTGGTAACACAGCTTTGAAGACATACATGACGCTTGATTGACTTAAATGGCTCTAATTATACATGACATCTTACATGACAAAACAATACAGATCTTCAGTTGCTGCCAACCATAAATATGAAAGCGATTTTTTTTCTTACCATCTCAGTCCAGACATTCAGCAGCAAGGAACAAAGTTCCATGAGCTTCTCTTCACTGACTTCTGTTACTTCTGAGGTGTCACTCTCTTTAACTTGTACGCTGTTATGTGGGCAAAAAGGGGAAATCAGGTCGGCATAAACAAATTTGCATAATTGCACTCAACAATCAGTAGGTATACAGAAAGGCCTGAAAATTTCAAGCAATCAGCTTGAAGCAAAAGGCAGAAATGAGAAAATAAATGTGTGGAAAGTTGTGAATGGGACACAAAATGCCAAGCTCCCAGTATCTCAATCCATGCATTTATTGTTCTTTTCTGTGGACGCACATGCTTTCACGAGTTGCTGCTAGGTTCTTTTCTTCCAGCAGCATGAATGTGCTTCTTGTGTTGATGAAATATACGTGCAACATATGTGAGAGGAAAAAAAAAAAAAAAAAACTACTTGCAGTTTTTTTTTTTTTTCTCTTGATTCTTGCAGAATCAACTTTGACGTTTGTTTGCCGTTTTATGACGTGTACTACCCTAGTTCACCGATGCAAAAGCTAAAAAAAAAATAATTAAAAATTCTGCCAGCAGTGTTCTCTGGAGAATCATTTTATTTAGAAGGAAAAAAAAGTCTGTGCCCAATTATTTTTGAAGCATACGCGATATTATTGCTGGGTGTAAATCTACAAAATGGTATCAAAATGTAAATGTTCCGCTCAATGACAATGAAATGCAGTCTATGCAGTCCTTATCTCTAGGATCGAGCAGTCATAGACCGTCTCCGATAAGATGTGTACGAGGGCGGTTCGCATCTCTCACACGAAGAGGGACTGCGTTGAGTCAAGTACAGAGGAGGACGACAACGACGAAGTATAACTGCTCATCTCGTGTCGGCAAGTTACGTAAGTCACAGTCAGGACAGAGCAAAGTGAGAGGTAAATCGATAATTTATGGAAACAATCAAGGAACGTGACTGCATGGTACACCGCGTACTTGCCTCTTGAGCTTTGCACCGGCTATTCTGTTCATCAGTACAGCACCGTTGGCTCGAAGTGTGTCCCATCTCTGAGAAAAGTTGTAAATGTCAGCGCAGCTGTCCTTTATCTTCCTAGAAATGCCAGTCAGGTTGCCCTTAGCTGGTGTCCTGCTGCGGTCTGCGATTGCACGGATTTGGAAGATCATCGCATTGTGATGAAAAATAGAAAGGTTAAAATTCCAAAGTTGGAACTATGCGAAAAAAGCGAAAGTGTGGAAGTAGTACCTGAAACTGGTGAGAACGCTACACCTGCAGGAGACCGATTTTCCATGTCACGCACGTGCGTTATGTTTTGAAAACGCGTGACTAGAACAACGTTCACTAGAACTCACCGCTGACGTCTGCTATAATATAGTTCTCTTTGTGAACCTTTCTTTCTGCCTGGATTTTTTTTTTCCTTATAAAGGTCACCTCTTCTTTTACTAGATTTTTTTTCTTTCCGCGTACCGAAGGATTATTGCATGATCTTCCTTGGTTGTTGCGCGTCAAGCGTTTTTATGGATCAGCTGTTCCGTTCCAAACGCACGGAATGGTGGCATCCCGTTTCAGCAGTAGATCGACCCTACAGTGCCTACAGTGCCTCTTCTTGCAGTTTCTTTTTTGTGTTTGCGCTTCAAGATAGGCTTTGAACGATACCCATCAGGTGCCGTTTCAAATGCGCCGAAGACAAAAAGCCGATGCAAACTTAAAAATGCGCGGCATTTTACAGCCGTATGTTCGATAAGGAGATGCTGACTCGCCTGCTTCGACTGTTCGTTTCTTTAGCATCTCAAAATAGATTAGAATTGTTCCTGCCGCTGACGCTTGCTGACAGCGATATAAACTGGGCACAAGGCTGACGCCAACAACAGTGAACGAGAAAATCTCTCCGCGGTCGCAACATGAGTGATCTGAAGCAGGCCAACAAGCCCGGCGAGACCAAGCGGCCGGACTCCAAGCCAGAGAAGCATGCCGATGTCAAGCACGCTGAAACAAAGACTATTGAAGCCGTCTTTCTTGGTGCCTGCGTCGTCGACCTGATCAGGTAACGATAGCGGTCGTTGCACTGGCTTTTACAAATTCGTCGCTTCGAGAGAGACAGTTGCATGCAAACTAGGGGCTTGTGAATAACAAATAGTCTTCCCAGAACAAGTTTTCAAACCTAATACTAGTCGCAAGCTTAAAAGAGATTACCGAAAAGCGTTTGCATCAGAGCTTTTTACGGACGAGTGGCTTAAATCCGAAATTGGCAGTGGTAGACCCGGGTTACTTCGTTGCATCGAGGACATCGTTATATCGAGAGAATAATTTCATATAGGCCAAGAAATGCTGCAATGTTTGCCCGCTCTGGCTTCAGCAGTGGCCTCGTGTGTTGATGCTAGAGGGCACATTAATTTAGCTTAATCTCCGCATATTATGCTTATGCACACCAGTTTACTGCCTCGAGAGGCCGTGGGTTCAACCACCATTTTGGCTTGAATGTGCAGTTTCATAAAATTAATATAATTCTTGCTCAGCATGCCGCACATGTCAACAATGAATTTGGCCACGCAATGATATACTGAACTGATATCGTTCGTTGGTATCATGTGTCTAAGTGTTTTGCTTAATTATCCTGAATTTATTTTATTTTTTAATATGCAAAAATTTTTTGTCTTGCCAGTAACTGTGGTAAAGTTAAAATTTGTCAGGTGGAAAGCTTTTTTTTAATTGTTGCCTGGCTGCTGTCACTAATTTATCCTCTTTGCTGTTTTGCTTAGCTATGCCGATCGCTTCCCGGTGCCTGGTGAAACGTTAATTGGCAATGACTTTGTGATGGGTCATGGTGGAAAGGGAGCCAACGCCTGTGTCATGGCAGTCCGGATGGGATTGGCTTGCGGTATGATTGCAAAAGTGAGTCAGCAGACACAAGCACAGGTTAATTCAGGTGTGATAGTCTATGTAGTATAAGAAACAGTCTTTGGCAGCAGCGTTATAAAGAAACCCTGTCATCACGCTTGCTTAAAATGGCGACCTATATCTGACTTGATTGTTCGATGGAATTATAGAACCTTAATACAAACAAACGAGGTCCTAAACGAGGTTCTGAAGTACACATTTGCATTGATACCTACACTGCATTGGTGTTATGTCGCTTGCATGTAGGAGCAAAGAATGTTTATTTTATCAATTCATTATTTATCAAACAACGCAGAAAATGATTACTGAAAGAAACACTGTTATTGAGTTTGAACTGTCAATGGAATTTTATTAACTGGCCTGGTTTCCATTCATCTGAAACGGATATCAAAAAGAAAAAAAAAAGTATGAGGAGCAGAGAAGACAACAGGAATGTAAAAA
Organism: Amblyomma maculatum; assembly: GCF_055883805.1. NCBI lineage: Eukaryota > Metazoa > Arthropoda > Arachnida > Ixodida > Ixodidae > Amblyomma > Amblyomma maculatum. The sequence continues at coordinate 19,372,600 of NC_139354.1, forward strand.
CACGAGGCATTCAAATCGTGTCTGGGAATCCCTATTTGCCAAAGCTACCACTCAAGCCATGTCTTTGCAGATAGGGAGCTCACATTCTTGAAGATACAAGTTGACTACCTCTTGGTGTTTTATGACTTGCTTGACTTGCTCCCTCTTTCGTGCTCTTCTTGACTGCGTTTTCTTTCATTTTTTTTTTCTTATAAGTTTAAATGGGGTTGTAAGACCATACCTAAGGCTTATTTTGCATCGTTTCTGTGTCAGGTTTTGTCACACAGTGTATTGAGAAGTGACGAGTGAAGTCACTAGGAGATTTCAGGGCCACATTAGGAATGAATTGGGGATAAGAAGAATTTGCTAAATTGTTGTTTATTCATTTGTGTCCATACTCAGAGCAGGTATTGAAGCCATCGGGCTTGATACAATACATGGTAAGCAGCTGTGTAGTGACATTTTTTTTTTTCTACTCACTTTTTCAGGTTGGCAGTGACAAGATTGGGAAGGACTATCTCCAGTACCTCCGTGACATAAAGGCTAACACAGGTGTGTTCTCAGCATATTAAGTTTTAGGCCTACCTCTCTGCTTTTCCCTATCTAGGTCATCAATTATAACTCACAATTCATCCAAGGCAATGTCACCAGCGAATTGCAGAATACTGAGGTATTCTGCATCAACACATATCTCTAACTGCTCCCATTTCATGTCTGAATACTTGCTCTAAGCAAGCTGTGAATAGTGCTGGGGAGACCAATAAAATTAACATTCAGAAAACTAATGTAATGGTCAATCGCTTCAGAGACAAACAGCAGTTTACCATAGGCAGTGAAGGACTAAAAGTGGTAGGCAAATATGTCTACTTAGGGTAGGTAGTAGCTACAGATTCAGACCATGAAGGACATCACGCAGCACTCGAACGTCTCTCCGTTTCACCTCCATAGAAACCAACTGCCAGCGGCTGCATTTCGATGGAGGCGAAACTGGGAGGCGTCCGTGTGCTGTGCAATGTCAGCAAAGGGTAAACCCTCAACTACGGCTCCTCTGTCTCCCTTTCCACTTTCGCTCCCACCTTCCACCCTTCCTTTATGGTGCGGCTCAGGTGTCCACAGAGCAAGTGTGACAGATACTGCACCTTTCCTTTCCTGTGAACCAGTTATAAGTGAAATAGAATAAGATAAAGATGGAGCGCATTTGGTAAGTACTCACAGATTACGACGGCGGCACTCAAGAGGAAAGTTTAACATTTGCGTCTTATGGTACTCACCTATGGAGCTGAAACATGGAGGCTAACGAAAAATGATCTACTTTAGTTGAGGACAAATCTGAGGTCTACAAAATGGAAAATGGTAGATGTGATGTTAAGAGATCAGAAATGTGCAAAGTGGGTCAGAGAAATAAATTGAGTTACTGACATTCTAGTCGAAATCAAGAAGAAATGGGGATGGGCAGGACATGTAGTGCGAAGAGAGGATAACCTTCGGATCTCTAAGAGTAGAGTGGAGTGGAAAAAACGTTTATTCTCGATAAGAGTAACCAGTTGTATTCCGAGGGAAGGAAAGTGTAGCAGAGAGCAGCAGAAAGTAAAATGGGTAGATGCAGTTAAGAAGTTTGCAGGGGTCAACTTGATGCAGCTAGCACAGGACTGGGTTAGTTGGAGGAATATGGGAGTGGCCTTCGCCCTGCAGTGGGTATAGTGTGTATGTTTGACATTTGTTTTATATTATGTATGTGTGCATAGTTTTGCAGCTGACCTACAGGTTCTAAATTGCAGAAATTTTTGGACCACATTTCATTCCAGCTGATGATCATGATGATGTTCTCTCAGCCCCTTTATATATTTATAGCTCACTGTCATCTTTGCATGAGCAGTCAATATTATCTGCATTCCTATTGTTATTCCAGAGCATGTCAGAACTGCAGATACCAAAGCCAACAATGCCACTGCCAACATTATTGTAACAAAAAAAGGTGAGATTTACTAAAGCTTTCCTTTCAGTCTTGGTTGCTTATACACAGGGCCCACGTTTGAGTTTTATGGTTTCAAAAATATTTTATGCCACAGAACACTGATCAAAATATGTCATGAGATTTAAGTAAAAATCAGATCTTGCCTCATATAGTACAGATTAAGTACTGTGTTATCCAAGAAACAATTTATCATTTTAATTTTGCATTGAAAATTGCATAAAAACAACTCCAGTGACCTCTTGTGGCGAAACGGTGTCATTATAGCTGTGTAGTACCCCACATGACTACATCTTGCAAAAATATCAGTTTTTTTTTTTTTTAAGTGCACAGTGTACTGCCTTTGTTTTTCAGGGGTGTTCCACTTGTTTTATTATATTTTGCATTTTCTCCAGTGCGCCCATCAGTAATAACCACCAAGCTCTGCACCTTCATTTTACGTCACTCTTGTTGCAGGCCAAAACTGTATTGTTTATGTACCTGGAGCGGCGGCACTGCTTTTGCCGCAAGATGTGAAAGACGCCGAACCAATGATCAAGAGTGCAAAGATTCTGGTGGCTCTCTTCGAATGCTCTCGGCAGACGCTGATCGAGGCGCTGCGCATCGCTCGCAAATATGAAGGTCAGTGAAGGGCTTCTAGGTAGTACGGGTTCCCGAAAACATTTGCGCTTGTTTCATCAACCGGTGACTTTGTTTTCACGCACCAGTGCATTCCAGGACTTGCGTGCCTGATTGCCATCCACAGTGCATGCTTCCACATCAAAGCATTTTTGGATAACAGTAAGCATCATTCATATCCTTAAAAGCTCGTGCATAGCCATTGGCAGGGAGATAGAGTGTCAGTGCTCCCAGACGAGCTTGCAAAGAAAAAAGAACTAGGAGATGAAAAAACGCATCGATGCTTACGTCGCCTGTGCATTGCAACATTAAGCAATGATTGTCTGTGGTGGTGAATGCATAGTTTGCCGTGCAGATGTGGCACTCGCTCATCTCTGAGGCATGCACAGCAGAAGTTCTGGTATTACCACTGCATACACAGGGTGCCACGAATTCATAGCGCTGTGAATGGTGCCATCCCCTGCATTCTCTTTGTTTCTCCTCTGTGGTCTACCAACTACCCTGCAGAACCAAAAAACATGCCTTTGCCAGTTACTGCTGTGAAAGAAGACCTTGGAACAAATACATATAAGGGCTAGCCCACCATGGCACTGCATACTGCTGGAGCTGTGCCCAATGTTTTGCATGTGTACAATCTGCTATTTCTTTTTTTCTTTTATGCAGTGACAACATTCGTCAATGCTGCTCCATATGATGCCACCATGACTGATGAAGTTTACAAACTGGCCGACATCCTTTGTGTTAATGAGACCGAGGTACGCTAAGTGTCTACATAAAGTGCAGCGCTAACAGTGCAAGTGTCTGATACCAAACAAATTAACATGAACTAATGTCAAGAATTTATTTAGTTTTCAGCGTAATACTATCTTGCTGGTATATGCAAGAAGGCCAGAAAAGTAAAATATGAAGAAGTTACATTTAAATCACGAAATGGGCAGTAAGTAGATAGTACACCTGAGATTCCAACATGAAGGACCCTAAATTTGAAGCTTTGGTTTGGTTTGGTTTGTAAGGTTTGACATACCAAAATGATTCAGGCTATGAGAGACTCCGTAGTGGAGGACTCCAGAAATTTCGATCACCTGGGGTTCTTTAACGTTCACTGACATCGCACAATTCATGAACACCACTCCGTTTTGCCTCCATCGAAACGTAGCCGCCGCGGCTGGGGCAGCAGGAATCTTTTTATTACACATGACGTTGAACAGGCTGGAGTGTAATTTTGAATAAACCTGGAGTTTGAATTAAGTGAGTTTGAGTTAACAAAAATCTGCTGCACAGTTATTTTAAATCAAATCCAGCATCACAAATTGCAGGCAAAGAATAGCCCTCATTTTGAACATGTCTGCTACACACACACACACAAAAAAAAAAAAAAAAACATAGGTTGTAGAAATACAGAAAAGAAAAATTAGCAAGAGTTATCGTTGCTTGAATAAAAAGTATCATTCACAAGATTTTTTTAAGTTTTGACACGTTGTAATCACTACAGCAGGAAGTTCAGCTCTGGGATTATTTGTGGATAAGGTGAAAAGGTCGTATTGATTTGTGAAATTGAAGGGTCTGTCCTTGGGTATGTACACAGAATGGCATTTTCCTTCACTTGGACTGTATATGTATGTGTGATCACTTCGTTTGATGATGTCCGGCCGTGTTTTCTGAATGCCAATTTGTTGTGTGTTCTATGCTGTATGCATGTTTGACATTTGTTTGTATCGTGCATGTGTGCATGCTTTTGCAGTCAGCATTGTTTTGCGGCCGACTTTCAGGTTCTTAATTGCAGGAATTTTTGGACCACATTTCATTCCAGGCTAGCAGAATTGCCGGTGTGAAATTGACCAACAAGGCTGATCATCAGGCAGCTGCTAACACCCTTCTTGCGAAGGGCTGCAAGACAGTGATAATCACTCTTGGTGATCAGGGTGCATGCTTCAGCACCGTTGCAAATCGTCAGCTCACTTACGTTGCAGCCGAGAAGGTCGACGTGGAGGACCCCACGGTCAGTGCACCACTCATGTTGTGGTTTTTGTTACAATTTTGTGAGCATGTTTGTTTCATGATGTTATGGCAAAGATGCGATTGCAAAACAGTGCTCCAAGCTGTAATCTTGCTCCCCATTTTCTGCCAAATGCTAGTTCTTGGCTGTGGGAAGCTAGCCTGAAAACGATGTTCGTTTCAATTGCAAAATTACTTCATTCTCCACAAGTTCGAGTGCTACTTGGTAATCGAATGTCCCTCTGCTTTGCTTAGGACCACTCCTGTTCCTATGCTGAAAATTTTTGACGAAAGCTGTGGTGTTGGTGATTGCAAGAGTTTCATATAGCTCCAGCAATCTGATTTAGTGGGACACTGCAGGTGTTCTGTACAAGATAAACGGCTAGATTTTAATATTGAGCCACACAGGCAGGCATTTTCAGGCAGGCAATGTCAAGCTGGAAGTTGTCGGCTGGCGCTTTTACATGTAAAGAGCCAAGTCGCTCTTTGTTTGTCACAGAACCAGCTTCTGCTTTTCCCGAAAGTATGAAATAACCAGGAGTGATTACTTTTGTTTCAGCAAGTTTGGTGCATGTCCTGGTCACCTCTGGGTTGCTTTCTTATTTTAACCAGGAAAGGCATTGCGCAATATTTCTCACAGCAGCACGCTTAGCAGGATATTCTTCAACTCAGTCATACAGTCTGATTCTATAGCATGATTTTATTCTCTGTTGCAGCCTGCCAGTCACTGTGTTGCATTTTACTCAACTACTGTGCATGTCTGCAAAAAGTTGGTAATGGGTGATTTGCATTTCGAGACGAAGCTAACAAACATTCTTCTCTGGTATCAGTCCGAGGTGACTGGGTTGCTAGATTGAGCAAGAATAACTTTATTCCATAGCTTATAAACTTTTGCACATTGACATCAGGGAAGCCATTCGGAATGTCTCGTTCTTGCAGGGGGCTGGAGATGCATTCAACGGAGCCTTCGCATATCATCATGTGCGACATCCGGATGTGCCACTGGCTGACTGCATCAAGAAAGCGTGTGACATAGCAACCATCACGGTCCAGTCACCTGGAACACAGCTCAGCTATCCTGATCGTGCAGACATCCCCGAGAGTCTTCTCTAGAAACTCGCACCTCTCTGCCTCTCCACTACTTGCCACTTTTCTGGAGTGGCAGTCTGTCATGTGCCTACAAAAAATGTGATTGCAAAGACGGGAACATGTGTGCTTTGGAATCTAATGCTTTAGTTCGAAATGGACTTGACATGGCAACGATGTTGTGCAACAGTGAGGATTCTCGAAAGCACCCATCGAGTGTCAAGACCTGTGCTTGTATTGTAGACTAGTATGTGGATTAGTAAAGTGAAAATTTGTTAAGGAGCTGTTGACACGTGCACTTTTTTTTCACTCTTGCCTCAGCAATGGACAATCCAAGAAGAAAAAAGACAAAAGATGATGCAGACATTTCAGTACGTCATTGGTACTTACCATCGCCACTCTTCCCAGGCTCTGTGTGTGGGGTTTAATAATGGGGCTCGGACTCTGCTCTCAGAGCCAAACGCCTCGGTGCTAGCTCTGACCACATCCGTATCAGGGAAGATAAAAATACACTGAGGCACAGCCAGCGGGCCAAGCTGTTTATTGGGAGCGCCTAAAATTTTTCCTCGGTCGTAGCAGCATCCGCGCTGGGAGGGGGCAGGAGGGGCCGCCCGGCTGGCTACGCCAGTTCTCTGTGGACGATATCAGCTACGACCGTGACTCCGTTGCTGCAGTAGGCTAACATGTGACGATGACTGCAACGAACTCGCCGCTCTCGATCTCTGCAACTTACACAGTCAGGTATAGTGATTGAGAGCAGCACAGTTGTGGGGCGAGAATTTGCTAGTCATGTGACTTTTGTACTTCACAGGCTTTCTTTCAAGCTCAGAAAAAAAGATGCATGTCAGTTTTGTGTGATTGTGGATGATGGAATATGGTTATCTGAAGGTGCTTTCTAACTTTGCAAATGCCATGTATAGTCTAAAGTATAGTAATTTAGAAAAATAAAGTAACTAATTAATTGCAGTACAAAAATATTCTGTTGTGTGCAAGATGGCTGGAAGCCGTATGCAACTGGTTTCCTTTGTCTACCTCAAATATTGTTTTAACCCTTGGCTCAAGTTATCTGGGACACCTAATGCAGGCATTTAGCATCAGTCAACTAAAAGACCAGGCAGGCTTTTGAAAAGCTACTCTGCTACAGACCATAAAACCCCCTATATCTAACCTTCAAAGATTACAAGAAAGCTTATCTGACTCATTCAAAACTTGGCCAATTAAGCATTCATAGCAATAATTAAAAATACTGAAAGATGCCTATAAACTAGTAACTGCACAGTCCTCCATAAATTTATAAAATCCCAATAAGAAAGGATGTTAGGCAAGGAGGCGTACACTATCTCTCCAGTTCTATATTCATTTGTCCTTCGCGATTGCTGAAGGTGCAGATACCTCCAACCCTCCCATCATCTGGATGCAGAGGTCAGAGAAGCTCATGTATAGGACACTTACTAATTCAGTAGTTAGCATAGAGTTCAATAATAACAGTGTTGCAATTTCATATGCAGCAAAGTGCATGAAAGAAAGCAAGACATAAATGACACTGTACAAGAGAAAAATTTATTGACTTATAAATACTCAATATCCTTAAGAGATCACCAGACTCCTTGACAATATGGCAGCTTTTTGGGGCTTTTTTTTAACGCTTTCTCTCTTACTTCTGAGCATGCATTCATTTGTGGCTTCCTCCGCAGATCCTTTTGTACCGGTTCGTACGTACTCTTGGCATCCGCATTTCTCTCAAGTGTGACAGTTCTTGTGTGCCAGCGTGGCTTATCACACGCCTGAATTGTCGACGAATATTCTTGTGCCAACACCAGCACCTTTTTTCCTTGCATACGCCAGACCAGCATCATCCGCAACACGTTACACATTTGGAAAGTAAATTATATTAAAGAATAAATGCTTGCTCCAAGACTCCAGTTAAAGGCAATGATTGCAAGCAGACATGCTGCATGCACTACGTCATTGCTGTGTGATGTAACAAAAATAGGTGCATAAATAGGGCTCTTTACTGACAACCTTCCCTGTGTTGTTCCTTGTCCATGGACAAGATCGAAACATTGAACAGTATGCGTGCATTCTTGAAAGGGGGTAACCTAGGTGTAGCACAGATTGAACAGCTAATTTTGTTTTCCTGGACAGTGTCGCAGAGACCCCATGAGTGCCATTGTAAGTTAAATCTCGTTACAAGAGACACTGTTACAAGGGACACTCGGTTATAAGAGACATTTGAAAATGGTTTGGTTGGTTTTCCTATGTCTGCCATGTTAACAACATTGCATACAAGAGACATGGTTACAAGAGACACTCGGTTACTAAGGACAACTTTTTCAGGTCCCTGGAGTATATTCTTCACTATTTACAAGAGACAACCCAGGTGTGCTGATGCAATGCATCTGGAACGTACCAACTCGTACATGATGCACTTCAGATTCCCTTAGCTAAATCCTGTTCCATATCAGTGTCCTTTTTATTGTGTATGTCAGGAACTGAGGAGTGCTTCCCCATGATTGGAAAGTCAAAACGGCATCGCATTACTGTTACCTACGAAGCAAATCAAAATGCATGAATGACATCCAGCATTTTTAACTCCTCACTGTTAAAATTTGATCACAAGATGAAAGCTTAGAATCCTGATGTCTTTCTCCTTGTGAATCATCTGAGGGTGACAAACCTGTAAGCATCTGAGGGTGACGAGCATGTAAGAGTGCCTCAAAGGTATTAGAGCAACAGGAAGGATTGCAAAGTGAAGTGCTTTACCTCCAGAATTTGGGAAGCAATACACTCTGCACTCACAAAAATACATATAGTACTAGTATGAATAACTTCTTTAAGCTTTCCTGAACAATTTCCTGTTAATGCATGTGAATTCATTTATATACTGATGTGCAGTGAACTGATCAACACAGTGATTTTAGAATTTTTGGTTACAAGGGACCTTGCTTACAAGAGACATGTTTTTCGGGTCTCTTGAGTGCTTCTTGTAACGAGGTTTTACTGTATAAGGTCGCCGCGGTTTGCCATCGTCTCCAAAGTTCGTCTTACTTGCGAAGCAGTTCGTCTATATGGATTTTTTTACATTCAGTCCCAAGAAAAATCAAACAAAACTCTCACATTCTCAAGAATCTTGAAACAAAATAATGAGCCAATATTCATGTAAATTTTTTCAAATACCTAGGCATATATTTCAAATTCAATATGCACTGGAAGGATCAAGGAAAACAAGTTTGTTCAAACTTGTAGCATATGGTTGTCATACTCTCTTGAAAGCATGAAAAAAGTTTTTTTACCCTCTGTATACTCTATTTTGCTGCGTTCCAGGTGGTGTTAACCATTTCTTGTTGCATATAGTAAACATGTGCTAGTCAAGTTGGAGGCTAGTTTGTAACATGGCGTTGAACTAACGACATATGTACTTCCAATTATATATGCTTTTAAACTGCCGTTTCGGCAAGCACGGCTCCAACATGATGCATAAGGCATGGCAGTCTAATTGTAATACACAAACACACATACTGAATACAATATCAGTAGAAAGATTGGAAATGCAAGTCCAAAACCTTATTCAAAAACATGTCGCCCACAGGACTGCAACGCTTTCGCATTCATACACGTAAACAGTGCCTATAATAAATTTTTTTCTATTTGAAATGCTTGAACCTAGTGGAAAAAGTTCACTTTTCCAGTCAGCTTGCATTTTAACTTTCCATTCCTTCTACTATACGTTAAAGTAGCGCAGAAAATTAATAAAGTACTACGATAACTCAGTGACCTGTTTCCCGTTAGTTTCTATAAATGGGCACTACAGCTGCAAGTGCCAACAATCTAGCAAAAGTGTAGGACATTACAAAAGAATCCACTGAATGATATTTTGACTGATCCGACCCTAGCCTTGGTTACACCATTATGCACAAATGTGCTGTACGTTCATTCCATCTCAGAAAAAAAAAAAATAATGCAGAAGGTACAGCATTCAACAAAAGTCTTCAGGCCACAGGATTTGTTTTTAAGCCGACAATCGGACATCCGTGAAGCTTAAAACAGTTAACAGAACGGTAGAGGTGGCATTTCTTCCCTACGAAGAATTTGAGTTCTTGAGGGATCAGGTTCATCTCTGCGTTATAGGAACTGTCGCACTACACGGTTCTATGGCATGAAAACTTTTGGCAAGCGGACGCAAAAGTGGAATGACCATGTGCTTTGACGAAACTGCGCGCCAGATTTTTCTGACGCTGAAGCGGTTATTTCCGATATGCATAGGGTACCCTCCTAAATATACTTATCTTGCCCAAGCAATTTTGTCTAATACATGTTTTTATAAAGAAAAAAAAAAAGCAAATGTTGCGGTTCGCATAGTGTCTACTTTTGCTCACAGGTGTACCAGAGTTAGAGTTCGAGGTTACCATGGCAATAAACGAGTTACAGAAAAGGTGCAATGCACACAGCTACATACTACCAGCAAGCAGTGCAGGTATTAATTTCAACTTTTCAAGAAGTGTGTCGAGGGCAAGTACAAGAGAGGTAACATTGATTAGGCTGTTACACATAAGCTCACAGTAAACAAGGCACAAAAAGCTCACTTGCAACATGAACTGCTGCTGTTAACTAATTTGAGGGCTTGGGAAGTGATCTCAAATGCCCTTGTTTAACAGTGGCCAACTATTCTGCTTGATTTAATCGTTTGATTCTCAAGCCTTAACCACCTCCCCAAAGCTCACACACAATCTTCTCTCCCATGCATTGTGTTAGTGTGAATAAGGTTGTTCTGTTACCATTACATCAAACAATGCAGGACTGCAGAAAGCACCATGACAACAGCACCTAACCACATATGGGTGGACACCCGTTCTTTGGGATAGAAGGCCAGCAGTATGTGTTCAGCCACCACTAACTAGTATATAGCATCATGAATTTAATGCCGTGTTTGTTTCACACTTTTTCCTTCACTTGTGTGTCACCATTTGCACTGTATACCTCACGATGCTCCCAAACCAGCTAGCTCATTAGCATATCTTAACTCTATCAAATACTCCGAAAAAATTCACCCCCCCCCCCCCCCCACCAAGTGTCACATTTTTTTTTAACGCTATGCATTTGGAGCAGTATGGCAGAACAGTCAAAAGGTTAATGCTGTTCAGCTGTCACCTACGTGAACAAATGTTACATGTGGGGAGCCATGGACAAGGTTCTTAGAGACAGTTTGAAAACTGCGCGGTGCAAAGTGGGCCAAAACGACCGCCAATCTGGGGCGAGTTGATCGCAAAGCGACTGCAGCACCCTTCTCCCCCACTGTGGTTGATGGGTGAGGCCATAGCATAGAGATAATATGTACACAGGCGGAAATTTTAAAATATTAGTTACCCTTTCTTTTTCAGCATCGCAATGGAAAATAAAACTGTGCCTGCGTTTTTTAAACGAATATTTGAAAGTATGAAACGCCAGTGCGTTTGCAGGCGTATCTCAAGCGGGCAGGTAGCAGACGACCCGCTTGAGCCGCGTCTGCAACCTCCTCGCTTAAGATGAGTCAATAGATGCGGTGGCTTTTATGTGCATACAAAAGTGTGTTAAAAATGCAAACACAATTTTATTCGTTGCATTGATAAAAGTTGGTTTGTAGTATTTAAAATTTCACCCATCTACCGCAGCAGGAAAGAGGGGCGCTGTGGTCGCTTTGCGATCAACTCACGCCCGACCGGCGATTGTTTGGGCCCACTGTCTCAATCTAAGAACGTTGGCCATTTGGCCATGAAGTAAAAAAAAAAGTGCAAGTTCTTTCTGTACTTGCAGCACGCATAAAAAAATTAGCTGGTTGTACCGAGTCGCAAGAAAGGCAAACACAACCGAGACACATTTGTAAGTTATCTGGTCCAAAGAACATTTTATTTCATACATGCAAAAAGTCACTTTCAAGAGAAACTGACAGAAATGAAGCTTCAAGGCAGGGACAGGGGCGATTCAATCTAAACTCGACGGGTATCTACAAGACCGTCCCACTGTCCTCTGCCACCAAAAAAAGCCATGCAAATATATATACAGACTGCTTCAGGCTTTTTCATTCAAGCCTAATGTCACCAGAAGCCAAAACTCAGTTGTGTTTTTTGCAAAGCACAGATTGCACCAAACAATAAGTCAGCCAGCAGTCTGCGAAGTTCCTTGGCAAAGGCGGGCATTACACAAGACGGAGAAAAAAAAAGTACAGACAAGACAGTCACACACGAGTGCTAGGCTTATGTACACGCTCCACTTTAGTTTGTACAAATACACTTGGAGCCAAGCCAGTAGCATGTTGGATCCATTTCATGGCACACTTTTCGTTTATAAACAGCGCCGTGCCAGGTCTGTCTCTCTTTGCTCATACCATGTGCGCCGGTGCAATGGCCACGTGTCCTCCAAAGCATGCAAGATTTTACAACCGTCCTGTCCATGCCTTTCGCGCATTTTTTTTTCTCTTTCGCAACGCACGAGACACTTCAAATTGTACTTGCCAGGGCAGAGAAAAAAAATCCATCGACTTTACTCCTCCGCTTCCCTCTTGCAGAATTCACACAGCTCTGCGCAACGATGCGCCACCTTTCCGAATGGGTTATGTACATCGGATCACCGTGAAAGCGTCGGTAAGAAAGTGGCCAGGAGAAGCCAATGTGCGCGCGCTTTGGCCGGCTACAGAACTGGCCGATCTCCACAGTCCTTTATGTGAAGAAAGAAAAGCTTGATTATGAGTGGACTGTACAAGTGAAGATGACTCCGCGGACACGCGGCAATCGGAGACACTGCATTTCACAAGCTGGAAAATATAATAAAAAGAACTGAATGGGTGGGAGGCAAATGCTTAAGTCTTCAATGGCATACCTAGCCTTTCTCTGAAGATAGTCGATGAAGACAAGCCTAAGGGGGGCTCCCACTAGTGTACATGTGCAGATGCCGGTCTTGTAAATGTGTGATGGAAGGAAGCTACTTGACTGCAATGTTATGTTATGTGATGCAGTGCTAGAACAGTTTCTTTTTTTCTTTTTTTCGCCTAAGCAAAATATGGCTTTAGTCCTACTGGTTGGCTACATTTGTAGCCAGTGCAGTTCCTTTTACTAACAACAACAACAACAATAACAAAAAAAAAAAGCAAACTTAAATCTAACAGATTACGCCAATCAAAATATTTTTTTCATCGACCAATGACACTTTCACATGAAGCAATCCTAGGCACTGCCTCTGTCGGATAAGCGTCAACAAATTAGAAACGAAACACTAACAGCAACACGTTGTGCACTGAAAAACTGCTGTCACTGTGTGCACAAAAAAAAAAAAAAAGAAGATGCATGGATCTGTGCAACTGGCTGTAAATGACCACTGCATAGCCGCAACAACCTGGCGATCTGTATGGCCGAAAACCACTGTGCCTGCCCGGAGTGAGAAAAAAACCGCTGCTCCCTGGATGACCAGATGACAACACTTGCATCTTTTTCTCGTGGCAAATTCGGTAACGACAGCCGTTTCTTTTCAGACCGGCTTGCAGTCTTGCACCAATCCAAAGTCCGATCCTTGATCTAAAGCCCGACCGCTGTCTGTTCAAGCAGTCTCGATGCCTTCATCTTGCGTGTGCACCACCATGGCGGACTGATCCATGGCCAAGAGTGCCTGGACCGTTTCAATGGGAATGCTGCCATCACTGGGCACCTGGAAGAAAGAAAAAAAAAGTTGCTACTTCACGCTCATGAGATTGAGGAGCATTTTGAACACTTTCAGAGCAGTCCTCCTTACTATAGTCAACTGACAGCCCGAAGCAGGATTAACGTGTCACTGATGCACCCATACGTCCCCCACTCCCGCGTTCAGAAATGCATGGCAAGACGCAAAGCTGGTGCACCCGGTGCCAAGCAAAGGTCAACGCATTGCTTTTCTGTCTCTCTTTTTGATATTTCTTTCCCAAGCTCTTTCTTTTTTTACTCAGTAAAGGCCACTCTACTGTATGGAAAAACTTTACACTGAAGGGGCTAATAATGACGTCCACCGAAGCTTGGCCTATTCATCATGCAATTATACGGTAGAAAATAACTGCTACGTTCGCAGTTCATAAGCTCAAAATTGCGAGTGGTAAAAAATACCTCCCATAGAGTTATACTGCTCTTCTCCGAGTTAATATGTTCCCGGGTAGCACGATTCCCCGGCTACTATGTTGACAAAATGAGGTTGTATAATACTTCTAGAGATATACCGCACGTGCTCACATACGAGCAGGCCCAACGTGGCGGCACACAACAAAGTGCTGAAAAGCAACGACCACCATGATGGCTTCTCTACAGTTCCAAGGTACAAAGGGGGAAGAGACGAGCTAGCATCTGAAAAATGTTCCCGCGGAGACATGACATGAAGAGGAGAAACACAGCGGCTTCTTTGCAGTGCCTAAGGCGCATTTGAGAACTACAAACAGTATGCGTCCACATAAGATTGAACCAGGTCCGACGTTACAGTCAGCCACAGAGATGGCTTCTCCATAATGCAACGGTGCAAGAAGGGAAAACAGTGCAAGTATCAATACTGAATGTTCTTGTATCTCATTCAGAAATTACATTCTTCAACATCAGGCAGTCCGGATCATTAGTTTTACCGAATAATACCTATCTCTTCATATGTATCGACAAGTTGCCCTTTTTCGGTGCAGTTCTGCTTCCGTCGGCAGTTTACGTCCTGCAGTTGGCTACAACTCGAGTGGCAAATACCTCAAGATGAGTCGGCCAACGACGCCACCCAACTTTCGGCGCGGCGCGATTAACCAGTAAATAATCCCATCATGCTAGCTTAACACGAGATTAATATCCTGTCACATCAGTGTGGCAGGAACTCGACCATGGTTCAATTGAGGCACAATAACACTCGGTTGATGCCACTATCCGAAGGGCCCGCTTGGAAGGGCATTTGTTGTTTTGTTTTCGAGTTGTATCCAACTATAGTACCGTTTGAATGCATGCAAAGCTGATGCTCTGGCAACATTTTCTCTCCATATTGACATGCCTTCCAGAGAAACACAACCGTCATTCACCATCAATAACACACTGCAGTGGCTGCAAAGCAGAATAAACAGCAATTGAGCTGACATCAATTCAACACATAAGGTCAGTATTGGAAGCTGCTAGTTAACCTTAAAAGTAGGCTAAGCACTTAACGGTTTTATCAAAGAAAAAGAAAAAGAAAACGTTGATGAGTATCTGCTGGTAAAAAAACGTTATGGAGTCCGAAACAAAAAAAATTAGGGTCTTCTTGGCGTGCAAAGGTTAGCCGACAGTACCGTAAAAACCCGCGTATAATACGAGTTTTTTTTCCAACTTTCAGCGTTCCAAATTTCCGCCTCGTATTATTTGCGGATCCCAACCAAAATGTCAAAGTTTTGCGAGAAGTTTTGGTTTCGTTGTTGCCGCGTGGCTACGGCTTGGCTTTGTTATCGATGTGCGGCTACGGCTTGGCTTCGTTGCCCTAACGTGGCCGCACCCCGCAGTGGCCACGACGTCGAGGTGTCGTCTCTTTGTTGTTGAGTCGTCGAGTGCGCACAGCTTCAGCGCATGTGCTCTCGTGCAAACCACGGTTCGCGAAAAAGTGCACGCTTTTTTCTTTAAGTGAACGAGCAGGATGCCAGGGTCTCGGAAACAGTACTCGGCTGCTTTTAAGAGAAAGGTGATTTTAGTTGCTGAAAACATCGGCAACAGTGCGGCCGGGAGGCAGTTTGGCGTCACCGAGGGAAGCATTCGCGGATGGCAACGACAGAAAGAAGCCCTTTTCGCGTGCAAGGGAATGCGAAGAAGCTTTCGCGGGCCAAAGAATGGCGCATTCCCGGAAATTGAACTCGCTCTGACGGAGTTCGTACGAGAACAGCGAGCATCGCATCTAGCTGTGAGCGTAGAGCTTATGCAAGCAAAAGCTAGGGAGCTTGCAAGGGAAAAGGGAATTCCGAGCTCCGCCTTCAAAGCAAGCAAGCACTGGATACATCGCTATATGTGCCGTGCTGGATTCTCGCTACGCCGGCGAACCTCGATTTCACAAAAGCTGCCCGAATCCTTCGAAGAGCTGCTGGTGGCTTTTCAGCGCCACGTGATTTCTTTGCGAAAGACCAAAAACTTTCAGCTGGGGCAAATAGGCAATGCTGACCAGACGCCGGTTTACCTGGACATGCCATCGCCCCTCACCGTCCATGAGAAAGGCTCTAAACAAGTTTGTATCCGGTCTACTGGAAACGAGAAGACGCGGGTTACAGTCATGCTATCGTGCACGGCAGACGGCCGCAAGCTCCCGCCCTATGTCATCTTCAAGCGCAAGACAATGCCGAAAGGTGAGGAGCTGCCGAAGAATGTCATCGTGAGATGCCACGAAAAAGGTTGGATGAACGAGGATCTTGTCCTCGACTGGGTGAAGTCAGTGTGGTGCAAACGGCCCTGTGCACTGTTGTCCTTTCCATCCATCCTCGTGCTGGACGCGTTTCGTTGCCATTTGGCCGACTCGGTGAAAAGGCTGCTAAGCGACTGCCGCACAGAACTTGTTGTGATTCCGGGTGGGATGACCTCACAACTTCAGCCTCTCGACGTTTGTGTCAACAAACCCTTCAAGGACGCAGTCAAGCGATGCTACGCGGAATGGATGCGGTCAGGTGAGCCTGCAGTGACGCCGGCCGGGCGGCTGAAGCGAGCATCGCCAGCCACGCTGTGCAAATGGATTGTGGACGCGTGGGCAAGCATCCCAGAGGAGCTTGTGCGCCGTTCGTTTAAGAAGTGCGGCATCTCAAACGCCCTCGATGGCACAGAAGATGAGTACCTGTGGGATGATTTGTCCGACAAAGAAATTTCCGAGGAAAGCGCTGCTGAAGATGAAAGTGATTGAAGTGTGAGGTCCGATTTCAATAAATGTCTTGTTTTTTCTCTCTCGTATTATATGCGGTAAAAACTTTTTTTTTCCATTTCGCGTCTCCAGAATTTCACCTCGTATTATATTCGGGTTCGTATTATATGCGGGTTTTTACGGTAATTTTTCATCAGGAAAAAAACCCCATCTTTTCCTTTTTAAAGCTCAGAAATGCTGAGGCACTATGAACAGTGGTTTGGGCGCCCGTCTCGACTGCGGGAGGTGGCCAGTTCGAAACCCACCGCCGGACACCCACCGGTAAAATGGGTACAAGCGTCCCCCGGCCCGGCGCCCGGCTCTCTCAGGGGTGTGCGTTTGGAAGAGGCTCTGCTAACCCTGCTGTGCTCCTTAGAGGGCTTAAAGTTTCGAACAACTAATGACCTGCAAAGGTCTGGTTCTCACAGGTCGGGTAGGGCAGCAGTCGCAAGGGGCTTTTGACAACGCAACTGTCACAAGAAGGCTTCAATTCTCTTTCAATGAGCTGAGTGGGCATGACCAGGTACCCAAGTGCATGCTGCCGACTTGACGCGAGGCAAGCTTTTGTCAGTGCAAAACTTTTACTGGTACAGTGAAAGCTTATTAATTCGAACCTCGATAATTCGAATTTTCGGATAACTTGAACTACACTACTTGGTGCAGCCAAGCTCTATAGAGATCTGTGTATAAAAAAGCCCATTAATTTGAATGTGAGTTAGTTCCGCTATGGATAATTCGAACTACGCGCCACCGTGTCTGGGTGGCTTGGCGCACAAGGCAAAAAAAAAATGTGAAGGAACACCTCCGCGATAGGAAGGCATAATTAGAGGCTGCACACGTCCAAAACGGGGACAGAAGATGGAACCAGGTAAAACCATGGAAGAGTGGGTAAAACTTAAATGGCGCCATGACCGGCGCGGCGGCTGGCGGCTGCCTGCTCTCTTCTACGCAACCTCCGGATACGGATAAGTACTGTCGGCGCGGTCCTAGCCAACATCCATGAAATGCTATGATCTCGGACGAGCACTACGAGTTAAAATTTTTTTTGCGACAGCCATCCATCCTTCCAGACATTTTTTATTTTTTTTGCAACAGCCATCCATCCTTCCACTCGTCAGTCGTCAACGGAAGCGCATGAGTCAGCCACGATCATGACGTTAACTTTTAGCATCGTTCTCTTCAAGAGGCACTTGCTGCTACCGCGCATTTCATGATTGGGGTGGCAGTAGACAGTGCCCCCGGCCCCAGTCGCTCATGGCATGAGTACTGAAAAGGAGGGTTGCACTACCGGACAAGCGCTGGCACTTTGCCAAGTTCGCTTTGCCAACTTCTTTCCCGGTCCCGTGAAGTTCGAATTAGCGACCTTTTACTGTAGATGCCTTACATACTTGACAGAATAGTCGTTACCTACCGCATTATGTGAAATACCACCCGGCAGATAAAACGTCTCGCTTTAAAGCCATATGAATGTACGTGCAGGCCTGAGAGCACAGTGTCTGACTCGGGACCTGAGGGTACCGACAGGCTTGATTCTCATGTTCAAAGCACTGCTCACATTGGCTGCTCCTTCCAATTTGGCTTCAAGAAGACACAGATGAAATTGGCCAGTGCCAGCACCCTCGAAACTTCTGACAATGACCTCTTTATACGAGAGATCTGCCTCACTGCTCAACTTTTTGAAGACAATGATTCAGCTAGGACAAGAACTACGGGCAGGAGAGCTTGGACAATGATGCTATCTTGCCGGCACGTCACTCACGGCAGAACGAGAAACTCCAACTCACCTGGAGCGTGGTCGTCCCATCGGGGTTTTGCACTATCACCACATTGCCCAGGGCAGTCGGCTGCTCCTCTTCGGGCGTCTCCAACTGCACCAAGCTGCCCTCGGCATCCTCGTAGGCGCTCACAATTTGGCCGTCGGGGAGCATGTACTGACGGATGACGGGCTGCTGCACTGCTGCGGTGTTGTTGGCTGCTTCCCCGTCTTCTGCGCAGACCACCTGCGCACACAAACAGCCGCAGTAGGGATTGTGTTACAGTAAAAACTCACTATTTCGACCCTCCCCGTTAATTTGGAAATTCGAACTACGGGCATGGTCCCAGCCGAAGCCAAGACTATGACGATGGCCGCTCATTAGTACGAACATTGAACGGGTGTGCTCTCACAAATTCGGAGAGGCGAACGCGCTGAGGTACAACCCGTGCAGTAAGAGATTACCGAAATATACCTCCCCGAGCCCCGGTTGCATGAAAAAAATGGTGCCCACACACTTCATGTGCACCGTGGCAGCCACAACGACAATTATAAGTTCCCCTCGTTAAAACATAGTTCAGACTCGTAATTTCAGGTTTGCTCTAACTTCACGCCATCCCGCCGCTGCAATTGCGCATGTGCGTCTGCGATCCGTCTCATTTCGTATGCTGCTTGACACACTACTATTCTTCTTATTTTGGAACTGCGTAACACTGTTCTAATGCCTACGCACATATCCCTTGCGTGCATCCACCTGCTGCTCCAGGTTTGGTGAAACTATGCGCTTGGCATGAGTAGTATCACCGAACTGCGCGCTTCACCACACAGTTTCGTGCGGTGAAGCATCCTCAAAACGCAACAAACAAGGCTGTTCTGTGGAGGCCGCAGCGCTAAAGCGGTAGCGGAGGCCTTTACCATCTTGAAGCACTTTCTTCAACGTTCCCGACAGTGTGCGCAGAGTAAAGAGTTGAAGAAACCGGGAAAAACCGCTGTTCTCACGTGGGTTTCATCTCAAATATGGACAAACATCATACAGGCGTTCATTAGATAAAATTACCAGGATGCAAACAGTTTTTGGCAGTTTTTACACGCCCTACATTCATAATTCAAGCTTCAAGTTAATTTGGTCCCTTGAAGGCCAACCAATTTAATGACAGTTTACTGTATTAGTTATTTTACTGGCAGACACATTTCAAGAAAAAAAAGAAAATTACAGTGCATTTCTTTTCCAAATAGTATCTTCAAGGGATCATACCAGAGTGAAAAATAACAATACCAGTGTGACCGCCAGAAATTGGCCTTGCCCCAGAACGCGCTGAGGAATGGTGAATTTGCATTCGTTCCTCGAAATTTTTTAAGTTCAGAGAATCAATAAAACAGAATATGCAATTTTTCGGCAGAAAGCGGCTGCTATGATACTGCTTTTTGCCTTATTTAATGTTTCGTGCTCCGCCGTTTTGTGCCTGTACACTCTCTCTTCCATTCTATCGACCTCGTGGTCTTCTACCGACTTCTATTCTTTTTGAACGAACTGTGCCGACCTCTTTCTGCATTTGTAGCAACTCTCTCTTGCCAGCGTGTGCTAACTGCTTCTGTTCTTCAATGACCTAAGGTCACCAAGAAGTTGGGCAAGCGTATACCTGCTGCTGGGCGATTTGAAGAAAAGCAAAAAATAATACAATATTGGTAGCTCGTGGAAGCCTTACGGTTCCAAATATAACGCGAAGTGCCTCTAGAGGCAGATTAGTTACGAAGAGAAATAATATACTAGTTAAATCTGAGTAAATACGGTAATACAGTTATTGACAGGTACCAGTATCATGACTCTTCCCATAAAAGCATTTGCATGTTTCTGCCAGAGCAGCACTTGATGTGCCAGCTTCCCTGAGCAGATGGTGCAGCTACCCAGAGCTTTTGGATAATACCAGTTGCGATACTTCGCTTCAAAAAGTGACTGGATTTCGTATGCATTTTTCGGGTACTTATGAGTTGTCACGCTATCTGGTAGCAGTCAATAAAAGCTTTTTGCAATTGCCGTCATTGCCTTTTAGAATAGCATTTTTCTCCTTTTCATCTTAATTAACTGTAAGGCTGTTATATTTAAGAAGTTTTGCTACTACAAGTCTTCAACTAAGTTTATTTTCCATGGTGGTTGTGCATTATCAACAATCTGAAAGGCTGCAATTTAGACGCAGGGCTGCGGGAGCCGCCACCATTCGTATACACATGAACTTTGACCAAGAAAAACCGCGGTTTTTCGATACATGGGCCCTATGGGAAGTTTTCCAACTGGTAGTATTGAAGAGCTCTGCTTGCTACCAGCTTCCGCCTTATAGAAGAATTAGAAAAAATTAGGCAAATAAATTAAAATTCCTGCCATTCCACCTTTCATACTGATGCAAAACAGAATATTACCAAAAAAAAAAAAGAGAGGAAGAAGAAGAAGAGATTGTGCCTACTAGTTCATAAAAGTGCAAGAACAGCAGGGCCATAGTTCTGATACTATACTAGTAGCTGACCTGCGTGGTCTCATGCTGGGAGTCTTCGTTGCCGTGGCTCTCCACAACTTGGACTTCAGGCTGCCTTTGGTTCGAGGCTTCGGCTTGAGGCTCCTCTCTGGGCTCAGCCGGAAGCATGGCCTCGGCCGCCTCTGTGGCTTCCGGGGGTGTGGCCGACTCCTGCTGGGAGATGGAGACTGGCGCTGCGGCCATGGACGCCTCGGCCAGCGGCGGGTGGGGTGGCGAACTCTCCGAGGAGGTTACCACACGGACAAAGTTTCGGTTCAGCAGCGACTGGCCAGGCAGGATCTGCACCTGGGTGCAGAAGAGAAAACAAAAGGGTAAACAAAAGGCATGCTACCTCAAAACTGCACATGTAGGCATTAGCGTGCGGGTGCTATATTATGCTGCATGCAAAAATAAATAAATAAATAAAAGGGCTAAAGATTGTGACATTTATTGCTTCAATCCTCCTGAATCCACAGAGCCAATGGATTTACAGTACAGAAGAACCTCGTTGATACAAATCTGGTTTGTGCGCAATAAATGGTGCACTAACATAAATGTGAATGGAATGGCCCATGACACTAAGCATGAATAGAGCACTAGCCCATGCGAGGGTGAGATGGGTGAAGTGCCCAACAACAGCAGGGAAAATATCTCTGCCATTCTTTCACTTCTGCCATCACAAAACTTCCAGGCTAATGAAAACAAATCCGCAACAGGAGTCTGTAAGCACTGGGAATCGGGGACCTTCAGATACCTTGTACTGACAAATGCTGGGCAAAAATTTCGGAACCAAGAGTGGCAATAATACCCGATTCTTAAGTTGTACTTCAATGTCCCAGTTAGCTCAACTGGACATTTTCCTAAATGCAGCAGACACATGACAATTCAAACGCTGCTAACTCAAACTTTCAGTTAATTCAAACAAATTCTAAAGTTTTGTTTGGCCACATATATTTAAATTTAAGCTACTTAAATCACAACTTCGCTTAATTCGAACTTCTGGTAATTAAAGGGCTATGTACTTACAAAACACGTCTTGTCGCTTCATGAAAAAAAAAAAAAAAAAAAACTCTCCAAAAATACTTTCTATCCTTTTCTTATCGTTTCTTTGCGCGATGAATCCAACGTGGCTAAGATTACAACAGAGTTTGATTGCATGTAAAAACTGGAGCCTTGCATCGACATGACGTCACCTTCCATTCTTTCTGCACTTATAAGGCAAAAAATGAGAAATGTGCGTGATATAGACAAGAGTGGTAAAATTGCACACTCCGCACCTCCACTTCTTGCCTCCACTACATCATGGTTCGCAATGCACAGTACTGCAAATGTTTGGCCACTTGTTCCCTTCTCTGTGTCTCTTTTTTCATTTTCTCAATGGACCGTGCCACCCTCTTTCCATGCTTGTAGCCAGCTTTACTCTTTTTTGTTCATATGTGCCGCATGCTTCTCCTCATGGCTTACCGTAAAAACCCGCGTATAATACGAACCCGAATATAATACGAGGTGAAATTCTGGAGACCCGAAATGGAAAAAAAAAGTTTTTACCGCATATAATACGAGAGAGAAAAAACAAGACATTTATTGAAATCGGACCTCACACTTCAATCACTTTCATCTTCAGCAGCGCTTTCCTCGGAAATTTCTTTGTCGGACAAATCATCCCACAGGTACTCATCTTCTGTGCCATCGAGGGCGTTTGAGATGCCGCACTTCTTAAACGAACGGCGCACAAGCTCCTCTGGGATGCTTGCCCACGCGTCCACAATCCATTTGCGCAGCGTGGCTGGCGATGCTCGCTTCAGCCGCCCGGCCGGCGTCACTGCAGGCTCACCTGACCGCATCCATTCCGCGTAGCATCGCTTGACTGCGTCCTTGAAGGGTTTGTTGACACAAACGTCGAGAGGCTGAAGTTGTGAGGTCATTCCACCCGGAATCACAACAAGTTCTGTGCGGCAGTCGCTTAGCAGCCTCTTCACCGAGTCGGCCAAATGGCAACGAAACGCGTCCAGCACGAGGATGGATGGAAAGGACAACAGTGCACCGGGCCGTTTGCACCACACTGACTCCACCCAGTCGAGGACAAGATCCTCGTTCATCCAACCTTTTTCATGGCATCTCACGATGACATTCTTCGGCAGCTCCTCACCTTTCGGCATTGTCTTGCGCTTGAAGATGACATAGGGCGGGAGCTTGCGGCCGTCTGCCGTGCACGATAGCATGACTGTAACCCGCGTCTTCTCGTTTCCAGTAGACCGGATACAAACTTGTTTAGAGCCCTTCTCATGGACGGTGAGGGGCGATGGCATGTCCAGGTAAACCGGCGTCTGGTCAGCATTGCCTATTTGCCCCAGCTGAAAGTTTTTGGTCTTTCGCAAAGAAATCACGTGGCGCTGAAAAGCCACCAGCAGCTCTTCGAAGGATTCGGGCAGCTTTTGTGAAATCGAGGTTCGCCGGCGTAGCGA
Organism: Amblyomma maculatum; assembly: GCF_055883805.1. NCBI lineage: Eukaryota > Metazoa > Arthropoda > Arachnida > Ixodida > Ixodidae > Amblyomma > Amblyomma maculatum. Next base: position 19,395,835 of record NC_139354.1, read on the forward strand.
GAATCCAGCACGGCACATATAGCGATGTATCCAGTGCTTGCTTGCTTTGAAGGCGGAGCTCGGAATTCCCTTTTCCCTTGCAAGCTCCCTAGCTTTTGCCTGCATAAGCTCTACGCTCACAGCTAGATGCGATGCTCGCTGTTCTCGTACGAACTCCGTCAGAGCGAGTTCAATTTCCGGGAATGCGCCATTCTTTGGCCCGCGAAAGCTTCTTCGCATTCTCTTGCACGCGAAAAGGGCTTCTTTCTGTCGTTGCCATCCGCGAATGCTTCCCTCGGTGACGCCAAACTGCCTCCCGGCCGCACTGTTGCCGATGTTTTCAGCAACTAAAATCACCTTTCTCTTAAAAGCAGCCGAGTACTGTTTCCGAGACCCTGGCATCTTGCTCGTTCACTTAAAGAAAAAAGCGTGCACTTTTTCGCGAACCGTGGTTTGCACGAGAGCACATGCGCTGATGCTGTGCGCACTCGACGACTCAACAACGAAGAGACGACACCTCGACGTCGTGGCCACTGCAGGGTGCGGCCACGTTAGGGCAACGAAGCCAAGCCGTAGCCGCACATCGATAACAAAGCCAAGCCGTAGCCACGCGGCTACAACAAAACCAAAACTTCTCGCAAAACTTCGACATTTTGGTTGGGATCCGCAAATAATACGAGGCGGAAATTTGGAACGCTGAAAGTTGGAAAAAAAACTCGTATTATACGCGGGTTTTTACGGTATATGCCGACGTAAAGCTGGCTTCGTTTCAAAACTAGTGAGCCTAGTGGTAACAACAATTTAACAAACAAACAAAAATAAAGAACGAAAAATTTGCGTCAAGATTCTAATTTGCGCGTCACACGTCGCGAGGTCACGTCACAGAAAGTATGTCGCCGCGATCACACGCACCATACTACAGTAAAAACCTCGTTAATTCAAATTCCACGGGGCCGCCAGGCCAGTTCGAATTAACCAAAATTCGAACTAATGAAAGTGAGCAAAAATGAAGGCGTTTGATGCCCGGAGGGCACGAAAAACATTTATTTAGCAAAAAAGTCTGTTATCATCTTCTGCTTCTTCTCTCTGAGGGCTACCGTACTCACTCGGTCTTCTAACATGCGAATGCGACCCAGGGAGTCTTCTTCCCCCTCTTCAAAGCTGAAGAAAAGGCGCGCGACATTCAGCGCTCCCATAACTTCTGCCGCGGATGGACGCACGGGCTCTTGCTCCTCGTCGTCGTCCTCGTCTTCTGCCTCTTCTGGGACAGACTGCTCCCCAACAATTTCAGCGACAATGTCCTCATCACTTAGGGCACCGCACACTGCTGCATCGCTGTCTACTCCAACGTAATCATCAAAACTGACGTCCTGCAGCACAGCACGCACAGCCGCAGGCAGAGGCTCCGGACTCCCATCGTCGCCACTTTCTTTCATACTTCCGGCAGCAAAGCCACAGTGGTGGAAGCAGTTTGCAATTGTGGACGGCGTGACCTGCTCCCATGCATGCACCAACATGTGCATTGCTGTGAGCAATGTGATGGTGCTGGTCTTCTGGTTTTCAGTGCACAAAGTCATGCGCTCGATCATGTGGCGCCTATAGAAACATTTGATGTTTCTGATCACCCCCTGATCCATCGGCTGCAAGGCCGCAGTCGTGTTGGCGGGCAAAAAGACGAGCCTTGTGGCTTTCAGCTCGGCGTCGACTTTGTGTGCCGAGCAGTTATCCACAATGAGGAGAACTTGACGCTTCCCTAGCTCCATCCTCCGATCGAATTTCAAGAGCCATTTTTTAAACAATTCGCCCGTCATCCACGCCTTGCTTTTGGCGGAGTATTCCGTCGGCAGCGTCCTAATGTTCTTGAAACATCTAGGCTTATGTGCCTTGCCGACAACAAAAAGAGGGACCTTCTCCGTCCCGGTCATATTAGCGGCGACCAGAACAGTAATCCGCTCTTTGCTTCGCTTGCCGCCAGCGCAGCTGTCCCCTTTAAATGTTACTGTTCTGTCGGGCTGGAGCTTATAAAACAAAGCCGTCTCATCAGCATTGAATATATCATGTGCCGAGTAGCTTTCTAAGTACTGCTGCAGAGCACCGCTTCGCCACGTGGCACAAGTTTCTGCATCCACTTCTTTGGCTTCTCCAGACAACACCCGGAAGACAAGATTATGTCTGTCTCTAAAGCGGTGAAACCATCCTTCGGAGGCGACAAAATCTTCCACATTCAAGCGCAGGGCGAAATCGGCCGCCTTCGCCATGATAATTGGGCCGCTCAGTGGAATGTCAGCGCTTCTCATTTCTTTCACCCACGTGATCACAGCGGTCTCAATTTCCGGATACTTGGCTAAATACTTGGCCTTTTTCTGTTGCTGGCGAAATCTTCGGCTTCATAGGCATCCTCGATGGCCTTCCTATTTCGGACGTACGTCGACAACGTGCTTGGTGGTATCCCGTGCTTTTTCGCGATTTCCACTTTGCTGGCCTTCCGTTCATCCACCTCGCGTAAAATAGCCACTTTCTCCTTCACCGTCTTGGCACAGTATTTCCCACGCGAACACATCTCGCGGACACAAGCTCACAACAAGCGGCGTGCAAAACGAGGGCTCACGAAATGCAACACGAAACCGTGGTCGATAACACTAAAACGTCGTTCCTCGAAGGAGTCGCGGCAGGAAAGACTGTTTAGTACTTGTTCCAGCACCCTAGCGGCGCCCCGATGGTTGTGCCATCTATCGTTCTGCCGTGAAAGCTTCCAACGATGGTTTTTAACAGCGCCGCTTGGCGGCGCGCAGTTCGAATTATGGGTGGCGGCGCCAATTTTTGAGTGAATTAACGAGCTGTTACGCGCATAGACTTCTATGCACTGCGGACCGGACCACGATGACTATTTCGAATTATCTATAATTTCGAATTAACGAGTTGTGAATTAACAAGCTTTCACTGTATAACAGATATTTAACTAATAAAAAGGAGAAAAATGTAGTCATCTATAGTACACAAACTAGGTCTACAGTTTCACTTTACTATATCCAAGTTCACTATAACAGGGTTGTAGTGCGTGGGCATGTCAAAGTAATAAGCAAAAGATCAAATCCCCAATCCGAAAGCAGAGCAGTGGAAGAGGAAGCTGATCAGTTTAGACCCAGACCGGAAGATTAGGTTAGTCGAAAGAGCCCAACACTCAGTGAGGAGCAACGAGGTCCTGAACTGGGAACACCACCATATGCCCTCGTTGTGACAACTAAATTTTCAGCCTGTCGAGTGGAAAGCTCCGAGCTAACGCGATACCTACTTAATGTTCTCACTTCTACACCGCCTTTGGTAATTGAGCATCTAGTGTAAAATCTTGCCAATGCCACACGAACGAGTGTTGGCCGTATCAGTCTGGCAGAGCTCAACATGAAAATGCAACAATGTGTGCATGTTTTCTCACGACTTCCAGCATGGCTTTTCAAGCGTATCACTTATTTCTCTGCACTCTCACAACATTGTCTTGCCAAGCTTTGTGAAGCATAACTCTCATTAGCAGCACCTGACCCTACGGTGGCAGTCAATCTCTACTGTTACTGCAATTTTGTTCTCTGCTTTTCCTCACGCTGGTAATCTGCAGCAACCAATCAATTAACCAATAAGCCAATCAATTAAAAGAGCCTTAAAAACCAAATTTTTGTGTGAATCCTTTCTTCTTTGTAATGATGCATTAGACGTTTGGTTTAGTTTGGTTTATGGGGGTTTAATATACCAAAGCAACTCAGGTTATGAAGGACGCCATAGAGAAGGGCTTGGATAACTTCAACCATCTGGGGTTCTTTAACGTGCTCTGACACTGCACAGCACCTGGGAGTATTCCATTTCGCCTTCACTGAAATGCGGCTACTACAACAACTGGGATCAAACCCAGAGGACTCTGGTAGCCATTAGGAATGCGCCTGCGATATCGTGGCTGCAGAGAATTGCTGTGTCTAGTGGACTGTCCCTCATCATGACGTCAGCACAGCTGCGACATGCAGGGTTTAGAAAAGCAGTTCCAAAAGCACAGACGCGAGCTTCAACTTTGCCTGCTCCATGCAGCCGCCTTTTTCGATGCCACTGAAAGGCATTTAGGAAATTTTGTGCACACAAATGATTGCAAGAGCTGCAAAAAACCTTGTGAATTCTAGAAAATCGCGCTGCTCGCACTAGAAGAAAGAAAATTCATTTATAAATTATTTGGCAGGCACTGGCAAACACCATGTAGCACGTTCCCCCGAAAAGCAAATCAATCAATATTGATGCTCACCTTGTGCAGCTGTGACTTGCCAGACTGCTGGATGAACTGGAAGGTCTCCTTGGGGGCAGGCACCGCAGCAACCGTGGTGGTGGGCGTCACAACCGTTGCCGCCGACACCACCGATGCTAATGTGGCCGTGACCGATTGTGTTGTGGTGGCAGGGGTGGCCTCCTCGTCGTTTCCGTTGGTGACGGCATCGTCCGACACGGGCAGGCCCGCAAACTCGAGGTTCTCGAGCATGTTTTCCGACAGGCTGTCGCTGTTCAGCGTCGCCTCGATGATGCCGTCCACCTTGGCCGCCTCGCTGCTCTCGACACCACTGCCCCTGTGCACCACCACCACCCAGTAGTTACAACCAAGACATGGCACACTTGCACACTTGAGCACCATATTTAAACACAGTCTTGGTAGGGTGGTAAATGCGTGGCTACATGTGCCATCATTATCATTACTACATGTAGCCCAATTACCTATATCTATTGCACGAGAAAGGTTTATCTCACTCTGCATCTGCCCAGCCCCACAAACTACCTAATGTCATCTGGCCATTCGACACTCTGCTGCCCACGGAATCTAGACTGTTACTCTTAACAACCACAGGTTACCTTGCAGGTGTGTTAAAATGCAAGTCCAGAGATTTTTCGACGTTCGCATATTCCGGCAAGATATTCAAGAGTAGGTTTTCCTTTCTGCCCTGATTTGAGCACCGTGCGATAACTCATTCACGTGCGACTCGGTTTTAAATTGTGCAGTTTTCATGGCTTCAGTCAAGACAATTTCTGTGGGCTACACTGCATTTCTGACGTCACAAACATCATACCTAGGTTACTGCCCACTAACCGTGTGATCATGAAATTTCGAGGCCTGTATTAGGCTATCTCAGGCATATTATGTACTGTGTCATGATTTCCAGACTTTATTTCCACCATGCAACGAGCATATGAATGTTTTTCAGACACTGTATCTGATGTCACCATTCCATCAACTGGAACATCGTTTTCCGGTTTAGGTTTGCTGTTTTGTTTTTTGTTTGTTTTTTTTTCATTTTAAGGGGAGACGCGGGTCGAAAAACGGCGATTTTCAGTAAAAAAGTCACTTTTGTGATTTTGACTGTTTCAGCAACACTGATCCTTCCTCTTTAATATATAAAAAAATCAGAGCCGAAAACAGTCGCGAAATCATTTAAAAAGTCTGTTAAAGCACGCAAGGTGGCTAAAGAAGGGGCAGATACGACCCATGTTCAAGCGCGTGACGCGTCAAATCGCGGCGTCGCACGCCACTGAAATTTTGCAAGGCGGCAGGCCTACGCTTTTTCTCCCTAAAGCTGGCTTTGCCGCTTCACAAACCCCCAGCAAGTAATAATAAAAAAAAGTTTCGCCGCCCAAACCTAGCATTTTCACTGGCCATTTAAATCACGTGGTGCGATTTCGACCACGCCATTGGCTGTCAGTGTGGGTAGCGGCCATAGCTCGTCTGCTCTTCATGCGACGCGTAGCTCGCTGTCACGTTTGCCCGCTAGTTTTCTTTCGGCGTGTTTTCAAAATTTCGTGCATCTTCGTGCTCGTCGCTGCGATAGAATCCGAGAAGAAACGTGACTTTCGGTGTCGAAAGTACCGATCAAACCACGCGTTCAAGGGAAGTCACCGGCAAAGTGAAACGGCGTGCAGTGGAGACGTCCGCGGAAGCTAGGCCTAACCTCGGCGGAGGCGACACTTTTGACAGCTCGAAGCCGGCTGGGCACTGAAGTTTCAGTGACAGCTTAGACGATTTCGTCAGTGCATTGGATAAGAAGATAAGGATCTTCGAGCGTTGATGAGACCTAGTACGGCGAGTGCCTTTATCGGCGAGATCGGTGCCGCGAACGCACTGGCGAGCGAGCAGCATGTCGGGAGCGCGGACGCTGCTAACTTTCCGTTCGCGAGTTGGCCAAGAAGTGAAAAGGACTCTCGTCGTTTCTAGAGCTGCTTTGCAGCAGTGTAGCGTGTGCCACGTCCGTTGTGTCGTAGTCGTGCGCGGTGTGCAGCTCCGGTGGACGACGCCCTTCAGCCAGCCCGAGGGAGATTTTTGCCGTGAACGTCAATGCAGGGGTTGCGGCGCTCGTTATTGGTGCTGGATACAATCAATTTTCCCGATTTTGTGTGGTTCTTGGTTTGCCGAAACAAGTGCACCATAAGGAGTTTAATGCCATAACAAAAAATGTGCACCTTGTGGTTACAAAGTAGTGGCTGACAGAAGCAAGGTCTCAGCATCACTAAATAGCCAAGAAAGCACGCCTTGAGAATGCTGCTCACAATGTCACTGTGGGAGCAACATATGATGCTGGTGAATTCTAATACTGTGCACTGTATCATAATACCCTGGCCTGCATTGTGTGCAATTTTCATGCAGATAGTGCTGCTACAACAGCAATAAACAGCTTTTGTATCTTTAAATCGCATTTTTCTCGAATTCGTATTTTGGGCCGAATATGAGTTTTGTGCACAATATTTTATGTCGTTATTTTAGTTCAATCAACACCAAATTTGGCATGCATAATCTTTAGGATGTGTAGAATGCAAGTATCTAGGTTTAAATGTAATCAGCAGTATTTTTGGGCATGCAAATTTAAAAAATTATCTGGTGCTAGCCACTAAAAACAAGGCACCAGATATAAAATTGTCTCAAAACATTGCATGCCAAGGGATTGTTGCTATGTTGCTTATTTGCACTCAGTGGAGTGTTGGGGACAAGAAGAACTAGTTGGCTCTGCCCTACCATGCTTGCTGCTGTGTACAGCAGCTGCACAAACATGCATTGTTTTTCACTTATGCATGGCATTTAGAATATGAAAACATTAAGCTATTTTAAAACTAAAAGCATATTTAGAAAGAGGAGATCAATCTCTATAAGTGGTGCAATTTTCATTCACCTAGCATCAATATTAAGAAAAAAATGTTTTCGAGTAGCATCTCCCCTTAAAAACAGTTCCACTTGCAATTTTGAAAAACAGCTTTTTGTTTCGGAGTCGGGACAAACTGAGGAATGTAATGCAATCGATAACTACCGGAGTTGCCCTTAAACACTAAAAGCGTGGCAATTAAGTGCTGTAACACCAAAAGGACACCTACGTGAGCACCACAAAGGCATCCTCGTCGTCCAGCCGTATCCGCTTGTTGGGAGGCAGAGGCTCGCCATGCAGGGCAGCCACCATTTCCTCAGGTGTGACGAACTCCACGGCGCTGCCGCCAGCCACGGCACCAGCAGTGGCGCTGTCCGCAACACTGGTGGCCGGCTGGCTCTGGCTGCTCTCACTCTCGGCACGCACCCGCTTGCGAGTGGGGGGCACGACTTTGGCCACGGACTCCTCTTCCCGGATGGCGTACAGGCCAGTCACAATGCCTATTGCCTGAGCCACGTTCTCATCTTCTATCTGCGCACAAGGAACGAGGCACAGAGTCGGCAACGGCGATCACTCACTAGATCCCTTCAGCACCAGTTTACTGCAAATGCTATGAGCGGAAAGCATCGCAAGTAGAGGCAACAAAAAATTGAGGTTTCGAGAGCACTGGGTGGTGTTTGAGAGTACAGTCGATCTCACACATATCAAACTCGAACAGGGACTGCAAAAGAGATCGATATATCAATAATTAGGCCTCTCTAAGCCAAACACGTGAATACTGTGTCTCCACGCCAGTGGCAACCCGCCAAATGGTAGATGTCATTAGGACTACTTTCGCCTCAGAGCCACCACTGATTACATGAGGTTTAATCTACCAGCAAAATGCAAACATGATACATACCTCAATTAATACTGCCTTTACACCGCCATAAATGCAGAACTGGTTGATACTCTAATAAAAAAAAAATAATAAAGCTGCAGCGGCTGCTGCATTTGCAAACAAAAGATGTCAACTGTGTCGTAATCACAGAAACTCCTCTCACGGTGGTTCATGCTTTCTAAAAGTACAGAAATCTTCATGTGATCATGCTAAATGAGAAGTGATGCACAGCTAGTAAATGGATAGTTGGAAAGACAAGCTTGTTGCGTCAAGGTTGGCTGCCGCAATGCCTTCGTTACAAGCAAGTGCTAAAGACTACGAAGCCAACCGATCTCTTCGCACGAAGAGTGATCACAGGAATGCCGCCGAAAGAAGACCTACTTGCAGGGCTAAGCAGTTTGAAAGAGTTGAACGTTCTGGCAAACATGAGGACGATAAAAGTGAGCAACGGTGTTGTACTTTGGCACAAGATATTCAGGGGAATTATATATACTGTTCCGACTGTTTGATACACCCGGGATCGACTATACACACTCTTCAATGGAGGGAGCAAGTGCACAAATAACAATGAAAAACAAAAAGTGGTTTAACTGCAAGTGCATGTGATGGCAATAGTGGGCATTACTTCAAAAATTTCTAGACATTGGATCAAGTACCATACATCTTCGTAACTGTGAACAAGAAAAAAAATCACAATATCTAAAATAATTACCCAAAGATTTGACGCGATCTCACCTTGACCAACTGGCTCCCCACGTGGGCGGCTTCATCACCCGGCTCAACGGCCACCAGCGTCTCCTGGCTGAGAGCCCGCATTTCCCGTAGCACTTCTTCGAGCTGAATCAGCATGTCTGGGATCTGCAGCCACCGCAGAAGAGTTTCGAGGCTTCAGCAAGCTCTCTCCGGAAAGTTGACCCCGTGCAACACCCCAACGAGTTGGCAAGTTTGCCCCCAAACTAACAAAAATAAATGAAACTTCATCTCACTGGGCACTGCTATTTTTGTCACTTTGGTGCGAAATACTAAAAAGCCAGAAGAAGCTCGAGAATGAAGCAGCAAGTGCTTCTCAAAGGACTGAGGTTGACTGAGGTCGCCACTGTTGGCTTCAATGTCTACAGCTAACCACAGTTTACTATGGCTCACTGCAGCTTGCTACTTAGAGCGACATCCAGAAGAGAGCGCGAGGACCATTGTGCCTTTAGTTTTGCTTTTTGCCAGCAGGCTACTCTGGTGCCATTCATCAAACGTTTTGGTAGTTCTGCCCTCTGCGCACTTTTTTTTGTTTTTTCATTGGTGTGCGGTTATCATGGCTACTGTGGAGTTCGGAATTTCCAGAGCGGTCTTTGCAGTGGTATTTCCTAGGCGCTCCGTAACTCAGTGGCAGCTGCGGAGAGCAATGGCAGCACCGCTACATGTCTAGTGGGAGCTCGCTGAACTCACAAAGGCAGCCCTCCGAGCCCAGTTTGAGAACCATTGATTTGGAGATTCCAATACAAAGGAAGCTTCAGATTTATTTTAGCCCTGAGGCTGCATGGAGGCTAAGGCGGGCACCATGCAAGGGGCAGATGTCTTAACTAGTTTGCTATTTAACAATATGCAACCATTACATTTTCTAATGTTTCTTTTATGGTCATGTTGTGTTTGCAGAGTTGGAGCTCGTCCTCCAAACGGGGCGCCCGAGCAAAACAATTTTATCACAAGATTTCTAGGTTGCGTTAGGATGCACACAAATGTCATCCTGACAGGCGGCTTCAGCAAAGATTCTTGAAAGTGCATCCAAAAAAGTTTTGCAACATATTACATAAGAGCTCAAAAAATCATTTTACACGAAATTAAATGACAAATTTAGAACCTGCACACAGAAATAGATCTCTGCAAGACTTTTGACACTGCTTATTCTAATATGCCGGTCTTTAAATGTAATATATAGGACAAATGAGTACATTGTTGAAGCAGACCCGCTCGTACGCTTCGCGCACTCGGCGACGACGAGCAGACTCTGTCAAAGACGCTGCCATCACCTCGGTTAACAACGCAAACCAAGCTTTTGCGATAACCACAGTTAGTGGTATAACCACGGTTTCGCATGACCGCAGTTAACCTTGCCCGTGTAATAGGGTTATAACACAAAATTTGAAGAAATTTCAGCGTTGCTCAAAATACGAGAGGCAGAGGTTGAGAATGCATTTCTGTGTCCAAAAAAATTAAACAGAACTCCCATCAGCGCACAAATAGTGTGACAATACAAAAATATCACGTAAACATTGATCTTGACAGATCAGTACAGACACAAGAGAGGGTAAACACCCGCAACACAGAGACAAACAAAACTGCAGCAGTACTAAACAATACAAGCATTACCTTGTCACTTTCAAACGAAAACTACGACACCATATTGTGCCACCTAGATGCCAGTGTGCCATAGATTCTAAGTATGCCTATGATTCTAAAGTACAACATAATAAGAAGGTTGGGAAACAGCCCACACCGTTCTGGAAACAGTTTGTCATGCCTTAGATGGCAAACCTCAGTCTGAATCACTTGTAACACACCTTCAAGGTCTCTGACTGTGGCAGTTCAATGCTGCTTCCCTCACCTGTAACTGTGGCGGGTCCCCCTTTTCACACTTGGTCAGCAGGAACTCCCAGAGCGAGACCGACTCCGAGAGTCTCGGCAGAATGACTTCCATCAGCTCCTCTTCCCGGCATGTTTTGCTCACCTGCGGGAGGTAAAAGCGTGCTGAGGGACTGGGCACAACAGGGGCTCGCACACCTGCAGACTCCACCTTAAATGAAATAAACGAAATAAACGAACGGGACATAACAAATCACCATTGAGTACCATCGACCATGCAGAGTTGCCTTTTAAAAGAGGTTTATCACCACAGCATTTGAACCTTTTACCGTGTTGCACACCTGCTGGCAATTTCTGCTTAGCTGGCTACCCTGCCGCATCACATTCTACATGATGCTTATCAAGTATGTGGTTTTTAGAGGCCAGCTTAGCCTTGAATCGATCTCGATTCCGTGAAGTACTCTCGAAACTGTGGCAGCAGTCTGCACAAGACTCCCTCCCGGTGTCGGTCTTAAAGAGTTATTCACACGGGGGATTCCAGCGAGGATGGACGATGAACTGAGGTGCACGACGTCACGAGCTGGGCAAACTTTCCCCAAAACTTGCACATTCATGCAAGCGACGGAGAGTCGCCGAGAGCAATGTCACTGTTCCCAGCCACACACACACAACAGGAATGGAGGTGTACAACGGAAAGCAGTTTCTGACTCACTAGCATTCCTTTGCCACTCAGAGAAACAATTAAGACAGCAAATTCAGCGAAAAAAAAGTGGCCAAATAAATAAACAAACTTATCAGACAGAGTAGGGGCCCACAAAAAAAGGGTCGAGTACAAAAGACCAAGGTGGAGTAGATCTTATCTGCCCGGACCCTGCCGCGCGTTTCTTTTCCCTCTCAGGGATCGTTCGCGCCGGTCGACCGAGATGTCTCTCCGCCCGGAGATGGCAGCTGGAAGCTGCAATGCCCAGCAGCCTCTCGAAGGCGTGACGAGAGCACAGCCACCCTCGGTTAGAGAGGGATTCCAGCGCCTGTGTGAATACCATTTAATGGGTCCCCCACCACTTACACTGGTCCGAAAGAAGTCCCTGACACATCCAGGACTGAGAACCATTGTTGTAGTGAATGCCTTCAAATTAATTTAGACCGCCCAAGGTCATTCAGCATCTCACAGGGCTACCAGATCACTACAGTCAAATCTCGTTACTATGAACACATTAGTGAATTTTTAAAAAATCACCAACAGATTTCCTATATTTTCAATGTAAAAATATTTCAGAATTACGAATTTTAGCGTATATTTCAGAATAATGTAGATATTTTATTTTTTATTTTATAATCTAGGAACATCGGCACTATGAATTCGGCTAAAATTAACAACGCCGCAGCTCGCAACTCTCGTGTGAAACAGAAACCACCATTTCTATGTGAATGGTCTGTGGACTGTAGCTATCATCACCAGCATAACTAGTGTCAGCTCCTATCGCCACCACAAAGCTGTGGCTTAATATGCAGCAGCCAGCAGGCTTAGCCACCTGCCTCTTTTCTTTATGCTATGTGTCGTTCGCCGTTCGGTCATTCGTGCCATTCGCACGTGTGGGAAGTTGTTTATTTTGTCACGGATTATCTTATTGCAAAGTTTGTGCGAGATCTGATGATGCAGCCAGCTAAGGTGCCAAGCAGATATCAGAGTAGCTTTCGCTGCAAGAAATCAATGCTGGAAAAAGGGAATCGGCCTCTGCAGACCGATTGCCATCATTTTGAAGGACCAAGACAAGATTTTCAAACTTCAGGGTACACTGAAGATGAGGTAATATCAAACTCTGATGTTCTTTTTGTGCATGGACAAAGTCCATACTTTCATTGCTTGTTGCAATCACATACACGATGAGATGTTGCGCAAAAGTGGAAGGTGTATGTTAACGTAGTGTGTGGTTGTGCTGTAGCGGCTTAATGTAGTGTGGTCATGTGTCCTGCACGCGGCAGAAGAAAATAACCAATTTCTACAAATAAATGAGCTTTGAAATTAGCACAACATTTTCATTCGAGATTTTGCTTTGTCAAATCACATGCCTACTGCCAAGGTATGCCATTTTCACACCTAGGTTTGACCACTGACTTATAACAGTAGATTTTTCATTACAACGATATTTCAAAATAACGATTTCTTGCGGACCCGAGCAATTCATTATATCGAGATTTGACTGTACTATCATGCTCAGTATGAGCTACACCGCACGAGCGGGCAGCTGAGCGCTCAGCATGGCTGTACAGTGGCACTGATTGTGCCTTGTTTCCGAGCTATCTGGAGAAGGTGTAGCTGCTCCAGCAAGCTCACACCACCTCCACCTGCTTGCTTTCACCTCCACCCTCGTTGAGCCTTGTTTTGATATCAGTTTAGAAAATGATAACTGTAGCCGTCGGTCGACGCCCAAACTTTATGCACGGAGGCCCGTCTCGGTCCGCACACTAGGTGTTATCTGGTATGCCACTTTGCGCTTCATCATGTTAATGAACGGGAGCGGCGCAGATTTTATGCGTCAGAGTGGCTGCTTGCAGATGCTAACACTGTTGAAAACGTTACATGAATCACGTCGTGGCCGCTTCTGATTTTGCACTGGGCGCTAACGTGTGCTCTATCAGTGCTGAAATCACGTCTAAATGCACAGCCTTACTTGGGCGAAGAAAGTGCTGTCTTCGATAACTTTTGCACGCCATGTCTCATCGGAGGCAAACGTGCTGCATGGTCTTACAGTCTATGCTTCAGCGAAACCAAAATGCTTAAGAAACCAATGACGTGTCCTTCAGATAAAAGGGAACAAGGGATTCCAGTGCGCTTGCTGGAACCCTATCCAGATAACTCTAAAACACAGCACAATCAGTGCTACTGTACTACCTTGAACAACGCTCGGCCAAGCGTGTAGCTCCTACTGAGCGTGATAGCACAAGGAATCGACATGGCAAGCACGGTGTAAAAGGTTTTATGAGCCCTACCTCTTTGAGGCGTGCTTTCCGACGCATTGAGGCCATGTCAGCGTACCGACCTCGCTGTGGTGCTGCCATGTACATGGCCGGGTTGTTCGTACCACTGGGCGGGGGTGTGTCTGTGGTGCTTGTTGCCTCGCCTGCTGTTTTTTGGTGCAAAAAAAGAACACAGAGAGGGCGACAAAAGTTAGCCACGAGCTGGTGGTGGCCACATAGTTTCTCTTTTCAAAAATGATGCACAACTCGATCACGAGAATGGTTTCAGCAGAAATGAGAAAACAAGAAATCAACTCTTCCAGATATTTTTAAAGAAGTAGGGGCACCACTTCTTTGGTTTCTTTTCTTCTTTGTGTGATGCGTAATGCATTAGCATAACTGGATCATCCTTTCAAATTCACATGCCCTTCTGTCACAGCAATATAACAAGGTATATCTACCACAAGAAGTGCAGCCGAGAACCATAACCCCTAGCACTGGTGGTGAAAAAATATGAGGTGAAACTAACCAAAACTGAACAAAAACAACTCCTTGTAGCAATAGAGAGTTTTAGTGCACAGTGATTCGTTACCATGATTCATCACTGCACGTTCTATTGCACATGCCCTAATGCCAATAGATGGTACCACATACTTCAAATCGGCATACAGACCTGTCGTGTTGGGACCAATCAGTGCGTGCGCACCGGCCACGCGCAGTAGAGGGTCGCAGTGACCTATCGTGCGGATTATGCTATGCTAAATCTCTCTTACTGGCAATATAACTCTAAACACCTTTTACGACTGCCTGTTTTCAAAGAATCATAAAGAAACCACTGCCACTGCTCTCAGCCATCGATACACACACTGTATGCTTGGTAAGAAGGTACATCACACACATCTTACCCTGAGCCACCATATCGTCAACATCTGATGGATTCCCGTGATCCGGGTACAACCTGAGATGCCTGCAGAGTCCACCACGGCCAATGTAAGACTTGGAGCACGTCGGGCACTTGAAGTTGCGTGGCCTTCCGCCGAAACCTGGAGCCAACAACACCGGCAGTCAAACACACACACGCACATTTTGGAGCATAGTGGTTTCAGTGTTTAGAGAAATGCAGTATGGAGAAGCCACCTGTGAGCAACCAGAGTGAACAAACAGCACAAAAAATGCAACGTAACGTGGACAAACAGGGTCAAGAAGTGAAAGCTACCGTGATCACATTTTTACCTCGGGGGTAATAAAAAAGCAGGAGCTAGTTTTTTCTGTGAAAACAAAACAGCCAGTCTAGGCAACCAATACAAAAACAGGAATGTTGTTGGATCATTCTAGTTGCTCCAGTTTCTCTCACCATAATTTTTCCAATCCATGTACTCACGTTACCTGCGAGTCCCGTAGCAATTTCGCTACTTTTGACTCGAAGCTGGGAAGTATACTCGTCAGTGAACGACTTTTGACATTGTACACCGCAGGGCGCTGTGGAGATCTCAAACCAGCCATGAAACTCCTCCAAAGTGCCTACGTGTTTTTAAAGGCTGGTTCTCTGAATGGGCCAAAACGTGACGACCAGCACTTATCAAGCACCTGTCAGATTTGGACCTGCTCAGCAGTGGCCAGAACAGGAAAACTATAACATAACAGTTGAACAGCATTACCTGTAGATCACTGGTCAGCTCATAACTAGCAGCCCGTCTGTAACCTTTCCTAAACAGGCCACTGGTCGTCTCTGGCTGATATTTATTTCAAGTAAATGAAATAATTAAGAAATTCTGGACGCCGACGACAGCAATTTCCAAACCGTCCAGGGAAATGTCCGCGATTACTTGCCAACGATTTCCCAAATGGCTCCAGTCAAATGACTCACCTTGGAAGGAGCGCCGGCCACGTTCCTCGTCGTCGCTGACCTGGTAGTCGGAATAGCCGCCGTCCGAGTCGTCATACGGCTCATCGTCAAAGTCAAGGTGGTGAATGCGCTTGTAGTCCTTGACCATGTACGAGGGCGGCTTGGAGATGCGTCCCGAGCGAGTGCGCGGCCGGTGCTTCTTCTTCTCCTCCTTCTCCTCCCGCGACAGCTCGGGCCCCTCGCTACGCGGGTCATCCTCCTCCACGACCCGCCTGGCGAGGCCCCGGCCACGCGGCCGACCACGACCCCGGCCGGAATAAGAACCGCGACCCCGGGTTGTCGTCGGTCTTGCAGTCCCACTCGGCTTGGCGCCCAACTCAGATGGATAAATAACTCTATAGATAATGCGCGTGTTGGTCTGTGGATTGAACACCACTGCCGAGCCGCCATTCTGGATAGCCTTGTTCACCTGCACGTATGGAGAGGCCAATCGAATGTTGAATAACAGCCAACAGTAGCCCAATCAATGCGATAAATGTCTAAGTATGACACAGTGGACATAGGCAGGCAGAAACCATCAAAATATATGTTCTGGATCAAATCAGCAATCAACAATACCTTGACCAGCGGAAGCACGAACAAGGCACAGAACACAGAACACAGCAAAACATAACCCAATCCTCGACATAGCCATGCTTGACGGTTAACACACCTCAAGCTCCACTTCCCACACACTGTAGCCACAATATTCAGCCACGTTTGTCCTTCCAAGGAAGTAACCATGAAAAAACAAAAACGAAAAAAGCACCTAAATGTGGGTCAGGCAGTCCAAAGAACTAGCAGATAGAAACTCTATCATCCCACAGAGCCACAGAAAGGCCCCACAATAATTATGTTCTTGAAACATTTAGAACAGCACAAAGAGGTGGGCAAAAATACAAACTAAGACAACATGGTGCCGACTACCAACTGAGAATGTGCATCACAAAGGTATCGGTCAGCCTACACAAGAATGAGACTGCATGCCCGCAATCTGAGCCGATTTCGGATTATCAATTCTTTCCACAAGAAAGGTACATGCTTAGTCTGCCTGCATGTGACTCATGTGCTCACAAAGGGCCGTTTACTATAAACTGTTTGTTCTTAACTTCTCTACATAACTGCGCTCTCTGAATAAATCTTTTTTTTTTCAACCGAAACTGGAGAAAGGGAAGCCATTACTGAAAGCTGGAAGTGACGTAGAAACGGTCACAATTGGACTCTCAGCTGCAGTAGCTGAGGCATTTGGATGGCTTTCTGCTGCTTGTAGAAACCTTGGCGAGTGGGCACGCCAATCTAATGAATTTACAGCTGTGCAAGCGAACACCAATTGCCAATACGGATTACAATTTGCTGTGACCTTCGTTTTCTGCACTGCTGAAGTGCATGCGACGTATGCTTTTCCGTGACGGCTACAGAACGTTTCAGCAGGGTAATTGAGGCGGAAATTATAAAAGCTTCCCCTCTATGACAAACCTAAGACCTCCAGGCTGCATTTTAACCTACGTATTTTTTAGTGCACACCATCTGAAGTCCACTCATCCACAATTAGCCCTGCTTGAGCGCAGTTCTCGAGTGCCTACATCATAAGTAAGTTGCCAGACTCTGCAACACGCTGCCAGGTGCTCAGGTCTGCTGCATGGCCTTTAAAACACTTGTAGCAACGAAACTACTTTCCCAAGAAGCATAAAACTTTGTTAAGATAAATTAAGATCCCCTGATCAGATTAAGAATATGCTTCCTTTCATAATGCTGCTACTAATACCTGAGTAAGCTCATAAGCTTGAGCTTTGACTAGATGATGGTCCTAATCCACGGCTCTATTTCCAGGAGACTAAAGAATGGAATATGCAACCATTGCCAAAGCTGTCAAACGCTCTAGAGCAGGACTTTTCATTCAGGTGACGCTTTGCACAACAACTACTAGAATGAAAGTACAGCGGGCCACTTCATTTCCATCAACATGCATTATATCTGGCTCCCTTCAATTCAAACTCTGCATAAGCTAAGCAGATGTTCAGTTCTAAGTTAATATTATTAACAGCCTAAGCACTGTTTAATGCAGCCATCAATTCTTATGACAGTGCCAAAGATAAAAACGCTCAAAAAGACAAAAAACTTGGCAAGTCGGTGAGTGCTAGCAACGAATGGAAAGTATGCAATCATCAACAGGGGTGAAAGAGAATTGTGCAGTCCCATTAGCCAATTTGTGTTGCAATCTGTCTAGGCAATGCATCACTCAATGCAAGGCACAAATTAAACGATGCTTTCAAGTGAATGTTAACAAGGCACACTGAGGAGGGGGACACCCAATGCCCAACAGCCAAGAGTAGCACTGATGTTACCATAATATGACTCTCAGAGCACCAACAACAAAATATGTCCTTGCAATTTGGTAAATTTGTGCTTCATTGCCTAGTTCAGTTGTTGTGAGAAACAAATCTGCAGGAAAATCTTGCGACATGGAGGAGCAGTATTGTATGCAGTGTGTTACTGCCTTGGGTGAAAGAATTATAGTGACAATGGGAAGATTATGACAAGCTGCCTCCTATCCAGCCACCATTCAGAACCACTCCCAAATTATTGGTCGAAATTTCCGGAGTCCTCCACTACGGCGTCTCTTATAGCCTGAGTCGCTTTGGGACGTTAAACCCTACAAACCAACCACTCCCAAATTATACACAAAGTGTCAGTGTCTTCATGTTTCAATTGAATTTTGATGTGTGGCAAAAAGACACCTTCATAGCCAACAAACAGGATGTACAAATACAAAGCTATTTCCAAAGCTGTTATATTTAAATTCTCTGCAATCAGATAGTGGGAATCGATTGATAAGGGTCAGTTTCTAAACAGTCTTTTTAAATGCATTCCTTTCCTGGACACCAAAGAAATATGTGCAATAACAGTGAACTACCCGTAAACCAGCTACACAGGTCAGGGTGAAACTCCTGGTCAACAAGTTTGCCAATACAAAGTGCTTTGGAGTTAATTCGATGCTGTGACTTTTACCGCGCCACTGCCTGAACTTCCCTCATTGGACAAGTGGCATGTACATCTTTGTCTCGCATTAACATCATTTTTAGAGACAAGAAAACAAAGTTAAGAGCCTTCTTGCCTTACCAATGCTTAAGACCTCAACATTTTGACCAAGATATGCAAGCTGCTCATGCTCACGAAAAAAACAAAAAGAAAAAAGAAATGGCTTTTTAAAATGTATTATACAGCTATGTCAAAAATTAGCATATATATATATATATACAGATTACATGTTTAGTTGCCATAGCATTTCTCAGAAATCAGAAGTCAAATGACTGGTCGCAAAGCGTTAAACCAATCAGCGGCTCAGCTGACGTGAACGTAAGTTAGCTTTACTCTATGTGGTGAACAGTCAAGGTAGACACGATGTGGAAAGCAACCTGCAAGTCGCATTCACACTTGCGAATGCGACTTGCAGGTTGCTTTCCACATCGTGTCTACCTTGACTGTTCACCACATAGAGTAAACCTAACTTACGTTCACGTCAGCTGAGCCGCGGATTGGTGTAACGCTTTGCGACCAGCAGTCGCGCAACTGGAAATCGAGCAGTGCCCGAATGGCCCGCGGCAGTAGCTTTTCGACTGATGTGACCATTTGAGACTGTTGCTTTTCGACCAAAGCAGTCGTGCGACCGCTGCAAGTCGCAAGTGTGAACGGGCCTTTATACCCCTGTCACGCAAGCAAAATAAAGTGCACTCAAGAGAGTGTCACAAAAAGTGCACTCTACAGCTGCTAAACAGCATAACGTAAGTGCACTTGCCAAAGTGTGCACTCAGGTCAGAGTGCATTCATCATTTTCAATCGGGGGGGCAGTTGTTATTCATGGTGTTTGTTGGTAGAGGGTTTCCGAATCATTGCCCGGTGTCAAATTTTAAGCTTTTAGTGTTTTACTACTTTAAAAAGCAGTTCTCTGAATGTCACGCTTGGAGGTTCCAACTTCTTTTTTAAAACATGTTTTTCAGTTGCCAGTTTCGTACCAATGAGTGCACTCAGAGTTCTTGTTTAGCACTGCATAGCGTAAAATCTTTTTCGAGCTGCGAAGTGCACTCCACAGAGGGGTATTAGTGCAGACTAACATTGGCAATTCCCGCACTTGATCCAAGGTTTTAGTTGCTAAAAGCAAAGAAGGCTGTGATGCTAACCTCAACCAACATCTAGCTATACATATTTATATACATAGCCACCAATAAAGCGGTGACAACTAACTACTGGAGTTACCAGCCAGCAGTGGCAAGCAGCACTTGCACAAATATGTACAGCTGTCACATAACGGACAGACAGACTAAACTAGCTCCGCTTAAAGCAGTATGGACACGGCTGAACAAGAAAACGTCAGGCCCACGTAAACACACAACTTTCCGGGGTATCGAAACGTTCCCGCCTGTATTAAGCCAACACAAGCATTTCGGCCGCACGAAAATTTGAAGCACACGACACACAGGGGCATTTTTTTTTTTTTTTTCGATTTTTCACCTGCTGCTGCTGAAGCACGTGGGCGATCTGCTGGAGCTGCTCCGGAGACAGCACTTGGGTCGAGTGGTACGTGTTGCCCTGCTGAATGATCTGTATCGGGTTTTCCGAGGAGCCCAGCGGCGCCGTGCTCTGCTTCTGAGGCAATGTGACGGGCTGAACATTCGATGCGGTCGGCTGGGTTGTCACCGGTGCATCACTACTGTCCTCATTCGCTGAGTTAGGCGCGGCTGTAGCATCCGCGGCGGTCTCAGGAGAACCATCCGTTACCATCTCCTGGTCCTCTTGGAGCGGTTGCGCGCCAACTACCGACCCTTCCGTCTCAACCGCCATCGGTTCGTCGAGCACGGAGCTTTCCCCGTTTAGGACGTCTCCGTTTTCGGCTGCTTCGACGGGTGCCGCGGCGGCTTCGGGCTGTACTACGGCGTCCCCCAAGTCCTGTACCAGCACCCTGGCGGGCGACACGTCGCCTCCCGCCGAATTGACAGTGGCGGGATCGTGAGCTTCGGGCGTCTCGACGTCACCCGTGCCGTCTGCAACGTCGGCTAGTGTCACCTTCTCGACGATCTGGCCGTCTTCGCCGACCTCCTGACGCAGGATGCCATCCGGGAGCTCTTCGCCGTGCAGCACGGCGACTCCGTCCTCGACTGAAGCGTACGCCGCCTGATCGTCGTACTCTCCGGAGGCTTCCTGAAATGCCTGTTGCAGGATGTCAGCGGTGGTGACGTCTCCAGAGACGGCCGGGGCCGCCTCGCCGGAGACGGCCCCATCCAATTTGCCGTCGGCCGCCGATGAACCGTCGTCTGCGACCGCTCCCGCGCCAACTACCATGAGGTTTTGTTGTTGTAGCTCCGCATCCGCCATCTTGGGCTCCGACGAGCGCCCTACTCATATGACACCTATATCGTTTGTAAAACTGTCGCGTTCCGGGCCAGTTGGGCCAATTAAAGAAGCGCACTTATCTTGGTGGCAGCTGAGACAAGGAAACAGGTCGCGGGAGTCGATGCCGAAAACCGTACGCGTTCTGCTATTTTCCCGAGGTCAGCACGAACATCCGCCATGACGCAGTTGCGCCGTTCGTTCGCTACACCGCCACCGAGCGCCAACTTTAAACGCGAGGGGGCGCTGCCAACATATAAAACTTTTGATGACCACAAACTATTAAGGTTTAGCTAATGTCTGCTGCATATTTGTAATTTTTAGGTATACAACTAAGTGTTCGGTAACTCTGGATATTTTATAAAGTAAAATTATTGGCTGTATCTGATTGTTTCAATATTCAAACAGCGTGTAAAATGAGCGTGTCACTGATGCTTAAGTTGTTCAGAAGATATGCAGTATAAGTAAAGCGAGAAACGAAACCCACAGTGCCCAGACGAGCCTCGGTGGTCCGGGGTGCGGGCTTCAAACCCGTAGCTGATTGACGTCAGAGTGGTTCGATTCCACCTTCTGGGCGTAACTTTTGCACCTTTCTTACGTGAAGATCCCTACGTATGTGCGAAGCAACTGTGCACAGCGCTGACCGCTCCAACACTGGGTAGAGCCGTCAGCAGCGATATTCTATCGCTGTTTTTTAAATCTTCGCTTCAACAATCTGTAGGGTGTGGTCTTGGAACAGAGTTCCTTGCGCGGCCTCGGTGGTCAGCAACTGTGCACAGCGCTGACCGCTCCAACACTGGGTAGAGCCGTCAGCAGCGATATTCTATCGCTGTTTTTTAAATCTGCGCTTCAACAATCTGTAGGGTGTGGTCTTGGAACAGAGTTCCTTGCGCGGCCTCGGTGGTCAGGGGTGCGAGCTTCATTCGAACCCGTAGTTGAATGCCAGATGGTTAGGTTCTTCTACCTTCTAGGCTTCAATTTTGTGTTCTCAAGAACGAACAGCTCCGACAATGGATGTAACATCTCGAAATGCTCTCTTCCACTTGACTTTAATCTGTAAGGGGTGTGGTTTTCGGCTTTCCGCTATCTACAGCACATTACTATAAATGATAACAGCGTTTATCGCACGAATAAGCGACAAATAATTGATAATTAAATTCCCCCATGCAGTTTCGCTCTCAACTGCCGAACTACAGCCACTGTAGTCGAACTGACATGCTTAGATCACGTCACGTGCACAAAAGTCCTTGATTTGTTCATTTTAATTCGTCGAAACTTTATGCGCCCCTTTGCGAAAGGAAATAAGCAGCGATCATGGCTCATTTTGACATGTCCCACTGACTTCGACATCATAACCAATCATAACTGCGCGAGAAAAGTTGTTTTCAAAAGCTAAGCTGAAGTAGAAGAAAAAACATTCACAAAAAATTTTTGTGTCTACTTTTTAAAATAAAATTTTAGAGCTCGCAATTTTGATGCGTCTGTCGCAAATAATGCGCATGCACAGAATTATATTGTGATAAAATTCAGGCTTACTTTGACCCACTCTTCCCAGACAACACACCAACTCCCAGGGACGTCCCGTTTAAATCCCTACATCCCACATCCTAACGGTAATCCACAGGACGTCCCTGCGAGCTCCCTTCTGGGCTATGTTCGAACCTCCAAAGAAGGATCTCCGTGGGACGTTCCATTTACTTGTCCTTTTATAAGACCATGCTAAATAGATTCCAGGGCAGTTGTAAGGGATCATGCACAATGTCGCACGAAAGTGAGTGAACAACAACACACAAATTCGCTTGAAATGTCAAAAACAAGACATACTGGTCATCACTATAATTAGAAATTGGCGCCGTCCCTGCTACGATACTCAACAGTTGCTAACTAAATTTCAGTTGTGCTTTTCCAAGAGTCTGTGTTGGGGGGCTCCAAATGATTGTTCATTGTGGTTTTTCAGAGCATATGAACAGCGAATGTAAGCTCACAACTGCATTAGCTGATGCATAGAAACTAGTTCCTTTGGCAAAATATCGTCTACGTTATCTGATAAGTGATTCAACATTTTCCGAAATCGAGGAAAAACTGCTCTCGGCGGCGTGCGCAATTTTCGCAGAAGAGAGTCGAAACGCTTTGACATGGTGCGTCATCTGTCGAGCAGTGAGGCAAGCTCCATCCCGGCCGTTGGCGCGCTTGCCTCGCTGCCCGACAGATGACGCACCATGTCAAAGCAGCGTTTCGACTTCTGCAAAAATTGTGCACGCCACCGAGTGCAGTTTTTCCTTGATTTCGGAAAATCTAGGCAAATACCGATGTTGAATCACTTATCAGATAACGTAGACAATATATTTGCTACTTTGTGAACGTTATTTCAGCTCGAATGAGGTAGTAGATTTTGCATAGGAATTTTTTAAATCCCAGTCCCCAAATATTCAAGACCCTGTATATAAAAGGCGGTCACGAAATATGCTGCGTTACGTGCAGCCTACCATGATATGAGAGGTAAGGTTCAATGTGAATCGTGTTCGCAAAAAGGGCGTGCATCAATTGCAACAGTTAAACGTAGCGCCAAATTATAACGGGGTACAACCTCGTGGCGCCCAACTAGCATGTGGGCCCAACTTCTCCGAAGAACGCAAACCATGCAGCTCTAACTATGCTTTATTTTTATTGTCGACAAAGAAATGAAGAGACTCAATTAACAGAATGTAGCATGTGACTTGGTTAACTGTCCTGCTAACAAAATATATAATCATTCAAGAGATTATTTTATATAGCCTTGCACATACACAGTCTATTGCTTGCACATATCAGGACCCCCTGCCTTGTATACATGGACTCGACAGCACCGGGTCGAGTAAGCGTCGAGTAAGTGAGGTCACCATTACTCGACCCGATTGGTGTCTACATGAACTCGCTTTCTAGCGAGTAAGTATCGCAGCGGCGCGTAGCGTCGAGATTTGTGGTTATTGTGCAAGTTTCTTACGGGTATTTAATTCCATTGCCTTTTACTATTGAGAGCTTCGATTATTCTTTTTTATCGTTGATGAGGGCTAAAAAGCATTCAACTTCGCTGACGCTCCTCGCCGCTCCGGTTGCTTTTTAATCCCAGAGTTCGCCATAACTCGACTCGCTGACTCGGCAGCGCCTACATGCTTTTAGACAAGCGGGTCAAGCGAGTTAACCTACCCCCTGCAAGCGAGTTAACGCGACCCGCTCCGCGGCTATTTTACTCGACCCGACTGGGTATACATGAACCCGACAGCTGGTTTTTTACTCGACAGGCTTACTCGACCCGACTCTGTCGAGTCCGTGTATACAGGGCAACTGTCACGTGGTGGTGACCAAGGTCGATGACACAAATGAAGACACAGGCTTGATGGAAGGTTTCGCGGCAATATAGAGGTGCTTGAGAAGTGTGGTGATCTCAAAATTGTGACTCCTCTATCTTTGCAAAATGTGAGTATGTGCGTCAGTTCTGCGTGTAATTTATCAAGAACCGCAGTTTCCGCTGTGTGCTTATATGCATATTATGTGACACCCAGTATATAGGCATGCAGAAAATGTGTATAGTAGAGGCAGCAGCCTGCAGAGTTCTACGCCCCCGAATATTACTTTGCACATGGGCTTTCATCGAGCACGTAAAATGCTTTTTAGGCAAATATTATTGCATATGTGTTGAATCGTTAGTTCAACACAAAATAATTATAACTAGAAATGTTGGGAATGTGAACTCCAGCACAGTGGCCTTCTCATTGGAATTCAACTCTGCCTCCAATTCTTCCCAAATCATCCCTGCCCTAATTGTCCCAATACAAATTAAAGATGGCAACTTGAGTCTGCTCATAACACCATGAACTGAAATTTATTTTGAGAACTGGAAACAAACGATTTTTGAGAGAACATATAATTGCATGCTTCTTACAGGCCTCTTCAAGACGGCCTAGAATCAAGCAGAGGAAAATATCCTAAACAATGTCCCAATAAGCTCCTAAAATACCCCCAACATGTCCCACCTTGGTATTGTTTGGGACACCCTGAGGAAGTCACTTCTTGTTTGATTTGGGATGTTTTGGAGATTTTTGTGGGACTTCTCTGGACTTTCCTAGGACATCAGAATCTCCCAAAATCGGAATCCCTGGGATGTACCTGGGATGTGTGTGTGTTGTCTGGGTTGTTGGCTGGCTCGACATCGGCCCGGTTGGTGGGTCGGCAGCAAGTCTGCTTCACATTTAAATGAACATAGATGCCAAATTTCGAGTGAGGCATGATCCCTGTCTTCGAAGCAGGCTGGAAAGCAACGAAGGAGCGATAAAAATCAATAAAGTTTTATCGATAAAGGATCTCAAGTGAGGACGACCTGGCCTTCACGTACGGGGAGTGCTGAAACAGCATTGGGAGAACACGAAAACATAAGAGCTACTGTAATGTTCCTGTATTTTTATTTTTATATTTTTTCATGTTTGTTTTTCTTTACTTCTTATTTTATTGTTTTAATTTACCACTATAAATTATAATCATCATTTATTAATATTAATATTATTATTAATTACAAGCGTCACTTTAATTATTATATATTTTTACATAGAACTAACATTTTCGCATTAATACTTGGTTTACAGGAAAGCAAAGGCGCAGTATCTGTCACACTTTCTCTGTGGACACGCGCGCTAAGCCTCGATCGTGGCCTCATATTTTTTGCAAGGGTTTCGTCTGAAGAAAAATGGCGATAGCGGTTCACACGTATACGGATGATGTTTTTGTATGAGAAAAGAAAGGAAAATGCACAGGCCTGATATTGACTGTAGCTGAGCCAAAATTTGCAAAAGTACGGTAATGGGGTCAGCTTCGTTTCATGATGTCACTTTAATTGTACGCGCCAAGAGTTTTGAGTAGCGTACGTAGATGCAACTTTCTTTGGACATTTTCGTCATACATTGTTTATTATTATTTATATATTGTTATTTTTCTTCTACCGCTTTTTTACATTTCCATTCGTAGCCGGACTGCGCAATGATCAGATCACAAACGCTGTCAAAAATCTATCAATCAACTACTGCTCTTAAAGATTGGTCGACAACTCCACCGGTCAGAACTGACCAATGGAAGCGAGGCCGCGGGGGGCTTGCCGATTGGTTTGTGACAAGTGTGTGACAGTTTTTGTGATTTGATCGTTGCGCAATTCGGCCCCAGGCTCTATAGTTTTCGGCTGCAATATCGACTGCAA
The DNA here is from genome assembly GCF_055883805.1 of Amblyomma maculatum. Taxonomy (NCBI): domain Eukaryota; kingdom Metazoa; phylum Arthropoda; class Arachnida; order Ixodida; family Ixodidae; genus Amblyomma; species Amblyomma maculatum. The sequence continues at coordinate 19,421,868 of NC_139354.1, forward strand.
GGTCGGCTGCAATGTGTTCAGGCAACAACCGGAGGTATATTATGCCGTTCATTTATAAATTGAACGAAAGCGAATTGCTACCGATGGCCAACATAGCGGCCACTGTGAGCACAGAAACCGCCGCGGTCAGAGCGAGGCCGGCGAAAATGTAAACAATGGGTGACGAATGGGTGCGGCGTCAAACGTGACGTTAATATGAGCAATCATCGTTTTTGTTTTTGTTTCTTTCTACCTGGGCTTCGGCTGGGAGCGCAGAAGGTACGCCAATAGACAGGAGTGGGGAGGGGGGGGGGGGGATGGATATACCGGACGTCGCTGGATCGGGACTAAACTTTCGGAAAACTTAGTTTGTTATCGGTTAACATTGAGGAACAGGTGATTGGGGCATGAGTGATCTGGTCGAAAAGTTTCGGGCGTTGAGGGTGAAAAATAAAAATGATTACATTTTAAACAATACTGCATCAAAGGAAAAAGAAAAAAAAAAATTTCCGCCGCCCCCGGGAGGGCTCGAACCTCCAACCTTTCGGTTAACAGCCGAACGCGCTAGCCGATTGCGCCACGGAGGCAGATACGCTCACACAGTCTTAATAAGCTATGAGATTCCTGGTCGTGAATGGGAGCGTAACCTGAGAAAAACGGAGAACAGAAAAAGAAAAGAGTGCGCGGGAACTTTTAAAGGCGATCAACGTGGTTTATCACGCCCCTACCTCGAGATCCATGTCGGTGTAAATAAAGTCTTCTCTCTCTTCTCTCACGTGTTATAAAGAGAACATATGCCCAATTCACACGCTGGATTTTGTGTATCTTTGTATTAGCTCGAGTCTTAAGATGAGAAGGCTTTCGTTAAAATTATTAATACCGCTCAATTCGTCATAAAATTGAGTCTGACGAAGTATGCCGTCGCCCAGCTCCAAATGGCCGTTGCATTGGCAACTTTTAGGCCTCGTTGCAGGATACAACTTGCACCATATGTTGGCAAAATGGAGATGACAGAAGTGATTACACTTGTATGTCGTTTAGTGGTCGGTGAAAGTGTGCATGGCACTATAATTGATTGATTGAAATCACTTGAATGGGGTGGAGAAGAGCGTCGGCTGATGTGGTGTATCTCCATTATGAGACCGCCCAGCGCATGCAGCCGAACGTCCCAAGCTGCAGCATGACGAGGAGTTTTAGTTGAACACGTGCGCCCTAGAAAAAGCCAGCATATGCGTTCAACAAGGAAATGTTAGTGGTGCAACTGTTGCTAGGACTCCGCCTTTAATCGGTAAGAGTGGTATACGGGATAGGTGATAACTCATACTTAAATAAATAAAAAAAAAAAGCAATGCTGCACGGGCGGGCAGACAAAGACAGGACGACACGCGCTACCTTATCTGGTTATGGCGAGCAGCTGGGGAACAGCCCAAGCAGCACACCAGCATTGGACCACCGGTGGTCCAGTGTTGGAAAACATCACCATCACATCACTAATTATTACCTTAAAGACCCCCGGTTCGGGGGTATTACATAAGGGGTGGGTACATTGTAGGAAAATTATATACAAAATAAACATAAGGGATGGTATACGTATGATGATTATATACAAAGTAAACATATTATTGGTTGAATATGGCAGTTATACAATCACAAAATGTGGATGGGCAGATGATTCCAGCAATGTCGTGTGGAAGGCCATTCCAGTTTACGGCTGAGCGAGGAAAGAATGACGCATAGATTTCAATTTTAGTGGAAATTACTACTTTTTCTTACATTGGACCATCGTTCATGCTATCTCTGGTCCAATGTTAATCCACAATGGCACTACCAATACGCATTTCCTATTGGCGTGTCCATTCATAGCCCGATTATGAAGGCCCTCCTTCTCCATTGCATTCCCAAGGTTTGGAAGCCAGTCGTTTTCCTACATGGTCATATCAGTGGCTTTTTCATTTTTGTCCCATTATAAACCTGGGCATCCCGTAGGTATTTACAAGTCTTGCAGCAGTTTTCCTATGGATACGCAACTAAATTTTTCTATTTTACTGTAAGGAGGGCACAGTTAAATCCCCACTGACTGATAAGCCTGTCATTTTTATCCTCCTGTGGCAACGAGTGCAATGAACCCTTTTACTCGCAAGCAACAACGCATTCAGAAAATAGGTAGCAAAATGATTCAGAATTTTTTTTTTATTTGACTCTTCGATACGTGCATTCATGTAACCCAAATAATTGTTTTGTACTACTGCTACTACTACTACTACTGCTACTACTACTACTACTACTACTACTACTACTACTACTACTACTACTACTACTACTACTACTACTGCTACTACTAAAACATGCATATCTTTAGTCATAAAATTTTCAGCTACCTAACTTCGATATGTTTTGAGTAATTCATAACCAAAGTTGGCCAAGACAGCAAAGAAGATAAGCGTGGCACTCTACCTCTTCGTCATTATTGATTCTCTGTGCCTCGAAAAAAATTTTGGCAGCAAAACAAACTGCAAATCTCTTCTTTCTAGTCACCAGGAAACAACATTGTCACCGAAAGACGTGGAAAGTAGCAGAACAACCCAGCTGGTCTTTTTAATGATGCCAAGCTCGAGAAAGAACACGACGCTCGGTCACGCGCCAAGACATGGTTCGGCCGTTCGGTCACTTGGTGGCGCTAGAAAAGGCACATCAGTGTGTCATTGCCATCTCACTTCTAAGAGGCATCGACCCGATGCCGCACACGTACAGGAACAATGGATAAACGGGGCAAGTTAAACGGACGACTCTCTGGCTTTGGTCTGGACTCTGGAAACAGTTTAACGCTCGCCAGAATGAAGCCGTGTGATAAATAACACGGCTTCATTCTGGCGACGTGAGCAACTTCAGACTTCGGCTTTCGAGAGGAGCGGACAGGGAGCACCACGTATTTTACAGCGCTGAGGCGGCGGAGCACCTTGTAGGGGCCAAAGTAACGCCGAAGAAGCTTTTCAGAGCACCCTCGCAAACGAATTGGGCTCCACACTAGACTTGGTCGCTGGGCGTGTAAGTCACCTCTCTGTGACGCAGGTTGTAGCGCTGGGCGTCATGCTTTTGTTGGTGACGAATTTACTGTCGAGCAAGTTGGGGCGCGGCTTCTGCGTCACGAATAAATTGTTCAGCACCCACGGCAGTGGAGGGAGCAGAATCCGGAAGAAACATGGCACTCAGCATAGTCAATTCTTCGCGTCCATACGGACCAAAATGAAATTAAGTGAAGCGTGTAGTTTCATGGAGCACAGTGTTGTATGCGAATGTGATGTACGGTAGTATTCGGTCCCAGTTCCCATGATCGTAGTCTACATACATGAAATCATATTTCCGCAATTTTCTTGTTCAGCCGCTCAGTCAGAACACTGGCTTGAGGATGGTATGCTGTTGTTTTGCGAGGAGTGGTGTCACTGAGTCGAATGACCTCGCTCGTGAGGGTAAACAAGGTTCCTTTGTCGGTTAAGAGTACTGTTGGAGTACCATGACGAAGCACAACGTTGTGAATGAAGAAATGGGCAACTTCGGCTGCGGTACCGCAGCCTCTCACAGTATGCCGGCTATAAGGTAGTCAGTGGCAACCGCTATATACCTTTTACCCATGAAGGACTCCGGAAATGGGCCGAGTAAGTCCATGCCGACCTATTGAAATGGGAATTTCGGAGGATCGATAAGCTGCAGAAGCCCATGCTGGTTTAGTTGGCGCGCTGTCTTCCACCACTGGCACTCACGACTAGTACGAACGTAGCGGTGGCCAGTAGTACATTCTGCGTATTTGTGCCATCGGTGGGATAAACCGAGATGGCCGGAAGAAAGGTCATCGTGGTACCCACGAAAAACTTCGTCGTAGATACTACAAGCAGATATTCAGTTTCTGTTGGACCGTACTTCTTAGAGCAAACTGTCTCGCAAGCAAAATGGAACAGCCCGCGCCTGAAGAGCCGATGAGGAGATGGCATGGTTCCTTCGATGTATTCGATGAGGGGCAGAAGTTCGGAATCGGTCCGCTACTTTTGGGCCAGGGTGGACGTCATGATAACACCGAGGAAAGCGGAATCGTCCCCGGAGCCGTTCGTGTGGCAGGAAATAGGGGCGCGGGACAGACAGTCAGCATCGCTGTTTTTCTGGCCAGACAAGCACGATCGTAATGTCAAAGTCTTGCAACCGAAGACTTCATCGAGCAAGCAGTCCCGATGGATCTTTCAGGTTTAAACCACTTGCCAGCCAACACAGTGAGTGATGGTCGCTCACGACGCGAAACGGGCGGCCGTACAAGTACGGGCGAAATTTCATGACTGCCCACACAACAGCAAGGTACTCTTTGTAGTTGAATAATTAATTTTGGAACGGGGCAAAGTGCGACTGGCGTAAGCAATTACGCATTCTGTACCGTCCTGCCACTGAACAAGGACCAAACTGAGGCCAACGTTACTGTCATCCGTCTCGGCCTCTTCGTCTAAGAGACCAAGTATATACATGACTATATTGGAGACGGGGCTTGAGTTCCGTGAAGGCGTTTTCCTGGTCGTGGCACCAAAAGAACGGTTTGGTGTCTTTTGACAGGCGGGTTAGAAGCTCTTGGAGAAATTGTGAACAAACCTAAGATAGTAGGCGCAGAGGACGAGAAATCGGCGCAAGCTCCGTTTATCCGTCGGCTTGGCGATATGCAGCTACAGCGTCTTTTCTGGGTCTGGGCTAACACGCTGACAATGTGGCCGAGAAAATTCAGCTCATTAAACGCAAAGTGGCATTTTTCAGGTTGCAGATCGGATGGCCCCGAAAACAGCGCGCAAGCGTTTCAGACGGAAGGTGTCCGAGAAAATCACAACGTCGTCGAAATATACGAGATATGACTGCCACTCAGGCCAGAGAGCACGGTGTCCATCATTCGTTGGAATGTGGTAGGGTCCAAGCACATGGCCAAACGGACGCACCTAAAACTATGCAAACCAACTGCGCAATGAAGGCGGTCTATTCTCGGTCTCGCTCGTCAACCTCTATTTGCCAATACCCACTGCGGAGGTCAACCCTAGCAAAAAAATCCGATAGAAAACTAATAGCCTATCAGATTATTGATATTGGTTTTATAGGTCTGCCAGAGTATTGGTCTTATGTGTATCCTAGCCGATTGGTTTTACAGGTCTACTGGAGTATTGGTTTTATAGGTCAATTGTTTACTGGTCGTATAGGCTATGGTTTTATCGGTCCTATGGCATCTGATAAACTGATATGTCTGTAATGCTAGTACACCCATAGCTGTCAATAATCTGATAGACCTACAAAACCAGTAGGCTTCCTATTGGTTTTGTAGGCCCTATGGAATATTGGTCTCATCGAGTAGCTGCGGGTGTTTTACCTCTCCGGACACCTGAAAGGAGAGGGCAGCTATGTTCCATTTTCTAGGGATGAGTTACGCAGCAGGTGCATGTATACACATTTTAATCCACAATGACAGCGGCAACGCATACTGGCACATAATCCAAACATTGACAGCATCCAGGTAGCCCTCGATTCCAAGATTGCGGATTTCGGCCCGATGATGTAGTCTCTCGAATGCTAAGGCACCTGAAAGAAATAAAAAATTGCGTTACAGCTTGAAAAATAAGCGATTTCAAGAACACGACACCACCATGACTTCAAAAAATCGGTCCACACATATACCGGCAACCGCGATTGCGCGCGTCAGTTAGGAGAGGCGCCGCCATTACTGAACGCCGAGGTAGCTGCTGAACCAGCATTCCGCCTTGCGCCTCACCACAGGTTCTGCCACTTAAACACAGTGCGCACGATATTCGAAAACAGATTAACGCTAAAAAGTTTCATCAATAATTTCAAGAAATCGTGCCGACAACTTTAAAACTCGACGCTGCGTTATATCACACCGCGCGATTCAAATTCCTTTGTTGGCGTGCAGGCAACGGCATTCTGCAACGCAAAGCCACATCATACACTGACAAAGTATAAACGTCAGCCCGAAGTTGCAAGTGATGCACACGCACCTGATCAAAAGCTGAACGTGCGCTGGAACGTTGATATCCTCGAGAAGCACCCCGAAAATCGGCAAAAACTTATAAACACAGGGCACCGACCGAACTGCCGCCCGATCAGCGATCGCGCCAGCGCCAATGCCTCTACGGAGCTGCGCATGCGCGCCCAGAGGAGAGGTGGAAAGGAGGATGAGAAAGGCCAGCACGGGAACGCTTGCGCGGGAGTGGGAGTGAGAGAAAGAAAACCTACCTCTCCGCTGCGACGAAGTGCCGCCGGCATCGCGCTACCGCCGCTACCTCGTCGGCAGCTCGAGCCGTACTCGTCGCGTGCTCGATGTCGACTCCTCTCGCTTCGGCGGCGGTTGCAGCGTTGCAGTTGCTTGGACGCGCGCCTCTCAATCCATTTCACCGTCCTGCTCTGCACATGTAGGTGATTGTGACTGAGCTGGGCCCCGACAGAACCGTGCTATATCCGCGTGCTTTCCCATCTCCATTCAGTGATCCAGTAGCAACAGCGTCGCGCGTCTTGCGGCTCCAACCGTACGTAGTTTGTTGAGACCGCGCGCAGCGTTCTCAATTGTTATTGCGGCTAATATTGTACGTTACGGCAACACTCAATAAACGGGATGAATGCGTGAGTTTTGGGGATGTGTCCGAGATGGAAAAGGAAACAATGACAAAGACCTAAAATCTCCAACGTACTGATCCTGCATGCAAGATCCATAAACAAAGGCATACTGATGTATCAGACACATGAACCAATATGTAGTGGTCTATAAGACAAGCATGTATCAGCCTATAAGATGTATGGGCTTCTGCACTGGTCTGATACTTTTCTTATACAACCCACAGATAAACCTATGAAACCAATACTATTGCCTATTGGACAAATATGTACCAGTCTATAAGATGTATGAGTTTCTGAATAAGTCTCATAGAAATGCAGATAAAACACATAGAATACCTACAGAACCAATACCGATTCTTATAAAACCAATAACGCACCCTATTGGTCTTTTTTGCTAGGGAAGTGACGAAAAGTAAGTGGCAAATGGCGAAGCCGGTCGAGGGAGTCGTTAATGCGTGGCATGGCCGGGCACACGTCTTTTTTCGTGACGTTGTTGAGGCGTCTGTAATCGACGCAGAACTTTAAGGTTCCATCTTTCTTCGTAACGAGGACAACAGGCGAAGCCCATGGGCTCGCCGACGGGTGGATAACATCGTCCTGGAGCATTTCTTTTACTTGGCGGCGGATGCCATCAAGTTCTTTTGAAGACACCCGGTAAGGACACTGATATAGTGGTCGTTGTTCGTCGGCAACTATAATTCGGTGCTTCGTTAGTGATGTCTGTCAGACCTTGGAGGTTGATGCAAAAGAGTCGCGGAAGGAATTGATAAGGTATTCTCCACGCAGCGTTTCTGATTGGCTAAGAGCTGCAAGTTCACATCGATATTAATGGCTGTATAGGCGTCGCATCGTTGAAGACCGAAGTGTTGGATAAAGCGCAATGGCCCGTACACTCCCTGAGTTCTTAAAAATAAGCGACCGTCGTGTTCGCCGTTAAACGTTGGGGTTCACGCGTGCAGTTTGACTCTAGGACTTCGGCTCGCCCATGGAGAAGTTCTACAAGAGCCCTATCCACAAACTTGTGGGAAAAACAGTGGCATGTTCGCTTCAGCAGTGCCACGCGTGCCGGTGCTGTGATCACATTCGATGGTGACGAACTTGCTATCGCGCATAGAGATCGCTATGGAGTCGTCACATACGCGCAACTTGTTTTCCGGAAGTTCGTGTTGCTATCAACGGCTCGCTGGGTTGAAAACAATATCATCAGCTCCCGAAGGTGTATTACCGCACCATACTCTTGAAGAAAATCCATACCGGGAATCAGACCTTTTGAGCACTGTTGTAATACTGCAGAGGTGCTAGTGAAAGTAAAACCGCGGATTAAGCGGAAGTGCACACGCCACTCGGCGCCAGCCAGCCAGCCAGGCACACACGCATGCGCACACTCACGCACGCACGTACGCAGGCAGGCATGCAGCACTGTCCCATCGGCACAACTATTCGGCGCCTATGACGCCTTTCTTAAGCATTTCACCCCAAACAGCCGAGGGGAAAGCTTGTACCCATTGAAAGCCCGTGGGTACTCGGCGGTGCAGGGATCGAGCCATGGTACCTCCCGAATGGGAGACGGGTGCTCTATCACAAGGCCAGCGCTTCGGTCTTTCTCTACACTCTGCTAATGGCAGGAACCAATGACTAGAGCCAATCATGTTCTTAACGGCTGACGGCCTATATTAATTTAATGTCATGCCGTTCGGTTTGTGCAAAGCTCCAGGCACTTTTGAGCGCATGATTGACCCATTCTCCGGGGGCTCAAGTGAGAGATGTGCCTCTGCTAAATGTTACCTACACGATGCTGTTGTTATCCTTGAAATTGATGGCGCTGCCTACAGAGGGGGATCGGCCAAGGATTGGGGTGCAGAGAGATTATTGAGACGTATATAATTACATCGCCAAAATAAAATGATTGCCAGCGAAGAGAGAAGGAAACGAAAAGATGAAACACCGAAATAAAAATGAAAGATTATAACCGGTGCAGGAAATGAACACAGAGGTTTGTAGCCTTGCAGTGATTAAATAAAGTATATTAGCAAGGCAGATGTTTAGATTCCATTAGGAAGTTTTCAATGGCGGTAAAAACAGACCTGTGGCTGTACTAAGGTACAGTATAGTTCCAAACGACAATAAGATCTGGCTGCTCAAATTAAATGGAAGCTGATTTTCTGCTTCACGACATGATTTTCTGCTTCACGAATACCTGAGATACAGGCAGTCATCAGATGCTAATGGATTCGGTTTGCATGCTTAATAAGCTGCGTCTGCAAAACCACGCTGCTGTTATGTGCGCTGTAGCCGGGAGGATAGGTAACACGAGGCCATTGAGACTCCCAGGGTATCAGCAACCACACTGAATGTAACATTGCTGTGACTTTGTACCCGCACCATATCTACGAGGCTCAATGTGAAGGGAGCTATGGAAGAAATGTGTTTAAAATTGCAGAATCTATATTAGAAAAAAAGCAACAAGCATAAGGAATAAAAGTAACTGCAGCCCCTGCTCCTCTGCTCTTTTAGCCTCCCCCTTTAATCCCCCCATTTCCCTTCCACAGTGCATGGTAGCCAATCGGAATTATTTCTGGTTAACGTCCTTGCCCTCCGCCCTCTTTTCCTCCTACTACTCGCCGCCCCTGCTGAGTAAGGTGGGTCTAGTTTGCGGAATGCAAGCCCCCCGACCAGAAACTTCGCCTGGAAAATTGGGGTGAAATGCGGAAGTCGGAAAGAAAAAGTCCAGTCTAGAAGCCGACAGTATATTCCCATGCCTGTCTCATCATGACAGTGAGAGGAGTCAGTTGCTATCGTTATGCTGTTTGGAAGGCTTTGTAAATAATCCTCTAATATTCAATCTAAAATGCAAAGCAATAAATATTATATTACAAAGGTGAATTGTTTCTGGAAAGCGGGCTTTATTCAAGAAGGTTCAAGAAGCTCCCACCGACTCTGATGATGGTTTTTATGGAGCATGCAGATACACGGAAAATTCTTGCATGTTGACGTTCCAGTCGTGAAAAATGAAGATTTCACCAGGGAGGCGACCGTCTCAGCAGTTACACGCGCCGATATTGACGGTGCGCGGGATCTTCAGTGCAAAAGACGCCTTACAAACGACAGCGTCCATCCGGGACTGCATTTTTACTTAGGCAGACTGAAAGGATATGTGAACTAAATGAATCATGCTAACTAATGGAGATTTTTACATTTTCTCCTGCAACAAAATCAACATTGTAAGCTACTTTCCTCTCATTAACTGTTCCCAAATCTCTCATTTTTTTTGCATAACCCACGGTTATAACAATTATCCCAAGTAGCACAGCGTGTCTTTCTCCCCGTCTTCTCTTTATTATTATTACGGGGTGGCTGCTCCTGTCCTGACGGGGCCGGGACTGGTAGGTCACCACCGCTTGCGGCGGGGGCTAGTCTGCCACCGGATTTGTATCTGCTGTAGGCCGTCATTGCACCTGCCACCGCTTCGGTGGTGGACAACAGCTATTGCGACAAGCGTCTTTATCTCCCTCTTCTCTTTATTTCTTTCTTCTCTATTTTCTCTTCTGTCCACACAAGGCAGCGGAGGTGGCTCAGCTACAGAGACAGTAGCAGGCCCGTGCATTTTCTTTTCGTTATTCCTACAGTCGCACAACAACAACAACCACTAGCTATTATTCATACACAGCGCTGAAATAAATTTTCAGATCAACATTTAGGGGGTAATGTAGGCCACCCATCATTAATATAGTGTTGGGAATAATTTTTTTACGTTGATAAGTATAGAATGCAAGGTAAAGAAATAGGGCTCAATGTTTCACGTTTGATGGTTAATGAAACTTGGGCGGCCCCGAAAATGCCAGATTCAACCTAGGGAAACACATGAGCCAGCCCAAATCGGCTGGCTTCCGCAAAGCCCGCGCCGGTACAATTCGAGTATTGGAAGGATTAACCGACATGAAAATTAAAACGTTGATCAATGGGGCAGCACGCGTCTGTGCGAAAGTGGCCCCATTAGTGATTTTGGTATGCTGCTCACGTTCGGCTATCTGGACTGAATGCGGGAAACCCTATTTGATTTGCCCACACGGGTACAAATCGGGACCGATCTTGGCAAAATCGGGCAGCCCACGTGGGGCCCCTGTGGGCACGAGTTGCAAATCCCACATGGGGCCCGTATGGGCTGCCCCTTGGGCCCAGCGTGGGGCCCCACATGATAGCCCACCTTGTGCTGCTTGGGATTTGTTATAACAGTGATATTGTAGCGAGAGCTACATTGGCCCCAAAGTCGCATTTTCGCTGTGGCGGTGGCCACGCAGTGGTCGCAGCGCTCCTTGTTACATGCCCTGCCCATACCAATTCCTTTTTGGTTTTGACTAGGCTGTCATTACCTCGCGTTGGTCACCAGATCAAAATTGCTTTCTTAATATTTCACCAATCATTCTCATGGCTTTCTGCATTTTCGTTATCCCTTTTATTTAACCTCCACTTTTCTGCTTCATTCGCGAGTATGAGTAAGACAGCTGTTGTATTTTTCCTTCATGGCCATTGTTAAACTGCCATTCGTAGTCTGAGACTGCCTGCCAAATGCACTCCAGCCCCATTCTTATCCTCTTCGTTTCATTCCCCTGATCGAAATCTCTGGGTACCGTATACCTTTCCCAAGGAAAGGTACTTCTTTTCAATTTCCAACGCTTCACTACATATCGTAAACTGCTGCCTCTTTTCGAGGCTGTTGAACATTTAGCATGATAATCCTTCGATCCACCGCTATGCCTTTTGCTTCTCCGGGTTCGTCATCAAGCTTTGCAAGCCATCCCATCAGTTAGCAAATCGATGTGAACGGAGAACCGTTTATTACTATATATGATATTCTCTATTAGCTTTTACTCCTGGTTTTTCCTAATCGAGTTTTCTGAATACTTCCTGAATACGCCCGCAGAAGAGTACCGGAGAAATTTTGTCTCGTTCCCCGACACCTTTCCTCACGAGAATTGTATTGCTTTTTTTACGGAGGACTAAGGTTGCTGTGCAGCCACCACAGAACCCGTCAAGTACTTTGACATATGGCGCATCTATACCCCGATTTTGCACTATCGCAGTGCTATACCACAAAGAAACAAGCACATAAATTTCACAAGCTGTTTATTCAGTATAATATATATAATTATCAAAACACCATTTTGCTCCGTAACGGTGCAATCTCCATTTGACTAGGTTGAATCGTTCACCAAACCACAGGTCTTGTACACAATCTTTTTTTTTCTCGTTGCCGCAATACATATGTGTGACAATGTTTGGCATGCAGTGTACGGTTTCTCGTTCATAGTTTATATATTTTTGGCGCGTTTTCTTTCCTTCGAGGGGAAGAATATACAGCGGACAGAAAACTCAAAGGCGATACCACAGCTCCTGTAGTGTAGTACTAAACTGCGCACAGCTTTCTGCACAGTTCTGCGCTGACATCGGTGGGTCTAATACTCTCATTGAGCGTTCTTAAACACTATTTTTTTCCCAACAGACCAGAACATCACGAGCCCACACAGCGCGGCCATGCTTAGCAGTGCAGGTGGCGCCACCAGTCAAGATTACCCCAACCAAATGGCTCGATCCCATGCTCGGTCCGAATGAACTTTCTGCACGGGCTGATTAGTATGACCATTTAAAATAATTTTACGAACGGTCTCACACGTGGCGCCACTAGCTCCGGTTAGTTGGCAGCGATATCTTCATAGACACGCACTTCATCACCACAAAAACACGGGTGCATGCTTCCTACGCCGATGTAAACAAAGCGAGACAGCGAACCGGGAGCCTGGTTCCAGCATACGGGCTGGGTGCCACAAGGCGTGCGCAAAATAGCCGCGCCTCTTTCGGTGAGCCATAGTTAACTTCAAGCTGTACGCATTTTCTGGAGACTTTCTTTATACGTTAAGATAGTTCACTTTTTTTTTTTCGTCTGAGAAACGAGTAAATTGCAGATTTTCTACAGGTTGCCCCTATGACCTTAGAGGAAGCCGGTTGACATGCATTCTTTTGAGGCGTTCACAAGGTGAGCGAAAGCTGATCGCAAAGTATCCGCCGAGAAAATATGCGACTACAGCACCAGTACAGCGAACAGCGAAGAAGCTTAGACAGTAGCAGCACCAGCTATATGGTTGTTTGTGAGCAATCGTTCCTCGAGCAGGACCTGCTTGCAGAGAAAGAAAAGCTCAACTCTTCATCCTCAAGACAGTGTTGGGAAATCGATTTGTTGTGATAACACGTCCGGTAAGCAACAACGTAGTGTTACTTATTCCGCATACACTCATGCCTTGCTATACATATGATTTGCAAAGAAAATTTATAAGCGAACACCGCTGGATAGGCTGTCTTGAAGATAAATCAGCTTCATTTCTCTATAAGATGGTCTGGGTTGTTGTAGGTGCCCTTCAACAACAGACAGGTGCAAAACAACTAGAGAAACTGCTCAATCGACATAGGCAAAAGTCGCGATGTGAAGCTACCAGAAACACAGGGCGCTGTGATTGCTTCGAACATGGTGCCCTTAACGAGAGGAGTTGGAAGCAGTGCGACTTGACCTATGTGCCAGACACTGATTAATGTTAATTTTACACGAACATTATGCGTACTGCCGTTAAACCTAATGACGTATTTCAGAAAGTGATGCTTTCAGAGTGGCATAAATAAACATTTCGCACTCTGTATAAAGATTTGCGGCCATCAGGCGTTCACGAGCGAAGTATGTGAGGTGAGGCATGGTCACGTGTTGTATTCTCTATGATAATCAGCTGTAATCGCATCATTCCTTAGTTGGTTGTTTTGAACCTGTCTGTTTGCGGCAAGAACAGTGGTAACCTGTGACAGTTCTACGATACTAAACATCACAATGCGTGACATTCCTAAAATATAAATGTCCAAAAAAGAAAGTCTGAGCAAACACCAAGTCACTTTCAGATGCTCGAATGCATGGTTGTCTGCCAGTGACATCCAGACACACCGGCCGCCTGCAAACCTTTGAATGAATTTTTACCAATGTGTCTCCACAGAAACTGAACACTATATTGCACAAAACATTATGCAGAAAAACGTCAAGTATAAAGAAATGCAAAGCAGCAAAAGAACTCTCGAAGAGGAACTAAAAGATATATACAATTAAATAACTACGGAACAATGACTTTAGCATGTTGCTAACGTTACATTGGTCCGAACAGATAACAAAAGGAAACCCAAACCATCATGAAGGAAATATCTTAAATGAAGATGCCACTCTCACAGACAAATCAAACTGCAAGGGACCTTACCTGCTCAAGCTGAGCTTGCATAATTGCTCCGCGGGCTCTCAGTTCGGACACATGTAAAATGCGAAGTTGTTCGTAACCATTTACAAAGCTCCTAGATCATACCCCACATCTTAGCGATTGAGTGCACAGCAACAAATCACACATGAAAAAAACAACAAGAAACAACTTTCCTGGTGACACTTATGTACTGCGCGACATGAACACTTTGCACACTGACATAAGCGATGCACGTTGAGCTGTTGACGTTTAGTTGCGACCATTCGATTCTTTCGCCCTTTCTCGTAAGAGACAGCATACTCTAGCGTCTGTTAGCAGGCTTTAAATGCGCACTGGCTTTTTAGATCAGCAAGGGTAATGTTTCACGCAGCTTTTCATCCATCAGAAACTAGATAGACTGATGATGTGCAAGAACGCGGACTTATACCCATAAACACTGCCCCATTTGATCCCCTCCTCCCTCTTTCAGCTGTGAATACCGCTGAGCACTGGCGCTGGAGTGTCATGTCAAACCGACGGGTGAAACCTGTACGTAATACGTAAAGAACTTCTCATTTAGTCATCGACACTTTTTTGACAGCCTATTCTAAATTGCTCGTGGCGTATCAAGCCGCACAGAATTATTGTATGAAGCACTTTTCTCGAAGCACTCACTACAGGTTACCGGATTAGCGGGCATTTAATTACGGCTCCGTTGTGTAGCTGTCCAGAATAAATTTTGGTGGAGATTTTAGACTAACAGCTATCGCTAAGCTGCTAGTTACGCCGTGCTTACAAACCTAATCCAGCAAGCTTTGAAACTCCAAAGGACGTCCTGTGGACGTCGTAAAAGTTCGTAGGACGTCCGATGGAGTTTCAGTACCCCCTCCGAAAAGCCACCACCATAGCAGGCAGTATAAATTTATAAAAAAAGGTTCAGTTACACAAATAATGAAACAGAATCATCAATCCACTCATAGTTTCGACACGGAAAGTCAGAAAACCGTCATCAGAAGTGTCGCGAAGACAAGTCCTCTCATCGATCTACCATGCTTCTCTCACTGAAGACATAGTGCCACGTCAGAAGACAAAAGTCTGGCGACAGTTCCAGTCTCGAAACGGTGGTCAACGGATTGAGGTTTTTTTCCCTTCCTTTACTGATATTTGCCTTTAAAAAAACCCATTTCCTCCCTTCTGTTGTCAGCAAAAACATTAGTGACTTTGTAATGAGCCTTTACTTAGCGACTGTGCTACCTGCGCATGAAAACCTGCCAACAGCAGCTAAAGCTAAGCTGTGCTTAAATACTCTGCGCTTCGCAGACACGACTCCTCTGTACGTGAGTATCGAGTTCACCTCTGGGAATCCCAAGATGTCCATTTTAACTACAACAGGGATGGTACTTAATGCGCGGGGGGAGATAATACATGCTCAAGTCTAATTATCATTTCTGTGCATTTCCATTCGTATATTTACAGGAAAAGTAATAACTACTTCAGTAACTGCGCGCGAATAGTGAACACAGTGATTTTTTGTAGTTCATTTTTCATCCCTAAGAAAAGCTCATTTCCTCAATAGTGCACATGCACGCACGTTAGGTTGCAGCATCGTCACGTCGAATGGAATTATATTTCGACGTCCACAGCTTGACGAAAGCAACTCTCGTGTACAATCGTGCACATCGTTGTGTATATTCCATAGCTACTTTTCCGCTGTGTTTCCACGTACAAAATACACGGAAAGTGATCGCAATGAGAGCCAAAATACACGTGCATGCACACAAAGCATAGCCAAGCCAAGCACAGTAAAGACCTGGGTTTCCCCCCATTCTCGGGTTTCCAGACAGTGTTCTTTTGCTCGTAAGCTCAGTGCTCAAGGATACATTAATAAATATATATACAAGAACTAAAACAGCTTTATACAAGCACTGCTATCAACTTTCCTCGAAGACAGAAGGGAAGAGGTCCTTATAATGTCAAAATACAGATGTCGGTATAACTGAGGTGCTACGCTGTGCGAGAGTAACACCAATGAGTACTGTGACGAAAAAGTAATAAGTACATGCTCAGGAAGGTTGAAGAGCGAAGCAAACAACTTTCACGGTAACAGACTCGTGCAGCAAAGGCTCAGTGAGCGCGCCTTCAAACGACTTTCATGGTTGCTTTTCGCCCACCACGTGAAGACGTCTATCGGGAAACGCCTTAAGTACGCGCTGTATCTAAAGCTAGCGCGCCAGTCTTGCGTGTTCGAATGATGCACTTCAAACAACGACATAGATAAGAAAATACAGCAGCTTTGAAAACTTGACAACGATTCCGGTGTGTGACGTTTACCGTACGTCCTTAGCTCGAGTTGATACATGGAAGAATCGAAACTTGGAATCGAGACTGGAACAGATAATGTACCTTCAATGGATCCTGTGACGTAAAAACACGAAGAAAAACAGAAAACAGAAAAATCCGCCACAAGAATATGAGCCACGAATAAAAAGACGTCAAAAAAGTCAGAAGTGACACGGTTAAAATGAAGTGTAAGTTGTTTTAAAATTGTTTAACGCATACGTTGAACACATCTCCTGGAAGCCTATATTTACACATGCCTACAAAATGGTGAACGTTTTCCCAGAAGCAGTTTTTCCTTCGAGTTATTTTGCAAACAGGAAATAACGCAAAGAGCAAACGAATTTAACATTACAGTACTTAGAATATCACATAGTTTCTCGCAAACTAAGAACCACAGGTCCCAATTTACTGAAATTTTCCTTCATGCTAGCTAGTGCTGGAACTATTCCAAATTCCAAACGGCACTAGGCTTCAACGTCAGAGTTTGAACACCCACGAGTACAGTAATCACACATGGATATTTTAAAACTGAAAACAAAAGTTGAGTCTCACAACCCTAGACCGTATATATGCTGCGGCACTGGAATGCATAATTCCTCAAGCTTAAAACGTCCCACAATGTGAAGAAGCAATTGGCATGCAGTTTTTTTTTCTTCCGTGAATTATAAATGTTATGTTGATATGCTCGGAGATAAAAAATGGGTACTACACAGGTCCTTTCATCGTCATGCAGCACCGTATTTATGAATTGAGCAAGAAATCATTCGTAAATTTTTCTTGTATGCGGCGCTGGCACGTAGACACTGTCAGTGCATCGTCATCCCGTGAATCGCAATACATGGTTGTGCTGCTCACCGTCGATGTAATGCGCGGTTATTTCGAGGTATCGACATCATTACATAATGGCGCAGCCGACAGGACTCGAAGGGGGTCCAAACCGATTTCTAACCCATCAGTTTGCGACCCCCGATACCCGCCTTTGGAACAACTGACGTGCAAACTACGTGCGTACAGCACTGACTTGGAAAAAAGTGCGGTTTTCGATCTCATACACTAAGCTAAACGTGCGCTAGCATTTCCAAAGGCGGAAAAAAGAAATACCCAAATGAAGCTGCGACACCTTTTTGAAAAATATTACGCTTACATTGCGAAATGTACGCATTGAGTATTTAGATCACGGAAATGACCGAGACATTAGGCTGAAATAAGTATACGTGATTTCGTACCACATTTTCACACATATTATTTGGTTCCGTTGCTTTGAGCATAAAAGCCGAATAAATCTATGGGTATAGTGATGATGCTGCAGGGCTCAAGGTGTATTATATGCGGAAGTTATTAGTCGACCATAGGTTTGCCGTATTAAAATATCTTTTTTGCTCACTATGCCTCGTATGGATCCCGGGCGGGAAAGTAAAACAATGTTTTACTTTCCCTATGCCAAGCAATAATACAGTGAAGTCTTGGCACAGTTTTTTCAGTATTAAAAGGGAACCTGATAAGAAAAAAGATCAATAACCAGAAATCGCGTGGCATTCGCTGTAAAATTCGTATAAAATTGACATCTGCTCATTGTTACAAGTTCCTTGGAGGTCTTTACAGAACTCATCATACATTAAAGAAGAATGAAATTGACCTTCAAGGATATTCTGTGCATCGAACGTTAAACCAATTGCGCCTCTTCCCTTCAGACTGCATTGTAATGAGCCCAAGTAGTGATAGCTTAATTCATTGAAAGCAATGGTTGCCTCTGTCCAGATTTTTTCCCTTAAACAGTGGCCTGTATCTACTGCACACTCTGTAGACAGAGGTACTTCCATTTAATTTTGTAAACATTTTGTTTAAGTTATAAAATTTAAGCTACAGAAACTCAGAGGTGTGGTCATTTTACGTCCAGCTCTTCAAAGCTCGTATAAATACCGTGTAAATAATATAACAACACTAATGCAAAACCAGAGCATCCAGTATCAAAAACGTTTTCACATAACGCAGAAATACTGCATGAATTTCTACACTACATATGTGCAGCAAACGCGAATTCCTGCGATTTTGATAGAACACGAATTAAGATTACTTCATTAAATTGAATTCCATTTTCTATCGCATATTTGTGAAAATGATGTAGCCAGCACACTTTTTGGCACTGTCATCGATCCATGGATTTCTGCTCTGCCGTCAAGATCGATGTGGTATGACGAGTACATAATTTATGGCGTCAATATAGTACTGAGGTTGTTTGCGAAAATGCATAAAACTACCACATACATAAGACTACAAGTAAACTGTAGCTAATTACTACTTACAAGAAGACATGTTTGGTGCCGAAAACAATCTACACGCATATACCATATTATAAATGCCCTCTAAGAGGTCATCCTTGCCCACACTTGCACAACCATAAATTCTGAAATTAATATTTAACATATCTACCAACATTTCTAATCACTGCAGTAACCTTTTTTTTTTTTTTGCTCGAAGCTAGAGTTTGAACTTGTCAAGACTGTTGGAACTTCACCGGTGAACATGACGCCACACAACCAATAATTTCTGTAATCTACGCACCTTATAAAGCGTTATCCCCGCGACCTCACAACAAGTAAAATAAATTTTCACGATTAACTTCGTTCAATCTTACATGAAATACTGTAATTTCCAGCTTCCATGATTCCACGAAAGACTGCATAAAAGCTGTGACAAATTGGAGTAATGCTTGATAGTCGGAACTTAAAAAAAAAATTTAAAATATCGCATCTCATTCTCATGGGCACCGGTGTTTAAATATCTAGTATGGTGCACCTGCCTTCAAGTAAAAATATTGTAAACCTATAACCAGACATGCATTCACTGCCTTTGCTGTGGTAACATCACAGCGAGTAGCAGCCGGCAGTCAATGCACCAGTAGCAACATTAAACCTTCTCGTTAAGATTTGTGAAGGAATGTCCTCGGAAGATACCACTGAATGAATCAAATTTGCACACAAGGACAAAATCTTATCGAAAGAAGATAGGCGAAGCCCCGAGAGAAATCAGAACAGCACTGACAACATTCTGGCTTGAAAGAAATGATGCAAGGTGTCGCCACTAGTACTTATGACTTCCAGTTGCTTTCGTATGATGGTATCATGGCAAAAAGTATTCGTGTGGATCACTTGCACCGACGTCATAGAGCTTCCACTTAGGAGACTACGAGCATGGTACTAATGTGAGGGCGCTTTTCCAGTCCACATATCACCACTGCTCGGACGTGCACCGTCATGGCCCCTGTGACGTTGATCGCAAGCCATCTATTGACCATATTACGCGATCCAAGCACTCCTGTTTAAAAACGTTTTCGTTTGTAAAAGAAACCCAGGCGAACTTCACGTGTTCATATGCCAGCACTCTTGGCCCAGAAGCACTTGGCAGAAAAGTTGAGCTACCAAGAGCTGCTGACATTCGCACTCGTAGATTTCGGTGCTAAAGTGTACCTTCATGCAAGTAACTTAAGGGTCAGGCATAATATGAAGAGGCAGCACAGAGCTCTTCTACAAACTGTTACTGCTGCAGTAGCATGAGAAATAAAACAGGGAAGAGAGGGCAAATGGGCCAGGTTGTTCTGGTGACAAACCCATTGAATAACCCCTAGAGGTTTCTCTCATTATTGCCTAAATTAAGATCCGAA
This sequence comes from Amblyomma maculatum, assembly GCF_055883805.1. Classification (NCBI taxonomy): domain Eukaryota; kingdom Metazoa; phylum Arthropoda; class Arachnida; order Ixodida; family Ixodidae; genus Amblyomma; species Amblyomma maculatum. The sequence goes on from NC_139354.1 coordinate 19,441,749, forward strand.
AAGGAAATGACCAAACTTTTTACTAGGATGCTAAACTTGATAGTTTCTGGGAGAGCAGTGGACAGGTGAAGATTTAAACAACTTTTTCGATGGTAGAAAGTTGCAAAGTAGTTGAACCCTAGGATGGCCTGAAAAGCATATTTTGTTCTTCTGGCAAAAAAACTATTTAGTTATGCCATATGCATGCATGGAAAAGATTACAATCTTTTGTCATGCTTGAAAATTGGGATATTCTTTTCTATGCGTGCACCACATCAGTTAAAACAAAAGAACAAAATGTACGACAAATTCTTTAGGGAGTGAAACAGAAGTTGTGGCCCCGCATTAAGGAAATAAAAACTTCCGTCTATTAAAACCTGGTAAAAGATGAAGGCTTTGCAGAAAAATATACTCATGTGCAATTTAAGAAACTGAAAACATTAAGCGACACTGTGTAGTAGAGCATTTTTCACAATTGTGGAAGGTCATGGTAGGGCAGTGAGAGTTTTATGCGCCTTTACATCGCCTCATTTTTGAACTTCCGGGGGCCTGACACGTATGAGCAGCCCCTACTGAAATGCCTGTAGTTAGTGAACACATGGTGTATAGAGAGCTTTTCATGCATATCGCACTAAATTCCAACAGTTATTTCTTTTGTCTTTGTAGAACAGCAGTTGACACGCATCGTCCACAAGGTGCATTGTTGTTGAATCTGTGACCTATTTATGAGAAGATTGCTGTGCACTCTGTTTTAAGTGACCTTAAAGACGATGGCACAGTACCTGCTATACTGCGTTGAGTTCCTTTTGGGAAGCATTAGGCAGGGTGTTTCCTTTTTGTTGTACTGTTGAAGAACAACATTGTGAACAAGTTGTGAGTTTACGCGAACAGGTTCACATAAACCGTTTGTGTAGCGTCAGATGCAATGGCTATTCGGGCTCATCTTGATCTGTGTATGCCTCTGCACAACAGCAAAGGGCCGAATTCCATTTCCCCTTCTGCAGGACGCAGCACGTGTTTCTCTGCAAAGGCTGTATACAACAGCAGCAATAAAATCTTTAAATTGTTCTTGCTTTGAGTGCGCTCTTTTCTGTACAAACAACGACAATATCGTAAGTAAGCCGAAGTCTTAAGATGCTGACTAAGCTTTACAGCATCGCAGCGACATCAAAGCCAGAATATTTTGTTTTTCTTTTTAGGCGACATCAAATCGCAAACCAATGCAAAGTATTAATAAATGTCTAGCGAGTTTGCTGTATACCCCCAAGCCGCGTGTCCCGATGTTAAACAAAGTCTTCGCCAACCAGCAGTGGCGGTGGTGGCTTGTAGAGGATGCTGACTGGCCGGGTAGCCAGTGGAGCTGGCTGTGACTGCGGCTGCGGCTGTGGATGCGATCCTTGCAGAGCTGTAGCTTCCTGGCTACCGCCATCCTGAGCGCCATTCACTTCAACGCAACTTTGAGGAGTGTGCCACATTCTTTCTGTGGGCTTCCGCTTCATCTGGAGCACATTGGTGTAGTCTTTGATGAGGCCAGCGATTTGAAGGGCCTGAAGATAGCAAAAGGAGGCAAGCAAAAAATTCACATAATTTGTCTTCAGCAGAGAATTAAGACCAGCAGAAACGAAAGTTATACATGACCACAATAGGCCAAGAATTTAATTATGATGCAACAGTACAAAATCACGGTAGTGCGTTTTTCATGGAATTGCTTGACATAAGTATGCCACTGTCTCCTCCTCCTGTACATACTATATGTTGTGGAATTTGCGGTCAGGAAATGGAAAGAATAATAAGCTGAGAAGCTGGCAGCAACTAACTTGGCGATTTTTTACCCTATTTCTGCAACATGTGAAAATAATGAAGCAAAAAATAATGCGAATTTCTTCACAGGTTTTGAAGGAGCCAGACACGTAGTATAACCTATCCGCTACACCCACATCCCTGTCGTGTCTGAAAAGCTGATGCTGATTTATACGACCTGCATATCAAATTGAATGATGGGCTAGCCCCCATTAACCTTCCGCTAGAAAGCCCATTAGTTATCCTCTGATGGATACAGAAACAAACCATCAGCAATGATTTAAAGAACCGCTTCAAGAGTGCTCCGAGGCACAGCAGAATCTCGTTAATTTGGCCTTAGAGGGACGAGTAACAACATTCAGTATATTTGAATGTCCTACCCAGTCGGAAAAAACTACAGAAAATTTTCTGATGTTACGACAGAATTTCTGTGCGGTTTTTGACAGGAAACCTGTTGTGACAACAGATCATTCTGTAGTAACATCAGAAATTTCTGTAGTTACAACAAAAAAGCGCTACAGAACTACAGACAACAGAAATATACTACAGAAAAGCTATAGAGCTACAGAAAAATCTGATGGTTACGACAGAACTACAGGATATTTTGTCGTATTTTTGACAGTTCTGTAGTTTTTTTCGACTAATGAGCCTACAAAACTGTCGAAAACCGTTAGAATCACAGTAATTGTATCTAATGAACGCATGAAGTACGGGTCTCAATGCATTTGAGATGAAAACTAATCTTTAACGACGTTAAGTAATGCCGAAAGTTGGGCGAGTTGGTGAGCGTTCATGATGGAAAATAGCGCAAAAAGTACACGAAGGACACGCTTGTCCACGCTTGTCCGTGTCGTCCTTCCGTCCTTCGTGTACTTTTTGCGCTATTTTCCATCATGAACTTCAACGACGACATCTCGCGGCTTCGTCAAGTGTTTTGCTTTGCACGCGCTGTCAGGATTGTCGAATAGTTGCTTTCAACCGTCTCTGCAGCCCTTTTCTTCACTGCACTAATATGCGTGGAAGCATCACCAAAACGCGATGGTTCTGCTTACTCGAAGAGCGGAGGAAACAGGGTAAATGAAAGCGAGATAAATATGCGCAGGCGTTAAGAATGGCGTGACGTCAACCCAAATTAAAGTTAAAAGACAGTGACGCGGAAAGTAGTGTCCGAAATGGCGCGACTAGCTGATGCGAGCACCCGTTGGCAGTGGTGGGATGCGAAACGGAAACTATATATACCGCTGGGCTTTTATTTCGGACAATGAGCGACTTCCGTTTGTCATCGCTCGTAGCACGCACGTCTGAGGTGCACGTGAACAACTGTTCGATCGCTGAGTCGTACGTCGATGTGACCAGCCGTCCGAATTAACCACTGCGATCCAGTCCTTGTCCGAACTAACGAGCATTTATTTATTATACTGTGGACAAAGAAACCCTGAGTTGCTCTCAAGGATTGAGGCTGTTGTGCGGGAAGAGTTCAGTATTTTCATACACGCATAGGCAGCACTTGCCTGGCAAAGTTATCGCGCCCTTGCTATGCATAAAATCCCGTGTGCTGCCATTATAGAACCTTATCTATGTGTCAAATAAATTTTCGAAGGCACTAATGCGCGTATCTTGCTGAGTTATTGCGGCAAATGATGGTTCCGACGTACGGCATACCTGATTGGTAGTGAAAATGTACTTGGCACCCTTCTTGCCGCCTCCTGTGACGATCATGAGGCTGTTGAGGGATGGACTGTAGTTCACAATGCTCTCGTAGTCACACGCACACAACACATTCTGGAAGAGGGAAAGATGACAAAACAAAGTGCCTATCAGAACTGCACCCGTGGAAATAATGTTCTGGCACGAAATAATGCTCAAAGTTGCACGTCTTTTACAGACGTGTAACTCTCGAGCAATTCCCGCGTTCATTGAAGTTGAATAAAAGGCGTGCCTAAGTTATTCCCCCGTTTGCTCAGCACGAAAAGTTGTCCTCTTGAGCTGAGACTCTCAACAGAGCGAAAACATTCACATTTCGTGGCCGGAGTTGCTGAACTCCCGACGTTGAGCATGTCACAACACCGCGCGCTGTTTTTCCGTCAGCCGCGCGCAACTGTTCTTAAGTTATAATGCTTTTCCCGTTATTATCATGGAGTTCATGCACCAATCTCCAGACGTCACCACATAACACAAGCTGCCCATTTCATCACAGAGTGAGTGTTGATACTTCCCCCCAACCAATTTTCGAGTAGCCGGCATTAGTGCCAGTCAAATCTGAGCACTTTCATTGCAAAAAATGCCCACGGTGTGTCGTCAATTTTACGCTGTTATCGGTCCTCAGTAGAGCCTCACTTCTGGGGAAATCCGCTCCTCTTAAATACTTGAAACGCAGTCTATTTCGTTTTGGCCAACAACGCATTTAGGGCTTACAGATCCTTGGAAGAAACAGAGCACAAAGTTAAGCTGAGATATACCACGTTCTAATAAAAAATGCAACGAACAAAGAAAAATGAAATACCAAGCATCACCACTCCAGTTGCTTTTCACAAGAAAACTTTACTGACGTCACGCGGTGTCAGTTGAGTCCCTCGCCTTTTATTTATACTCACCAATCATGGAGTTCTAAGCGCAGCCGATGTCGAAAACATTTCATGTTACCCCGCATTTTTCTGCAAAAATACATCTTTCGTTACCCAATAAACGTCAGCAGAGCCACAGGTAGTCGAACGGTCGAATCATATGAAGAACTAAAATGAGCTGGAATTCTCATTATCCAGTGGTTTTATTGAAAACAACTAAAATAACGAAGGAAAACATATGTGCTAGTCACGGCATCTACCATCGAGCTCGGAGGCACCTGGGCTGCGGTGGCGGAAACAAAGAAACAGTGAGTAGGCAGTAAGAGAAAATAAAAGAAAGGAGCAATAGGGAGGCAGCATAGCGTAAGGGTACGGTAACAATAATAAAAATAATAAAAAGGATATAAAAATTTGGAGGACGCTTAAGCTTCGCCTTCAAGAGTGGAACGCGATAGCGTTATTACATCGCAGGGGACACTTTCCCAGCAGAAGCGCTACGGCGCAGCGATCACGTCAGAGGCGTCCGGCATCAGACGCTGCACCTAGCAATCGCGCTGTGAGCGGAAAGAGGAGCCGCGTCGCCTAAACACCACTGGTCGAGTGACGCACGCTAGATGCTGGAAGGGGAGAGAGCGAGAAAACGTATTAAACGCAAGGGTATTGGGGCATCCTCGCACCGGTACCCGCGCGGCCCGAAGTGGAGAAGCGGGTGAGCGAAGATAGTGATCTAAAGAAAGGAAAGACGCTTGATTTTACAACCCGTGAGGGTGCACGGCGAAACGTCAGGGGCGAGTGGCGCGCCACGTGTCGGGGCAGCGCCGCACATGGAAGTTGCTTTTTATTTATGAAATGCATGCCGGGATTTATCGCTCACGGCCAACGACGCCGACGACACCGGCTTTTCAGCGACACGAGCTCCTTAACGCTACCGCGTTAAAATCACGACGCCCCGCCCGTGACTGTCTTAGCACTGCACAGCTCGTCAATGCTGGCGGACATATCCGCTAGTCGCATAATGGAATTCTCCTTTAAGTTAGCTTTATATCTTGAGGTAACAGCGCAGAACGTGGACGGGAGCAAAGATTAGAAGACGACACAACGAGCGCAACGACACAAAGTCAGCGCTCGTTGTGTCTTCTAATTTTGTGCTCCCGTCCACGTTCCGCGCTATTACCTCAAGATGCATAACCAACATGCCCAAGCTGCTATTCTAGTTAGCTTTATAGTCGAGGAATTACGACAAACATCATTTTTCAGGGATTGACTATACGCTCATTCAGACTGCGTTTCTTGGCCAATGAAAAATCATGATGCGTACCCGTGTGCGCAGTTCGAGCAGATGCACGCCGGTCTGGTCAACGGCGAACCACAGCGTCTTGGGCCAGGACGATGTGTAGGATTGCTGGAAAGAAACACGCAGTTGTAGAACTTTAGAACAGTGACGCACACACACAAAAATTGTCAGTAAGTTTGCTAAACAGCAAGCGTCAAGCGGTCAGGAATACATTCGCTTTCCAGACCGCGACATTTTTGCAGCGACATCTGCTCAAATGGGACAGTTTACTGCCGGAGACGGGCATAAAAATAATATAATATAAAATATAAAATGGGCGCATTCTTGAAGATATAGCGCGGTCAAAACCCGCGGTTTTTACAGGAACTTATATTTTGAACTGGCCAAGAAAGTCAAGCTAGGGCCGATGGTTGCGTCATGCGGTGTTAAAACTTCGCGGCTTTCTATATATCGAGAGTTACGTAAAGTGAAATACACCACGCTCATTATTAGATCTGACTGTAACAGATACAATAACTCTTGTTCGGAAATGAGAAATTTCATTTTCCTCTTGCAAATGGTCTTGAACATTCAAAGCCTGTTTAAAAATCAGCCCTTGAACTGATTTGAAAGGGCAGCCATTAGGCTGACAATGATGCTGTTATCGCTAGCGTCGTACTCGAAAAAACAAAACAATCGATGGTATTTCTGAAACATATATAAGTAACCCTCTTACTTCACTGACCGTGTTCAAGTCATATCTTTGTGCACTGTTTAAATAAATATTTACGCGTCTGGGTTAAAGTCAAGGCTCATTATCGGTACTGCTGGCCGCCTCGGTTGTGCCGTAGTTGTGTCCATATCAGGGTTTGCAGCCACGGACTCTATGAAAAGACTACACTTCAATATATTAAACTGCCGTGCCATGTTTCCAAGGCTACAGCCCGATATCAGTTTATTTGGATTTTTGTATAATATATTTATTGTTTATATGTCGTAGTTGTTGGCATTATACATAACGTCCTGACAACGCACCATGCTTATTGACCAGGATGCCACTCACTGGTGCGAATGGTGCGAAGTCGGAAAATACACCAGAATAGAATAAAAATATAAGGAAATGCTTTGTTCTGTCGAATAATTTTTTTTCTGTCGTGCCCTGCAGTACAGCAGATACAAAAAGGAACTGCACTAGAAAAATTCTGTTGTTACTGCAATTTAATTAAAATTACAGGGGCATTATAGTAATGGCGACACAAAATTTGTTTTTGACAAGGAATTCGTAGTTGGAAACGATAAAAACTATCAGAATTAACGTTCTGTGTATTTTCACCAAGAAATCGAATTGAAAATTAGGGACACACTTAAGCTTCGTATTTAAGGGTATTAACACGATAGCGTTAACGATCAGAACTCCATTCGCTGTTCCTAGTTCTCGTATTTGCTCGATTAAATAATTTCTTAATTTGTGCTTCAAAAGCAAGGGGCCATAAAGAAAAGTTTTGAAGCGGTCATTTAATTGCGGGAACTTAATCTACACGTTGTCAACGTTATTATAAATTTTAAATTATTGCCCTGTAAGGCGGATTGTGCGGTTCAAATCAGAAAAAACTAACTCAACGCAGAGAGTGGGAGGAGTCACTCAATGCGCGGAGTGCGTTTCAGCGAATCGCGTGGAGGCTTGTCACTGTGCCGTCGGCGAAATACTACGCGGTGTGATCTTGTGAACGTAGTGTGCTTGTGTCGGGATTGTTGTTGCGGAGACATGCGCTTTCTGAACCACAACTAAGTAAAAAAAACTACAGAACCGGGACAAAAATACGACAAAATATTCTGGAGTTCTGACGTTTATGGCAAAATTTCTGTTGTAAACATCAGAATTTCCTATCGTTCTGTAGTAACTGCCAGTGGCACTCTATATAGTTCTGTAATACTTTTCTGTTGTAACTACGGAAAATTCTGGTGTTACTACAGAATTCCTGTTGTCACAACAATTAACTATCAAAAACTTCACAGAAATTCTGTCGTGGCAACAGAAAAGTTTTGTAGTTTGACTGAGAAATCTGCAGTGTTTTTATCAAAATATTATTTGTATCTTATAAAAAATCGCCAACCAAGATTACTTTGGGTGTTTCAAGGATTACAGCATTTACACTGATCACCATAATGTAAAGAGGGTGGGCCTCGCGAAAGCCGTGTACGGGCGTATTTTTATTGCGAAATCAATACTACTCTAGGTTTCGAGCCTTCAGTGCAGCGCGGCCGGTAGCCACGTCTTACCCACGTGACGCTGTGACGTCACACCCCACGTGACACTAGGGTGTGGGCTGGCAGGAGCTGCCAACTTGAGTCTCTAGTTTCACATGGGACGGTTATGCCAGAATCAGCCTGCTAGGACACTGGCATTCACATTACCCCTATAGGCCACTAAGGCACGTTCATACGGCTTGGTTAAAGCAGGGCTTTATATGTGGACCGAGGAAGAAGAAAAAGAGAAGAAGAAGAACGCTCGGTCACCCGCAGCTAATGCTTTCGCTCAATATTTGGTTCAGCAATGTTGAACCTTTGTAATTTTATTATTGCCATGGGCTTAATTTACAATTGCCGTATCTGCAACTAAGAATCTTTTTCAGAAATATCTTAAGCAACCATTTAGGACCACTTACATGCTGTGAATATTGCAACAATTCGCCCTTGTTTCAACTTATTCCAACCCAAGTAGCACACAATATGGAGTCCCTGGGGCCCATATGGGTAAATTGGGCTAGGGCAAAAGCTATGATACCCATGAGGCATTCTTTAAGGATCAAATGCGAAAGCCTAATTTGGGCTTGCCCCCTGTTCATTCCATTTGGGCATAATATAGACGTAGCAAGTGGCGGGGCTGGAAACCGTTCGTACCTGCTTCCTGCCCACATCGGTCACTTGAAGAGCATTTAGGGAAGATGCGATGCAAATGTGGGCCTTAAGCAGATAGAAGATGGGATAGCTTAAATGGGGCTGCACACTCAAAAGGCGAATAAATCCCGCATGGGCTATGGGGGGCTGAGAATCCACTTTGACCACACGGTGCTTGTTTTGGGTACTTTTGGGCAAATACAACATATAATAGAGTTCTATGCCATAAAATAAGATGAGTCCAACTGGGCTGCCCATGAAAGGCCATAGTTGATGCGAAATTGGCTATAGCCGGGCTTAACAGACCGGGCCTCCTCCATCCTATTTTTAAGCGTGCCAATTTATTTATGGTATGAAGGAGCACTGAACAAAGGTAAAGGGGGGCAGCCTCGGTTCGCAGGTCGAGCCAACGCTCCGAGAAGTGGACATGTCCATCTGGGCAAAACGATCATCACTGCTGCTTTGCCCAGACGAAGACTTGCCAAAACGTTGGCTCGACCTGTGAACTGAGGCCTCCCTCATTTACCCTTGTTCTGTTCTCCTTCATAGCGTGTAAGCAATCTTTTTGCTCTCGTTCTACCTGGATCCATTCTATTTTATACGAGCCGGTAATTGCCCTTTCTGCAGGTGTCACATAACAGTTCTAAACATATTTATGCAATTACTAAAGACTATATTTTTGACTGGTACTCATGCAGTATTGGCAAAAAATATGCAGCAGTAACTGTTCCGCCTTATGAGTACGCACTGCACTACTTCCGAATTTTAACTGCAGCATTGGTTGGACACAGAGCACCAAAATCAAATTTTTATACTAACAATTAGGGGCAATGTGGGCCAGCCCATATTATAGTGTTGGGAATGAACTTATCTTATGTTGCTCAGTACCAGGTAAAGAAACAGTGCTCAATGTCTCACACTAGATGGTTAATGGGACCTGGCCAGCCCCGAAAATGCCAACTTCCACCCAACACATGGGCCAGCCCAAACCGATCTGGCATCCATAGAGCCCGGCGCCGGTACTAGTCGGGTAGAGGAGGGGTTAGCCGGTACAAGCATAAAACGTTGATCAATGGTGCGGCAGCCGCCTATACAAACGTAGGGCCCATTAGTTTTTGGTATCCTGTTCTCATTTGGCCTTCTGGGACGAATGTGGACAGCCTTTTTTTTGGCTACCCACATCATCATCATCATCATCATCAGCCTGATTACACCCACTGCAGGGCGAAGGCCTCTCCCATATTTCTCCACTTAACCCGGTTCTGTGCTAGCTGCATCCATTTGACCCCTGCGAACTTCTTGATCTCAGCCGCCCACCTAACTTTCTGCCGCCCCCTGCTACGCTTTCGTTCCCTTGGAATCCAGTTTGTTACCCTCAGCGACCATCGGTTATCCTCTCTTCGCACTACATGTCCTGCCCATGTCCATTTCTTCTTCTTAATTTCTACTAGAATGTCGGTAACTTGAGTTATTTCTCTGACTCACTCTGCACGCTTTCTATCTCTTAATGTTACCCCTGCCATTTTTCGTTCCATAGCCCTCTGGGTTGTCCTCAACTTAAGTAGAACTCTCTTGCTTAGCCTCCACGTTTCAGCCCCATAGGTGAGTACAGGCAAGATGCAACTGTTGTATACTTTCCTCTTGAGCGATACCGGTAAGCTGCTAGTCATAATCTGCGAGTGCTTGCCAAATGCGCTCCATCCCAATCGTATTCTTCTTGTTATTTCCTTTTCGCGGTCCGGATCTGCGGTTACTACCTGTCCTAAGTAGACATATTCGCCTACTACTTCCAGTATTTCGCTACCTAATGTAAACTGCTGTTCTTTCCCGAGGCTGTTGAACATTACCTTAGTCTTCTGCATATTGATTTTCAAGCCTACCTTCCTACTTTTCCTGTCTAGGTCATCAATCATTATTTGCAGTTCATCCCCCGAGTTGCTTAGCAAGGCAATGTCATCAGCAAATCGCAGATTACTGAGGTATTCTCCATCTACCCTTATCCCTAACTGCTCCCACTCCAAGTCTCTGAATACTTCCTCTAAACAAGCTGTGAATAGTACTGGGGAGATTGTGTCTCCTTGCCTAACACCTTTCTTTATGGGAATTTTGTTACTTTCTTTATGCAGAACTATGGTTGCTGTGCAGCCACTATATATATCTTCCAGCACTTTCACCCCCTGATTTCGCAATGCCTGCATCACCGCCGAGGTTTCAACTGAGTCAAATGCTTTTTCGTAATCAATGAATGCTATGTATAAGGGCTGGTCATATTCCGAGCATTTTTCTATCACCTGATTGATGGTATGGATATGATCGATAGTAGAGTACCGTTTCCGAAACCCTGCTTCATCCTTTGCTTGATTGCAGTCTAAGGTTGTCCTGATTCTATTAGCGATTACCTTAGTAAATACCTTATACGTAACAGACAGTAAGCTGATTGGTCTGTAATTTTTAAGGTCCTTAGAGTCCCCTTTCTTGTGAATGAGGATAATGTTTGCATTCTTCCATGGTTCCGGTACCGTCGATTACACCAGGCACTGCGTATACAGGGTGACCAGGTTTTCTAGCACGATATCCCCCCCGTCCTTCAGCAAATCTGTAGTTATCTGATCCTCTCCAGCTGATTTCCCCCTTTTCATAGTTCTAGTGCTCGTCCTTCGTCACTGGTGGAACGGCTGACTGTTTTTCCCTACCGCCAATCTCATTACGGTCCTGACTACTTTGGCTACTGTAGAGATCTGTATAGAACTCCTCGGCTACTTTGACTATCTTTTCTATATTAGTGATGACGTTGCCCGCCTTGTCCCTTATCGCATACATCTGGTTTTTGCCTATGCCCAATTTCTTCTTTACCGCTTTAAGGCTTCCCCCGTTCTTTACAGCATGCTCAATTTTCTCCATGTTATACTTTCCTTATATCGGCCACCTTGCGCTTATTGATTAGCTTTGATATCTCGGCCAATTCGATCTGGTCTGTTGGATTGGAAGCTTTCATACTCTGGCGTTTCTTAATCAAATCTTTCGTCTCCTTAGACAGCTTACCGGTATCCTCTCTAACTATCCTACCGCCTACCTCTACCGCGCACTCAGTAATGATATCTCTGAAATTATTGTTCCTTGCCTCTAGGGTAATGTCGCCATCCTCAGTTAGAGCTGAAAACCTATTCTGTAGCGAGATCCTGAACTCTTCTGCCCTCCCCCTCACCGCTAATTCGTTGATGGGTTTCTTTCTTACTAATCTGTTGCGTTCCTTCTTCAGATTTAGGCTAATTCGGGACCTCACCATCCTGTGGTCACTGCATCGCACTTTCCCGATTACCTCTACATCTTGCATAATGGCGGGGGTTGAACACATTATGAAGTCGATTTCATTTTTAGTCTCTCCGTTAGAACTTTTCCATGTCCATTTCCGGTTCTTCCGTTTGCTGAAGAAGGTATTCATTATTCGTAAGTTATTGCACTCTGCAAACTCAACTAGTAACTCCCCCCTGCTATTCCTAGAACCAATGCCATAGTCACCTACTGCCTTGTCTCCTGCCTGTTTTTTCCCTACCTTGGCATTGGAATAGCCCATTAGTACAGTATACTGCGTCTTTACTTTTCGCATTGCCGATTCTACATCTTCATAGAAGCTTTCAACTGCCTGGTCATCATAACTACATGTAGGTGCATAGGCCTGTACAACCTTCAGTTTATACCGCTTATTAAGCCTAATTACGATGCCTGCGACCCTCTCATTAATACTATAGAATTCATCTATATTACCCGCTATATACGTATTGACAAGGAAACCTACTCCTAGTTGTCGCCTCTCTGGTAAGTCTACCCACACGGATACTAATTGGGACCGATCATAGCGTAAGTGGACAGCCCAGGCGGGGCCCGGCACGAGTTGCAAATCCCGTATGGGGCCCACAAGGGCTGCCCCCATGGGACCAGCACGGGGCCCCATGTCATATCTACTTAGTGCTACGTGGGAACCTAATCCGTATTTATCTAAATTAATCATAATCCACCTTAATCTACCCACCGCGACGTAATCACACATAAACACATAATCCTCCCTAATGAAAATTAATCCATTATAGTCCAATGCAATCACCTTTAGCACAATGTATTTCGACCAAATACACCATAATTCTTCATAATCAGTTTTATTAAAATATAATCAACCCTCATGTACCGCCTTTGCCAAAAGTAACCAGGCTGCGTGTTCCGCTTCTCAGACGGATAGCACAGAATTCGTGTCACTTCTGAAGCTGTAAATCTGTGCAAAGTAAAGGCGCGTTTCTGTCCTCACTTAACAAGTTGTGATCGTCTGGGAATCAATGTTGGCTTTAGAATACAAGCGAGAAGCAAAGCATGCAGCCTGGCTACATTTGGCAAAGACGGTGCATTAATCCACCTTCCCAAAGCAATTCTCTCAGTCAAATGTACTTCTCCATCATGAACCTTAATCCACCATAATGTAGTGTAACGACCCTTAAGTAATCCTCAATAATTCACAAAATTCATCCTAATGATTCTTAACCAATCATCTGCCAAATTCAATGTATTCACCTTTGACCGAGCGTGATCCACCATACTCGAATATAATCCAGCATAATCTACTCTGACCCACTTAATCTACCCTAATCTGATCTAATCTAATCATATTGAATCAAATGTGATCCACTCTAATCCTGCCTATCCACACTTATTCAAACGTTATCAGCTATAACCAAATTAATCCACCCTAATCATATGCAAGCGCCTTCATAAAATGTAATCCAAATTAATCATCCTTGATCAAATCAAACGTAAATCGCCTTAATTATACCTTATCTAACTTAACTCAAACTTAGTTCAACTTTATGCACCCTATTCCTTTTTAATCAACCCATTATCGAACTTAACCCACATTCCATACAACTTAATGCCTCAACTAGAGGCCACCGTATTCCATGCCACGTTTCGAACACTTCGTAATTTATCAATTTTGACTTTAGTATTAACCACCAATCACACTTCCCATCAGTTACTCACAAGGCCTCCATTTCTGCCGCGTGTTGAAATCTCCGACAGAATACGAGCCTAAACTGAGGTACAACAGCTTTTCGACCAAACGAGCTGTATACGCTTCACGTGAAACATATATTATGGAGTTACTACAGAAAAATATCATACATTTACAAACCATAGAACTACTGGAAACACTACAAAACTACAGGAATTCTGCCGTAACGATAAAATAATTTTTTTTTTTGTGCATTTAGGGCCCAGTTGTTGTTTTTTCGACTGATATTATATAACGTTTTGAACGTCACAAGCGTGTCCTCTACTTTTCCCCACCCCATTCCTTCCCTCGCTGTATCTGTGACGTCGGACGCTAAGTAGTGCAAGTATACTGACCGTGACCTCGAAGATGGTGGCGCGGTGCAGCGGCCACGACTGGAGCAACGCGAGGAAGGCACGCTTGCTCTCCTGCACATTCATGCCGGCCAAGACCTGGTGCTGGGTCACCACATGGTCCGCCGAGATCATCTTGAGCAGTCGCATCGGAAGACACTGGGCCATCACTTTTCTGTGCCACCCGCGGGGAACATAGTGGCGTTATGAGTCGATGGTATGGCGCGTTCTTGCGAACGGCATGACGTACACACCCATAAAGGCTACAATACAGTCTTTGTTAAAAGTAAACAGGCCGCCCTTACCACTTCTGGTAATGCCAAGGGACTTACAGCAAAGTTCAGAGATGGATTACGATGGCCTAGGTTCACTTCAATCAGATTAATTTTCGTCACCGGCCAGTAATTCGCGACAGCAGCTTCGCCGCCACCATCCGGCTATCTTCGCGGTCATGACGGCCTGGTTACGTTTCGCAAAAACGGTTCATACGACCACTGGACACCATAACGAGAGGGCGACAAAGATCGGTCAGCTGAGTTAAAATAGCATATTTAGCTGGGGTTCCGTCAGGCTAAATCCACAGTGTGCGCGAAAAAAAAAATGAGTGAAACTTGCCTATAGTCAACAATCGCCTCTCGGTAGTCCCCGTAGTCCAGCTGAGCCTTGAGAGCACACAGCGTAACCTAGCAAAAAGCAAACCATGCAAACATACTTTATATGCCACACTTGCACTTGACAAGTTAACAATGATTAAAGAAATGTTGAAGTGGCCAGCTGCTCTGGGCTGAAGCATCATTGAGGGGTGGGCAACTAGAGTCGGGACGTCGCAGCCTATCTTACTCAAAATATTATCAGGAAGCATAGAAGCGTAGACATCAAAATCCAATCGTGTTTTCTCCTTGTTAATGATAGGCAAGACATAGGTGTACATAGATCCCCAAGTGGTATCTGCCTACCAACCCAAAATAACTTGATTGAATTTCTTCTTCGCCTCTTTCCGCTATATGTTTCAACTGCCAAGCAATAACTACGACGCGAAAGTACATATAGGTCATCTGAGGGCTGAAAACCTGCCATTAAATCACTGCTTCTTCATTCGTAATCCGTGTTATTCAGAAATAAATACAAATATTTTGACCATACAGAAGGTTACAGTGGTGAATAAAACGATGAATTAGCGATTATATCAGTTTTTTTAGTACATAGCAGTCATCGCTTGGCTGTTAAAACCGAAACCGGAACAGATGTGAAATGAGTTTCGACTATAAGGTATATTACGGCAACAGTCATATAAGAGGCAGTGATTAGTACATAGGATTACGCAGGATTACAAATAATAAAAAATGCAACTAAAATTAGGTGTCTATGGTCCTTTTAAGACCTGCCTCGCCGCGGTGGTTTAGTGGTTTGGGCACTCGACTAATGTGCCCATGGTTGCGGGCCCGGACACGGCCGCAGCTTTTCGACGGAGGCGAAATGTATCCTGCGCGTTGTAAGTGCACGTTTTGGGAGCCCTCCACTTCAGCGTCTCTCATAACCTGAGTCACACTTCAGCGTCTCTCATAACCTGAGTCACTTTGGGACGTTAAACCCCGGAAGTCAAATCTTTAAGACTCGCACCTCACGCTCCGCAGACGAACAACTAAAGGAACTGTGCAAAGCAATTTACTAAATTTATAAAACGAGCGTGACCGTTCGGTATTGCATAAGTAACCTCCGCAACGCAAGTCCTTTAAAGCTAGCTTTGTTAACACCGAAGATATCAGCGATAAAAAATGACGCTTCTCTCCCCTTCAACTCAGGGCCCGCAAGCGTACAAAAAAATAAAGAAAACATGCCGCGACGGCTTCCCGCCCGCATCACTTAGGAAAGCTCAGAGACAGGGCGCACCCAGGGAATCCAGATGACGTGATCCGGAAGGAGGCGGCTACAAATGCAGGGTGATGTGTCGCCTTAATTGGTTGCGGGTGGTAGTCAGGAGCAGTTTAAAAAACATTATAAACATTACATAAAGTTTTTGAATTTGACTCGAATACTCTCAAAGACTCCTTCTAGAGATTTGCAGCATTGAGATATTACCATAAACATCGTTTCAGGGTCTCTTTAAACTCGTACGCCGAGGGAGGTTTTGAATGTGTGTATGGTTTCACTTACTGCCTCGTGCTCAGTCACAGGGAACCTGTCCAGGCGGATGTTGTAGACAAGCTGATGGAACAGCAGCTCTTCCTCAACAGGGTCGCTCAAGTCCATATAAGCGTCCAGCATTAGGTGTCTCTGTGAAAAGAATATTCGAAACAAACTGAGTCATTTGGTTTCTTCCCTTATCTCTTTTTTTCCAAATTTCAAAAACACGCGAACAGCGGTTTTACTAAAATAGTTCGTCTTTTCATTAAAGCACAACATTAGCTGCAAGAAAATTAGGCTTGAAGCAGTCATGGGGCATTTTTATTACGAAGTTTTCAGATTGGATACCTTGAAGAGAAAGTATTGTTGTTTGTTGGCCTTAGCAGTGCCCTGCTGGCTTTGGGCCCAGCGCTCCCACTTGGACATTGCGTCAGCCATCTTCTCGTCCGGCAGCATAGCTCGTTCTGCAAAGAAGATTACATGTGTACGAAGTTACCAGCGGGAAGATATTCGCTCTAGAAGACCTCTGCTCCTTAGCTTCCTTTCCAGCTAATCCCGAACACCTGCACATGCCCTCTTCTGTACAGCCTTGATCATAAGGCCAAGCAGTAATAGGCCTAAGAGTGTTTACCCAAATGCTGGGTACAATTATCTGCCGCTGTGGTGGGCACAATGAGTGGACATTATTTAAAGTTTAGCTCACAATTAAGTGATACCACCGGAATCTACTGCAGTCTCTGAAAAGACTTACGTTTCCGAGCAAGCCCGAGAAACAGTGACAATAACGAACCGAAGAAAAGCGGGCAGTGACGCTCGCAGAATGAAAAAAAAAAAACATGAGGTCGGCATTTTGCATTATATCCTGCCATCCTCTCCAATCGACCCGACCTAATAACTATGCGGCACAAGAATGTGAACGTACCGGTAGGTCCGATGACTTCGTAGATGGCGTAGCCTTCAACGTTGGGCCTGAGGTTAATGCGGTTTTTGAGCATGACCAGCACCTGGGAATGCACATGTGTGCAAAAAAAAAAGCGCGGCGATAAGTCGGTATTCGCTCCTCACAAAATTATATTTTCCCCTGCTGGCTCACGGCGCAAAAGCTGACGAAACCGAAAGTATGCCGCCTTTTAATGAAACATACGGCCGTGAGAGCTCAGTGCATGCCTGCATGCAGAGAGTTCAGGATTTTTTTTCTCGGCACCTTGGCCTAATGACGACAAATTTTGCGGGGCACCGCTATACCTAGCCATTGTCAATATTCGCTTTTCCCAAATTCACCAACATAGAGCCTTCCATAAATTTTCACGCATATAAGCACAAGCTATTCTTCATATGGGGACCTTGATGTGACAAGAGGTTTGCTACAGAAACGGGAAGCAGTAGACCTTCAGGTTGTGCTCGGATAGAAAGTGATACTAGGTAGAGAAGGAGTGATGCCTGTGGTGCCAGTTATGTGCAGGACAGGTTCGACATGCAGGTTGTGTGCTTGACAGCTATTAATTGTTTTACCTGGCTATAGCCATGCAGGCGTTGAACTTTATATGGAATGCTCGCGAGTAAAGGTCAGCAGATGCTCACCTCGGCGGCTGACACGCAGGGGTCGAAGTCGACGTTCTGCACTTGTCCGTCGAGGAAGTGCACCCTCGCGCGACACGGGTGCCTCCTGGTGGTGCAGGACACCTCGTCTCGCGACGGCGGCCACCTTCGGCCGCGGGTCTCCAGGGTGCGCATCAAGCACTGCGTATGCGGTACCCACGGTGTGAGCAGCCGGCACATGCTTACTGAACAAGTAAAACTTAACGAAGAAACACAGCAGAACCTACTGCAGCAGGACTTCAGCACACTGGCTTTGTGTGTCCAATTATCTCACACAGGGCAAAAACCGACAGCCGGCACCTCAACTCCCAAGCTTAGACAGATCACACCACTCGCTGTCTGCTAAAATGGCATATGCACACTCACCCTTCTGAGAGTCCGTCTAGTGTGTAGCTCTGCATGCGTACGCCAGATGTGACAAGAAATACACACTTTGTGTTCCGGAGCCAAAACTATCTTCGGTTCCATGTCAAACTTTGTTGTGCACCGCATGGCTGATTCGTCGATAAAAAAATTACTTCACAGATATAATTAGAGTACAGCAAATTCAAACACGACACGCATCATTCGACAGTATGCTTCAGGTTTGCAGTCTCTCCATTAGTCTGCCTGTATTGGCTTGCTCTGCAATGTGCTGCCAAAAGTCTACCAGTGACAGACAGCCTGAAATTTAAAGCAATAATATTAACCATTTAACCTATTTAGTAGCTTATGCACCGTAAAACCACACCCAACCCAACAAACAATCGTATCAACCATCTAATCTGGCTCATAGACATGTATGCCACACATTGCCCTCTCCAAGGTTCGGTGCATTGTGCACCATCGCCTCATCATCATCATCAGCCTGACTATACCCACTGCAGGGCGAAGGCCTCTCCCATATTTCTCCACTTAACCCGGTTCTATGCTAGCTGCATCCACTCGACCCCTGCGAACTTTTGAACCTCATCCGCCCACCTAACTTTCTGCACCGTTGCCTCGTGGAGCATTATTCACCTTGAGCGCGAACTGGGCGAACTGTCCCTCCTCGGTGACCACGTCCATGGCGCAGTGGCGCAGGTGCGCGTGTAGGTAGCCCAGGATACGACGGTCCGTGGGCGCGGCCACGCTGCACAGCAGCGACAGCAGCTGCCAGTGACGGACGTTCACCCTGCTGTTGGGGTCTGCGAGCAGTGAGAATACATGCTCAGCGCACCAGCACCTTTCCTCGTACTTACGACAAGGTTTAATAAATTACAGACTCGCACGCAGAGTACGCTCAAGTTTCCTTTTTGTTCTGTTGGAACCACAAAACGACTGATTTTTCAATTGTATTTTTCAGTAGTATTGTTCCATAATTTCGTCGCTACCACGAGGGATGGCATAGCACTAATAGGGAACTCTCAAGTCAAATCGCCTCGTCACATTTCACAACCGTTGTGCACTGTTCGTGTTTCGCTGTCCACCATCAGTGCTTCAGATTTATCAATAAAAAGACATCCCGTAATCGAACACGCATAACTCGAACAATTGATTCATTTGATGTCTTCGTACATAGCCGGTATCAAATGTATTAAAACATCTTTCCTTAATCAGAATTTTGTACAGTTCCAGCCAATTCTGCTCCCTTTCACGCTCAAATTGCCGCGAGTTGACTCGTAAGATGGCTGCCAAAGGTTTTGTTTCACTTTCGTCATTGTTTTTGAAAAATATAAAAGCAGTAGCTAACAACCACATCCTGCAAAATAACGTGGGTAGGCAATAGCAATTACCATGACATATATATATATATATATATATATATATATATATATATATATATATATATATATATATATATATATATATATATATAAATTCTTTAAGTCTCAATTTTCGGCAGATGTTTTCTCCTATCCTACCCTTATTGCAACGGTCATGGGATCAGCTTTGCCATGAACGAATACATACCCTGTGAACAGGCTGGGCGGCATTCGCCTGTGTTGCATTTCCTGTCATTCTGTTGCGTTACACTCTGAACATAGAAGGGAGTCAAAAGAAAGTAATGTCTTCACTGTATTCCCTATCAGAAACAGGGTAGGCTGCCAAAGCCCTGGGGTACATTTTCATCACAAAAATGTGGAATGCCTGCGGTCCGCAATGAAAGTATATTCTCACTTCAAGACATCCGCAGCTTTAGTAGTAACTAAGATCTTAGCTAAGTTTTCAATCTCTTCTAATTGTAACCTCAAAATTTCTAGTGCCGCCAGTAAAAGTGCTCTGCGATTGATAATTACGTCAAATTATTGTTTAATATGGGAACATGCCTTTGTTCATGCAGACAACATCCCGTATATTTTGTCTGCGAAAATCTACCACAGGGCTTGAAAATAATGCCCCGCCCTTGTAAAGAATGCACTAGAAAACACGTTACACCATTTTTACTCCCTTTTAGAGTAATACGTGGTTAGAGTGTAGCTCTGTCCGCCTTAGTCCTTTTAGGTGAACACAGCGCCGAAGTACAATTACACAAAGCAAAAGTCACCGCAGACACGCGCATGCCATGCGGCAATCTTACCTTTGTGTACTTACCAGTTTGAGCTGAATTCACCCGAGATAACATATTACGAAACACACCATCTACCCATGCTTCTCACATCGTACATTCCCCCTCCGAATAATCACCTGGGTGATCCGTCGTCTGCTTGATGAGCTGGATGAAGAGTTCGTTGAGCAGCACCTCTCGCGCCATGGAGCACTCGAGAATAGATTGGGCCAGCTGGATCAGATCCCGCTGGCCGTGCCACTCGGTGTCCTCTGCAACGCACAAGAGGATACGCTCGGCTATGAAGAAGGACCTAGAACGTTGCTAATGATTAAACGGGCGCTATTACTAACACGACTGTTACGTTTGCAAAACCCAATAATTTGGCATTCCTTGTATTTGTGCTAGCTTGTCCGGAAGCAAAAGAAGCCTTTATTGCTGCTATATTCCGATTCGAAGTTGGAGAGTTTTCTTTTTTACGCCTCTGCGATTCAAACGGTTTTCCTCACCTACGTAAATGACTAAAATGACGCAATCGAAGACGTAACGGAGAATACATGATTGCTGGCGCACAGCGAGCGGTGCGTTCGAGCAGTAGCCGAAATTAAATCACCCGCTGTCCACAGGCGTCGCTTCCTTTGCACCAGCCAGAACTGTAGCTGTGACCAGCCAGAAATCCCGTTTCCGAGATCGTCAACGAAGCTCTCGCGACGAGCACCTGCACTTCAGCAACCTCGGCCGCCAAGAGCGTGCGTTACTTTTTAAAGCTCAGGCGGCTCGACTAACAGGATATCAAGAATATGTCAGAGCGCCGACGGGGCGACAGCGTAGGCGGAGCGAAGACGACTGACAAGTAAAGACTGCTGCGCACGGGTGTATTTAAATAGTAGCAAGGTGTGAATTACCACGCATTGTGACAGAAAATAAGAAAGTGTAACACTCACAGGGCCTGTTTTGCACAATTTCTTCCGTTTCCTTCGCTGTTGTACTTCTTAACGTGAACTAACCGAGCTGTCCTTCGTTCAACGCTTCTTTGGATACTTACACCTTAAGTCGCTCACTCGAAAGCAGTCAGGGGCGCTGCTTCGAAAGGCGCATGCAAGGCCGAGGTATTCGTTATGCCACAAAACTGATGCAGAAAGTAGCTCTGTACGCTTCGTAATGAGACGGCGACAGAAAAGCAAGCAATGAGAAATTAAAACCTGCTGAGACACAATTGGTGACAGTCCCCAATAGCCAGTTAACTGATTTAACACGTTAGTGAGCAATCGTACACGACGATGGCATATTAAAAGCCAAGCAAAACATATATATAAAAGCGCAGTACCCTGCACAAGTAATCATAAATATCGCGTTCGAGCGGACGGCATGACATAATGACCGATAAAACACTTGCATAGCAGTCCGAAAGGCCGAGTTTCAAATCCTGCTTGGTGCAGAATATTTTTTTATAATTTTTGTGCTCCTATAGTCAGTATCCATGTCATTTTAACTCTTATAACTCATTTTCGAGCATGTGCTATAGCTAGACTCGGTTCCTTGCAGGCTTATCTAATTAATAAACTGGTGTACACAAACAGTATAAATTTCACATCAGGTTTTGCAGTAAGGAAGCGCTTCCCGAGGCATGAACTTCGTTCGAGGAGAACTTTCACTTTGTCTGCCGGCCTGCGTCTGAGGCGGGGCCTCCGCCATCCATACCACGCGAAGGAGGGCCGGAGCTGCTTCTTTCGATTGTATGAATAAAAATTCTACTCTCGGTCTCTTGTCTGCTGCTCCGCGCTTTTAGACCAAGACACGTCAAACATGAAACAAGCCACTTGAGCATGTAGAACGCGTAGCTGTGACCCGAAACAGAAACACAGCGAAATTCTCCGTCCATATGGCGCCGCCAAGCGCAGGTATGTATGTATATATTGCTTTCCAACATTTAGGCTTTCTTTTTACCGCCTCTGTGCGATAAAAACGCGCATGTAGTTTCGAAACAAAACTTGCGTAACAATTCAGACATGTATTCCTGATGCATATTCGGCAGCGATCCGGGATTCCTTGGGCGGCTCGCGACTTTTACTTGCGAGATTGGGTAGTGGCGGCGATACCTCTGTTTCTGTTCAGGCTGTTTTTGACCTCAAAAGACCTTTGTTTTCAATAGGAGTGTTGTTTTTGTGATTAGAAGCTGGTATTTTATATACCGATGCAAGCAAACTTCATTTTTTAGTGTTTCTTTAACACCACTAATATGAACTTCAGCGCGGTCGGAGTTTCCTCTGCAGTAACCGCAAGCCTGATTTCATAGATATCAAACTGGCACTCTCAAATCAGCACACTTTTTCCATGTCCTTATGCCCTAAGGTGGTCGCTTTGCGAACGTCTGAGCGAAAAAAAAATCGTTAGAAAACAAAGGAAGCGTCCTGCGATGCAGCGCCCGTGGCTCACATACACGCTGCCCCTCTTTCAACTACACAATTATTCGCGAGCCGCCAGCGATGTCGACCATAAGTGATGATAATATTATGATAGTGACGGCAATGGTGACGAACGCAATGGCGGTGATGAGAGAATCAGGGACTCTAAACAGCCACTAAAGAGTTTAGGAGCGCAGGTTGAGTGAGGAAGGCGGCCCGGTGCTGGCTGGCCACCTCCGATTAATGAGGCAGGCCCGGTAGAAGCGGCTGGTCTTCTGGTGGAGCAGAACGGTGGCATGATGCTGCCGCCTGACTCGGTTGCTGGGACCGTTTTCAATGCCGCGAGCGCGCAGGCTCGGACGCCATCTTATCCACATCGTTATCGCTGTTGACAATGGCAGTGCCGCTACAAAGTAGTAGCGACCACTGTTTCCGTTGCCCCCTCGTCCTGATTAATACACCAGAATTGCTTAGGTGTAATCATCATCGTCATCAAGCTGACTACAGCCACTGCAGCACAAAGAGGATATCTCCCACATAGCCTTCCAGTTTACACAGTCTTTTGCCAGCTATGGCATCTTATCCACAAAGTTTCTAATTTCATCTACCCGTCAACCTATCTGTAAGCTGAAATCAACGACACGCGATCTGAATATTTATATACAGTCATCAAGGCAACTTTATGAAGATACCCCTTACGACAACCCAGCTGCATGTTTTGCATTTGTTACGAGAGCTTAAAGAAGTACGGATACCTAATTTTTGGGTAATTTTTTTTTCCTTTGTAATAATGCGTAATATATTAATGTGCACGGATCATCACGTCACATTCGCCTACGACTGCTGAATAATTCATTACCGAATTTCTTTTCTCATCTGTATCGGTTTCGGTATGAACAGCACAGCGATGGCTGTGAAGTTAAAGCCAAGTCTAGGTCACATGAGGGATGACGGAAACAGCGATACCTTCGTTCATTTATCGTTTGAATTCACAATGCTAAACCCAGCCTATATAAGAACAGGAATCACAAATGAAGAATCGGCAATCATATTGCCGTTTTCTTTTTCATACTGCGCGTGACCTAGACTTGGTTGTGACGTCACAGCCATCTCTCAGCTACTGAAATCTCAACCGAAACTGGCGAGAAAAGGAAATTCAATTATAAATTATTCAGCGGTTGTAGACGAAAACCGTGTGGTGATCCATATACATTAATGTCTCACGCATTATTAACAAAAAGAAAAATGTTATTGAAAATTGGTGTCCATACGTCTTTAAAATCAGATTTTTTAATTTTTGCGGCGACTTAGTTTTTTGTTAAAGTAAGCCAATAAAATATGTCGCGGATCAGCCCTAAATGCATTCTTCATTCAAAAGAAGGGATAAAAGCAGTCTCGCACCTTCCTCGAGAAGTCCGGAGAAGATCAGAATCGACGTGAAGACCTTGGTCGCCGTAGTCTCCGCCTGTGGTTCGGACATGATGAGGAAGCTCTGTGTGATTGGTGTTTTGCTGAAGGCCCAGTAGGTGTGTTGGTAAGACTTGTAGCCCTCGGAGCTGTACTCCTGGCGCAGCTTGTCCAGACGGTTTCTGTTCAGCCTGCGACACCATGAACAAGCGCGGCAAAAAGAATTTTTCGCGGGTCCTCGAAAACACTACACTGGGCAAGCCACGAACTTAATGCGAGAAAAGGCACATACACTTCCTTTTTCTTTTCATATCTGCTCTCATTTCGCCTTTTTCTAGACCTGTTACTTCACGGTGCGATCTAGGTAAGACTGCAAGGCTGCCACCACTGCTTTGCTTACAACTACTCATAATCCTTGCATTGCGCGCAGTTCCAAAGACGATTCGAAGCGCTTAGCAGTGCTCTTACGAATACACGTCCCACTTGATGAAATCGAAGGTTCCACGAGGTGCGGGCTGTGCCTGCCGTGGCAAGAGGTAAGTGTGACTCGCGGCAAAAGGTGCCGTATAACTATTTCTCGCATGTAAAATATTTCACTGTTCTTCATCCATACAACCCACGATGCACGTGTGCTCCAATTAAGCTCTGGCTTGACCCTCAGACTGAAAAAAAAAAAAAATGTCGAAAACTCCATAGCAAGAAAGATACCAGGCACGTGTGCTGAAAAAAGGCACGTAGCCGGTATCCTGAGAATAAAAACGGTGTCCCACACTACACTTGGTGCTCTAAGCGTACTTTCGCAGCGTGCTCTTGAAAAGCCCCAAAGTGGCAGCCTCGGGTTTGTTGAGCAGGCCGCTGTCCACCAGGGTTCGCCGGCAGTTCATCACCTCCTGGTGTAGTTTCACTCTGTCCTCGAACGCCAGGCGGCCCTGCATTCATGGGCAGCAAATAAATAAAAAGGTGAACAAACGAGGGCTATTTTAAAAAATGCATACTTTATGCTAACATTTAAAGAGATTGGCACCCACCAAGCTAGAATTAGTTGCGAAAAAAAACGGGTATGTGCCAATCATAGGGGCTTGTGGTGACGATGCCTCAAGATGTCTGCTCCATAAATAGCCTATGAAAAGCTGGTTACTAAAACTAAAAAACGCGCACGAGCAATGGGCATGGCATCTGTTCTCTCCACAACGCAGTAATGTTTCAGATAGCTTTAATAACACTGAAGACATCGACGATGAAAAATGAGGCTCCTTTCCCCCTTAACTCAGCGCACGCCGGCGAGCAAGAAAAAATAAACAAATCGTGAAGATGCCTTACTTCCCCCTTGCCCATCAAGGCTACGTTGATACGTTCATGTTTGACACTCCTTTATGATGACGATCAGGGAAGGTTTTGGCATTGAAGAGATGTCAGTGCTATACCAGGCCCACAGTGAATTATACTTCGTCAGTCCGCTCCTCAGTTATAGTGGCCTGTACCATGTGGTAGCAGAAACGAGCTCCCGCGTTTTTCTCTGTTACCATGTCTTGCGAGAGTTTGTGGTTCACGTGCAGAACAGAAGTGAGTAGAATGCGAACGATAAGGCAACACACAATAATTGTACAGCAACATCTACCAACAGGCGCAATCGTGGTGACATCTTGTGGTACACGCATACCTTGACGCTGAGTTCGTACGATGGCTTCATGCGGGCTGCCAACGGCGGCCAGTAACTGGCCACTAACGACGCAACCTCCTGGTTCTGGGGCGTCTCGAAGAGGTAGCACTTGTGCAGGTCCGGTACGCTCTTGGACAGAGTGACCGTCACCAGGCGGTCCTCCTCGTTGACCAGGACGGACTCGAGGTCCGAATAGCGGTACGCGTTTAGAATGGCTTTCGTGTCCGCGTTCACCAGAAGCACGCCTTCGCAGCTGATACCCAGCAGCAACTGGTGGTCTGCGCAAAATACGAAGAGTGAATCGTTGTTGACAAACGTTTACCCATCGACGACCAGTCGCCACGGCACAGTGGTCGCGGCGTCTGGCTGCCGAGTCCGCGGTCACAGGAGGGATTGAATCACAGCCGCGGTGCCGAATTTCGGTGCAGGCCTAATGTAGAAACGCCCGCCCGCGTTCTGTACAATGTAGTGCCCATTAAGAACCCCAGGTGGTCGAAACTGATCCTGAGCCCTTCACTTTGGCATCCCTCACACATCAGGCGCAGCAGCTTCGTTACAATAAACCTCCTCATAAGATACCACTTCAACTGCTGAAGTGACAGTGAGCGCGGCCATGATCGTTGCTGCTGTGGAGGGCTTTAGATGAAGAGAAATTGACAAACTTGTCAAATTTAATCGCTCGCCCTGTTTACATGCTCTTCTGTCTTGTTCCTCCCCACCGTGGATGCCCTACTATGCTTCCCTAACAAAAGCATACCGCTTAAATTGTGGTTCTTTAACGAGATCACGCAATTAGTGCCGTGATAGCCTTGGCAAAGAAGAGGTGGTGGGAATGCATACCGTAGGTAAGGTAGCCGCGGCAGGTGACCGGAAACAGCGCGGTTCCATAGAGCGGGTACTGCATGACGATGGACAGGTACCACACCTTGCACACCAGTTCAGACTTGCCGCTTCCGTACGTCTGTACAGATGGGAAAACGATGCACCTATTCTCAGATGCGATGCAGGCGGAACGAAGAGGCATTCGTGTGCTGTGCGATGTCAGAGCACGTTAAAAATCCCCAGGTGGTCGAAATTACTCCGTAGCCCTGCACTACCAGCTTCTCTTTTTCTCCTTCCACTTTCCCTCCCACCTTCCTCCCTTCCCTTACGGCGCAGTTCAGGTGCCCACAGAAACCAATTATTATTATCATTATTATCATTGACAATATGACACTTCCCAGCGAGTTTCAAGAATTTTTCTTAAGAACATTAGAGGCAAAAGATGGTTTTGAACTCCTCTCAATGAAGGTTAGAAGATAAGGGAGACAGTTGTCCATGGTCATTTTGCCCATCAGGCGATTTTATAATACTGCTGCAAGTGGCAATGTTAGTGTGCACGTAGATAACTTTGTTTTGCATTTTTAAAAGTCTTAATGTGAACGTCAATTAAAGGAATCGGCTGGTCAAGAGCGATGTTTAAGAGAGTGAGAAAGTGGAACCGCCGAGCCCTCCAGGCTTTAAACCCTCGAAACAAGTCACGTGATTTGGTAGCAGAGGGACGCTGGATGAGATGCTCACTCTATGGGCGGTGCACAGAGCTTGGATCCACTCGTTCTCGGGACGCGTGTCCCTGATGCGCTCAGCGATGTAGCTTTCCACGTCCCGATACCTGCAGAGAAAAAATAAGATGTGATATAAATGCACCTGCGCCACTGTAGCTCGAAGCACTTTATGAAGCACGGTGGACTGCTCGGAAGCAAGAGTAAAAATAAAGCCACACTGGACAATAGAGGGTTTACAAAAGTACGTCTGGCAACCATGAGCCGCACGCTGATCCCGCGCTGGCCGCCATATTTTGTTCGCTCCATCCGTTCGCTTCGTGTCCGTCCGTCAGCGCTCGCCGTTCTGTTCGCGCTTTTCACGTTTTAACCTAGTGTGCTGTGCTTGGACCTCTCTTCGGTCCCTGGCGATTTCTGTTAGCGACGCCTAGAAGCGTATTTTGACAGCCGAGACCTGGCGGGGCCCACCAGCCGCGCTGCCGAGCGCAGTTACAAATTGCTCTACGAGTCGTGCATGGGCCCCTCGGCAATCCGCAGCGTCGTCCCTATCTAGGTACAGCATCTAGAGTTCTGTAATATAGATTATTTTTTGTCTGTGCGCCTTTGCTGTTTACTTAAACGCCTATGAGAGATCATCGCGAGTTTGTTTGCTTGGTTTGCGCAATCGCCGTCGCTCATCCCACTGGAAGATACTTGGTTGGTGAAATGAGCGAGGATGCATTTTATTTTATGATAAAAGCATCGCGTAATTTGACGTAAGTTGGACTGGCGCTTAGCACTTTCCTTCCCATGCCGTCGACGCAGTAGCTGGCATTAGTCTCGGAAATAATCGGGGGCTGCGTAAAAACAAAAGTGCCATGGTAATTTGTGCTTCCAGTGATTGAATATTGATTGGTGTGCGATAGGCGATGACGAGCTAAATCTTTGTAATTAATTGTTTAGTTGATGAAATAAAGAAACGAAAAAAAAAAATTGGAAAGTCAGGGTTTAAAGGTGTCAGAATGAAAAACCAGTGCTTGGTGATGCTAAGGAAGAAAATTTAGAATGTGTAATTCATTAATTGAAATAATTGGAGAATGTGTTCAAAAGCCGATTGTTGCTGACGCATGCGTATTGGTGTATAAAAATATAAAACGTCAAAAAATAAATAAAGAAATGATAGAAATATAACATAACATACGTAACAGAAATATAACATACATAACAACATATAACATACTACACTTGTGTGTAGTATGTTACTTTTGATGAATTCATATTTCACTGCATTGTATTATTTTCGCCCATCCTGCTAGGGCCAGTTAGAGCTTGCAGTAATTGGTTAACTAAAATAAATAAATAAATAAATAAATAAATAAATAAATAAATAAATAAATAAATAAATAAATAAAAGAACTAAAATATAACACGTGAAGAAAGTAAACATGTGCGCGTGTGTATGAGAGAGAGACACTATCGCGTTATACCTTTAACGGCGGAGCTTAAGTGACCCCCTAATTTTTCTATAACGAAATGACATAATATAAATCTGATTTCATGAACACAGCCAGTCACAAAGCACAAACACTTCGCTGTGATGTGAGTTGACTCTTCAAATTTCTTTGCGTTTCAGCAGAGTTCCTCCTCCGAGTTCCTCGAAACTTCCAATGTCAGCGCTTTCATATGAGATTACGCTTGAAATGTTTACTTTCTGACAAAGGGAATAAACAAGAAATCGACATATTTAAAAATTCCAGTGAATTTCAGGTAGCTCTGAATTAGCGAACCATCGGGTGACTCGAAAAAACACACAAAAGTGAAGCGCACGCTTCGTTCTTTTATCAGCCGCGCTGGCAGGTATAAAACCTGAGCTGCGCGCTCTGGACGTGGACCGGTCGAAACGGGCTGCACGTGAGCATGCTACAACACACTAGTGGGGTGTCATCTTTTCCTGCTTTTCTAGACGCCGCGGGTTTGGCAGCCGCTTGCTTTTGCAGCGTGAAACACGCACCTCGGGCGCACTAGACAACCGCGTATTGCTCTCTGCACCAAGCGCTACCATTTCGTACGACTGTGAAAAGTAGTTTCGGTAATCATGCCCGTGTCTTAAATCCAATACAAAATGGTAAATGCAACCTACGTACAAAATCTTTCAAAGAACGTATTGGCACAATAGCGTTCGTTATACATGCATTGCTCCTTCTCCCGTGTCCTCCATCGCAGCATAAGCTTACGTATCCTTCAAGTTCACAAGGCTCCATAGCGCGCAAAACAACCTTGCTGTTTTAAGTGTTAGCACATTCTGTGAGCTAGCTCCCAGTCAGAGGGATGTGCAGTAATGCTTTACATGATGCGTGACCCTTGTAAAGCCGATTAGGACTACAAACGAACGGTCGCATACACGCGTATACCTTGATTCCGTGTGCGTCTACGACGGTACGCTGGCTGCAGAAGGGCACGCAACAATACGCTGGCATCATTCCGAATAGAGCTTGGAGCTAACAGCGACTGCTGTGATGTTAAAAGATGAAACAATCGCTTGTAAGCATTCCAATGCACCTTTCTGTGCATGCACGGGTTCTACGAAGGCGCACGTTGACAGCGTACTCGATGGGAGGCGCGGGCTGGCGCGGGCGGACTGAGCAAAACATGGCCGCCGCGCACAGTTTCTGCTTCTTTCACTAGATGGCGCTTACTTTTGTAAAGCCTCTATTATGATACACTTTCAAGGTAATTTTCTTTTTGTACACAAGTAGGGAGATATTGAGTTACGATATATAAAGAAGGCTTGGTTTGGTTTTGGGGGTTTAACGTCCCAAGCGGTTCAGGATATACCAGAGAAGCCGCAGTGGAGGACATCGCAAATTTCGACCCCCAGGAGTTCTTTAGGGTACACTGACATCGCACAGCACACGGGCGCCTAGCTTTTCGCCCATCCAAAAGCGGCCGCCGCGGCCGGGATTCAATCCCGTTGTCCTTGGGTGTAGCAGTCGAATGCCGGGTAAATTTCTAACGCTCGCGTTATATATCGAGAGAATGAATTTCAGAGCGAAATGCCTATGCATGGCTATGGAGAACAACTCTGTTTAGTTTGCCACGCATGCACATTTTCATCATTCAGCGTTCCTTTCTTTTTCATTTTCAGTCTTGCGCGCCAAGAACGCGCCGGTGACAAGTTCAGCGCGTTTCGCACCCGACACTGCAGACGATGTGTGCCAAATTCTTGCGCTTTCGCGATAATCACCCTCCGAATGCCCTCCATCATCTATCTTCGGTAAGCAAAATGGCTGCCCTCCTGCACACGCTTTATGTGTTACGCCGACAACACCCATGCGCAACTAGAAGAAGGGACGCTTGACAGCTGGGTTGTAAAACACTTTAATTTTTTTTGCCCCCGTTTACTCTGTGTGATTGCCAGCCACAAGGCTCACGGGCCGCGTGTACTACGTCGCCGCGTCGCCAGTACAGTCGACTCCGGCGAAACTTCTACAAAACCCCACTGTCCGCCTGAAGCCTCCGCTATCTGGGTAAGCGGATGGGTGCCATTTACAGGGCGCGAGCGAACAAAACGCGTTACGCTTTTTATGTGAGGTCTAATGTCCCGAAGTGACTCGGGCTATGGGAGATGGCAGCAGTGGAGTGCTCTGAATTAGTTTCAACTACACGGTGCTCTTAAAAGTACACAGATATCGTACAGTGCACGGGCGCCTTACTTTTCGCCACCAACGAAATGCAATAGCATGTATTACCTTCAAGCTTCCTCTCATTATTCCCTTCCCCCTTGGTGGACGCACTTCTACCCTCCACAAGGTCTCCATCAAATCTTCAGACTTACCTACACGTTAAGCCCACAAAGAAAGAAAAATGAATATTGTGATAGAAAACCGATCACTGCAAAAGTGATCCAATACTCGTAACCCAGATTTGTCGTGTCATATCGTGTGAACACTTGCGGAGTTTTATGGAAAACTATCAGGAAAACACCACTATCCCAGTTCACTCCGGTGCAAATCCCATGCACTACTACCACTGCAGAAAGAACCAGAGTATTCTGGTTCTGTCTCCTCTTGAACCGGTGCTCCGGCGAAATTCGATATAGATACCGGCGAAATCCGTGATTGCGGCAAGTAATGCTACGCACTGAAAACAAAAAGCAGAAAAGGACGTATATTTGTAACTTCTGAAGACACTTACCTGTCAAGCTCTTCGACTTCTGATGGCTCGCCAACAGAGACCTGAGCTTGAAGGCCAGCCAGCTGCAGAGCTACTCTCTCCACCACAGGGAAGCTGTCCGCCTGAAAGCATACGAAGGACACAAGACAAGCTCCTACCATGCCAACAGACCACACTGCTTGAACGCTAACTCTGTCGGAAATAAAATTTGCATATTCTCGTTACAGTCTGGATATAAAAATCGTCTGTCGTAACACTCCGCCCATACCTATGACTGCTATATAGTGCTCCTCGAACAAGGAAACCACCCGTTAGTGAAGAGATGTCTCTAACTTTAATGAGTGAAACAATAAATTCTGAGTACATTTGTAGCAGTGATTAGCCATGCAGCGGAGTAATACAGCTCACCGCGAACAACGGATCATTGTTGGCAACTTATATCCAATAAATTATATAAGAAAGGGCGAAAACTGCCCCTTTTGACATACCTGACGCGTGGACGCGACAGGGGGAAACCTAAAAGGCAACTACGGGAAAGAACAACTCTGACAGACCTCAAAGGCAGCTACACACACTTTCACACCCTATACGGCGTAAAAAAGGATGATTTGTCATACTGCACACACTTAAGCAACCTTCTTACACCTTTTTGTTCAAAAACCGATACAAAAAGAGTGCAAAGAGTTATTTACATGAAAAGTAATTTGGAAGAAGTGTCCCGAGTAAAAGAGGCGTGGATAGAGGCGTACCTTGACGACGTCGTGCACCGCCTGTGCGTACAGGAGGCTTACTTCAACCGGGTCTTGGGGGATCTCGCGCACCGCCTTGAAGAGTCGCTTGCGGAACACGAAGCGACACTCTCCGCCTCCTAGGGCTTTGGTAGGGCCCTTCTTCGAGATGGTCGTGTACTTGGTCAGCGTAGCTGACGTACGCCGGCACCTGCGCGGTCACGCGTTGTCAAAGAAGAAAAGGTGAAACCTGTCAAAACCTTCGGTAGTCCAAAGATTTTATAAACGGCTATCATGCAGGGTAGGAAGGTTTGACACACTGTAACGCTAGAGAAGTCGACACGTTCCATCTCAGAGAAATTGCGCAAGTGAGACTTCCTTAATGAAATTTCTAACTGCATACGACGGCAAAGTACGAAATACGTTTTGATTAACATAACATGTAAAAAGCACTAAGTGAAAATGATAAAGACTGCACAACTTACGTTTCCCATTGATAGATTATATCAGCGAGGTATTCAAATCCTTTGATCACGTGTTCGTGGTCAGGTGTGCACTGAAAACAAAGTAACCAGAGAGGCCTGTCATTTCGCGGTTCCTATGAAAGCACCATGCTAAGAAACACGTGCGCAGCGTGAACCTATGAAAGTTGCGCACATTCTCTTCTGTATACCAGAGCGTGTACACTGAATACAACTGCAATATGCTGCACAGAGTTCGAATGCATGGCTACTTAAGACGGCGAACATTTCACTGCTGAAATATAGCTTAGGTTGCAAGCTGGAAAAATTAATTACGATCTTCCGTCATAGGTGCAGTTATTCAGAGCGGCAAATATTTACGCGATAGCATCAAGTCACCGTTGTTCAGAAAGACGGGCGTTGGCGCCGTCAGCGAAAAATCACTAGCATGCCTCGAGCAGGTGATATGACTCACAGGTAATATGACTGAGCACTGACTGGTTGTCGGTTTGTGTGACGTCAATAGATCACGTGATATGACAGAACTGGCAGGAGCTGCCAATACAGGTAGGTCCTTTGAGATTGGATTAAGCCAGTACAACGACTCTCACCGACATATTTTCATCTAATGGGCTAGCAAGGCTTTCGCCTCAATATGATAATTCTTAGAACAAGAACCTTCCAGTGCAGAATCTTCGAGCGTTAACCAGTGAGGATGCGTTACGCACTGATAGTCGTGTGATATAACACAGCTTCCCGGTAAACAAAGGGAGCAGCATCAGAACGAGCTTATTACAGCTTCGGTGATCAACAGCAAGCTTGTACTCCACTACTGTGTGGCTCGATCCCACAGTACAGTCACAACATGGCGCCCGCCAGCCGAAGATTGGTTGCGTACGAACCTCGTAAAGCGCCCAACCCTCCAAGGAGCGCAGCCCGATCTTCGTAGCCAGCGTCTTGATGGCGTCCTCGGCCGTAATTGAAGGATGAATGTCGATGGCTTTCGTACGGCCATCCATGAAGTAAAAGCGGCACACCAGGTTCTCTCGCAGACGAACAGCCTGGATAAATACACAACACAAATTAATGGGCGCCGCGGGACGAATCCGGGCTGACTATGAGACATGCTACAGAAGATAGCTATAGGTTGCTCTATCTATGCCACCTGGTGTCATTTGCGGATATTTTATCTAAATAAATAAAGTTAACATTTCGCCAGTGGACCCATGCAGCACTGAAAAGGGCGTTAAAAATGTACACCTGCTCAGCAGCACCGATCAAAGCCATGCGCACCGAATGAATGGTTTAAGCAGCCACATAGACGAAATGAAAGCTGACTGTGCGTATTGAATCTTCACCCGACTTCAAGAATATTATTCACAATTCCGCGCACCATATTCCGGCACTAGCATGGGATGATACGAAGGACATCATGAAAAAACGAGAAATGCGGCGTGCAAGACATATTCGCAGTGCACCAACAGTTGTCTCAACTTTGCGTGCAATATTAGTGGCAGTACCTTATGAAAACTACATCCCTAACTCACTGCTAATGCTTACAGCGGTATATAACCTGTTGGATGGTTACAGGGAAATGGAAGGCACTATAAGCATCGCTACATCCTCGCTGTCATTAACTGAGGGGACACGGGAGAGCGCCCTCAGTGGGTGCAGCTAGGCTCACGGTGACAGTTGCACTCTCACTGGCCAATGCCATCAGGCAAGGGATCACAGAGAGAGGAGGACCTGCCAAGGTGGACGGCTGCAGACATATGTAGGGATCCGGATAGCGCACAGAATTTCTGCAAAGCATCTCCAAGCCACGTACGTTATCTTGAAGAAGTAATAAGCACTGCCTGTGTGCCATCTGCCACATTCTGTTCTGGGAGCAGGAGTTTCACAATTTAACAAAAGGAAAGGTGGAAACGAATTCATGTTTGGTATAATTCGAATAGTGTCACACTGAAAAGAGCTCTCATCCAAAAAGTCTGCACGTAGAGGTACTGCAAAACATATTGGTAGATGCGAAGAGAAAAATCACATGAAACGGGAGATGAAAAGTTTCTTACGTTTATCTCCAGCGTCGACGGCGGCATCTTCCGATTGGTAGCATTCGCCGTGCTCAAGTTTTCGAGGCAGTACTGCGCGTAGGCAGCTATCTCAGAATCCTCCATAACGCTTTTCTTCAGGTAGGAATACAGATACTGCAAAAATGAAGGCAAGAAAGGAGACATGATATCGAAACATATTTCATCCCTCCTGACTCTAGACCCATTTCGTGTGCCTGCTTTCGTAGACATATGGTGCACAGAAACTTTATGCTCGCTCTTCTGTGATAATTTCTTCCACAATACAAAAACAATTTATATGTCATAAACTCTCACCCACTATAAAGAACAGGCATTTCGATACATAGTGTTTGACATGTAACTCATATATTATTCTCTACTGGTTTCTGAACTGAATTAAAACAAAGGTGCATTACACAACGTCCTTTATTTGCACAACAGATTGGATTTTCTTTTAAAGCAGCAAAGCCGCAATAATAACTGTCGCCACATATCTACCTTACAAGGCCACTAGTATTAATGCCTTAGCCACACTAATATTTCCTGCATCTTGCGTACACTTCCGAAATCGATTGTAACTTTTCTATTCGTGACAAAATGCTCTTATACAATTTCTTGTGGCTGCGTATAGCCAGGGGTGGCCGTTCAGGGTGATCCTAGTACTATTCTGCCCAGAAAGATTATGTGGCACCGATCTGCGCTTTCCTCAATGCAGTACCTGCCCTGCTGGTTCGAGTGGTACCTACCTTTGAGAACGCCTTGGACGGCCTGAAGGAGACCACGCAGAGCGCAATGAGCAACCAAGCTCGAACAGTGGCCTCATGGCTCGGGTTGTTGGTCGACTGGCGCACGAGTTGCACGAGGATCTCGTCGCGAAGCTCTTCGCGCTCGATGCCGTAGCCGATGATGCTCTGGATGATGTGCACATCGCCCTCGGGTTTCCCATCGGCACGGAGGTACTTGCACAGGTCCTTGAATATGGAGCACGCGATGGTCACGTTCTCGTGTTCGTACAGGTGCAAGTGCGACGTGGGGATCGCACTGTTGCGGCTGTAGGTGACCATCTCGTACTTGGGCAGCAGCTCGCCGGAGGACTTGCGTCGGCGCGACAGCGTGCGAATCACCGGTCCCCCGCCGAAGTCGCGCATGTGGGCGTTGAAATGCTTCTCGGCGAACTCGATCATGTCGTGGTGCTCCTCTTCGCCCTGCTCTGGCTCCTCCATGGCGATGAGCTGCTTCTCCACGCGCTGGCGACGTCTGGGAGCATAGGGAGCAAAGGGAGTGCATGTTTTTTCGATGAAGCACATTCAGTGTGTAACAACAGGATGCATGATTCCGCATATGAACACAGAATATAAGGCTACAGATACTTTGGAACCGACGTCTCATAAGAGCAATTTACCGCAGGACTATGGTGTATGGCGTCGGTTTCTGGCTGCCATCCCAGTCAGAAAAAACTACAGAACCAGTTAAAAAAATGCGTTAAAATATCCTGTAGTTCTGTCGTAACATCAGACGTTTCTGTAATTCCGTAGTACTTTTCTTTACTTCTGCAGATTATTTTCTGTTGTGCTTTACTGTAGTCAATTTCTGTCGTTTTTGTGTTGTACTTGCATGTAGTACATTTCTGTTTCAACCACGACAAACTCTGTTACTAAAAACGTCTGTTGTCAAACAGGTACCCTGTCAAAAGCTGTACATGAATTCTGTTGTGATGACAGAAAAGTTTCTGTACCTTTTTCCAACTGGGTAACATCAATATTTGGCGTTTTTAGAATAGTCAAGAATTACAAACTACGGACTACAGAAAAGCACTATGTAACTACAAAAAAAAGTACCACAGAGCATCAGAAAAGTCTGACTTTCCGACAGACTTTTTTATTATTTCATTATTTCATTGTATGATTGACGCAATTATGCCATTGTTGTTTTTTTAGGGACTGGGATCATTTTATACTGAACGTCAATGCCGCTGTTAAGAAGCTAAGAAAGCGCTCACAGAAAAAAAATTTCGTGAAGCAAAACAATCACCTGAGTTCTCTGTCAGCATCACCAGTGTCTACATGGTTGCTCGCCAATCGTCTTCTGTCATTATTCGGATGCCTCAGCCGGACAGGAGGCTCCTTCAGAGCAGAAAATGCGAGACAAGGTTACAGTCAAACAGCGCATCTCTACATCTCAAATCACCAGTCAGGCATTCGGGACTGTTCAATAGCTATACCCCCGACACAAGAATAATGAAACTATCACCTTTATTTTTTCGCTATATGGCGAAGAATTCGCTTTGCTTTACGTTTGTGGTTACTCATGGCTGCAATACATTTTGATCAGTTCTCGACCTTATAATTATTCAAGTTGAGCGCCACGTGGTGCAGAACTTGAATAATTAACTACAGGAATAATTCCTACAATACGCGGGCCCCTTGTTCTATTAACGCATCTTGAAACGAATTATAAATGAGCAACATGTCACGAGGCAGCTCATTTCTAAGCTGAAATACTGACATTCACGGGTTGCTTTTAGTCCTCAACAAGAAGGTGAGTTCCAGCGAAAGCAATTTATTCTAATCGATACTAATTAGGGGTTTGGTTGCTTAATGCATAGGTGCCTCTAACCTCTGGAGGTAGCGTTGTCGGGCCATTGAGCTCATTGGGGACAGTCGGTGACTGTGGAAGACTGGGTGGCCTCCGTTCTTGGATGAAACTAGGTGATGGAGGAGGTGGAGGCGAGGGTGACACGATGGGACTGGGCGTCACAGCCACGTCATCGTGGTTCTGTAAGTCGCCTGTCGAAACCGACAGGTCGGTGGATGCCAGCGAGCAAGCCTGCAGCACACGGAGACGCGACGGGAACGCTGTAAGCAAGGTGAAGGGCCAAAGCCACCAACTTCGCAATGAAGCTAGGCTTTGCGTCCCACTACTGTGTGACAATAGACCCAGCGGATCTTGCATCTCATTAACTTTACGGTAGTCATATTATGCAGTGACATCGCCTCACACCGACGGCTTTGCCAGAGGATTGAAGGGGGATGGCATAACAGCTAACGGTGTAAAAAGAGAAAAACCAAATGAGTACGCACCGTCACTACCGAGAGTCGTACCATATGGTCACTGCAAGATAGACGCTGATCCTAACTTTTATAGAACGGGAAAGGAAAGAATGTGGACATTAAAAGGCAGGCATGGAGCAAGCTGAAAAGAGCAAGGATACATAAATTCTGCAACTTTCTCAAATTAGTCGGCCGTCATTTTCGTAATAAAGCTGTTGCTTAGTCATTGCAGTTTTCTAATGGTCTTTGGTTGGAAAATTGCTTGGTCGAACCTGTACCACAGCAACTTAATTTTGCTAGAGGTAGTGCTACTTTGGTTGGCGAGTTAAGCAAGAGAGCCCTAGACGTCAAAACGTTGTTACCCCCACCCATTCCAAATGTTCAAAATTACAAAGTTAATTGCTCATACGAAGATATCCATAAGTAAAGCAATAAACGAGGGTAACTTGAGCCCTTTCTACATAAAGTGCAGCTGTATAGGAATGTTCTTGAAACGTACTGTAGTTAGGAACAGGGTTTCCTTGATGCTTTGCATAAATTAGGCTAAAGGCGAGGATGCGCAAATGTCCAATCAGAACAAATAAAGTTCATGTAATTCAAAGTAAATAAGCTGGTTCCAAGGACTTGTGCAAGGCCCATTGCTTAGCATCCCAAGGTGGAAAAGACAGAGAGGAGAAAAGGCGGTGAGGTTAGTAAACGATAATTGGCCCAGATCAAAGTAAAGCGCAGAGGAGCGCACCGACCAGTACATGGCGCGCCCAGGGCAGACATAAGAGGGCAAAAAGGGTCACTTCATAGTACACGGTCAAGGGCTGGTACAAGGTCGTCCGCCCTTGGAGTGAACACGCGAGCGCGTGGCTGCGCTCGGAAGAGCGTCACCGCATCCAACGCGGCCGCGCCTCGTACCAAAGTTTGCAGACGCACAGTCACCTGTAGGCGGTGCTTCGTGTCGTCTGGTACAGCATTCCAGTGCAACAGCAAGTGGTGTATTAGAGGGATGTACAAGATGACGCGATGCACAGCCTTAAGGTGCAACTGCGCCTTCATCGGATGCGCTGGCGTTCTGTACACTAAATGGAAGAGCTCCACCAGACATGATACGCGCTTCACGTTAGACAGACGAGACTAAGGGGCTGTCACACATAATGCCTGCTCCAGGGCACCCCTGCATGATCCCTTGGGCTGCGGGAACGCACCTCGTGTGCCTCGGCCTCCTGGAGTATGCTGTCGACCTCCTGTGAGATGCCGCTGACGTACTCCTGCGCCTGCGCGTGCGGGTCATGCACCTCGCTGAGGAACGAGAACATTTCGTCCAGGTCCAGGCACTCGGTCTGCTGCTGTGTCTGCTGCGGGTGTGAAGGATCGGCTCCCCCGCGTCGCAGCACGTTCTTCTCCACCAGGTTGGAGATGGCGGCCAGCTCCTCTTGAGCGGCGCTGCATTCCGTACAGCGCAGTTGTACCCACTGAGGTAAAGCGCTTATTGATAAAGACGACCTTGAGGCTCACAGTTGTAATTTGATGAGGGGGAGAATTGCATGAATGAAATAGAAACACCGCAAATATGAGGAATGGGACATGTACACAGTGAAGGTAGGTGCTTAAGAAGCATAGCACACAGCAACGTATGAAGCATGCTGAACTACTACTGTCTGTTTCTAATGACAGAACTGAAAGAACTACGAGCTTTTCTGGCACTCAAATCACAAGCCACAATAAAGATTTATTATCGACAACATCTATAGACGCGAACGCCGTTGTCGGTTGAAATAATACGCAGTGTGACTAGTTAGAAGCTATTGCTGCAATTTACAAAGCCAGACTTAAAACTTGGCAAATTGAGGTGTCGAGATACCTGGCTGCGTTCAACCACTGTTATAAACAAGGGTGATTATTCGTCTTCGCTTGCATGTCGTTTTATCCGACTAGGCATTTCGTTGGGTGTGCAGCTGGTGCTTCAATGCTTCACTAGAGAAAATATCCAGAATTACTGTCACACCATAGGGGCAGCTTTTCGAGCTAGAAGGTTTCCATGTAGGTACTGCTATGTTCAAATGCTGCTGAATAGTTTGTGCCCACAGCTATACCAATTATGGTTTCTGGGGTTTACAGAGCTGTCGTTGTCATAGTAATGATACTTGTGGTGCCAGATGCTTGTCTCCACCAGAATGAAGCACTGCTGTGTTCGTCAGCTGGCCAGTTAGAAAGTTTCACCTACGGCACTATGAACATAGCGTGCAGGCTTACACCCCAGCATATAACCACAACTGGCAGACTTGCACTGTTCAAGTACTCTGCAACACCAAGGTGTAATTAGATGTAAACAACAGGCTGACGAATAGAGGCACTGCCTAAATAGTAACAGTGCACTGGGTCTGCAGCTCAGTGCCAGAAGAGCGACGTTTTGAGAGTTGTGTTGCAGTGAGAGAAAGTTGTCACGCAATGCCCTTTATGCCTAAAACAGTTCTTTTCAATATTGATAACAAGCCTACATTTCCAGTATTTCATTTGGAGACTGGCTTATGGCACAAAAGACAAGGCAGTGAAACGCGAAAGCAAAAGCTGTAAATAAAATTGATAAGGAAGGTGTAGCACAGGAGCAGGTCATGAACAACAGACGTGAAGAGGTGCTTGAGGGTATTGACAACTACGTGACATCTACGTAACATCCACACAAGCGACAGTTAGGAAGGTGTAGACAGTACACGCAGGCGTGCCAAGCAAAAAGTGGAGTGGGCATGGGCCGCTAATATACTACACATGCAGGCACATGCGTCCAAGTGTATCCTGCCCACTTACCCATATTCCTGCCTCGTTTGAACACTAGGCAAATGGCAAAAAAAGAAGCCCGTCAAGACATGCTCTCATTGTTAATATAGCAACTGTGCAGCACACAGAGTATATCTTTTTGGCAGCAAATTTGGTATTTAAAGGAGCAAGAAATTTTGCCAATTTAAAAGAAAAAATGTTTGCCATAGAACCCATTTTACACCCACGAAATGCAACACCCTTTTAGAACGTTTTGGCAAAGTATTGGCCTGAAGTATTACTAAATAAAATAAAAATAAAAAACGCGCGACTGCCACCAATCCTTCCAAGTATATTCTAGCGCATATGGTACCCGGAACGACGAGCAAAACATCGTGTGGCTCTAGATACGAGATCTGGTTGCCTGCAGTTGTGTAGCCAGCTGCAACGACACTCCCACTATGCATGCAGGAAGCGCAATAAACTGGTAAACATGTGTCGAGTAATCGCTCCACTTGATCCTCCCTCTTCCGACTTGATATCAAGAAGGCCGAGTCACATGGAAATAAAACTGCACAGGACCGTCGATGCTTTCTGTGCTGCCTGTACAGAGAATATGCGTTTTGATAGAGAAAACAAGTTTTGACCACATAAACGTGGGGCGACTAAACGTCTCGTTGTAATTAATTCAGTCTTTTGAAACGTAGCTGCCAATGAACATGATGCACAAAAAGTATACTGCAGCTGTTTTTAAATATGATGCGCAAAAATATAATACAGCTGTTTGTACAAAAAGTCATGCGTATACACCAACGTAATTTACGTGGTCAGCACTAGCAGTTCTTTGAAGTCCTGTAACAGTGGGAGCCCTTTATTTCAGCCAATAACGTATTGTGATAGTCATAAACCTCCCAAATGGCGAATAGAAAGGCGTTAACATAGTCCGAACGCTCTTTACGTCGGCGCTGGGTGTACAAAGCAACTCTTTCGTGAACGTGGGTGAATGCTCAAAACACCCTTAAGGGTTTAACTAATCGGAGCATAAGGGGATGTACTGCGACCTGATATAGCACCCATATTGGTGCAAAGTCAATGCAGGAGGTCTGTGAAAGCTGCCCAGCAGTCTCGTCGCACGCAAGAACCACGCAGTGCGCATGCGCAGAAACTCACCGCATCATGTCCTCGGCGGAGGCCAGCTGGGCCTCGTCCTCGGCGAGCTGTGCCTCGGCACGCTCGGCCTCGATGCGGCGCCTCTCGAGCTCCTGCTCCTCGCGGCGTCGTATCTCGGCCTCGACGCGCCGCATCTCGCGGAGTGCGGCCGCCACCTCCCGTGCGAACATGCCCCGCACGTACGCCTGCATGGTCCAGATGGTTGTTTAAGACGCGAGGTATGAAAACATAAAACAGCATCGCTACTGTGCACGCGGTCACTGTCGTTATTTGCGCGCTAGTTTTCGAGCCTGCCCACAGCACAGCACTAAGAAAGTTAATAGAGGGTTGCAAACACTGTCACCACTAGGTTGTGCCTACTGACTTTGAAATGGAGTGGGCTTCTTAGACAATTGTAAGTATTGAAAGTGAGCCCTATCCCGACTTATGCCAGCCACGACCATCCTGCTCTTCCACTTTAAGTTATTTTGGGTCAGTAATCTGGTTCCCTACTCACGCTAATCACGCGCCAAATACTACCAAATTAATAAATGTAAGGCATTCTGTTAAGTTATGAGATGTTCACAGCGTGATACACTAATAATAATAATACTTTATTTCACCAACATTGAATGATTGCAAGTAACAGGCCTGCTAAAGCCTCATAAGGCTTGAGCACCAGAGCCTGACAAGTTGCGGAAACACGCACATATAATCGAGGTATTATTAAACATTTACATAAGAAAAAAAGACAAAATATGCCATCTGAAAAGCAAAACGAACAGGTACACAATATTACCCGAAATTCCAGAAGCCTGAATTTAGTGCACGATATATTAATTACTGAAAAATGCAAAAGAAAACTCTTCTTGAAGTCGCTGTGTCGCTTTTGAAGGAAGAATTAATATAATTATTACGGAGGTTGTCTAATGTAGTTTCCAGATTAATTCACTAGCTAGGTAAGCAGCTGTTAAGACCTTTTGCAATTCTTTAATGTCGATAAGCGTACTGCAAGGCAACACATTCCTGTGCTTTATAAGCTGCATTTAAAGATGACGCATAACGGCTTTAGTGACTCCATTTTAGATTATCCCAGGGTTTCATGACCTTAACTTGCCGTTTTAAAACTTTCCTTACAGCCTAATAGAATGCAGCGGGCTTATTTCTTCAAAATTCGGAAGTTGGTAGATTTTCGTGACGCCCGTGGTCAACGACGTAAACGACTATCTAAGTCCGAGATTGCTAAAACGAGCCACAGACTGATAAGAAAACCAGTGAATAGGGTACGGCAAACAGAATACCCAGATAGAACAGTACGAAATGTAAGAGCTAGCTAGAAAAAGCAGAAATATCTCTTTCGAAAGATGCGATATCAAATGGCGAAAGCTCATAATTTTCGCTTGCAGACAGCGCCGCCACCCATATATCTCCGCATTGGGTGGCCACTGGGAATTTTCTCATTCCGAAGCGGAGTTTTCCAACTGGGATACTATAAGAACTATGAATTATATCCTTCAATCCCAGTCGAAAAAACTACGAAAAATTTTCTGTTGCGACAACAGGATTCCTGTCGTGACAACAGAATTCCTGTTGTGACAAAACGTTTCTGCAGTAACATCAGAATTTTATGTAGTTACAACAGAAAAGTACAGCAGAAATACAGACTGCAGGTAACCAATACCGAAAAACTGCAGAACTAAAATTACTGTAG
Organism: Amblyomma maculatum; assembly: GCF_055883805.1. Taxonomy (NCBI): domain Eukaryota; kingdom Metazoa; phylum Arthropoda; class Arachnida; order Ixodida; family Ixodidae; genus Amblyomma; species Amblyomma maculatum. The sequence goes on from NC_139354.1 coordinate 19,484,958, forward strand.
AACATTACGAAAGAGCTACAAATTATTTTGACGTATTTGTTTACACAGTTTTACGGTTTCTTGCACTTGAAGCCATTTCTCTTCTAACTCATTGAAGTACTGGCCAGCTGCGCGGCGAGCGATATAAAGTGGGACACTTTGACAGGCCGGCACCCTTGTATTAGAACGAGTGCCACGTATAAACGCGCTCCAAAGAAACGGTCAAGCATTTCTCGGCTCTCGATGAGTGACACAGGATCGTCCGCTTCTAAGGTGAAGGAGCGCGTGAAGTTGAAGGTGAAGAAAGTGACACAGGAGCGCGTGATGTTAAGCTCTGCAGAGCGAAGACTGATGGGAACATTTTAGCGTTTGTGCAAGAAACGCACAAACCATGGCAGCTGCCGTGTTTTGTGCGCGTGCTCGTATTTCGCAAGTATCCAACGAGTACCGCATGCGTATTCGCCCCAGAGGTAGACGACACCACACTCGGGCCTTATCAGTGCTGACTTCAATGCTTCTAGTCGATTTCGTTGCCCTCACAGCGTTCGTGTGCGCCGAGCGGCAGACTATCCTGACGTTGTAAGGCGTCAACACAGAAATAACCCAACGTGACTGTGAAACGAAAAGAGCAAAATGTAAAATTCGTTAGGTTAAATACTCACCTTTCTGGAGTACTGTTCCAAATAGAGTCCAAAGGCATGGCCATAATGGTTTGGTTTCTAGGGTTTAACGTCCTAAATTGACTCAGGCTACGAGAGACGCTGTAGTGGATGACCTCAGAAAGTTGGACCTCCGGAGGTTCTTTATCGTGCAGTGATATCGCGCAGTAAACGGGCGCATTTCTTTTCGCCTCCATCGAAAAGTGTCAGTAGCCGTATTCAAAAACCCTAATGGCAGGTAATTTCGCCGTGCTTTTACTTCAATGGTTTAGCTTTTACGCACTGGTTTTCATTGTTTTACTTGGACTCAAGTGAGTCTGGATTAAATGTTAAAACAAGTAAATGATCTTATTTGATCATTGCGCCACTAAACTGCATGCTGTCAACAGCCATGGGCGCCGATTCTCCCTTCTATAAAAAGTATTTAAGTCTCTCAAGAACAATGTAACACTGTCAAGAGAGTGAATCATGCTAATTAATGGATAATATTCATGTAAGGCTCACATACCGGCTTATATTCACAACTTTAGGCAAACTCAGCAAAACAGCTTTTGAACGTAATCATTCCACCTATTACAAACTGAATCTCAGCAATAAATATAAAAGCAGATTCTCCTTTCCATAAAAAGTATTTTAAGTCTCTCAAGAACAATGTAACACTGTCAAAGGAGTGAATTAAGCTAATTAAAGGCTAATATTCATGTAATGGCCACATACCAGCTGATACCCATAAATGTTGGACAAACTCTGCAAAACAGCTTTCGAAAGTAATCATTCCAGCTATTACAAACTCAATCTCAGCAATGGATATAAAAGCGGATTCTCCCTCGGTAGGCTTGTAGGTTTTTGCTATAAATTTATTTTCAAAAACGTGGCCCATTTTTTTAAGGCAATCTTACTCGTAGGACAAACTCCAGCAGCAATATTTTGCTATGCATTCATCGGAAGCCTAGACTTTTTCTATTAAATGCTGATAAAAACGCCTTACAATATTTCGCAATTTCCTCACAGTTGCTTTCAAAAATGCAGCACATTGGTGTCTTAAGTCAGTCCTAATTACTTGCTGCGAGCAAAGGAAAAACAATAAAAACAAATTTTGCTAAGCACAGGAAGCCTAAATCATCTCCATAAGCATGCGCATCACAGTATCTTGCAACAGCTCACAGTTGCCAGACAGTTAAAGCGTGTCCCAGAGAGCTGGATTTAATTTAAGGGAAAGCGTACGTATTAGGCGCAGCAGTAGTGCTACCGAGTTGAAAGGACATCGTTCTTGTAATCGAGTAAAAGATGGACTAAATAGAGTGCACTTCGCAAAAAAAAAAAAAAAAAAAAAAAAACCCTCCGTCGAGCCGGATTCGAACCAGCGACCTATGGATGCCCGCATCAAGAAGTCCTCTACAGTCCACCGCTCTACCAACTGAGCTATCGACGGAACAGATACGGAAGTAACGTCGACGTCTGGTGCAGAGTCTAGTTATACTCGGTAGATTTACGTGCACCCAAATTGTGATGTTCATGCAGAGGTGACATTCTAACGCTGCGCAATGTGATGCCAGTATAAAGTGAGCATATGAATACATCGGATAACATTCTTTAAATGTGCGCATTCGTGAAATGCGCTTTTCCACCGAGCCTTAATGTACATTTGCGTTATATATGCTGCCTCTCGAGGTTAGGGCTCGCGGCTCTCGCCTACGCTAAAATCGCATCGAAGCAAGAAATATCCCTTCGACGTGAACTCACGTTGTAGTGTGTTTTCCAATACATTCATTTGTCATAAACGACGCATCGGGCCGCATTTCACCTACAGCTACGAACATGATGGCACAATTTATTATTTTTTTTTTATTTCAGACGACGATTCTCTTTTCATGGCCTAAAAACGCCTAACTTTGATAAAATAAAAATGATTTCAGTCCAAAAAACCAGATGGCGCCTTTAGGCTGAAGGTTCGCATTTTGCCAACGCAGTCATGTGTATGAGATCAGAGGTCCGAGCACGGTTGGAAATTAAACAGCGCGGGGTGGGTAGGCTTGCTTTGGGAGCTCATGGGAATACGCCAAACCAAGGTGTGCAGGGTGACCTGGGATGGTCTTCTTTTGAGAGCAGGGAAGCTGGCAGCAAGATAGCGTTTGAGCAACGATTGAGAAAAATGGGAGAAAAGCGGTGGGCTAGGAAAGTCTTCAGCTACCTCTACATGAGGAATGTTGACACAAGATGGAGAAGGCGGACAAGAAAATTGGCAAGCAAATATTTGGACAGCAGTAGGGGGACCAGCCAGGAATTATCAATTAAGAAAAAGGTTAAGGAAACAGAGAGGGGTCTGTGGAAAACAGGGATGGAGACTAAATCAGCATTAGAAATGTACCGAACGTTCAAGCAGGAAATAGCCAAAGAAAACATTTACGATAATTCTAGGGGCAGCCCATTGTTGTTCGAGGCTAGGACAGGAGTATTGCGGACTAAGACGTACCGAGTCAAGTACCAAGAGATAGACACGCTGTGCAGGGTGTGTGGGGAGGATGAGGAAACGCCTGAACACTTAATAATTTCCTGTAAAGGGCTCCGCCCTATAGTTCAAGGCAATGGACCAGATTTAGCCAAAGCATTGGGGTTTAAGGATAATGAAGGGAAAATAGACTTTAAAAGGGTAGAAATAACCAAACGAAGGTTAGCTGATTGGTGGCTGAAAGGAAGGCAAGAATAGGTCCACACTATATATTACTATTCACGGCTAGGCGGCCTGTGGCGCCGCCGCCCGATTCAAAGGGTTAAGCCGTATCCATCCATCCATCCATCCATCCATCCTTCGGCTCCCGCTTTGAAATAAAGTGCGACTGTGACAAACATGCGTAACGCAAAATGCTAACCTAAATATCTTTTTTTTCTTCATAGTTTTGCTGGCAGAGAGAATCTATTTATACTCTTGTCTGCATATGTAGCAAGCAGACGATGTGCATATAAGACACGGCGCCGAGAAGTGAAGAGGCCTCCTAACTTCCGTAGTGCTGCAAGTTAGTTGTGGGGCGGAATAAACGTGTGCTTTTGTCCCCGCGATGAAACTTATTTACTTGAAACTTAAGTGTTGATACACTGTTTTTTCGTGGAAACGGGTTTCATTTTCGCCGCCGTATTGTTGCTATTCCCACCTGCAAGGTGACCTTAAAAACTGGCTGCCTCTCTGAAATGGCACAAAGGCATCTTACGTCATCTTGAAAGCAGCAGCGCAAAAAAACAAGGACGTTAAAGGGGACAAGACCCTCCCCCCCCCCCCCCCATACCAACTCGCCCAAATATTTACTCTTCTGCATTTTATGCGCTAAGTCACCTAAGTATGGAAGCGCAGCTGTATAATACACTAATGTACAGGTGAGTATGTTGAAGATACATTTGTGTAATGAACGCAGAATGTCTGCACAGGTCAGCCCATGCATTCTATCGAGCCTTTTATATAATTCTTTCGCAGTTCTCTCTTTAAGCTCACATAGACAACGTTGTCTTCTATTGTGGCACTAGCGGACAGCAAGGTAAATGGCAATGGTTTAGTAAATGACAAGCACTGAAGTCGTATTTGTTTCGCCCCTCCGCGATGGCTGAGTGGTCGGGGTGCTCGACCTCTGCACCCAGTTACGCGGGATCGAATCCCAGCCGCAGCAGCCGCTTTTCGATGGAGGGGAGAAGAAAGACGCCCATGTGCTGTGCGATGTCAATGCACGTAATAAAAATCCCTGGGTAGCCGAAATTTTCTAATAATAAAGCTTATTTGCTTCGATTCCTTGCTAACAGATGAAAAACGTTTTTGAAATGACAACTGGAGCGCAATCTGCCTTGCCGTGGTTAACATGTGACGTCCAGATCGCACCACGGGTGGGGACTAAAAAAACTAAAATAATGACGTAATAAGGACTAATCTGTAGTATATGAGAACACAGACCTGTATGGTGATGGCGGCTCGCCTCATCTGCAGGAAGTGGATCATCTGGCGGTGACCTCGGAAATGTTGCTGGATGCGAATGGCGGCTGCTCTTTGCTGAAGGAATTCTAAGACAAAAAGAAAACAAAAGGAATCGTCGAGCACTTATAAAAGCCCCAAACGTTTTTCAGAACTATAACTCGGCTTTCTCGTTTCAGTAGTCCGCACTCCAAATAAACTGAAGGACATTCTACACCGAAATGTGATTCTAAATGGGGCCAAACTCTTTCCATCCTTTGAGACCATGTGGATCCACCATGGTCTCGGTGATATTATAAGGTGGTCATTTCATCCGTCGGCCACCGTAGACCAACATGTTTCGGCCTTCGCACATACGAACTCCGCTATGTTCGAATACAGCCCAGAAACGACAGCTACCTAGCCGGAAAAAGGAACTACAAAATATTTCCTTTTATCACAACAGAATTTCTGCGCGGTTTTTAACTGTGACTATTGTGACACAATTTTCTGTAGTAACAACAGAGACCAAACAAAACTAAAGGCTACAGAAAAAGTACTAGAGAACTACAGAAAGGCACTAAAGAACCACAAAAAGTCTGACGTTACGACCGAACATTACGACAAAGTATATTTGTCGCATTCTCGCGCAATTCTGTAGTTTTTAGTGTATGGCGGGACAAAAAAGAGAAAAATTAAGCACCCATCGCGTGCTCCTGAGTATAACGGGCTGAAGAGCTCAGAGGCATTTGGATTATTTTGTATCATTTAAAGACCCCATTCAGCGTACGCCGCCGGATAAACTGTTGCTAAACAATAAAAAAACAAAAGCGTCTTCATTTTAGGAGCATGCAGCTTGGAAAGGGCTCTGCATTTCCAATGGTGAGCAATATAATCTCAGGACTTTCCGTGTATACAGCGCTTGCATACTGCGACGTACATATTAATCGAAAAGTGTACAAAAATGTGGCACTGCTACACGTACGTACATAGCTCGTACTTCGCTGAGCGTTAGAGAAATATGACTGAGGCTGAAACCTAAAATAAGGTCATCCAAGAAACGCTTCGTCCTCGTGCCTTGTCCTACAGTTTTGCGCACTTGCCTGCTGCGCAAAAGGCGCCCGTGTGCTGTGCGGGCTGCACTCTCAAGGCGAATAATCCTTTAAAGGAGTAAAAAGGGAGTGGAATCCCCTCTAGCTTTCAGCCCAAAGCATGGGGTAGATTTGCATCACTAAAAATGCTGAACACTATATTTTCGGCAAAGGAAGCAGATTCTCACTTCTCAGTTACCAGGATTTCACCAAAAGTTTCAATCTCATCTAGCTGATAACATCGAGGCTTCGAGCGCTGTGGTTAAAGTACACCTAATTGCATCAAATAGATGTTGCATGAGGTCGCAATTAGCCTGTTCAGTTCAGTCGTTCAGTCGTGTCCGACCCTTCGTGACCCTATGGACCATGTCACGCCACGCTTTCCGGTCTCTCACTATCTTCCTAACATTACATAACTTCATTGCAGTGCCTCGAGGATGCCATTTAACCATCGCGTTCGCTGCCTACCCCTTCTTCGGCGACCCTCAATCTTTCCCAACATCATGTAAAAAGCAAGAGAGTTCCAGAAACCCATCTACTTCTGCTTTATTGATTATGCGAAAGCGTTTGACTGCGTAGATCAAAGCAGATTGTGGCAAGCTCTCCAAAAGATGGGAGTTCCAATTCACCTCATCTATCTCCTCAGGAACCAGTATGAAGCGCAAGAGGCCACAGTCAGAACTGGGCATGGTCTTACTGATTGGTTTCCGATCGAGAAAGGAGTGAGGCAAGGCTGCATACTGTCGCCCTGCCTATTTAACCTATATGCAGAGTGCATCATGAGGAAGGCCGGTCTGGACGAGTCTTCAGCTGGAGTGAAGATTGCTGGAAAATGTATCAACAACCTTAGATATGCGGATGATACCACTTTAATGGCAGAAAGTGAAGTGGAACTCAAGAGACTTCTGATGTGCGTACAAGAAGAGAGTGAGAAGTTTGGGCTTAAACTGAACATTAAAAAGACAAAGATCATGGCGTCTTGCCCTATCAAGTCCTGGAGCATCAATGGACAAGAAGTGGAAGCTGTGACAGATTTTCTGTTCTTGGGCTCCAAGATTACCTCGGAAGGAGACTGCAACCATGAAATTAGGAGACGCCTGCTTCTGGGAAAGAGAGCAATGGTTAGTCTTGACCGCCTAGTAAAGAGCAGAGACATTAGTCTGCCAACCAAGATCCGTATAACTCGTGCTATGGTCTTTCCAGTTGTGATGTATGGATGCGAGAGTTGGACTGTGAAAAAGGCTGACCACCGAAGAATTGACGCGTTTGAATTGTGGTGCTGGCGAAGACTCTTGAGAGTTCCTTGGACTGCCAGAAGATCAAATCAGTCGATATTGTCGACCATAAACCCTGACTGCTCATTGGAGGGTCAAATTCTAAATTAGCCTGTTACTAACAGTAAAACATTCTGTACATTTTGTGGCGAAAACCTTCCCCGGCGCTTGAAAAGAATACCCTGCTCCTACAGGAACTGTAATTTTTACTCCTTTATAGTGTAATGCATGTTTAGATTGTTCCCTGACAGGTTATGCTCCAAAGAAACTATACGAAGACAGGAGACTCGACAGGACGTGCGGCATTGCAAGATTCAAGCCTACTAGCCCGACAACATATCTTCGTGAAAAGTGTGCCCGTTAAAGTTCCTTAAGCGGTTAGAATTATCACAAACCCCTCCACTACCACGTGATTATTATTAGTAATCCAAAATATTTATTTAAATAAAGCGAATGAGGAGTTAGGGTAGGGATTGGTCGGGTCCTGAGTCCGAGACTCCGTTGGCTGGAACCGCTGTCCAAGCCCTCGCAAACAAGGACCTTTGTACTGCGAGGTCGGAGCTGGACAGACCATCGTGTTAAAGCCAGGTTATTGCAAGTGACGATGAAAAAGTCCTTGAGAATATAATCTAATTTGGGACATTTTTATCGTGAAAAGAAAAAAAATTCGGGGCATCGTGCTCGCCCAGCTGTAGGAGCACATATGACGCCCCTTGGGCGAATAACTTGGGCCCCAGAAATCCACCATTCCTGGAAAGAAACATCGTGTGGCAATGCAGACGGGACCGCTGCTCGCGTGTACGGACACATCGCAACAACGTGACAACTGGCCGGAGTACAACTTCCAGAGCATTGCGGTGGCGGAAAACGCATCGGAAAACTAGTCTGACCGGAGCATGCATATTCAACATAAATGAAGCATCATTATTACCTCTCCGTAGCCTCCAGCCCCGCCAGGTCTTTTGCACGATGGTGGCCATTTCGCGAAGCAGTCTTCGCCTGGACTCTTCGAGCGGGTCGAATACGGAGGTGCGCAGAAACACCTGTCGGGAAGAATGAAGACATAAAAGCTATTGCCGAATAATTTGAATGACGCTCGGCAGTTAGCAGTAGTCCGTGGCGATGTCCCAAGTTCCAAAAAGAGCATCTTGTGATGCAGCGTGAAATATCGCTTACATCCAAACGTTTAAAAAAAAGACGACTACCAATAAAAATGTATTATACCTTGGTCTTTCCTATTTGCCACTCCATCTTGGGCATGCTCAATTTCTCGAGGATGAATCGACAGGCCTTGAGCGAATCCGGCGGAAGCGGGCCCATGTGCCGAACAAGGCACCGGTACCTCCGCAGGAAGTCGTCTATCGTGCTGTGGATGGGGTAACCCTGGACACGACGGTGGCACACACTGTAACCCACATGCTGTTTGAAGTGTAGTAGGAAGTATACATCCGCACTGTATACAAACCCTCATCTAATACGCCTTCCAGTGAAACACACCGACCGACGGAAACAGCTGCGTACACGTCCGCGATAAAGCAGGATATTTTACAGAGAAGTGGACACCGGGCAAACATTATTTATTGTAGTGTTCCGTGCACACAGAGCAGTCAATGTTCAGCATTACTTATTGATATTGTTCAGTATACAGTACTTAGCACTGAGGAATATTAAATACTGCAGTATATATCTCCCCTGTATAAGCAAAGCGTACTCACCTGTTGCCTGATGCGAATTATGTCCAGCATGCCAAGGTACCGAAGCTGTGTCAAAACTTGCTCGTCGTCGTAATTGTTGGCTGTTTTCTGAGTATTTGGCTTGATACACCGTACGTACCTGCAAAGAGACGCCAACGGAGATTTATCATTCACGCAGCGGGTTTGTGCCGTGAACGCCGCTCCGATGTCGTGGTTTGGTTTGGTTTGATTTATGGGGTTTAGCATCTCAAAGCGACTCTATAAAACGAGATACAATCACTGAAATCGTTCATTTTTTCTCACAATGTGTTATCAGTGCTCTTCGTGTGCCTTATGTAAAATCCTCATCCAGAGGGTCTATACGTATTTGAATAAATAAATATATCAAGTGTCTACTTAGCATGATGAGGTAAAAGCCAATATATATAATAACATCACAGACACTTATTTCGCTGCATGATCCACGCTCAGCACTAATTGTGATGTAGCGAATGTTAAATATTAATCAGAATTAATTAACAGTAATTACGATGCATAACTATAAAGCACCCAGTTAGTCCTGTGGTCATATATCAACTCAGCCTAGTACACCAGTAAGTTTGACTTATTGCTAGGCAGGATAAACCCCAGTTTGACCTTGAAGGTCGAGCTGGAGGTCGTTGCGACGGACGGAGTTTTCGCCTTTGGCACCGAGTCGAGCTAACGCCCTAAAACGATAAGCTCAACACGTACCAAGGGACAGTCGAGTGCAGAAGTTCAACGAGCGCCGTCAGCTGGTAGCGAAAGGCATCAGCCACGGTCGGCTTGCTCTTATTCATTGTCTTGGTCATCGTGGTGCCTCCGGCCGCCAGCCGCGTCAACGTCACTTCCAGAAGGTCCTTTTGAAGAAGAAGAATGTGCGCCCCTTAATATCTCTTACTTTTGGATATCACGTTGTTTCACGTGTATTATGCTAAAGCTTTTAACAGGAAGCCCCCAAGAAAGCCTAGACAGTGACAGCCTTGTGTAATAACAAGCATTTAACGTTCCCGAGAAAGAATAGAACTAGTGACACTTAAAATGAATACCATTTGGGCAGAAACTCCAACTCCTGAATATCACATTGCTTCATGTGTATCATGCTAAAGCTTTTAACAGAAGGCCCCCAAGAAAGCCCCGACAGTGATAGCCTTGTGTACTAACAAGCCTTTAACATTCCCAGGTAAGAATGGAACCGGTGATACATTAAAATTAACTCCATTGGGAATACACACTTAAACCGATACGGGATGCGTTGAAACTAGGTACAGTAATGGTGACCAAGCCAAAATATTTGGCCACAAATGATGTCAGCACTCTTTTGAGAGCAGAATTTCCAGCGATGATTTCCTGATTTACGGGGCTAATGCAAAGACACCTGCGGTTAGCGAAGCGAAAAACAGGAGTAGCTTAGGGTTCTATGTGGCCAGCAAAACTAACAATGCGCAGTCTTCTACCATTCAAGAAATGCTGGCTACCAAACAGATAGACACACTACAATATACAACGCTTCGGACAGCACCCGGCAAAACCAAGCTACCGGCAATAACTGGAAGATTCTTATCCATCGCAAACTCATGCGACTCGCAAAGAAAAGGACGAGGATGCGCACCTGGAACTTGACGAGGTCCTTGACGAAGGCGTTGGTGGACTTGCGCATAAGCTCGAACAGCTGGTCCTGCTGGGCGTCCTTGTTCTTTTCGAGGAAGCCCTGAGTTTTGTAGACGACGGTGCCCGCGTAGTGGCGGATGCCGAACTCTTGCTCCCAGCGGCGCCGGTCGTCGCCGCGGACGTAGTATGCGTGGCCCTCCAGCTCCTGATGCAGCTTGCTCACGAAGCTGATGTCCGTGCCCTGGACAAAAAAGAAATAGCTCGAAAGTCAGCTGTAGCAGCAGCCACTCTGAAAAAGCTGCAACTAACACGAGCTGGATATTTATAAGCTAGGTCTTTGCATATTATGCTTCTTAGGATTCTTAGTACACTTTGCATTGTGTTAGGTTTTTCTAAGTTCATTTCAAATCGCATCATTTGCCGAACTTACTCTGCACTATATGTCTGTTTTTATTTATGTCGTTTCCCCATAGAATAATGCCCCAGTGAAGACGCTGTAGGTACTGCATATAAATATAAATACGAATCAATTTGGACACGCAACTTTATTCGCAAATCTCATTGGTTTACTCTATTCATGCTATCATGAAGTGATGGTTAAGTCCGATCTCGATGTCCGAACCAGGACTGTATTTTGTTCATTTACAAAACTTTTTCACGAGTAGATGTGATTAGTGGATAAAGTTACGACTAAAGTTAGTCGGAAGGTAGATTTTTGCTTTCAAATTGTTCTTACAGTTTTCCAACTGACAAGCTTTTGCAGGGCCTTTTTGGAAGACCACGTGAATGCACTGTGAGTTAATATTAACCGCGAGACTTACTAAGTCAATATGTGGAATTTTATTGAAAGTAAAAAGGCGATGTTCGGTCATAAGCATCAAAAGACAAAAAAAAAGCACACGCGTATAGGCGAAAGCAACACAAGCGTTACCTTTGGCATGCGGCATTCCTCAACCAGGAGCTTTAGGATGCATTTTGGAGGCTGCAAAGAGATCAAATTCGTGAGTGAAAACCTAATAAATCAGATATGCCCTCTAACTCGATACTCAAATGTGTCACGAATTACGCTGACAATGTCATGCATCTGAGTGCTATTTAAGGTTACCCCCTGCGTCGAAAACTACTAAATAGGCTAAGCTGCTGTAACGGGCAAATTATCATTCCGTATAACCTAGACAAGGTGAGGAGTTGTAATCACCTTTTCTATCAGCTCTAGACAGGCAGTGTTATCGGTGAAGTGAATGTGGGAATACTGAATGTCCTCTTGCCGGTACTGGAAGAAAAAAAAGAGACAAAGGTGTGATTGGACCACTTTTGTGCCGGGCGCCAATGTGCAAGACGACAAAACTGCCTGCACTTGCCATTTCCTGCTCCAAGGCGAAAACGTAATGATTGAAGAACTTGTGGAGCTTTTCATTAGTATAGTTGATGCAGAGCTGCTCGAAGCTGTTCACCTAAAAAGTTGCACCAACAGGAAGAAAAAAAATAAGGTCCATTCGGAAATCGAAAAATGTCTTAGCAAGTGTACGGTTGTCTTTACGCGCAGAGATATAATGCGGAAACCGGGAAAAACGAGGTAGAAGTTATATGCTCTCAGTGTGGTTCTCCGTTTGTGGCGGGGATTTTATCCTGAGCTACACTCGTAATATGTTTTTGACAACAGTTTGAAGGGATATTAAGAACATGTGCCAAATCATCACTCCCAGCAGAAAAATGCTTAATTATAAGTTCAATAAATCCTTTTCACCGATTACTGGCTCCTATCCCAGAATATGTTTGTTTAATGTTAAATCACAAAAAAGGAAAATTTTTATGAGCAATCTTTCTCGCACACCGTTAATTTTCATTAACTAAGCAATTAGCTACGAAATACCTTACGCATACCAGTGTTCTCATGCGAATCACAGATATTTCACAACCCAGAGGAAAGCGCTGCGCAATATACTGAGTAGAAGCTTGTTCTTGTTGGACGGTGATCTTTCCAGGGAAAAAGAAACCAAGCTCACCCCAAAGTTTTCGAAACCAAAGATGTCGAGGACACCGAGGAACCTGTTGCTGTCTTTCCCGGGGCTCGTGCACATGTTGATGTAGTTTACTATCCAGGCAAACGTCCTGGAGTACAGAGCTTTGGCCATAGCATGACGATTTTGTTGTGCCTGGAAAATAACGAAAGACGTGGTTTCTTATAATTTCCCATTTATCACTCCACTTGTTTGCATTAGACAATATAAATACGTGGCACTAAGAGGATAATGTTTCAACCCTCTAATACACAAATTTCTAATCAACACATATATAAAAAAAATTCCGCCTACATCACTCTACATGTGCGTGTTATATTCAACAGCCGACATCAAAATTATTTTAGCGATACTAAAATTTGGCTCTAATGTACAAGCCAAACTCATAAGTGTCACGCACCTCGTGGTACTTGAGCGGTATCTCGGTGACGTTTCCCCGAACGATGATCTGCCGGTGCAACGTGACGTAGGTCAGTTCCTCGGGCTGGAAGCCCAGAAGAGTGGCAACGGTCATCAGGATCTCTTCGTCTCCAGGTGTGAGGGAACTTCGCTCTTCCTCGGAGTCGGCGAACTGCAGGTTGCCCAGCCACAGTATGGCGCTCAGCACGCTGAAGATGCCGTCCACCATTTCCTGCAGGAAAAGAAACAAAAATGAAAAGTTACGACGGACCATACACAGCGATATGAACGCTTCTTAGTCCTCAACTACACAATATGACCCTTGGGGTTGGAACTGCATAAACATTTCCCCTATTACTCTGTCAGATGATAGCGAGCAAACGATGAGACCACATGTACACATGAAATCAGCGTCGCGGCAGAAATGCACTTGTGTTAAGAGACTTATTCATTTGACAATATAGTCAGATATTCGGCTAGTCCTATAATTGAGTCCAATGGTCCGGCTTAGCAGCGACCGGCAAGTGTAGCCACTAGGGTTAGCAGCTTTGTGACAAAAATAAAGATTTCACATTTAAGCCGCCTAATTAAACCGGCTTTCGCCAGCCTCATACAGAGCGGGGGTTCTTTTCTGCATTTTACGGGGGTAGGAGAGAGAGAGAGAGGGGGGGGGGGCATAACCGCCGTCATTGCGAAATGCGTAACTGTAAAGAATCAAGCCTAAACATCTGATTTTCATGTAAAAGTTGAACATGAAGAGATTGTGCGCTGGCATAGAAAAAAATTACAGGCACTTCAAGGTGATTAAACCAAATGCGAGTTACGTGCGCTAAAACTTCGGTTTTAAGTTCGGTGTCGGTTCACACATAACCATTAATATAGAGTACTCAACTACCGGGTTATGTGGCGGACATAGCTATGAAGCCCCGCTTTAACAGAGCCGCACGAACGTGTCTTGTACCCTACAGTAGGGTGTCTCACATGGGATCCAAGGGTCCCTTTGGGGTTCAATTCCCATATCTTGGCAGCTCCGGCTAATTCGGCAACGACATGTGGCCTTGTGACGTCACACGGAGAGGTGTCTGCTCGAGCCTGGAGGCTTCAAATATTTCGCAGTGGCGCATTAGTGTTAACTCACTAATGAAAACCTCGCAGGGCAGTTGCGATTGTGTAACGTGAGATTCAACTGCACGAGTGGAGGTGTTTGCCACTCGGGATCATCATCACCATCATCATCCTGACTATACCCACTGCAGGGCGAAGGCCTCTCCCATATTTCTCCAATTAACCCGGTTCTAATGCGAGGGCCGGGGCATGCATATTTGTGTAGTCATATGAAAACTCTTTCAGTTTTACACACTCCCCGCTACACCGACATCAGACCCAGGGAATTGGCCGCCGCTTTAAAACATATACACGTACGAGAGTTACTAAACGCACGCGGCACTAAAAGGAAGCGTGCCAACAGAGGCAGATATTGAGCAAAAAAGGTTCCACGAGAGCGCCCTTTTCGCGTACCTGCGGAATGTTGAGCACGGAGATGGCGAGCCGCAGGGCGTCGAACATGAGCGCGTCGTCGACGCCATCGATGGACAGGCATCCGCTCTGGCTGAGGTAGGTGTAGCGCTCCACGGGGCCGATGGCAAACTGGTCGCGCAGCTCAGCGCTGCGCTGGGCGGCCGCCACCAACTGGTAGAAGATGTGGTAATTACGCTCGCCGCTCGACTGGAACGTGATGCGCGACTGCTCCAAAAGGTAGTCCTGGATCATGCAGCCCTTGATCTGGAAGCGGCCGTCGAAGCACACCTGGATGAACTTGCCGAAGCGGCTCGAATTGTCGTTGCGGACAGTCTTCGCGTTGCCTGCAACCAAGAGAGACGAAACGTGCGCTGTGGTATGGTATGGTATATGGTATCGTATGGTATGGTACGGTACGGTACGGTACGGTACGGTATGGTATGGTATGGTATGGTACGGTACGGTACGGTACGGTACGGTACGGTACGGTATGGTATGGTATGGTATGGTATGGTATGGTATGGTATGGTATGGTATGGTATGGTATGGTATGGTATAGGTGGTGTGGCGCACCAGTCTTCGCGATGCTGCGACCGAGAGACGAAACATGAGCAGTGGTATAGTATGGTATGGTGTGGGTGCTGTGGTGTGGTGCGGTATGGTATGGTTTGGTACGGCATGGCATGGGCCACGGTGTGGTGTGGTGAGGCACGGTACGGTATGGTATACTATGTGCCATTACGGTACTGAACACAAACTGTTAGAAACAACCTAGTGGAGGCCTCGAAATTCATTTCGACCATCTCGCATTCATTAACGCGATCAGACATCGCTCAGTATATGTAGACGTTTATTGCATTTTGTCTCCATCGAAACGTCGCTGCCGAATCCACGAAAGCTGCACCTTAATGGAAACCACCGATGAAACGTGCATGGGTGAAAGTAGTGCCTTTGGACTTGATAAAGAGTTGCCCGAATGAACACAATTGCAGAAGACATGACCCCATGACCCCAAGAGCGTGATCCAGCTAAACCTTTTCTGAAGTTGACGGCAAACATTTTTCGCCTCTTACTTGCAAGAAGGCTTCTGGTAAACATCAATGCCGTTTTCCTCTTATTGCGTAAGCTGGAGTTGTGGAAGTTTTCCACTAAAATTTTAGAAGCAAGAAAACTTTGCGACGAAAACTTTTGACCATAAGAAAAATATTCAGCGATTAAGATCTCCTGTTCGTGCTGAAAAGTATGTGCAGCGCGGTCTGCACGGACACAATGTTAAGGCCAAAAGAATGGGTGCGTGTAGCGTGCGAGCGACGCAAAACTTGTCCCTTTCCACTCACCGAAAGCTTCGAGGATAGTGTTGGCTTCCAGGATCTGCTGTTCGATCCATGTGGACACGTTTGTGGTAACAGTGCAAAGGTACTGCAAGATGAACTTCGTCGTTTCAGTCTGAAAAGGGACGCGTAAGACTTGGTTATAGCAGCATACTTGAATCATCCACAATAGAAGCACTGCACCTTATACGAGTTTGCCAGGTGACATTTGCACAACCGACACCTTGCAAAAAGGCAGATAGTTGATATATGAAAACACTGAGCACCTCCATGCCTTAATGATTACTCTTTTGGCAATAATAGTTGTTTCTCTCTCTCTCTCTCCCTGCCATAATGAAGCAAAGCGCGGGGAAGCCCAGTGATCCTAGTTTTTTGTCGGAAAAGGTCGAGATGCACTGTGAACACGGGACCTCGATACAAACAAGTTTAGACGGACGGGCATAAATATGCGGACACGGGAAAGAGAAAAGATTCTTTGGAGGTACAGATCTCTCTTAAGTTCGGTAAGGCGAAAGCCTTTCCTGTCTCTCTTTGCACTTGTTCGCGTCCGTCTTAGTTATTCTTTTTTCTATTTTACTCTTTCTACTATTTTCCTCTTTTGTTTTTTTTTTCTTTTCGTCAATTCCAACACTTTTTGCACAATTTCTACGTCCGTGGCTGTTTTGACGTCTGCACAATATATCGACGGTCTTAGCAATTTTCACGTCTAATTGACTTTTGGCTCTAATTATTCCACATCAAAAAAAAACAAATTTTGCTCACCGCCACATTTTTTCACCCTCTACCTCAAACAACCATTCTTTAACTCATTAATCAATTCGTTTCTCGACAATGACGGTGTGACAAACTCCGCGAAGACACAAATCCTGTCCACACTCACGAGCCTATAAAGGCTTTCGCCTAAGAAAGATATGTACAGCGCCGCACGTCCCAAGGCGACTGAAGCTATTGGGCACGCCGTTATAAAGGGCTCCGGATATTTCGAAAGCTCGGAGTTCTTTAATGTGCACTGACATCGAGCAATACCCGGGCACCTTTCTTTTCGCCTTGATGGAAAATCGGCCGCCGCAGCCGGGAGTCGATCCCGCTTTCTTGCGTTCTTCAGTTGAGCGCCCTAGCCACTGAGCCACCGCGGCAGATAACAATTTACAGTGCATTCTAGCATTAGAAGATAGAGTCATTTCTTAATAGTGCTAATTCATGACTCTTCGCCAGCCTGAATAAAGCGTGTTGAGCGAGGAAAGCAGAGCCCCGCGCACCTTTCCGGCTCCGCTCTCTCCGCTGATGACGCACGCCTGGTTGGCGGTCATGTTCTGCAGGCTGTCGTAAGCGGACTCGGCGATGGCGAACACGTGCGGATCGCACTGGCCGATCTTGCGGCCGCTGTACCTGAGCACCCATTCCTGCGAAGATCATCACGAAAAGATAACGAAACTATACAGACTAAAGGAGGTCGGCAAAGCGCGTCGACCTTGGACGAGGCGTCACTCTGCTCTACTCACCGTGTCATATATGCTGAGTTCCTTGTACGGGTTGACGGCAATGAGGATGGTGCCCGTGTATGTCTGCGTAGCTCAGGGTTAAGGATACTCAAGGACCAACAAGGAGTTTGAACGCAATCACTGCCAGGCAACCAAGAGCTCACAACAAATAGTCCGACTAAGAAAAGGATGACGATATCACTTTTAATAGGGCCAACTCTAAATGGCTGAAAGTGCAATAGCATGGGAGTTCACTCAGCAGAAAGTGAGGCCAAGGACCTATATCACCGGGAATTGAATCCCATACCTCCAACATACGATACGCATCCATGAAACACGAGGCCCCGCTACTGTAAAAGAAGACATAGCTGCAGCCAGGGAACCATAATGGGCTACGACAAGAGAGCGCCCGGGTTGTCCCTTTCTGTGTCATCGTCTTGTCCAACGCTAAGCAACTCGCGAAGTATTAAGGCGGAAGCCTTTAATGACTCATTGTCAAGGTCATCTGCCGTTAGCAGAAACTGTCACAGCTTTCCGGCCTGCTGATTGGTTTCCTGCTTCGATGCGTTCAATGGAATGCTGATGTGTTCTACAAAGGGCGCACGATGTACCGTCATGACTGGTCATGACGTCACTAGGCAATTCATGCATATACGAAGCTGACCCCGTCGGGCGTCCGACCTAGACGTCCGTGTGGCACCTTTCATATGGCGCTTCCTCGAACGCCGCACCACACAGCAAACAGAAGCAGACTCAGATATCTATAAGGTGTTAGTACAGCAGGCATCAGCGGCATTTCAAATTGATTTACAGGAAAGAGAATGCGCAGTATCTGTCACAATTCTTCACGAACACATGTACCGCGTCGTAAAGGAAGGCAGGAAGAGGGAAGTGAAATAACAGAGAGAAATAGAGGTGGTGTAGTGGAGGGCTGCGATTCACCGTGCTATACTGGCTTTCGCCTCATCGCACTTTAGTGGTCCAAAGTGCCCTCCAGAATTTTCCATTCTCCTCAACAGCTATTTGATGTCAAATTTACAGGCGATGCTTCGGAAACGTGTCAACGATAATAGGACACATTTACTTAGTGTTTCATGCAACAGGTAGCAACATGCATGTTTGAGAACAGGGCGAACTAATTAATCGCTATGGAAGAGGTCGGCTCTATGAGTGACGGTAATGGTTCGTTTGGATCAAGGTAAGCAGATGGGAAGTAAAAAGGGCACTGCAAGAAGCGAGAGAGAGAATAGAAACCTCATGGCAAGCATTTACAATTTCCACATTCCCTCGACGAGAGAAGTGAAAGGTGGACCGACCCCCCCCCCCCCCCCCCCTCCAGAAGAAACTAAATAAAGTATACGGTCACCTGCATGGACAACACCGCAGAGTGAAACTCATTTATGACAGCATCCACTACCAAGTGCAAGTGAACCCTGCGCCCCAACTTATATGAATAAATTAAATTAAAGTATAAGAATACTGGACACCCTTTTGGACAACTCTAGTTGACCTGATCCGTCTTATACAGTGCCTTCATCCGACTACCTCCTTAACCAAACGATGGCTATCAGTGGAGAGCTTCCCGGCCGGCTCCCTACAGCGTGTGAGCAGCACCCCCGTGGAAGCTGCCGCTTTATGCTCAGAATTTACCTCACTGCGAACAAGGTGCAGGCAGAATGTGTCTCGGAAGTTCAGATGAAAGCATTCAGTGCACGTTCGGTACACATGCCACGTAGAGTCTCGCGCTGGAACCATTGCTACTGCCATCACCGCTCGCTACACTGACCGGGGCCGTTCAAAGAGGAAGAGGAAGATAGCGGCGGTAGAGAGACACGGTGGCGAGCCGTGCGGGCGGGGCTGCACCGCGGGGGCACCGGGTAGAGGCGCCGGACCGAACAGCGATGCGCCGCCGAGCCGCCGACGTCGCCGCCATCACCGCCAAGAAGGCTCGCTGACGGCCCTGCCCCCATGGACGTGATCGGTCCTCGCCAGGTGCCCCCCAGGGGCGGGGACGAGAACGACCAGCCACCCCTGGACGACGCGTTCCTGGAGTGTCTAATGGAGCAGCAGCAGCAGCAACCCAGGGCCCGTCGCGGAGATGACTTCGCACCGGAGGTCGTGCTCGACTTCGTGCGAAGCATTACCGAGCTACAGGGCGACGACTTCAAAGTAAGCTTGCCTGCCCGGGAGATATCAGGATCGGCACACGCGAGTCTAGCTGAAACCTCGGCAATCCTTTTGGACGTTGCCCTTTTGCGCAGCTAGAGAGAATCGAAGCAGCTTCCAGGCGTAGGGTTACCTTGGCCCGTGTAGTCCAACAAAAACTGACGATGAGAAAAAAAATTGTGGCACCGACGCAAAGTCGAACTTAGTTTATCTGGCTACGGCCAATTTGTGTCCCCGAATACACAACAAAAGGAACATCAGTGTTTTCTAAATGGGTAACTGAAACAAACCGCACTGAGATTAGACCGTAATTTTACCCTCACCAATAGACGCTTCAGACAGTGACGGTGTTAAGATAATATCAGAGGCTTATAAAATGACCAGATGTTTAGCTGGAGCCTAATCACGGATAACTGTGCGCTAACATGGTTAAACCCGGTTTTGCATGTTTTATCTTTGTAATTATAGCGATACGTCACAACATTAGCGTGGCAGGAAAAGAACCCCTAGCCTTTGCCCGATGTATTTATAACCGGCCCTATACTAGAGCAATGATATAACAGATATACGAGCATGCCTCTGGCAGGTAGTGGTTCGCAGGTGACAGACCAGGAACTGACTGTTCGGCAGGTTGTGTGACCTCACGAAGCCACATGTCATGGCTGAATAGGCCGCAGCTGCGAACTTGCTCAGCTCTTTTGATATAAGATTCGATCCCACCGGGGTTCTTCGACCACAGAGTCGGATGCTGGTAGCATAGCGGCAGTAGCAGATACGTGGGCACTGTCTATTAGCTAGCGCCACCTACACTACTATTTTGACTTTGGCTCATTAAACTGGCTTACCTGGAGGTGCGGAACAGATAAGAATCCCCCTCTTTAACCAAGCTGTACAAACGCGCCTGCAAGGTCTAGTGGTAGCACATTCTCTGGCGTATACATGATAGTCCACAGTCTCATTTCTCACCAATCATACTTCGAGCCGTATTTGCTGTATATACTACTCTCACTTCAGTGAAATGTTATCCAGGTGACAATGTCAGCGTTCGGTTAACCTTTGCCTCCATTTGCAGCTGCTTAACAGCTGCTTAACAATTACTACGTTGGTTTGGGTGAGTTGGCTGATTTAACCATGTACAGGATCCGCTCTTAGGGTGAACATGCGAATAGGTGGTTGCTCTTAGAAGCGCCGTTGCCTCCTACACGGCCGTACATCAAAGCAATGTGGCGCGGGAATCGAGAGACCTGAATGTGGTGCTCCACCACGTGGCCTCTACTTTCACTTTCGTGGGAAACCGACTAAAAAATAATGGCGCTACGAAAAGAGCAGCCAGCCACACGTTCTCGTGTTCACCTAACAATGAATGACCGCGTATGCTAGGCAATCTTGCCGTAATAAGCATTTTGTGTCACGCTGCATCATTCGCAAGCACGTATGGCCTCCCTTTAGTGGGCTGCTCGAAACATTGGGCCTCAGCTCAAGATCAAAGCTATGACAAACGACGCTGCGACAAAGCATGTTCGCATCGATGATAAACACCTCAGAGGCGCTAATAGAGACTTCAAGACTCGCCTGCAGTCTTTTCTATCAATCCACATAGATACGCTTCAAGGTCGCTCATCCAGTGAGAGGGTGTAATATGTTGTTAAAGAAAACCTTTTCCTCCGGCTTTTTATAGTACACTTCCTTTACGAAGTGGCCCCTGCGTCCTTTTTTTGTATGTCCTTCGTCTTTCTCACGCTTTAAATTTTCGAGCATAAACTGTAAGAACTATAGTTAAGCTTGCATGCCTTCCGATGGAAGTCTTGAGATGCATTTCTTAGTGTCCATCTGTTGGCACCGACCGCTGACAACTATCATAGTAAGGCAATCCTTCCACAGGCTGCCCAGCAGGCTCGCCCTTTCGAAGGCAAGCATATTCTCGACAAGTCCCTGGAGGCCCTCAACTGTGATCCCGCACCCGTGCTGCTACCGCTAGTAATGAACCCCAGGGGAACCAGCGACACGGCGGTGGCCATTTCGCCGAACGCCGACGAGCGTCGTTCGGTGGAAACTGGATTCGACTACAAAAAGCAGTCTCAAAGTTCTGAAGGGGAGCACCAGAAAGCCTTGATTGCCGAAGCACTCAAAGACATTCGACGGCACCTCAGTCCGTCTCACCAGGTAACATACTAGACAATGGACTCTGAGCGAAATGATTGGTAGTTTAGTAGTTAACTAGGTGAACGTAAAAAATACAAAGGAAAATGAATTAACAAACTTTGAGGGGAGCCTCTGCGCACCAACCAGCGTTTCGACAAGAGAGTTTGTGTTCCTCTGGACAAAAACTTTGGTCAATGCAACAACTGGCTCAAGCACTGAGATGTCTCCTCGACCTTTGTTCATTTTGCTTTTTTCTTGAATGATTCGTTTTACTGCCATTTGTTTATCTCTGTGAATATATAATGAACCTCCTAGTAGTTTCCCCTGAAATATGGCAAAAAGTACAACTGAAGACTTGGTGGCTTCCAGCTTAGGCCTTGTTGGTAGATGATCTCTTAAAAAGTAAAATACCAACCTGCGGTAACGAGTAATTTAGGCCAGAACGTTAAAATCGAAACCTGACTCTGCGTACTCGGTTATAAAGTATATCGAGAAATCTAGCACTCGGACGGCTAGACTTCAGCAGGATTTAGTTAGCTTCATACGATATGCTAGAAGTTACCTAAAATAATTGTGTGCTTTAGCCGAAACAGTCGAACACTGCATGGCAGAGGTCGTGGCCACGGAAGTCTAGGCTTCAAGGCAGTACTCCTGTTAAGCGTCATGTTGAACATAGGTGTTAGAAGCGTCTGATAACTTTGAGGGCACGCAGTGCTGGTTTTATCTTGCTGGTTTTATCTTGGAAACGTGTTCGTAGGCAAGACTAAAATATTGTTGTGAAGCTGTGCAAATGCAGGCGCTATTTCACTTATATGCGCTCTGGCAACAAAACTGGGACGAATAACTCACAGAACGGCGCATAGCACCTGTGCGTTCACCCCGCACTCGCTGGCGTGCAGTATAGCGCACGGCAACGAGTGCAGGCTGAACGTACGTCAAATATGTTTCGGGTGAACGTGTGTCAAACATCAGTCGCACACCCATTGGCCAGTCGAGTAGTGTTCTCCTCTGTAGCGGGAGTAGAGGCATTAAATGTGTCGCACTTTGTTAAATAACATTCACTGCACGCATTTATTACACCCGTGTCACACGCACCCGACAAATGAGAGTAAACACTTAACGCCTGAAATGTGTTAATATCAGCAATTTTGGAGTTAATGCTACACGTCAAGATTTATAATCAGTATACGTATGTACATCACGATAACGATAAACTCCGGAAGTAAGTCAAAACTAACTGTGTTGTGTTATAAGCAGTAGTAACGATCAGAAATTCTCTACCATATCTTCCGCAAAATACCGCCACTCTTGCCGACGAGTAGAAAACGTCGCCATAAACTCGCGTTTCAGCTCACAGGCCAAGAGTATATTTCAAAATTTCCTGTTGAAATGGAGCCATTTACTTCTAAAATGGAATAAATACCTCACCTGAGAGAAAGTTACGGATAACCGTTCGCTATGAGAAAGGAAACGGCTACTGACAAATTTGCAGGTTTCGGCATGAGGAATGGGGAAGCAAGTACGCACTTCTCAGGCGACTAAGTTGTAGCGAACTCAGGTTTCGAATAACAGGAAAAGTAACCCTTTGAATTCGTGCATGTGGCAACTCGCAAATGCCATTACAATATAATACAGTAAGCAGCTACTGCAATTAAATGTGTACTGGCGGCACCGGCATTAGACCCCCGAAGTAGAAAAAGAACCGATCTTCGTAGGTAGAGTTCCACAACACCGTCTGACCAATTTGACATGCGCAGGAGTCGTCAGAGGAGACACTCGGCCCCAGCGAAATGGAGGAACTCATGGAAGACAGCTCCTTGGCAACGACGTCCGAGGCTGCGACATCCTCACACGAGGGTACGGAAGACGACAGTGAAAAGAAACCTGCCGATGCCGGCACGGGTGAGACCACAGAGGCTATGGCAAAGTCGGAAACTGCTGTCGAAGGTCCCACTGCCGGTGTTCAAACGAACGAGCGCCCCATTTCCCAGGCAGGAGCCAACTGCGCACTCCTCACTCCGTCGCTCCTGTCCAGCCTCGATCCAATCGTGCACGATGCAGATACGCTTCGCAAAATCAAGAGTTCGTACCAGGGCATGACTCAGGACTACAGCACAGTACTCAGTCCTCAGGTGTCCGGAGTGGCGTCTCGGTCCTCAGACGCAAGCGAAAAGCAGCCTATCAGCTCTTCCACTTCCTACGACTTTATCAACCACCTCATCCAACAAAGGAACCCCGAAGGTGCGTTTGAACAATTCGCCTCATCTAGCAGTCACAGTGTCGACGCCCGACATCAAAGACCAGCACCGGACCTCCTGTGTGGGGACGACTGCCACTTCCAGGCACCCGGAGGAGCTCCCCAGTTCGGTCTGCTGCCACTTAGCGCCGAGCTACGAGCCGCGGCTCCGGAGTGCGAAGGAATGAGCGGAGGCTCGGTGCCACCCAGCGTGGACGAAAAATCCTTCATCAACTTCCTCTTCTCCAACATGTCCAACGACGACATAGAGGACAGAGCTGGACAACTCGACCTATTCCAGATCAACTCCAACGGTGGCTTCCTGCAGGACAACACGGACGTGTTCAACCAGCTGAACGCCGTCCCGTTGATTGACTACAATAACAATACCCTCGGGTACCATAGCGAGGGGGTATACCAGGAGCCGACCACGACTGATGAAATAGGAAGGCGCGCCGGTATTTCCACCGAAACTGATACCGCTGCCAGCCGAATGCATGCTTTCTCAGAAACGGCCGAGGTGCCCATGTACATGGCGGATACCAACCTTGTCAGAAGCCCTCCACCTCAGAGGCGACAACCAGCGGTCCAAGAGGAAAACCATGTGGCAACGCAAGTCTTCAGAGCTGAACTGTACAGCGCTGTTCCAGAATTTCTGCAGTCTATGCAAGAAAAGAAGATAGACGACGTGGCAGCTCAAAACGGCCACATGCAACCGTTCGCAAGACTTCTTGACGTCTCGACCGAGCCAGAACGGAACTACGACCTACTCCGCTTATCACCCGAGCGATGTGTCTGGCCTAAGGCAAGGACGCCCTTCTCGGACGGAAACGTACTGGCCTCGACACCAGCTAGCGAAGACACACTCAAGTTTCGCCGCCGAAACGTACGAAATTTTTTCTCCGACGGCAACACTCGAGACACGGCTAACATTGCCGGACAGGTGGAGCACAGTGAACCTCCCACCATCAAGGCTCCCACTTCCTGGCCTCTGAAGCCAATTTTTGTCAGGGGGGAAGAATGGGCGAGACGATTTGCGCCGCTCAAGCCCGTCTTCGTAAGGAAACAACGGTGGCCGTCGATGCCTACGCCTCTGAAGCCAGTGTTTCTAACACTGCAACAGCAGCAACAGCTTGCTTGGACGATAAACAAGTCAACAGGGAAAGGTCCAGTAAACAGTGACCAAGATACGCCGACACGTGAGACTCGTCTACCCTATGCTCTCGGTTGCTTCAGGTATAACCAAATAGGCACACAAGACGTCATCACCGGTCTGATAGAAGAACCGGCCATGCTACAACCCTTGCTCTTCGCATCTCAAACCCAAAGTAGCCAGCAAGAGTCTAGCTCGTGTGAAAACAGCACCGGTCAAACAGTACTGGACGAATCGTCAAGCGAGGAAGGTGATTCTGACACTTCCACCACTGGCACTTCAATCAATGCTAGCGAAGATTCTGCCCATTCTTCTAGCATCCCATCCACGCCGACGAAGCGAAGCATCTACTGTGCCTCGCACGGAACATCTGGCTCCAGTGATAACGGACCCAACGAAGAACCGCAGAGCGAAGCGTTGGCACCAGAAACAGGCCGGTACTCGTACAGCTGGGGCTTGCACAGCGAGGTGCCCTTATCTCTTGCTGTCGAAGAGATCGACGAAAGTGCGCCCCATTTTGATTTTTCACCTCCGGCTACAGGTGACGAGACCGCGGATGACATAGCGAGCAGCTTCAATGAGGCCTACCCTTGCTCTGCCAAGAAGACTCTGACCCTCCGAAGCCTGATGCCAACCATAAGAGAAGAAGATCAGGAGTTGTAGCAACGCGAGAAGAAGCGTCTACGTCGTTAACACAGATTTGGAGTTCCAAAATTTTCAGCGCAGTGTAGGCCAGGGCTTGAGACACTGTTGTTGCTGCTGCTGCTGTTGCTGCTGCTGCTCCTCCAGAGGCAGTCACCGCCAAGAGCGGATTGAAAAGCGCGTCAGTTTACAAAATCTTTAAGTCTCAAATGCAAGACGGTGTCCCGAAATCAGGCAATGCGTGGCAGGCTCGTTGTTTTAATTGACAATGGAACACTGCCTTGCGCGAACTTTTGCTTGTCCGCCGGTTACTACCAGTGATTCCCACTCGAAATTCTTGCAGTGCCTTCTCACCCACTGCTTTCTTTGCGCGCCAGCTCACGAGATCATTAATCTCTCCCCGTCACTACCAGCGGAATTGCAAGTTGCGTACATGCTTCAAGCCAAATCTGTGCCCTGAACATACCGCTAGTTTCCTTTTCTGAGGAACATGCTGTGGCTGAGAAAGGTGCTCTTAACAACAGAGTCTACAAATTAGCGTTACTTCGCCGTTGGACTGTAACGCGATTTTGTTTGCTGGTGCGCCGGCGTTGCAAGCAATAAATTGAGACATTACACCATGTTCCAAAACATTGGCGTCAATTGACACTTTAATAATTCCAACACATGGGTAAAAGGGGTGCTCGAGGGTCTCTAGCGAAGCAGAGGTAAGACAAGGAGGTTAACCAGCAGGGTGCTTCAGTAGGTTACCCTGAGTTGTGTAAAATGGAAGAGCGGGCGCATTAGAAAAAGCGAACAAGAGAAGCTCGAAGCCCCCTGAGCACTGCAGGGTCTGCCGCGCGCTGCGGTCTCAGCAGTACTTAGCAAATGTTTTTCCAGCAAAAAGGATATTCCCACGGCGAAGTGTTCCACCGTGAAGCAGTGCTGTTCAACACATTCGTTGCACCTTAAAAAATTTTAAAATTCATTCTCGATGTGTTTCAAATGAGTCACGTTTTCTTTTTTTTTTTGGCATGCAACTGCTGCCGGATAATTGCAGTCAAATGGAAGTAGGCATAAAAAAGGTCAGGAGGGGGGAGGGGGGTCTCATAAGTTGCTGAATAGCTGTATGCGTAAGAGGCTCACGTGTCCGATGGGCCATGTGATATCGCTACGTCATAACTCTATTACACACGGACGGCGACCCCAAGAGATCTGTGACACCAGATGGCGCCGAAAAAGAAAAAGTAGCGGGGTTTTCTTAGTGTTTGGCTCACCGCAGGAGATCTTGGTGCGGTGCGAGCTAAAAGAATAAACTACCATTGACCACCATTTAGCAACTAAACAATCCATAGCCACGCCGATAAGTGTTAGTACGGCAACGAAAGAAATCGCTGACCATGATGCAACACACGCCAGGTATCCGTACGTATAAGCCTTGCAAAGCCTCCACGGTGATCGCAACAAAGTAACTACATCGACAACATTCATTTCAATGTCGGCCGTTTCCGGAGCAACTGCACGATCCACCATCCACTCCCTCTTGTCCAAGAGGGCACCTCCTTCGCGCCGCTTCCGCAGCCATGCAGTGCTTCAAAAGCTTTCCCGGCCGGGTCGCGGATATTACGAAACTGAGGAAACAAGAAGGAGAGCAGACGGCAAGACGGCGAAACTTCGTCTGCTTGCGAAACGTCTGCCTTTCGGCCGCGCCGCAGTTTCGCAATCTGTCGGGCGGCTTGCCGTCTGCACGGCTGAGCAGTAATAAGGGGAAAAAAACGGAAAAAAGGAGCGATTTACAAAAATCTGTGCGAGAAATGAGATTGAAACGATAAAAAAAAAAGTTTCGTTCCCATCTCGGCTCTGTCTGTGTGAGCCATTGGCGGAAATAAATTAGGGGTGCGCAACCCTCGCAGTACGCAGAGGTTAAATCAGACGAGACGCAGTCTAGTTTGTTCCCAGACGGTTGTGTAACCACGACCTAGTGGGAAGTACGTAACAGGCACAAATCTGCAACGAAAGAAAAAGGTGGCGGTATAGGTGGATAAAACAAAGCAAAAAAAATTGTTCCACTTCTCCAACTTCTCGCTACATACAGCGCTGATAGCTTTTCACTTTAAAGGAGTCTCCACTAGAGGCGCAACAGTCGTTTAGCGCGGAATGCGGCAACGCACCGGTAGCGCCGCTATGCGGGCAACAGCAGCAAGTGCTTAATCCTTTTTCATGATTCACGACGAAGCAGGTTCGTCATTTATTCAGACGCTGGCTGCACTTCAAAGCGATGAGCGCACTTTTAGTGTATTATTTCCGTGCACTTCTGTCACTGCCGTCTACGACCAACCCTGCCTCGGTGGTATCTCGTTTCCCACGATCTCGGCACTCCGGAGGTGCAATTAAACGTCCACTGCGGGGACCGCTAGCCACAGAATGGGTTCCATGCACTGCAAGATGCGCAAGCGTGACAAAAACGATGTCCCATAACTTTCATGAGACGGAGAAGTGGGACTATCGGTTCGGTGAACGGATAATAATCTGCGAAGCATGATAGCTCCTCATACGCGTGACACTTCCCAGTGTACGGTTCGTAACTCTGCCATAAATGGGTCCTCGTTTCGATTCCATTTACAGACAAGGCACGGCACTATTTTTAACCCACCCACAGCTCTATCCCCACTCCAACCTTTAAGGAGTGTTGTAAGAAGTATTGATGGGGAGCGGCTCCTGTTGTTCTGACTAGTAATGCGGACTGTAAATAAATATTGAGTACACAGACTAAGCGACCATAAGCCTAAGGTCAAATACTTGTGATACGGTTGGTTATAATTCTTAGGTGCCAGACAACCCCAAATTACCCCAGGAAACAGAGTTTCATGGAGGTGGTCTCGAGACTGGATGATGACAGAAGAGGGTAAAATACGGTATTTAATATCAGATTGAAATATGGGCAGGTAAATATATACAAGTATAGTTTACTGCAGTTACTATAACCACCTCACCAAACCACTGCGGAGATATAAAAGGCAGATTTGGCGTCAACTTACCGAACGTCGGAATTTTAAAAGCTCTTCGCTGATAGGAACGATTCTTAAACAGTATGAGATGAGGAAACCATTACTAGATGGCGGGTAGCTACCAGCTCCATTAAGTTACCCACATCCACACAGACAATCAGTACGCGGAAAAATCAGCCTCTGCTGATACTTTGTTGCTTCTATCCGATGCTAGGCTTCTCCACAGGGCACGTACAGTCGGCTAAAAAGGTTCGAAGGCCAGGCTGTTTCTGGCGTGGCTGTGTAGCGCAAGTGGACACATGACGACGCAGTCATCATTATTATACCATTAGCTTTTAATGTGCTAGCATTACATACTGCTGTTAGCCACTGAGGCAGGCTGTGGTGAGTGTTCACGCCAGCTACGCCCCTTTGAGAGAGGAGCACAGCTGGCGCAGGGGTAAGTGAATCTAACCATGAAAACAGTAGTAAAAAAATCTAGGAGCTAAGAAGCTCCGACGAAAAAACTCAGCGATTCGCCGTCCGCCTGGCGGCCGAGGCTGAAGACCTCTTCTCCTGGACGGGGCCGGGTGTCCTCCGGCCGCGGTGCGACAGACTGCCTCCCCGGACGCCTGCGTGCGGACCCGGAGGTGGCTGCCGCGCCATATTCGGCGGAAATAAATGCTCTTCTTCCTCTAGGGGAGCACTTGTCACCATACCTGCAGCAAGGCGAAAACATTTTGGCCGCCCTGCTCCGATCCTTGGAACACCCCTGGAGTCTTCGAGAAAAATAGAGATAGGAAGAAAGTCGACAGAGACTTTCTCCATTCTCTTTCTCTCTCCACACATATATATATATATATATATATATATATATATATATATATAAGTAATCGCCGCAGCCTATGACCCAGAGTGTTTAACCCTCACACTCTCGCGCTGTGCATATTGCATGTCTTCGTGGATCTTCATCAACATGCCGCTGCGCGCAATTGATCCAAACAGACCGCTATCGCATTGCCATCTTGAAGTTGGGTTAAGCGGTACCAATTTTTTTACAGTGCGCTACCCCTGAGGTCCACAGCCACCAATAGCAGCGATGTTTCTTCTTAAGCCTAACCGCTTTTTGCACGAGATGTCGGTGGCAAGGCTGAAGTTACACAGGGACTGGTCACCGATATGTGTATTATCGATGTCGTACTGCACATATGACAAAAGCGGCAGCGACGCCAGACCAGGCGACGTGTTGACGACACAGCCAGCGCCGATACCGGCGCTGCTTTAGGAGGAGTTTTTCCACCAGGGCCGGGGCTAACGATCGGCCCAAAAATAACGCCCGCTCCCGCATCGACTACGAGGAGCGCTCGCACACATCCACCACGCCGCTGCGTCAGGCGCAGACAACTCCAGGTAAGCATAACCGATGAAACAAGTAAGAAAAAAAAGGAAACGAGACGCGTCACGTGATCGGACATTACGGTAGGCGGGAACGACGCAACAAGCAACAGTGTTAATACGCAGCACGGGGCGTGTCGATTTTTCTGTCCATTGTTAGTACTGGATTTATGAAGAAAATGGAAAGCCTATAACACACAGGCGACGCTGACATTGGCAACAAACCACGTCGACATGAAATAGGAGGACAATAAATAAAACCGGTTCTTTTGTTTTGTACCTGGTTACGTTATCTCAATTATCTATTTATGTGCAGCTGGTGTTCACCTCTTTCGTATTTAAAGCGCTTCATCAAAGAAATTTGAAAGCAGCACGATGATTTAAACTCCGTAAACCATAAACAGTAGTGTTTGCGAAAAGAAAAGAACAACCTGCACATAAAACAATACCTCGCTTAGCGTGACCTGCAAAGTCGGTTAAAACAAGTTTACGGAATGAGTGCTAACAAATCGAGAGAACCGCTCAGACGTTCTTCGGGATAGTGCTTTTTAATGCGGACGCGACGGCGGAAGCGAGTGCACGGAAAAGTACCGCTACGCGCGCAAGAGGGCGCCGCATCACCTCCGGCACTGCGACCGGAAGTGCGCGAGGAGGCTGGGTGCGGTGCAGGAAGTCCCGGTATGCATCAGAGCGGGCGACCGGAAATGCAAGGAAGCCATTATACGAGGAAGTATATGACCTGAAGGGAGACCGTCAATAAAGGCAAAAATAAAAGCGTCGGTCCAGATAAGCGAAGATCAAGAGCGCCAATTTCAGTTTCAATTTCTGGGCAGTGTGTCAAAAGGGAAACACATCCAGGATGTTGAGCTCGATTTTTAGGGTTCATTTTTGCTGTTCCTTGCATTTATTCAATATCATTTGCTGCCTGAGCGTTCTTATGCCTAAGACCTTCTCTGCAAATATCCCGAAAAGTTATGAGGAGCCAAAAAAGTAGAGCGTACCGGCTAGTTCGGCATCTACGGTGCGATTTAATGATGATATCATTTAGGCTTAGCATGCTTCAACTGAAATATTCTCAAGCATTTTGTTTTGGCGGCAAGTCTGGACGAAACACGAAAACTCAGCTAGTCGATCGGTCCCTCTATCTCACCGTCACCTTGACAGGGTAGTAAGCGACCATCGCTCCAGGAAAAGTCCAGGTTCTGCAAATGATGTCAGACAGCACAGAAATCCGACCATCGGGATACATATACCGGAAAAGGGGCGTGGTGCGTTTCAATAAACGCGCACCATCGGCACTCTGCTGCGTCTATACAACGCCAGCATGGGACGGAGGCAATTAAGGCACATCGCGGCCAGCGCTCCTAAGACAAAAAGCCAATTGGTCTCCTGACGTCCGGACATCTTTAGTAGTAGCATTTAATGTGTAATCATCAGCTATGGCCCATTCGATGCTTTGGGTCATCAATTCACCAAGTTTACCTTTATTTTTCCCTTAATCTATACCGTCTCCGTCCCTACCCATACGTGGTCCAATCGACCCGAACCTTACGCTTATCTGGACATACGATTACTTCCTTTTCCCTGCCCTGTTGCCAATATTCAGGCTATATAGCGCTCGACATCACCGTATATTCAGAAAAGCGTGCTAAAGCGTATGCTTCGAGGCTATAAGCATCTTTTTTTCGTATTATACTTTTTCACCGGGAATCATCGCTGCCAGAAGCGAGCGCTGTTAGTAAAAACAATAAACCTGCTTTCCTTCAGAACTCCGCGAGAGCATTGAGGGCATGGAAATTTAGCGAGGCGGCAACTGAGACCACGAGTGGGCCCCACTAGAAGAGGTCGATGATGACCACAATGGATGCAAAGATCAGATATGCAGATTACACCGAGAGAGAAGAGGAGCTGCTCAAAGGCTCCAGACCAAAACGCTTGCTTCAGTATTCTAGCCGCAATAATAGCTGCCCTGCATATGTACAATGGCGACTTCCGTGAAATCGACCCCACGCTGCTACAGCGCCGCCAACTATAAGCCTCAGAAGGATCGGCTGAGTCGAACTGCATCGTAGTTACCCCCTTTGTCTGAGTGGTTCGCCGGCATATTTGTGATATTACCGCTGTAAAAAAAAAAATTACAAAAAACCTGATTCGCCCTCCATCTCTACGCGGACGACGATCACGCGTCGAGATAGCGTCGACTGGGCGCAAGATCCCTTGTGAGGAAGCGCAAATAACGACGGTAGTTCCGCCTAGACGTCTACATGGTTTCCACGCAAAGACGAGGTCTTCAGGATCCGGGCGGAGACGCGAGCGGCAAAGACCAGGTGTCGCCGCATCACGCAGCAAGTGCCTGGGGACGGCTATGTCCGAAGAATGCGCACCGCACGAAAAATGTTGTCGCACACTGCCGTCACACTCGGCGCGGGCAAAAGATCGCCTCCGAAGTCGAACCCCATGCCCCAGCTTTCTCCTTCTGAAGCTGAGCCAGTTAGGAATATATCTCGAATCAGCAATGAATAACATATTACTGTGCCCGAACTGTTCTTTCTTTGTCCCTCCGAACACCGACCCCTTAAACGTTAGCAAGCCTTGATGCGGTGTTGTTGCCTACGTGAACTGGGAACGGGGTGGGCGAACAACCTCACATCCTCAGAAAAATCATCTTAAGAGCGCAATGACACGAGTCATTGCGTGCCAACAGCGTATCGACAGCCTCTAAACGGGATGTTTTCGCGCTCTCACGTTATGCTTGTACGACCAAGGAAGCATATACCAATTGTCACGACTGTAAACTCTCGATCAAAAATGTATATGCATACTTAAAATAGCATATGACCAACGAAATGTTGGAGCATGGAAAAATACGAAAGGGCGCGGCTTTATTAATTAAAATTCAAGCGGGTGACTGGAAGCTTGTTCTCTTGTAAGCAGTATAAGAAGTGACCATGGCCGAGTCTTGCTTACGTAACCTCCTGGTTTTATCCCTGAGTTGTTTGAAATATTAATCATCGATTTAATGGATTTTAAATGCGCTTCTATGCGCGTACGACACTCCGCTTTCAGGCTGATTTGAGAGCAATTTTTACAATGTCCGTCGTTTACCTCTTACAGTGCATATAGAAGAGAGTCTTTCTGGCTGGCGCGAGGTCACTATACCATTATCATCACTAACCAAGCACGAGCAAATCAGAGCGATTCTGCCTTGGTTGACCCCGTGAGCAGTCCTCCGTAATGTCTGCACCTAGGATTGACTGAGGCGTCCCTTCTAGGTCGACAGAATAACCAGTGTAGCGGTATATGGCGGCCCCTTCTGAGAAAGGTCGATCGTTAGATACTATGCCAAATTGCTCTGCACGTTTTGCATATTATACTGATATTTTCGCAGAAGCTCGCTTAAGAATTTAGCGTATTTATACCCGAAGCGGCGTTACGGGCACCATGTATGTTGTCCGTGCGTCATTTCTTCTTTTTTTGTTTTTGTTTTTCCGCACGATAGCCAATTTTAAGGCTTTTAGTTGAAACGGAAAGTATAGTGCGGCTTAAAAGAACCAGAAAAAGCTTCTGCGTATGCCAATATCGTATAACAGACCGTGCCAGTTGTGCATAAAAATTTTAAGCCGACGTCGTCCCCGCTGGGACATTACATGCAAAAACATAGTACACGCGCATCGCCCGCATAAAGAGACGAAGAGGACTGAAACTCACCGGGACAGCATGCGCCTAAGGAATTCGACACTAACGATGCCCCCGGCTAAACGTGTTCGCTCACTGCAAGAGGAGCTTCACTTTCGGGCTCAAAACTACGGAGACAATGAGCATAATTTGATAAGTACCATGTCGAAAGTTACCCAATGCATTCATTCATACTGCTTTGAATACAAAACGAAAAGAAACTAACAGTGCATGTAGCTCCCGAGCGCGGAGAATGCGTAAGCATGGAATTTTTGGGAGGCGGCCCACCCAAAATTTGGAAGTCGCCACTGAATTGGGCATAGTCATATTAGGCCGGACATCAATTTCAGTCAGACTCTTACGAAGCCATATTTCGGGTGTCTGGTAGGCCAGATTTTAAAATGGCCCACCTAAAGTTGGAAGTCGCCACTGGGTTGGCCATAGCCAAATTAGGTTAGACACCTGTTTTGGTCGAATTCGGACGGAGCCATATTTTGGACGTCCATGGGACGGAATTTTTGGTGTGGCCCATTCAAATCTGGAAGTCATCATCGAGTTGGCCGTAACCAAATTATGCTAAACACCAAATTTAGTCGACTCAGATTTCAGGGCTTCAGAGCCCCCCCCCCCCCCCTTTATTATTTTAAGGGGGGGGGGGGGGGTTACAGACATACGCTTTCTGTACAGAGTGCGGAAACCTTCTGGGGGCACCTTTTTCGGATGTTAAGGCGAAAGCCTTTCTAGGCTCATTGAACGAAATCCCGTGCATCGGATCTGTGCGCTTATGTGTCACCTGTTAATCATCCTGATGATGTAATCAGATAAATAAAGATCATGTCTCCACCGGGAACCGAACCTCCATCCCTCGGATCCCCAGCCGAGCGCATTAACCAACCGGGATCGTGAAATGCATATCATAATTCTCCTTGTCTGCAGCGATGATAGTATCGATGACAATGACGCTGTGACAATAATGACAGCAACAATGATAACGTTGGGACGTTAAACCCCACAAACCAACCAACCAATGATAATAACGGTGCATTTAGTTGATAACGATAATGAGAACAAACGTGATGCACCATGTGCACCAGCAAAGCGCTCAGGCTTTCGCATTTCTGCAGTGTAGATTCCGCAGTGCTCTCGAATTTTTTGTTTACCATGAGCTTATGAATGCTAACGCACTAATATATGAACGCTCACACTTCCTAGAACACTAATCTCATTCCTATAAACTTCAACCTCTAGATGGTCAGGAGTGTTCATAGTTTCTTTTTGAGTGCATGCTATTCTAACCATCAACGCAACAAAGGGCTGATGGGAAGTAGCATGGGAGGTGTAAAGGATACGTTTTTAAGTACATGCTGTATTCTAACCATCAACGCAACAAAGGGCTGATGGGAAGTAGCATGGTAGGTGTAAAGGATACGTTTTTAAGTACATGCTATATTCCAACCATCAATGCAACAAAGGGCGGATGGGAAGTAGCATGAGAGATCCAAAGGATACTTTTTTAAGTACATGCTACTATATATTCTAACCATCAACGCAACAAAGCACGGATGGGAAGTAGCATGGGAGGTGCAAAGGATACGTATATCCTGTCCTTCCTGTAGCGCGTCCTCAAGTTGTTGTTGATGGTGTCCTCGTCGATACGGCTGAGTGCCGTCATGTCCGGCAGCCCGAGCTCCAGGACCCGCCCTGCAAACATAAAACATATAGAGAAACCGTTAAACGGGTTGACATGTCCGCATTGCTCTCGACCGGAGTTCGATTACTTCACTGCAGTGTCAAGCGCGAACTCGTTTGCATTCGCTAATTCGATGGTGTTTGCTACTGACAGAAGTGCATACATGGCGGCAACTTGGAGAGATGACGTCATGGAAAGCGGCGATAAACAGGAGTTATCGCCTCCTGCGGCAGCGTGTACTAGGCACGCCATCTTCCTCGCGCGGTGTAATGGCTGTAAAGGCTCGTAATATTGGCTATACGTCATGTTATTTGTTGATAGCCGCAAGTACGCGTCTTCACGTATACACACATATCACATATACATTCACATATCACATATACAGCAGGTTACGCGAGAGACGACCAGACTTCTGTTAAGCAATCGTAGTCGCGCAAAACTATTTAAACAGAGTTTCAGTTTCTCGTAGCAGTTGTAGGCGCTTTATCTCGAAAGTTCTTTGTCACGTTCGGAGTGAACAAGGCGGAGAGCGATGGCCATGCTGATCAACCTTTTGAGTAAACGTTTTGAGGGGCAATTTCACTGTTCTAAACCATAAAGCTAAACGGTTTTATGACCTGACCTTCGTTAGCTTTGCTTGCGCGACTAGCTGCCCGCAAAGTATATATATACTGATGTTCTCGTATGAACACAATCAACAGTCGCGCACTAGCTGCGTTGATAATTATTATAGCAATGTGCACGAGTTTGTACACCAAAGTGTGTGTGTGTGTGTGTGTGTGTGTGTGTGTGTGTGTGTGTGTGTGTGTGTGTGTGTGTGTGTGTGTGTGTGTGTGTGTGTGTGTGTGTGTGTGTGTGTGTGTGTGTGTGTGTGTGTGTGTGTGTGTGTGTGTGTGTGTGTGTGTGTGTGTGTGTGTGTGTGTGTGTGTGTGTGTGTGTGTGTGTGTGTGTGTGTGTGTGTGTGTGTGTGTGTGTGTGTGTGTGTGTGTGTGTGTGTGTGTGTGTGTGTGTGTGTGTGTGTGTGTGTGTGTGTGTGTGTGTGTGTGTGTGTGTGTGTGTGTGTGTGTGTGTGCGCGTGCGTGTGTGTGTGTGTGTGTGTACGTGCGTGTGTGTGTGTGTGTGTGTGTGCGTGCATGCGTATACGTGTGTCCTCGGTGGCCGCGTAATTATTTCTCTAAACACCTGGATTCTTCTGGCATGCCCACACTGGTCTAAGTTAGCCACTTCGCCTTAGAAGGCGTATTCCAGATCGTACGAACTTGGAAAATTATAGCGTATTCTGACTGGATTGATATAGGTACTTGCAATTTACTCAGACCTCTTGCTCTTTGTTTAAACCTTGTCCGGTTCAGCTCATACTTTCCTTGTTAACCTCAAATTTTGGAGAAGTTCCTATCTCTTAATAACGGTTCTGAATTAGGTATAATAATGTTCCTATGAATTCTATAAGACCCGGGATAATAATGCGCGGCAAGCGGCGTGAGCACCTTCGTTTGCAACATAGTGTCCTGCCGTCCAAATCACTGTGGAGTAAAAGCATTTGTCTTATCTACCTTGAAATACTCTTTCTGCATGTTTGCGATTTCTTCCTCTAGCGTATTTTTGAAATGCAGTCTGGCAATCCGCAATTACATATGAGCTTCCGGGAAATCATCCCCAAAGCAAACGTCGCTTCCTCAGCCTGAGCGATTCCCTAGCATCGAATCGAATCGCGTTACCTATAGTTTTCCTCCTGCGTCAGTGCATGCTAAGCTTGTTATCCCGTTGACCAGTCCCGCCGTGGCAAACTGCCTCTTTCATCGCGCCCCAGTTTCTTCTGACGCCTTTCGCCCTAGCCCTTTTTCCTTCTTTAAGAAATTCTGGGTGCGCGTTTTTGGAAGAGAAGGGATATCGATCTTCGTTCTATACTGATTTTTCAACCCCTGACTCACCTCCGTAGACCAAATGCTGTTTGGTAGTTTTGTACAGTACGTACCCAGTCGGCAACAAACTACAGAAGATTTTCTGTTGTCACAAGCGAATTTCAGTGCGATTTTTGACAGTGAAATTGTTATGACAACAGATATTTCTGTAGTAACGTCAGAATTTTCTATGGTTACAATATAAAAGTACTACAGAACTACAGACTAAAGAAAATTACGACAGAAAAGTGCTACAAAACGAGAACATTTTGACGTTTACGTCAGACTGCAGAATATTTTGTCGTATTTTTTACACAGTTCTGTAGTTGTTGTTTTTTTCAACTGGGTAGCAATCTACTTTGCATGCTTCCTGATAGCCGTAATCTCTGCGAAACAGAATTGCCTCCAAAAATCTCATCAAAGCTGACAACTGGGCGAGTTGGTATTGATTCATATTGAAACCAACCAGAAGGCGCCAGAAGCGTCTTCTGACTGGTTTCAAGATAAATCAATAATTTCGTCTAGCATGTTCTGAACAATCACGTATGGTACAGTCTTTCTATGCCCACGTTAACCGGGATACCAAGTGCACGTCGTAGCGTAATCTGTAATTGTACATGGCTGCCTTCAATTTCTGTCATGCATTATCTTCTGTCACTTTTCAACAAAACGAATAGCGCCAATAAGTGTGAAGCGGAGCAAATATGAGAAAGGCCTTTTTGTTCTGATTGTACATTCGACCTTTCCGACTTTCATGATTCAAAGGCTCCGAACGATATTGATAGTTTGTAGTCATGTTACCAGAACATAATGGGTTAAAAGTGTAAAGTTCAACGCTGGATACGAGAGAAGCCATATTGCAGATATCCTGAGCTAATTTCAATCATTTGGTGTTCTTTAACTCGCGCTAGCCTCAGGCGTTAACGCAATTCGAGCCTATATATTTTAAGAGCTGAGCAGTATGCTTTATTCTACGTGCGTTCCGCCTCACTCAAAATATTCTCGCTGAAGCGTATTCCCGTAGCAACTATTGTTAGCAGTAATGCACAATAACAGCAAACCAGCATGAGTCTTCCCTCTCAGCTCCATAAGAGCGCCGCAAATTTCCAAGACATTAATGCAGCGGGGGGAAAAAACAGGAGCCTACTTCCGCACCTGTTCGCATTTCTCGCCGGCCGGTGACTGATCGCTTTGAGGAACGTGTCAGTAGCGCCTGTGCCCCCAAGGTATAGCAGTGCACGAAACGTCACCAACGTGCAGGCTCGAGTTGGCGCGCTCGTATGTTTTGATCACGGACGGAGACGACCGCAGCGCGAGCGCCCCCCGGGAGGCACTGTATGCATGTTTCCTTTTTCGGACGCCTGCCTCTTCCACAGTGCTCGCTAAGCCTATATCAAAGACTGAAGGAAAAGGAGAAAGAGAGCGCGTGTCGCCCCGCTTCGGATTCCCTCAAGAAGCGAGACAGCCCCGCGGGAAAAACCCATCGCTCATCCGTCCGTTCCCGAGGCGCCGCGGCGCGGGCATTTTGTCGCTCGACGAGAAAGACGGCGCTAACAAAAGTGCAGCTAGAACTATACAGCAAAAGCGAAATAAGAAGGGCCTGTCCCTTTTGCGTCGGCTTTCCCCGTGTAGATGCACACACAACAGCCAATCTAGAAAACATCTTAAGCCGAACGCGACAGAAAACGAAGAGGAAAATAGAAAATGACTTCAAGAGGCGACGAGCAGACGATAATATGTCTGGCGGTGCCGCCATTCTGCTGACTCGCTCAGTGAGATCAAGCTGTCTACTTCGGCAGGCGCCGTTTCGTATTCGGTTAGGCATAGCTGCGCGTTGTTCTTTTCTATCCTCTGGGTGTACGAATTGCAAAAAAAAATAATGATAAACGAATAAACAACTAAGCTGCATGCAAGAGTGAGTCGTTTAGTCTGTTTGCATGTGTGTCGCCGATATAAATGTTCCCTGCACTGGCATTCGCACTGGGAATTCCTAGGAGGTGAAAAAGTGGGGCAGCTTATTCCATTTGCCCTTCTCGTTTTTCTGTGGGATGCTCGTAAAAGTCAGTTCAATTATATTGAGTCTCGTGGTG
This sequence comes from Amblyomma maculatum, assembly GCF_055883805.1. Taxonomy (NCBI): domain Eukaryota; kingdom Metazoa; phylum Arthropoda; class Arachnida; order Ixodida; family Ixodidae; genus Amblyomma; species Amblyomma maculatum. The sequence goes on from NC_139354.1 coordinate 19,524,021, forward strand.
GTTAAGCAACTATACGACTATCATGCGCCAAACACAATGTCTGTTGTGTTAGGAGCTACAGCTCGCTTAAAATGTTGGCTTTCTCCAGAAACATACAAACATGTATAAAATTGGCAAGTGCTTATTCTAAAAGCAACATGAGATGAAATTAGGTGAGTCAGTATAAAATAAATATAATATATATTTTATTAATCGAGTATTTGCATGAGATTAGAGATGTGGTTCACTCTAAGTTCATCCTCCCATATTTCACATACCTCCTTTTCATGTTTTGTCACTAAGAAGTTGTATTCAGTATGCGTGTGTTGCATACAGCCTAAATTTACCTCAACAAAAAGTTCCTGATGTGTACATGATTGCCATTACCCTATGACATAGGCTTACGGAAAGCGGTTTATCACTTCCTCCACCTTTCCATGCAGTCTGCCACTTAGTTCTCTGTTTGCTGTGCACCAAACTCAAGCTATCCCTGCGTGACATGCTCACTTGTTTTACTTTCATGTTCTCTGCCCCGTGCTGCATAATCGCCCACTTTTTCATTACCGCAGATTCCAATGCAACTAGGGACCCATAGTCGCGACCTCTTACTAAGCTGTGTATGATGCTCCCTATTTGTGGTATGACATCATTCCAAGAGTCTAATGCTGTAAGGACGCTCAGAGAATCTGCATAAATAATGAAGTTTTAAACATTCTGATTTGTTATTTTCTCTACTGCAACAGAGGCAACATAACTCTCAGCAATGAAAGATTGTGTATCCTGAGGCAGTCATACTGCTTTCTCAGTTTGTCTTGTACTATTGTGCTTCCTACATGCAATTAAGTTTTCGAGCAGTCCAGATAAAATGCGGCGCAATTTCCATACTTATCTTTCCATGCATGGTATTCTTGTAATGTGTGCTCACGCGCCCATTTTCTGAAATCGTGTCAATGCGAGGTTACAAATTAGGGGGAGAATGTATCATGGAGGCAGTGATTCTTGTCTTGGAGCAACACAATTGGTAAACAATTCATTGAGTATTTAGCGTGCCACGCTACAGTGGTATAGAATTAACTGTTTCGCAAGGGCATCCTTAGGGCGAGAACGGCATTTTCTATCAATATCGAAGACCTCTTTTACAATCCCTCACGACGAATTTTTTGCGGTTATACTTGTACTTACCGGATATTACGATGCGATGGAGTTTCAGAACACAAGCGGCCTGTCGGTTGATGCTTTTTTAAAGCTGCTATCTTTGTACCTATCTACAGCGTGATTGATTTTAAGGTTCCTTTAGAGAAAAGGATTCATCTGTGTAGTTTCTAGCCTTGCTTCACCATATTGCCAGATCCTTTCAGCCAAATTTGACAGGTCACTTCAGAGATTTCTTTGTGACAAGCATGCGTCCAGAGTGCTTATAGGTACGTAGATTTTTTTATATAAGTAGAATATTTTTCATGTGCCGCGTCCATGGTCTAAACGTTTCCGTTTATCTGCGAAAATGTTTACATCGGGCAAACAGGTCGATGTATCAATGATCGGTTGCGTGAACACCACAATTCCTTGGGTTCTGTATAGATTATGGAGCAAATTTGCCTTGTCATTTCAGGAAGTGTGCTTACTTCCTGCTCAGCAGTCCTACCATCCTCGGCCGAGGTAGGGGCAAAAGGTGCGAAATTCTGGAAGCCTACTGCGTCAGTATACATGACGATAACTGGATCAGTACCACTTCGGCGCGCTTGTTGGAAAAAGAATTTGCCTTCCTAGATCGCCGGCGATAGATACTATACTTTTGTAGCGAGAGCTACACTACGCCAACCACTCCGCGTCTTCGCCGTGTTCGCACTTTCGTCATGGTCGCATTTTGGCTGTGGTCGCACTGACTTTGAGCCGAAAAAGAAAAGGAAGAAGATGAAGAAGAGGAAGAAGAAAAAGAGGAAGAAAGAAGAGGATGAAGAAAGAAGAAAAAGAGGAAGAAAGAAGAAGAAAGAAAAAGACAACTCGGTAGTCGGTAGAGACGAACGACAACAGCGAGTTGCTAGGACAGAAGGTTCGTTCGAACGTTGTAACGGCGGTGTGCCCTGGAGTTCAACGTAGTCATATATCAGGTTTCGGTGCGGTGATCCGCCTTGCGCGCTACATCCGCGAAATTTTCCTTATAGTCGTAAATAACAGTGTGTTTGTTTGTGCCAACCATTTTCTAGCGTCTGTCAATGATGTGCTCTCCGTATCTGTCGTTGCGATTTCACTTTCCCTTCTCTCAGGTTGCACAAGGACAGTGATATGCGCAGTTGGCGCATTGGAGCGTCGAAGCATCAGAGTTGTCAGCAAAGTGGTCTTCTGAGGCACATTTTCTGCGCAGGTTTTGCGGTCGCGGCAACTTTGTGACCGATTGGTCATATGTTTTACATGCGAAACCTGTGCGGCGGTGTCGTATATATGGACTTCGAGTTTCGGGAATCGCACTTCTATTTTTTTAAGGTAGTGTGCTTGAATTGAATACGGTAATTAGGTACTTTGTAGGGAGGGACTGCGATTCTGTGCATATTAACTACATTTTTGTCAGCACCACCATCTTACATTTTTTTTCTCGGTGATATAGAGGAAGTCCGAAACTGCAATATGCACCAGGATCTACGACTAGAAGTACAATGCTCCGAAAAGTTAGTTTAGTTAGTTTGGTCAAACTAGAAAGTTATCTCGATCGTTCTCATCACTATGAAACACGTAAATTGAAAATCTGGAATGACAGAAAGCAGTAATAGTGAATGCAGAGCCTTTTGGCTCGGGTGCAGATGAAGGAGCGATTTTGAACATTTTATTCTTTCTTTAGCAACCGTTTCCAAAACATATATGTTCAGCATCGCTGTTATAAGGTTTGTATAATTTCTGACATCTAGCGGGACGAAACCGGAGCTGTAAGTGGAGGATAAAATTTATATAGTTCCGGCATGTTAACAACGTACATACAACTAATACAAACGCCCTGAGAAAAGGAGAATGAACTCATTTTAACATTTTTGCCAACTAATAAGGAGGCTTGAGAAAAACGCCGGAAGCGTGTAGCTAGCTGTCGTTCAAGGTCCAGGAAGGGAATAAGTAACGGCTTCCTGTGCTTATTATAAAAGCGCCGCTTCGGGGCCTATCAGACTCGGAAGCGCCACGCAATGTCGTAAGAGTCGGCGATCGCTCGTCGGCAGCCACCTAAGCCCACAGCATTTCAATCAACGCTCCTCATAGAACCAATACACTTCGACAACAACGAAACGAATTGGTATCCCTATATGATATGGAAGAAAGAAGAAACTAGACATTACCGAAATAATTGTTACTCCGGTTACGCTTACGATAAGACCCTCTGCGTTGGTGTCGTCCACCAGATGGAGCCTCCCAGACAAATTTTGTTGCCTCATCTTCTCACTTACCAGTATAAAAACATTGGAACCCATTAAAGTATTAATTAGTTTCAAAGGAACTCTCAATGGGTTCCATGGAATTATTTATCCAATGGATGGACTTTTTTATGATTTCCAGTTGTAAATCCCATTTTAGCTGAACCCATTCGAAGTGCGGTTGGAATTCATTCCAATTGGGTATACCAATGGCACTTACCATTCCAAATGGACAGTCAAGTTGGTTCATGTTGAAATTCTCGTTCCGGTTGGACAGCCCCAGCTGATGCAAACTGGATAGCCCAATTGACTTAGCAGTTAGTTGCGCAAGGACTAGTTATACTGCCGCTGTACATTGCTGTAGTATGGGTTCTTCATGTTCCGAATAGATGCTAACATATCCATGTGAACATTCGCATTTTTCACACACAAAGCAGGACTAATACTACTTTCATAATAACACCTATTCACAGCTTAACCTACTAAATCGCATTCATCATCTAAATTAACACCGGGAACAAAATTAAACGAAATAGCTGCGCTCTATTAGCAAGTGTCTGATGAGTGGTGTATATATGAGGGAGCAGAAGAGTGGTCACTGGGTTTATGTAACGATGTTATGCTATTAAGTTAGTATACAGTGTTTATTGTGTACAACGTATACTTAATTGCTGGACTTGATTTCCATCAAGCATATAATTCTCATAGTTTTCGCGTGCATACAGCAAACATGTAAATTGTCAGTTTTCCTCCTCCCACATTTTCGTATGTCTCAAAACCAAACCCACTGTATTCAATGGGTGCGACCCATTGAATCCCATTGGTACGTCCCACAGACCCCTCACGTGCAGTGGGTCTGTCCCATTGAATCCTATTGGTATATCCCACAGGACCCATTGCGCGGAATAGTTCTCGCTTATTGGCTGCAAAGGGTTAAGTGTCCAAAAACAACATTTCCCCAGTCGAAAAAAAGTACAGAACCATGTGAAAATTACGACAAAATATTCTGTAGTTCTGTCGTAAACGTCAGATTTTCCTGTAGTTCTGTAGTAGTTTTCTGTAGTTCTATATATTTCTGTAGTACTTTTCTGATGTCTATAATTCTGTAGTAATTTTCTGTTGTAACTAAAGAAAGCTCTGATGTTACTACAGAAAGTTCTGTTGTGGCAACAAGTTATCTGTCAAAAATCGCACAGAAATTAACCACAGAAAATTTTCTGTACTTTTTTCCGACTGGGGGTTCCAGTTTAGGATTTCCAAAAGGTCTCAATTTTTTATTTAACATCCCCTAATTAGTTTCACTCCCTGCAGAATTAACACTATCACTGTGACCGAGCTTCAGATACTTGTCACTCGCATTACAAATCAAATGCATGACCAGCTCCTCCCGATTTCAGCTTGGGCGTCATTTCCATATTCGCTCTCTAATAAATGTCATTTTCTGTTTAGTTGCCTTCATCATATATTCAGTGATCCGTTGCGCTATCTTCAAAATAACTAAGTGCGATTTCTTTAGCCTCAAGATAGCAACTAGTAATAGCAATTATTTAGTACTTTCCTCTAAATCAGGTCGTCAACAAATGCGTCACCAAGCTAACAAGTATAGGATTTTTAATATAATAATTGAAATTGGTTCTCCAAATCAGTTATATTAGTTTTCGCCTTCACCTGGCTGTGCTCCTCTTGTCCCTTTTCAACCAATTCTCTAAAATTATTTTTTCTTATTTTCTACAGACTGCACCTTGGATGTTTCTAAACAGAACGCATAATGTATTTCCGATGGCTTTGCTCCCTGGGTATGGCCTTGCAGGATGAATGAATGGATTGATTATAAGAGCGTCCCCTTTGAAACGGGGTGGTGGCAGTTTCCAATATGCTCGGCTTTTTTATTTCCTATATATTGAATGCTGTTCTAAACTCTTCAACTGTTTCTTCATTTTAGTATTAAATTTTTATTTCTACATTTCCATCACCTTTGTGCTTTTCAGCGCCCCATCTTCTAATCGCCTTTTTACAAACTTGCATCGCACGGTTGTCTCTAAACCCTAAGGCCTCAAGGAAAGTGACTGCGCCTGGGTCGAGATCCAGATGGATACTATCACATTCGAATACAGGACATCAAGTTGTTTCTATGGATTTACCACACGCTGAACACGTGTCCTCCTCTTGGTTAAATTTCTTTCTGTAGCTGCGTGTTCTAATTGACACCCAGATCTAACTTCAAAACGTAGGGCCCTGCCTACTGAGTTATATCAAAGAAAGATTCAGGCCTACGGAGGCATGCGCCACCTATGGCCAAATAATCGCATTAACGAAGTGGCGGTAATAACAGCTGGAACGAAATAGTATTGGCTGTTTTTAAATCTAAAACTTTATTGGCCTTGTCGAGCCAAGGTCATGCGGCAATGGGAATTTGTCCTCAAGTGCAGCGTGAGGAACCGGCGCTCGTTTTTTCTGCTGCTGCTCTTTCTTCACATACCTGGCAAACTTTATTCGTGCCGATACGTATCCCCACGAATATTGCCTGACACAATGCCACACAGCCTTCCAGTCCTCTGCCTGCCCTTTTCCTCGCTGCCCATCTGATTCGCCTCCTGGGTCCTCCCCTTTCTAAATTCCCTCGACACATTCGCGTTGTCTGGACCCGGCTGTGATGTCCTCGATGTTCGCAGACGACAACCATGAAGAAATCGCACGCTGGAACCAGTGCTGCGAATGCGTTTTAATGACATTCACAGACAGCGGAGGAGTTGATCTACAGCAGTGTCTGACAATGTTTAACTGAGCTTCAGCTCAGTAAACTAGGTTATCTATACAAGTCTAACCTGTGTTAGCAACACATAACCAAGCAAATCAACGCTTTCAATTGAATCACCTGGCTTAGTCGAGCTAAGCCTCGGCCTTTTATTTCTACCTGGGTTTCCATGTGCAGAGAAACACCTGCAGTGGTTGACCAGAATTCGAAATATACTGCGGCGTAATTCCAGTTGGTTTCCGCCCATGCATAATGCCAGCAAAGGGTGCGACCAGCCCATATAAGCTATACAAAGCCTAGCGGTCCTGAATTCGCGTCTCGCCGTAGGTAATTCGATTTCCACAATTGTTTCTTCCGTTCCAAGCCGGCCGCGAACGACTTCCGTCTTGACAGAAACGCCACCAATAAGCGATGTGAGGAAACGTGCGACGCTCACGTAAACGCCCTTTGGTCGAAAAGCCCCTTTAGATAGCGGTCGTGCAGATCCATTCCGCGAGAGCCTATCGTACGCGAATGTATTTGCGAAAGCTCACGGCGAACTGGCGAATGGCTTCAGATAAGAAGTAAATCACCGCTGCACCTATCCAGTGTATGAAAGAGCTGTTCCGTGAGGAACACTCGAAATAGGCTTAGCTGACAATGCTTAGTACGATGACCGCCATCTAGATGGTGCTAGAAGGGCTTTCCGTGCGCGCTCATGAAAAGGTTCTATTCTAAAGTTTAAAGAACGTCTTGAGACCGCCGTGAGACCGCCGTCAGAACGACAAGCCCCAAACACACGAAGCAATGAAAGGTAAGCGCAGTGTGAGCGTTTGGAAAACCGCCCCCAACAGTCTAATCCAAAGTCAAGGCCTGGGAAGGGGTGTACTCGAAAGGGCGGTGCTTTCCGGGTCGTTTATCGCCGTTGTGGGCTGGAGGGGCCGTTAGAAAACCATTTGCCAGACAAGCAATAGCGGGCAGGTCTGCACTGGAGCGAAGGCTGGCTCGAATGGGATTTGAATGCGCTGCCTGCTCAACACGAGTAAATCGAGGACGACGCGGCGCCTTCAAATCTGACCTTCAACTCATTGCCCTGGTCGTGTAATATAAGCACTAATTTCTGGGTTTCTGTCCAGACCGAAAAGACGTTTCAGCTGGTATTACACCTGCGAAGCTCAAATCAGTGAGGAAATCAATTGCATTTAGGTCTCAGCATCAGTAAATATTGTGCGGAAAGGAAGGTTCTGACGTGATATTCTTGAAGTCTTTCAAGAACAAACCGTGCATTGGGTCACTAAAGCCACAAAATGCGATGCAAGTTGATCCTCACGCGAGCTATGGACACTGTCAGACAAGGGCCTCTATTAATGTGTAATGTAGGCAATTAGCCATCTCTGTAGAGCAGACTATATACCCACTGTCCCCGTATACATTTCCTCACCAGATCTCTTCGTCCGACCTACTGGCGCGCATGGACGCGCTTCTTTTTAAAATAACAATCAATTCTATCATCCTAGCACCGCATATGACACAACCATTGGAAATTACCCGAGCATGTTTTAATTACAATTTTGACGTCGCCAAAATTTTGTATACCAATCCTGCGAATTGTCTTAAGGCGAGGGCCTCGGTAATCATATGTCGAAAAAGATTGTTCACGTCGGCTCCCTCTACCGTATTAAGCCTTGCCGCCTCAAAAAATAGCGACCATGCATTTGGCAGCTGGTAGTTTGCAGGTTGCACGGACGGCCACTTGCATGGCTCAATGGCGCGCGGGCACTCATTTCTATTGCGCTCATGGGAGTCGCCGGATGGCGACTCCCATGACTGCGTGACTTCACAAAATCAGATGGCCCTCTCTCTCTCTCTCTGCTCTTTGTAAATTCGACGAGTGCGCTGAAAATTTAATCCACTTTAATCTGCTTGATGGTTTGAGGCAACAGTCAAGTTTTCGCTCGAGCTAAGGGTTCTTTAACGCACCGGCCTAACATCACCCAGCACACGGGCGCCTAGCTTTTCGCCTCCATCGAAAAGCGAACGCCGCGGCCGAGATTCGATTCCCCATCCTTGGGCACAGCAGTCAAGCGCCCTAATCTTTGATTACCGTTGGGGAACTGCGCGACTCTGTCGAGATTCTAGTGATTTTTCATCGCTCTCTATAGGTGCGATGTTAGTCACTTTAAGCTCGCGAAAGTGAGATCAAAAAGAAATATGTAGGTTTTGCTTGATTTGGCTAATAGACGCGTCACTAAAGCACCCTTTTCTCTCTTTTTACTTTCACTGCCACCTTCTTCCTTTCCCTTACGGCGTGGTTCAGGTGTCCACAGAAAAAATGTAACAGATACTGCACATTATTTCCTGTAAACCAATTTATTATTATTATTATTATTATTATTATTATTATTATTATTATTATTATTATTATTATTATTATTATTATTATTATTATTATTATTATTATTATTATTATTATTATTATTATTATTATTATTATTATTATTATTATTATTATTATCAAAAAAACGTGTCCAAACTGATGTCATTCTTTCTCTTGTGTCTTTCGATGCAGCCAAGCACGGCACATTTGTCGAAATATCGCGAATTATGCTCGAAAACAAGCAGGCATGCCACACCCAATGCGGACTGTCCTTGCTTTTGCCTACACAACGAAATTCACTGCAGACGCCAGCGCCACCGCATATCCGTGACGTCACGGGCTGACGTGGATGCACCGCCACCATATAGTGTTCCAGGGAGTATAATAGAACTCCAATAAAGAAGTGTTTTATAGTCAGAGAGACGCGACCTCTGTGTCAGTGTGCCACGCGTTAGCCGCCGGCGCCTAAGCGTTAGAGGAAGACCGGATTGGTCAAAAAATGTTTGACGTCACATGTGGAGCGACGCAAGTGAAAAATACTGAAAGCCTTAGATAAATTGTGATTGCAATGTTACAACACGACTCGAATGTCGTTAGGTATATAACCATACAATGTAAAAAAATTGCGCTGAAAATAAAATTGAAATTGGAGTGCGATATTAATGAATCGAACCTGGGAGACCATTGGATCTCGAGTCAAACATACGCTGCGCAGACATGCTCTTACGGCTCGGCTAAAGCGGTGATTTCTATCTATATAAGTCAGGTGGTCTTTGCCATAATGTAGCAGCTGAAGACTGCATGCTAATGAATATGTTCGGGATAATAAAGGCACAAATTAAGAGATTACATGTGAATAAACGAGTAAAAAGTGCGGTACGTTAATGAAGATCGCGTTATATACATTTAAAGGCTGATCATAAGGCTGAGCCCAAACTTACATTTCTTCTGTGGACATTGCAATCACGCCCATTGGAATCACACTTCAAGCTCGTTCCGCAATCAAAGTTGCTTTAGAGCTAGTATGCGTGTTCAATGGCTAAACGAGGGGCTTTCCGTCACGTCAAGCATGACACAACGCATAGCATCACACGCATAGTACGTGACGTCACCAGACACGTGCCGTGCAGCATCCCTACTAAATGCTTATTTTACCTCGTTTAAAAACTCCGTGTATGCCTTATTCCACTGCACTCTTACATAGCATTAAGAAGGCGCCACGACTTACCACGTACAACCGTAAACAACCGCCGCAGAATCGTCGTCCCTTGTAGAGAAAAGCTCATGACAATTAAGTCGCTACAGCTACCCTGACGGCTATTCTATTTTATAGCAATATATTTGGTGGAGTACAAAAGGCCTTGATATATATTTGACAGATATAGATCAATCAAGCTATATATTCAAGCTAAATGCATAGCTCAGTATGCATTTTGACTTGCAATTTCCTTGAATCTGAGACATACGACGCGTATTTCAATAAGTTGGTTGTTTAGCTTAGTTTAGTTATATTTAACCTCCGTAAGCGACTCGAGCTATAAGAGACGTCGTAGTGGAGGGCTCCGGAGTTTTTAATTTAGTTTAGTTTAATTTAGTTACATTTAACGTCCCAAAACGACTCGGGCTATAAGAGACGTCGTAGTGGAGGGCTCCGGAGTTTTTAATTTAGTTTAGTTTAATTTAGTTACATTTAACGTCCCAAAACGACTCGGGCTATAAGAGACGTCGTAGTGGAGGGCTCCGGAGTTTTTAATTTAGCTTAGTTTAATTTAGTTACATTTAACGTCCCAAAACGACTCGGGCTATAAGAGACGTCGTAGTGGAGGGCTCCGGAGTTTTTAATTTAGTTTAGTTTAATTTAGTTACATTTAACGTCCCAAAACGACTCGGGCTATAAGAGACGTCGTAGTGGAGGGCTCCGGAGTTTTTAATTTAGTTTAGTTTAATTTAGTTACATTTAACGTCCCAAAACGACTCGGGCTATAAGAGACGTCGTAGTGGAGGGCTCCGGAGTTTTTAATTTAGTTTAGTTTAATTTAGTTACATTTAACGTCCCAAAACGATTCGGGCTATAAGAGACGTCGTAGTGGAGGGCTCCGGAAATTCCGACCACCTGGAGTTCTTTAACGCGCACTGGCACCGCACAGCACACGGGTGCCTTATTTTTTTGCCTGTATTTCAAGAAGTGTCGCTAAGCTTCGTCGTCGTAACTTGTATGAACGCACGGCCGCTGCTTTCGGTATTAAATTTCCCCTCGAGTGCCCGTTTCGCTCGCACTAGTTTCAGCAATTACCTCCAAGTTCCTCACCGGATCTCAGTTAATTTAAGGTGGTAAGGAATGAACGCTCGTAGCACGCATAAACCCCTTATTATTTCGTCCGTGAGTGCAGCCGGGTGACATACGTTGTACGTGCCGTGGGACCTAATGAGTCCGGTCCCTCCTGTAGGAGGCGCATATGTCCGTCTCCCGCCAACGCACATATAGGCGCCAAGACGACGCGAACTGTGTGTGACTCGGTCTATCAAGGTTTTCAACGAGCTGAAATGAAAACGTGTTCGCTCTGAAATACCCCCGTTCTTTTGTTTCTCTATTTGCTTGCAGCGACCTCTTTCTTTTTTCTTTTCTTTTTTCGGCTTGGAGCAGATTTCAGTCCCCTTCGCGTCGATCGTAGGAGGGGACTGATTTCGCTATCGCGGCGATCTTTAACAGGTAGAGCTAGCAATACGGCCCTATGAAGACCTCTAAACACAGCCAAAGACTTCCACCAGGCACAGCCTTTGTCAAAAGTTTACAGCCCAAGGGGTCTACTTCTGAGCGATACTATGTGGCTCGTAATGCATTACCAGGTTTCCACACTTGCTGAAGGCAAGAAGATTTTTCGTCCTACCCTCTCCAATGGCTAGGACTCCCATGATTATTATAGAAGTCATATTATACGGCTTAAAAGCAAACCCTCTGGGCTGTAAACGTTTGATAAAGGCTGTACGTGCCTTAGTGAATTGGAAAGTTTCACGAAAAACCCGAGAAGTCAATCATGCAAAGCGCTAGGCGCTTGCCGCATCTTCGTCTGTGATTTTCGTTCTTGTGCTGCCAATTTCGAATGGACCAATACAGTTTCATCTCCCATCATAGTTTTTTTTTTTTTTTTAAGTGCCATCACACCTGAAACGTCACGACTACGTCAAGACCCCTCTTGCCCGTCAGCAGTTTCCAGTCTTCCAGTCCCGTCGACGCTGTATTTTCCGCCAAATAGGATGTTTACAGCGATTACCTTAAATCTGTTTCGTACGCATTTCTGAAATTGAATTAAGTGACAGCCCACGGGCAAAACATGCAGCAGATTCCAGGTCAAAAGAAACTCTCTAAAAGCCCATCTTGCTGATATCTTGCCGAACTGTCATATTTAGTGTTACCTTCTATAAACGCGCAATACCTTCAATGCGTGGTAAACAGCGAACGAGTCGTTTGTGTAAGCTAGGCAAGCTTTCGCTCTATAGAAGGCCAACCTTCGAATCAGTCTCAGAGGCACGACTGCAATTACTAGTAATATTACACGATGCAAATTAAGCTGATAACTGCCGCAAAGGACACTCTTACTTGATTCACCGGACTACTTATCCACTCTCGGCGCCTGTCCTCTCATACCTGCCCCACCGTGGTGGTGCAGTGGTTAGGGCACTCGGCTACTCTGCCCAAGGTCGCGGGATCGAATCCCGGCCGCGGCCGCTTTCCGGTGGAGGTGAAAAGCAAGGCGCCCGTGTTCTGTGCGATGTCAGTACACGTTGAAGAACACAAGGTGTTCAATTTTCCAGAGACCTCCACTACGGTCTCTCTCACAGCCTGAGTCGCTTTGGGACGTTAAACCTCAGATACTACAAACCGCTTCTCATACCACATGTCTGGCACTAAATTGTGGCCCTCCACTTATTACACAACAGTAACGCAAGCTGCTGTGCGATGTCAGTACATGTTGAAGAACACAAGATGGTCAAATTTTCCAGAGCCCTCCACTACGGTCTCTCTCACAGCCTGAGTCGCTTTGGGACGTTAAACCCCAGAAACTACAATACGCTTCTCGTACCACATGTCTGGAATTAAATTGTGGCACTCCATTTATTACACAACAGTAACGCATGCTGCTGTGCGATATCAGTACATGTTGAAGAACACAAGATGGTCAAATTTTCCAGAGCCCTCCACTACAGTCTCTCTCACAGCCTGAGTCGCTTTGGGACGTTAAACCCCATAAAATACAAACCGGTCCTCGTACCACATGGCTGGCACTAAATTGTGGCACTCCACTTAATACACAACAGTAACGCCTGCATGCTTTCGGCGAAGACGAAAGAACATCTTGCGTAGTATAGTGCGCGAACCCGGTTCGCACTGCTAAATGCGTTGATGCACCTGCAGGCTTCACTCCGCTGCCAGTTCCATACAGGGAATATGTAAGCACCTACGTCACAGTAACCGCCATTCTGTGATGTATGTAGCACGGCCAAATGGTGCAGGCTTATCTAATCGCCTTATTGCCACCTGCTCCAGTTTTCACTGCTGAAGCTGTGCCCAGCACCACAAAATGGCGCCAGTGACGTCACAAGAACACCTCCTATAACTTCGCATCGCGTCCATGCGACGCGGCTGTCGCGCCTCCAAACTTTGGGTTGAAGAACCCTATTGGTTGCTTGTAGCAAGCTTTCTTACTCTGATGCTCAGTGACACCACTCTGTTCTTGCAGCAAACTGACTACAGTTACTCACCTGGTGCAAGCTTGAAGAAACTACGTATACCAAGCGCAAAACACGTGTATAAATTGCCCGCGCTGCTTTTTGTTCTTATATATCTTTACCAAAACAGACTGAGATGCACTATACTCAAGGAACATTCTGTCTCAAAACTGTCAAACGTGTATACGCAAGTTTTCTTTCTCTCTAAAGTACTGTCATGCGCAATGGGGAATTGGGCAATATTAAAGTATACCTAGCCACGCTCATAGCCTAAACCCCCCACGGTAACCAATTTAAGCGTAGTATTCTGCACATGCTCATTGGCGCCCTCTATTCCCACATATCGCCATCACCCTAACCTAAAAATGATGGTTTAAAGGGGACTGCATGCCAAACGTTCAACACAGGATTAGCGGCGTGCTGTAAAAGTTTCTTTTCTCTTGTCGACACAAGCCTATAACAATCTAAAGGCGCGTGTAAAGTGTTCATATAATATGTACCACGCTTCACGATTGCGAAATATGCAAATAAATGCGTAAACGAATCACCTATAACTGAATAACAGCTGACAATATCTAGCTTCACCCAGCCACTCCACCAATATTACAGAGGTGTTCAATCGAGCTTGTCACTGTTATAGCGCCTCTGATGTGGGGTGCGCAGGCATGCAGCCGGTTTGAGAGATAGACAAATAATGTTTGTTAGGTTTTGTGGGGTTTATTGTCGCCCGAGCGACTCAAGCTATGAGCAGTGCCATAGTGGAAGACTCCGAATAATTACGACCACCTGGCGTTCTTTAACGTGTGTTGACATCGCTCAATACACGGGCGTGCTCTGTGTTTCGCCTCCATTAAAACGCGGCCGCCGCAGCCGGGAAAGAACACGGGTTCCCCGGCTGAGTAGTCGGGTGCACTAACCACTGAGCCATCGCGGCGCGGTAACGAAGATTGGCACACAGCACACCATAAATACAGCTGCTAAATGAGCACTCGTTGGCTCATTACATCACGCTGAAGGTTGTAATATATCTATCATTTGAGCATTTTAGATACGTGATGTGGCGTCTTGGACGGAAACCGTTAGCAACGCAAAGCCTTATATAGGGTTGAAAGTGTTATACAATACCTACAACTATAGCACCGAAACTGACAAAACTAAACATAATAGCATCATTATGAACACTAACAAAAACATTACGAGGGACTTTAGCGACTAAAGTAGTGAAAGGCAAAAGCGTGAGTGCCGCACTGGCACGAATAAATAATTTATCCATTATTATTGTTTAATTAATTAATTGGTCATTGAGTAGATAATTACTTGCTCAATTAATTGATTAGACATTAACGAATAAATAAATTGATTATTCACTTAATAATTAGTTAGGTCATTAATTAGTACTTGATCACTGATTGTCATATGGTCATATATAAGGCACGCATTCGCGCATACTGTGGTGGTGCTCTGTGATTGGTCGAGACCTCTATGACGTCATCCCACCTCGGCCAATTAGAGCCGCTGCAAAAGCGGGACACATTTTGGCCAGGACAGCATGAGCCATTGAAGGCTTTCGCCTTAAAATACGCTATCACTGTCACATAACTGCGTTTAGGGAGAGAGATCGAGAGAGAGAGAGAGAAGCTGACGACGACGTTGCGATGAAACTGCTCAATGAGTGAAAATCACAGCACGGCGCTCATGGGGAGAAAAGAAGAACAGAAGTGGTTGACTGGCTTCTTTGTAAATTATGATTTTGGACTGTGTAGCCCAATTGGACAACGTTTTTCGGCCTATTTCGTTTCAATGAAATTATTCGTGTGCCTCGCCAGTTTCGTTGGTGCATGGTTCAACTGTAATTTGGTCGGAGCCTGGTAAGGTCCCAGTTTTATTCTGGGGAGGGTAAATGGCCTAAAAGGACGGGGGGGATATCGTGCTAGAAAAACTGGCCACCCTGTATACGCAGTGCCTGGTGTCATCGACGGTACCAGAAGCATGGAAGAATGCAAACATTATCCTCATTCACAAGAAAGGGGACTCTAAGGACCTTAAAAATTACAGACCAATCAGCTTACTGTCTGTTACGTATAAGGTATTTACTAAGGTAATCGCTAATAGAATCAGGACAACCTTAGACTGCAATCAAGCAAAGGATCAAGCAGGGTTTCGGAAACGGTACTCTACTATCGATCATATCCATACCATCAATCAGGTGATAGAAAAATGCTCGGAATATAACCAGCCCTTATACATAGCATTCATTGATTACGAAAAAGCATTTGACTCAGTTGAAACCTCGGCGGTGATGCAGGCATTGCGAAATCAGGGGGTAGACGAGCCGTACGTGAAAGTGCTGGAAGATATATATAGTGGCTGCACAGCAACCATAGTTCTACATAAAGAAAGCAACAAAATTCCCATAAAGAAAGGTGTTAGGCAAGGAGACACAATCTCCCCAGTACTATTCACAGCTTGTTTAGAGGAAGTATTCAGAGACTTGCAATGGGAGCAGTTAAGGATAAGGGTAGATGGAGAATACCTCAGTAATCTGCGATTTGCTGATGACATTGCCTTGCTAAGCAACTCGGGGGATGAACTGCAAATAATGATTGATGACCTAGACAGAAAAAGTAGAAAGGTAGGCTTGAAAATCAATATGCAGAAGACTAAGGTAATGTTCAGCAGCCTCGGGAAGGAACAGCAGTTTACATTAGGTAGCGAAATACTGGAAATAGTAGGCGAATATGTGTACTTAGGACAGATAGTAACCGCAGATCCGGACCATGAAAAGGAAATATCAAGAAGAATAAGATTGGGATGGAGGGCATTTGGCAAGCACTCGCAGATTATGACTAGCAGCTTACCGGTATCGCTCAAGAGGAAAGTATACAACAGTTGCATCTTGCCTGTACTCACCTATGGGGCTGAAACATGGAGGCTAACCAAGAGAGTTCTACTTAAGTTGAGGACAACCCAGAGGGCTATGGAACGAAAAATGGTAGGGGTAACATTAAGAGATAGAAAGCGTGCAGAGTGGGTCAGAGAAATAACTCAAGTTACCGACATTCTAGTGGAAATTAAGAAGAAGAAATGGACATGGGCAGGACATGTAGTGCGAAGAGAGGATAACCGATGGTCGCTTAGGGTAACAAACTGGATTCCAAGGGAAGGAAAGCGTAGCAGGGGGAGGCAGAAAGTTAGGTGGGCGGATGAGATTAAGAAGTTCGCAGGGGTCAAGTGGGGGCAGCTAGCACAGAACCGGGTTAAATGGAGAAATATGGGAGAGGCATTCGCCCTGCAGTGGGTATAATCAGGCTGATGATGATGATGAAATGGCCTATCGAGATCAGGGTTGGGGGCGATCTGTACTTGCGGTAAATGGAGGGAAGCGGAGGATGTATGTACATGTACAGGTCGGTAACCAGTTGGAGAGGCAAGCTGAGACGACGGAGGTATAGGTGCTCTTTCAGTGCTTAAATGAACGAGACTGTAGGCCGAGAAGAGAACGGAGCAAACTCCAAGGATATTTGGTCTGAAGGTGTTGCTAGCAGAATCGCTTTCCCTTTCAGACAAGTGCGGAAAGAGTCATCGCACACAGGATTCAAGCACCCATCCGCGCATTGACTGAGACATCTGGAATAAGGAAACCACCTGATGTGCTCAAGAGCCGGTTTCTTTTATAGATTCAATAAATGCCCCCCCCCCCCCTTGCTCCTCTCTTCGTTAAATGTATTTCAATGATTCTTTGCTACGTTTCCTTTTTCAGCTCTCTTTTTGCGCCTATACTTTTCTAACCACCCACACCTTAATATATTGCCTTTGCGGCCCGGTGGCTATATATAAAAAATGTATACACGTGGTGCTGTGCAGACCTGGAAATCGAAACTCGCGCTTCCCGCCTGCGAGACGATGGATGAAATATCTAAGAGTCCTTTTGAGACGGCGTTAGTGGTAGTTGCCACCATGCTCGAATGATCGAACTACAGCGCCCCCGCAGCAATAAAATAAATGCGCGTGAAACCGGCGCGTCGAAGAATCCCAGCAACTTCCTCGAGCATTCAAAAGCTCGGCGCCGTAGGCGCAAACGCGCGAACGCTCACCACAGTCAACGCACGAACACGCCGTGGGTATGCGCCGCCAGCGTTTTCCTCGAGTATACAAACAAGAACCGACTGCGTCACACACGCGCGGTACTTCAAAACAAGCCGGCGTAAAATGAGGGGAAACTGCCTCCCGTAACGCAGACCACACAAACACGTATACGAGCACCCACGCCCATTCGATGGCGTTGCGCTGGAATGCGCAAAGGCGGCAGCGGGGAGACCACCACCATTGCACAGTGTGAGTGGACGCTTTTCCTGGAACGCGACCGGATTACTCACGCTCCACCGACGACCGGTGCACTAGGAGGGGAGGAGCTCGCATTCCAAGCGGCATGACAGAGACCCCTCCCTCTCCCTCCTGTCAACGAGTGAGACAAAGGCACACACAGTTATGTCTACAGCCACGCAAAAACTGCTTCGTAGTGGGAACTGAAATTGTCAGACTGTCGACCATCTCTCAGTCTATCTATAGTTTCTTATCTGCCTATGTCTCTATGTCTGTGCTTATTTATGTCTGCCTACGTATTCATCTGTCTACCAATTCAACGACAAAGACCCCCCTCTCTCTCTCTCTCTCTCTCTCTCTCTCTCTCTCTCTCTCTCTCTCTCTCTCTCTCTCTCTCTCTCTCACACACACACACACACACACACACACACACACACACACACACACACACACACACACACACACACACACACACACACACACACGCGCGCGCGCGCACGCACGCACGCACGCACAGATGGCTAGTTGGATAGTAATGTGGAACAAGTGCAGAGACCATCACCAATATGCCTCTGCCCGTGCCACACACTATGTACAGGGAATAAAGAAAAGGCCGGCTTTAAAAGCCCGTTCTTTTTTTGTTCAGTAAAATGCAAACATTAGCCGATGTAAAGCCCGCACCCCCCTTTACCAAAATGAAGAAAGAATATAAAACTTTCCAAGAAGAAAAAGTACGCCCGTTATGTGAGCAATCACAGGACACTCTCTCCACGTGCTTCTGAAGACACCCTTGTTCAGTGCCCACCCGTGAGCAGCCCTCCTCTCAAGGATTATACACCGGCAGACGAGTCAGCTCTGACCGCGCAATGACGTCAGCGATCGACCTCTGCGGCCCTGAGAAACGCTCTCTGCCTCACACTGCCCCGCGCACTCCTTATTTCGTTTCCTTAGGTCGAAAGCCGTCGATGAGCTGTCACTTTTGGCACATAACCTCGCCCACGGCCTTTGTAACGCAAACAGAGCGGGGAGGAACTTGAACATGCAGCGGCTAACGTTTTCTTTCAACGTGGGCTCTTCGATGTGTATGGTGGCGTTTTTGGCTCCCCTTGACCCTTGCAGGGTCGAGATGATGCGTGTCAAGCGGCGTGGGACACGGCGCAGTTCTTGCACTGTACTCAAGGTGTTACGGTACCTACTTCTTGAACCCATGAGGAATGCTGTGTTCTCGCGCACTCTAGTGTGTAACGTGCGTGGCCGCACCTGTATCCACTCTGCATAGTACTCCTAGTTTTCGCTTTTTTTTTTTAATTCGAGGGCTCCGAAATTCCGGTCCAAATCGGAATTTTCTTCCACTCCAGTGTGTAACGTGCGTGGCCGCACCTGTATCCACTCTGCATAGTACTCCTCGTTTTCGCATTGTGCTTTATATTTTTTCTAATTCGAGGGGTTCGAAATTCCGGTCCAAATCGGCCGGGCTAAACAAAAACATCCGTATCCTGAGTTTTTTCGTCTTTGTTTGGGTGGGTCATTTTTTATTCACCAAAAGACGATTTGTCTCAAAGCACGTCTTTGTGTGGGAAACAAATACTCGGTTACACTGATCGTTGTTTTCACACAAACAAGTGTGGAAATAGGTTTACTATATAAAAGCTTTTTACGAAATAAAATGTCTTATTTTACGTATTACTATATCAGCTCTTTGTAGTGCGGTGTATTCAACTTTGCGTGCTACTTTCAACAGAAGTCGCATTTTTAGCAATTTAACACGATTATTAACAAATCTGTTCGAGGTGCAAGAACCTGGCCAGATCGGGCTTTACCCTTAGACGAAGGGCCCTAATTACACTCTCACTGTAAGCAAAATTGCACCCTGAAAGGTGAATTTCCGTGTACATATACCCATCCGGAAAAAAACTACAGAAAATTTTCTGATGTTACGACAAAATTACTGTGCGGTTTTTGACGGGAAACCTGTTGTGATAACAGAACATTCTGTTGTAACATCAGAAATTTTTGTAGTTACAACAGAAAAGTGCTACAGAACTACAGACAACAGAAATATACTATAAAAAAACTACAGAACTACAGAAAAGTACTACAGAACTACAGAAAAATATGATGGTTACGACAGAACTACAGGATATTTTGTCGTATTTTTGACACAGTTTAGTTTTTTTTCGAATGGGTAACTCACACTCTCCAGAAAAAGGGTGCATTGAGGTACTAATGCACCCTTTCTTGACGATGTGAGTTGTGTACACGTAGCAGCAATGCACCCATTCAACAGAAAGCGTCAGTACTTCAATGCATCCTTTCTAGATAGTGTGAGTTATAGACAAGAGAAATGGTGCGATTGCGCTTACAGTGCAGTTGATACAACGTATCTCCATACATTGCGCCCAAGCGGGATGTGTTGACCTCCGAACGTCGTTTACCGAAATGGTTGTTACCTCAACGTTATACCGGAGTGGGATCTGGCGAACATATTTCTATAGCTCTACCCAGATTTAAAGCAGGGCACCTCTAAACATTGCACCGAAATAGAAGTAGTGGGCATATGTATTTGTACCCAAATATTAAATAAGATGTGAAGCATCTTGAACGTTCCACTGAAGAGGGCTGTGATGCACACGTACACGCTGACTGAAGCGGCATGCAATCTGCGCACGCTGAACCGAATTGAGACGCGCTCAGCACGAAAGTGAAATATGAGGTAGTACCTAAATACTCTCCTCTCCGCGAAACTAGGACAGTTCAGGTCACATAAAAGCAAAACCAAGTCTAGTTCTATCGAATGCACAAAAACTGACTCTGGTGGTTCACGTGACCGTTACTCTTTGGACCGGAAGAGAATGCGAGATGCATCGAGCTCTGTATAAACACAGTCGGCATCCACAATGAGGCGGCCACTCCATCTGCGGAAACGAGGAGGGCCTGTTCTTCGTCTCCTACCCGACGCACAACAGATAATCACGTTTGTGCCGGCGACGAGGTCAGTGTCTTGACCACCGTATACATACATGTACAAGCGTTGCGCCGCGAACTTAATTGAGCGCGACAGCTCTAGATGGCTCAGCGACAGCAGTGATGTGTACACGCCGCATAGTTTCAGCCATAATGAAGGTACGCTTTATTGTGAGCGTTCAACAGCTTCTCAAGGTTGCGCCCGCTGATGACGCCAACAAATTAAGCTCAGCATGACAAGGAAAGCATTCTGCTGTGCACAACTGCCCTCATCGACTATGAAAAGGCCTTACTCATAAGCCATGCTGTATTGAGACGTTAAGACCCATATAGTGTGTGTATACCGTACAACTGTACAATGTGATAGAGTATCTGCCCTGCATTCCGGGAGTGCTAGTTCCGATACCAAGGTAGCTGAGTACTGAGCGGTTCTATAAAGGGCACAATATTTAATCAGCCTAGCGTTCGGCTCTTCTGGGGTGTTATAGCTTGGAAAAAGGGCCCTTGGCCAACCTCAACCCTGCCCTAAGTGGAAATACCTGTTCTCGACTAACAGATATCCACTTTTGTGCGGTGAGGTCGGTTGCGACACTCTTTTCTTAAGAAGTGTCTGTTCAAGCTCGGAGTGGTGAATCTGAAAGTGCGGGCTCTTTTCCGAAGCTAACCTCCCTGGAGTGTCAAGCCATTCCCAATCGAAAAAAACTACAGAACTGTGTCAAAAATACGACAAAAATATCCTGTAGTTCTGTCGTAACCATCCGATTTTTCTGTAATTCTGTAGTTTTCCTGTAGTATATTTCTGTTGTCTGTAGTTCTGTAGCACTTTTCTGTTGTAACTACAGAAATTTCTGATGTTACGACAGAATGTTCTGTTGTCCCAACAGGTTTCCCGTCAAAAACCGCACAGAAATTCTGTTGTAACATCAGAAAATTTTCTGTAGTTTTTTCCAACTGGGATATATATTGGATAAGCATGTACCAATTTGAAGAAACCTATGGATACTCGGCAGGCCGTGGTCGTCGAACCCACCACCTACCGAAGCCAGCACAGGTGCTCTACGTTGTACGACTATAAGATGTTACAAACGAGACATTTTCCATACATGGAAGTGTGGAAGACCCATACTTATGCATTCCTATCGCGGAGATCTACATGCTTCCCTCTTACATTTATTCCTATCTATTAAACTTCAAAAGTGTAGCTTTTTGGGCTTGTTGATGCATGAACATAGCGATATTGTAGCGCAAAACAGACAAGACACACGAGAAGACCGAACAACACGAGCGCTACAATGTCTAACACGAGCGCTACAATGTCTGTGTTGTTCGGTCTTCTCGTGTGTCTTGTCTATTTTGCGCTACAATATCGCTATTAAACTTCCTTTCCTGGAGCCGCTGTTTTAGTGTCGCATTTATTCTGTGTTGTACGATGCTGGTGTGCCTATATATATATAGAGGATGTCGCAATGTCGTAGTTGGCGATCCAAGGTACAACCTCACGAGAAACGGTTAGATGACGACGAGATTTTAACTGATGATCGCCTTGTAGTTAGCCTCGGCGGTTTTTCGTTCGCTCCTTCAGAAGCTAACGGTTATGCTGATGTTAGTCCTAGAAAGACTAACCATATTAGACTCCTTTAGTCTAGTCAAATCTGACATCGCGGGCATACTAACGATTAAAAAAAAGAGAGCGGGGAGGGTTAAATAACGAAGGGCTTACGCCCCGTCAACGAGTTTTCGTGGTGTCCACACGTCGATTTTCCTGCCCGATTCTTGAGAGCCATTAGTGCACGCCCACTTCCGTCGCCCCTTCATTATGGCATCCAACAACTGACAGCGTCTGACAACAATTCACGGCATCTTCTGCTTTTTTTTTTTTTGCACAACACTTGACTCTCTTGTCATCACTGAAAACGAAGTGTTTCATTTCGTTTCATTAAAACGTTTTATAAAAATTCAATAATTAATGTATACATATATACAGCCACAAAGCACTACTTTCTAAAGCTGTCTATATCAAGGAACATAGATAGTTCAAAAATGTATGCGAGCAATCATTGAATATCCTCTTAACGCTTTAGTTCTTTTCTGTAATTTAAGCTGAACAAAATGAAACGTCCTGTGCATAGCCTGTGCCACACAAGGCCAGAAGCGAAGACTACAACCAGAGGAATAGACTACAGAAGAAAGCCCGCAGAACGGAAGCACAGAGAAAAGGAAAACGAGGAAGTGAGGAACTTGACCGTTGCCCTGGAAACGGAGTCCAAACCGCTCCGCACCGCCCTCCACCTCGTTTTCTTGCCGGGCACCGACCGACGATGACGCGAGGCGGAAGACGTAAAATAAGGACCGAGGATTGAAAGAACAAGCAATGCCACGCGGAACGAACGCCGTTGCCTTCGTGCAAGTACGGGTGCAGAAGAGTGGGGGTGGACGAGGTGGTTTAAGAGGGAAGTCGTGCGCCCAGCAGCGCGACATGCGACAGAGAGCTAGGGCCGTGTATTATTACGGAGACGCCGCGCGACGCTATAGCGTCGTAAATATCGGCTGTGTACGAGAACGGAAACGGCCACAAGACACGGCGGAAGGGAAGCGGCCCCCGGACGTCGCTGGCGTCGTTTGTGCGACGTGGACAAGGCCTCCTCTGTCCTTGGATCCCGTACACACCGTAGCAGCACGGCGCGACAATGGCTCCTCTTTCCTTGCGCGCTCTAATTGCAGCCTCAGCTGCCTGGCATCGCTGTCACTTCCAGTGGCACGCCAGCAGACATGAACAGTAAAGGCACACAGGTGCAACGACTGTACGGTGTAGTGTAATGCAATAGAGCACAGTATACAATGCGGTATGGTATGGCATGGTATGGTATGGTATGGTATGGTATGGTATGGTATGGTATGGTATGGTATGGTATATGGTATGGTATATGGTATATGGTATGGTGTATGGTATGGTGTATGGTATAACATATGGTATGGCGTATGGTATGGCATATGGTATGGTATATGGTATGGTACATGGTATGGTATATGGTACAGTATATGGTATGGTATGCTATGGTGTGGTATGGTATGGTATGGTATGGTATGGTATGGTATGGTATGGTATGGTATGGTATGGTATGGTATATGGTATGGCATATGGTATGGCGTATGGTATGGCATATGGTATGGTATATGGTATGGTATATGGTATGGTATATGTTATGGTATATGGTATGGTATATGGCACAGTATATGGTATGGTATGGTATGGTATGGTATGGTATGGTATGGTATGGTATGGTATGGTACGGCATGACATGGTAGGCATATGGCATATGGTCTGGCATGGCATGACATGGGATGGTATGTCATGGTATTGTATGGTATGATATGGCATGTGGCACAGTACGGTACCGTACTATGGTGTGCGTATAGTATATGGTTTGGTACGCTACGGTATTGTATGAAAAATTATGGCTAACGCTGCGAATTAACTATATGAGAAAATGTGTATTTGACAATGAAAGGATCTGGATTAATTTCGACCATCTGAGATTATTTACTTCGGGAGTCTTTTGCATTTCGCCTCCATTAAAATGCGGCCATGGCGGCCGGGATTCGATTCTGCAACCTTCAGCCGATGACCATGAAATCGGCCACCACACGGTGGGTCTGCACACGCCTTAGGTGGAACCAGCTTATACTGCATATCTTTTGGTAAAAGCTGTTGGTCTACAAAAGTAAAAATTTTTACAAAGGGCCTCTACGACTAGCTCAGCCGCTCAGTCCCTCACCAGCACGGTAAAAACATTTACACCCTTAGGGGTGCGTTTCCTATTCCTATTGCAACCTCCTATTGCACCCTCCTATTACCTATTGCACCCTTGGAAATGGATGCAGAGTATCGCTGTCCATACAAGTGGAATGTCACAGTTACAGTAACGCCCTCTTCCCGACTACTCTGCAGCTTCGCCGGTATTGACTGCTGTGCAGATACCGACTGTTTAAAAGACGCTGTTCGCTTCTGCGGTGCGTCTGCTCCTTTCATCCATCTATAGAAGAAACTGAACACCCGTTACGAAAGGCTGCTGACCGTCTGTCTGAATATATGAATATGCTCCAGTAGTAGGTAGGGCCTCAAGAAGGAGGCAGACTATTCAAGTTGTGAAAGGGGAAGCGAGGATGCGGAACGTCTCTTGGCTACAAAACCTAGATGCGCATATGTGACCTACTGGTGACCATTTTTCCTGTTCTCGCAGATCGGAAAGCGGCCGCCGCGCGGCCGTGATTCGATTCCGCACCTTTGGGCAATGACAGGGGCGTCAAGGACAGATTCTCCAGGAAGTGGGACTGTCGGCGACGAAGGAGGATGATTTTCCTCCAAGTGGCAAACGGACAATACGGTCGAAATTGTTACCT
This sequence comes from Amblyomma maculatum, assembly GCF_055883805.1. Classification (NCBI taxonomy): domain Eukaryota; kingdom Metazoa; phylum Arthropoda; class Arachnida; order Ixodida; family Ixodidae; genus Amblyomma; species Amblyomma maculatum. Next base: position 19,548,919 of record NC_139354.1, read on the forward strand.
TGCGTGCAGTAACACAGCGCCGTACGTCTGAGACACTGTGACGGGTGCCACACCTACTTTACAGATCTATCATTAAAAGTTAAGTTGCGCGTAAGTATTATGCACCAGAGCACTCGAAGCGTTTGGAACTCACGTTTTTCTAACCGGCAGTTGGTAGATTTCGCCGTACCAGCGGAATAAAACACGCTTTTACAGAATGCACCTTTAAACATAATGCGACCCAATGTGCATAAATTGCTGTATTACTCTGCTAATCAATCACTTCAGTAAACGAATTCAGTAATCAATGTTTCATCCTATTAAATATAGCCAGGGGCGTCAAAATTTCGGTGCTTATAATTCTGCCTTGTGATTACCATCTCGTTAACAGGAAACGCTTCAATAACAAATATGTTTAGGGCCCTTCGAATCCGGAAAGTGAGATATATAATAATTCGCTTATAACAGGCGAACAGTCTGCGCCCTGAGTGGGCGGCCTTCTCGGTACGCAGGAAGCCGTGGATTCAAGTCATCTCCGGAGTCCGGTCGACCATACATGCTGCTCGTCCAGGCTTGGAGTTGACAGATAGCTGGGCCTCCCATTCCTCTCCGTAGAGGTCTTTTGTGCTGATGATTTTATTCAGTCATTTGCATCCCTTACGTGGTAGGGAGCTTTTATACTTTGCAGAATTCGGGATTATTTGTTGCCAGAATTCGGGGGGGAAAAGCGAGTGCTTTTCTTTCGGCTAAAAAATTAGGTACGAACAAGGTAATTAAATTAAAAGTGCCTAAACTTCTTTCTTTGAAGCTATTAAAATATTTTTCAACAGCGCTCTTGTGTGTGCGTGTGCCGCTTTATGGGAGACATTTTAATCATGAGCCAACTGCGGCATATTGCAAGAAAATCTATAAAAATGTTGATAGGTGTGGTGTATAAGCTTCCGACGCATAGCGCAAATTTCGCCGCGAGTAATCATGACTGCCGCAGAAAACCAGTGGGCTGCTTTTTTTATTTTACAGTAATTGTGAGGAAACTGTGAAATACTGTAAGATACCTTTATAAAAATATGGACGGAAATGGCCTATAATTAAGCCCCCGACGCAAAGCTAAATCTTCAGGTCTGGCATGCGCTCACAATACGTAATTAAGACTGCCATATAAAACCAATAGTGCACGTTTTGCAATAATTGCAAGGCAGCTGTCGAATATTGTAAGATTCTTTTATGAACATATTAGTACAAATGGCCTAAGTTTCCGGTGCCTATCAAAGTTTTGCTTCCGCAGCTTTATGCATGCTCAGAATGAGTGATTAAGACTTTCACGAAAAATCAACGGGGTGCGTTCCTAAAAATATGCGACCATTCTCCTGTTATGTCTCTAACAAGACAGACAGCAGTATTTGTAAGTAAATAAATAAATGTCGAAAGAAATTACAAGCCTGCAAAAGAAGAATTTGCGAACACCTTAATTGTTATTCCGCACCTTGTTATTCCGAACCGGGTTAAGTGGAGAAATATGGGAGAGGCCTTCGCCCTGCAGTGGGTATAATCAGGCTGATGATGATGATGATTATTATTATTATTATTATTATTATTATTATTATTATTATTATTATTATTATTATTATTATTATTATTATTATTATTATTATTATTATTATGCTGTAGTTTTACACCTGTGAAAAAAAAAATTACAGAATTGCACTTAGCTTGTTTAATAGTGAAAGCCTTTCCTCCTCCTCTTCTTCCTCTATCTTGCATGTTTGCGTAATCGCTATAATTTCATTATTTTCTTCGGCTTCGTCGACAGAACCTATTGCGACATCTCGCTGACACATCTCGCGGAATCTCGCGGACACCTCTCGCAGACGCGAGTTATTCAACATGAGCCTAGAAAGGCTTTCGCCTTAGAATTACGTTCGGAATCTCTTTACCAGAATGTGTCCCCAAATTTCTGGGCGTGGATACAGCGCTTGCTAAATTAGATTAGTTTAGAATTTCTGTGGTCTGGCAACTCTCTTCTAAAGCGCACTTTTCGAATATTCAGCTGCACGGTGGGCGGCGACCATTAGAAAACGCCACTGTGATAAACTCTCAAGGTATGTGTGCGACGCATTAGTTTATCAGGAACCTACACAAGGTGCAAGCATTTTGTTAAGCGGCGTTCACCCGAAAGCGGAGGGCCCTCAATGTATTTTTTCGTTGCAGATGGATACACTCAAGTGATGATGAGTATGGGCGGACTTTGACTGCAGACAAACTACATCCCACCTACTGTAGTACCATGCCAATTTTGATTATGATGATTTAATTTTGATTGGGGCAAGGGTTGCTCGGCCATAAAGCGACAGCAATCAGGTTGGTGCTCAAAGTCACGTGGTACTTCTCTGCAGCCCGACGCAATATCCTTTTGCACAGTTATGGTGTCTGAAGAGTGAACTGTCGACAACACCTGCGAGCCCGATGCGAAGACGAACGTCAAGGCGAAAACACCTCCCCGTGCCACACCAATTTGAGCAGCCTCTTATCTGCTTGTTTCGCCGAACGCCAGCAGAGAGCGCGAAAGCGGTCAGCCCAGCTAGGAGGAGTGCCTCAGAACGAAAAAGAAAGTACAGGAGCGAAGCAAAGATATAAACCAGGACGCCTGCGTTGAACACCAAGCAGACGACAAGGATCCGGTGTTCATCGTCTGCTCGCCCGCGGCAGCGGCGGTCGCCGCTGCTGCACATCGTTGCCAACCGCTATCGGCGCTTCCGGCCAAAATAGTTGTGCCGCAACTCCATTTCCGCTGCGTGTTCTGCCACGTTCCTTTTTCCACGGAAAGGAAAGGGCGCGCAAACAGCGTGCCGACGTTTTTACTATAGCCTGCATTTTGTTTTTCTTTCGCGTTGGGTGGCTTTCTTTTTTTTTCTATCTCTCTCTTTCGGCATTACGACACGCGTCAAGCGCGTTCCGCCTTCTTCGAGCCGTTTATCCATGTCTCGCGGATGCTACGAAATGTAGTCCGCGTGTACCGGACGTAAAGGCGGGGTCCTATACGACGTGTATAAATAAGAATGAAATGGCGCATGAAATGAGCTGATTAGACAGTACGTCTGCATTTTGCTTTCCCTGGGACTTCGATATCAGCGGTGAGGCGGAATATTCGATCGCCTTTAAACGGCGCTGCACGAAGTCCACGCGTTATTTCGTAGATCGGTGTAGAGTGAATGATTAGACGAAATTCCGTGTGGGCGAGAAATGTGCTAGAAGCCAGAACTGCAGTCACTAAGTTACCGCAGTGGCGTCAAACATCAAATAAACAAAATAAATAAATAACCAGGCGGGCTGGTGAAAACATTAACCTCTGTGCGTCGGATCTCAGCTAGTAAGCCTAAAGACCAGTGACTGTGGGATTAGGAAGGGGGTGGAATGAGGGGCCAAGCTCCAGCCTCTAACTGCTTGAACTCAGGACACCAACAAGAGTTTCAATTCTAGGCTGTTAATAATGTGAAGCAGAGTTGCACTGAGTTAGTTCACTTAATAGCTGTCGCAAAGCATTTCGTTGAAGTAATCTGAATTCAAATCATGTCCTAGCAAAAGCCGTTGCCTGACGGACTTCTGTTCATGCACGTGATTAACAGAATGTGCAAACGTTAAATGTCGTTGGTCGATCCCCTCGTGCACGTCTTAAAAGCTGTCCATTTAATCTTAGGTTTTATGCGCATCAATAAAAACACCTCTTAACACCTCCAAATAAAGATATAAACAAAAGTACAATATTATACGCAGTTTAAGCACCCGCCGGGGTGGCGCAGTGGTTACGGCGCTCGATTACTGTTCCCAAGGATGCGGGATCGAATCTCGGCATCCCCGGCAGCTTTTCGATGGAGGCGAAAAGCAAGGTGCCCGTGTGCTGTGCGATGTCAGTGCACGTTAAAGAACCCCAGGTGGTCGAAATTTCCGGAGTTCTCCACTATGGCGTCTCTCATAGCCTGATCCGCTTTGGGACGTTAAACCCCACAAACCAAACCAGCAGTTTAAGCAATAAATAAAACTCAAGTCCCTCCCCCATTCCCCCACTCTCCCGGAAATATGTATTTTTTATTAGTTCCTGAGAATTAGCCAGCTTTGATTCCGGCCCCGCGTGGCCTTATTCGAAGGAAGCGGAATCCAAAGAATGCCAATGTAAGAAAATTTTACAGTATTTGGTAAATAATCCAGTGCGATCGAAATTATAACCTATCCCATGACACAAAAAATAACTGCTTCTGACCTCCCAAGCTCCGCACAGACGCATATATACAGACATAGCAAGGAGGTTATAACAGAACGATATAGCTGGTGTTGTTGCTGTTGCATCTGAAGCAACAATGAAGGGGAACATGCACGCGGGCCTCACGACTAGTTCCATGCTGAGCCTTAATCACAGCCTAATGAACAGTTCAGAGATATGAGATGAAATACTGAAATAGGTGGACATCGGAAAAGTCGTGCACCACAGCGGCGATAACTGCTTCAGCAATAGTTAACCCTTCCCCCTCATGACTGGTGTGCATATACACGCGCCTGTGCACGAATATACGAGGCGTGCATTCTCCAGTCGTGTGCGCCACAATACAAGAAACTTGTGCACGTGCACATCTTGTGTACATAAAAATATGCTCGTCAGACTGAGCGCGTACGTTATAATGCACATTTGTCTTGTATACAGTGTAAGAACCAGCGGCCATTGGTCGACATGCCCCGGCGCTCTGGACAATAAGTGGACACGGCCGCTTTTTCTTCTTTTTTTTTTTTTTTTTTCAATGTATTGTCTGTCTCCCCTCTCGAGAGAGGCCGCACAGGAACGCTGTTGGATGCGCCGAGCGCGCACAGGCATCCATTATCCATGACCAACGGGCTGTGAAGACATGCGCGCCCGCCGCAGAAAGGACCGACTCAAAAGACCGCGACCAAACCCTTATCGGATCGTAGATAGAATTTCAAGTGGCCGCTCAGCGAACGACGGTCACCTTTTGTCAACGGCCTCTCAGTGAATCAAGGATGAGCAGAGGCGAAAAAAAAAAAAATCATGACGCAGAACAGAGAGAACTTGAGTAACACGGAACAGGTGAGGATCGACTGGAGTGGCGTTTGCATTCCCGGCACGAACAAACGGCAGCCATGTTCCTAGACGTATTTTTGTCATACGCAGCTGCAGCCGCTGCGGAATTATCAGCTGCCGCGCGCAAAACGCCAGGTGCAGAAGAAGCCCTGAAACCAACACGAGCGCATCGTCTGCTAAGCAGCGCGCGTCGTCTGCTATGTAGCTCAAAGTGTGCAGATGGGGTACAGATGCGGCTCGCGAACCAATTGGCGCGAGTTTCAAGGTTGCGCGCCTCCGACGCTCAAGGCTGGAAGGAAAAGGAAAAACGTATCGCAGATGCGGAGCTGCAGGTTTTCAGGATACAAGCTCCAGTGCTGTATGGTTTAGCGTATTTCCGAGTGACAACAAACAACACGTGAACGGTATAGTGCAAATGCGCGCAACGAACATGAATCAGGACGATGATTATAGAAGAAGGGGAAGTACGAACGTCAGGTTTCTTCTTTCCAAGGCCATTCAAATGCCACTTTTCGTGACCATGGCCGGTAGTCGCCCATTTCGAATTGATAACTCGAACGCAAAGGTGCACGGAAGATTTTTTTTTTTCTTCTTCGTAAATGAAAATTTTTTTGTACAGCTGATCGCGTTTTAGCAGCTCCAATTGCACTTCGTTTGTCATCAACGGCGCTTCTGCGTAACTTTTAAGTCTTTGTTCGTTTGACTTGTTGCAAGTTTGGAAGGTATTATATTGAACAGCACCGACATTGTTGTCTGCAGCAGAAATGCCTCGGAATCAAGACAAACGCATTTCGCTTCTCTGATCGTGCTAGTAACAGCAAAAAATAAAAAAGAAATAATAATAATAAAAAGAATAAATAAAGTCTATGAAATTCCCGGTTCGAGATTCGGTGCTCGTTCGCGCGGCTGATATTCGCGGTTCCATACTTCGGTGTTTCGCATGTTTTTACCCCGTAAATTAATGCGCGAAACAGAAAAAAAAAAAAAAAAACGTTTGAATATTCGCCAAGGTCAGCTAGTCACCGTGTTTCAAACCTTATTCTCGTGCACTGAGCGTATTCGATGTTGACTCGATTTTATTTTCTTGATCGTGAAAATCTGCACTTCAAACAAAAATTATGCAAGTTCGATTCATGTTTTGCCGCTAATTAAACCCCGCATATCATCTGCTAACCAGCCGAACAGCTGATTAATATGTATCTAAATGGCTGACAGCATTTTATTAACAGACATAAATGTCAGCTGGTGAGCCTGCTAACCGTCTCAGCTAGCTAAAGCCAATCATTAGCTATGCCAGCCAATCACTCCCCGTCGAAAAAAAATACAGTGCGAAAAAATTTCTGTGCGGCTTTTGACAAGAAACCTGTAGTGACAACAGAACTTTCTGTAGTAAAATCTAAATTTTCTGTAGTTACAACAGAAAAGTACTGCAGAACTACAGACAACAGAAAACTACAGAAAAACTACAGAACTACAGAAGCCGGGGTAGCGCATGATTACGGCGCTCGACTACTGCTCCCAAGGATGCGGGATCGAATCCAGGCCTCGGTGGCAGCTTTTCAAGGAGGCGAAAGGCAAGGCGCCCGTGTGCTGTGCGATGTCAACGCACGCTAATCCCCAGGTGGTCGAAATTTCCGGAGTCCTCCACTACGGCGTCTCTCATAGCCTGAGTCGCTTTGGGAAGTTAAACCCCACAAACCACAAACCAATACAGACAACAGAAAACTACCACAGAAAAACTACTGAACCACATAAAAGTACTACAAAAAAGATCTGACGTTTGCGACAGCATTACAGGATATTTTGTCGTATTTTTAACACAGTTCTGTAGTTGTTTTTTTCGACTGGGATAGCATCCATTACATGCACAGCACAATCCAAACGTCTATTTTCAGCAGTAATATCTATGGAACGTTACATGGATAAAGACTTAGAACGAAAAATGGTACAGACATCTAAAATACGTAAGTGCATCACTTTCAACGAACTGCTCAAGATGTTTTACTATATATACATTTGTCTGCACAAGGACATCAAAACATTAATTCTGGTAGTATCCTTTAATCTATGCTACCATGCGCGCATTTACTTCGTATTTGAATCGTACCACTTGTAAAAATCTCAATATATTCGTCCCAGCATAATACAAACATCCGGGTCCAGCAGCAATATCTATAGGACGTCACATGGATAACAATTTTGATGTGTAGTCATCAAAGTCTGTCAATCCAAAATCATGAGCCCAGTATAAACTATATGTGATATACACATAGTTTATACACAACACACAACTAGCGCTGTTCATTGCGCACATCGCGCTGCACCCATCAGTGGCACCACACTCATCGTTCGCATTACAGCTTGGTGTCCCGCGCACATAAAGTCGACTATTTAAAATGAGGCCGCACATACCCACCCATTCCCCGTCATTCATATATTTCAGGGCCCTTATACTAATCTTAGGAAACGATTTTAAGCTGAATTGGTTCGACGCCGCTGATCCATGCCTACATTTTTTCACACGCTTCCCCAAAGTTCTGAACAGAAGCAGCTGTCGGGAATAGCGATTCAGACAAAATTTATGAATTGAAGCTGATTGTTGGACAAAGCAAAAATTTAGTTAGGCTTAGATTTGGCATATTATGCATCATTATCAATCTAACACAAGTCGCATGGATGTACTGATTGGACGTTGGCATGGAATAGGAGAGCTACGCTCAAAAATTGACAACTTTACGTGAGCTGGCATCACTGTTTTTAACTAACATATCAGTGTATAGATTAACTTACTGGACTCCACAGTGTACGCGGGACGAATAAAACGCCTGAACATTTTTTAGGCAACTTGGATAAACAACAGTCCACTAAACCACTAGCCCACATATGAGGAGACCTCCGAAGGGGTGCGTCATTGAGGGCACTAGGATAATATCAGGGGATGAGGTATGAGAAGTGTTTGTGTTACGTAGTGCTTAATTATATAGGTGTGCTCTGAAATGGCGTGATGATGTGTTATGCACAATTCTAGATTCAAACAGCAACTTCGATTAACTGAACGTTGTATTATCCTGGCGATAATTTTACATAAGCGTTACAGTGTTATTTATATTACAATCTTAATCAATTCATCATGATGAAAATAGGTTCCGTTGCATGGTACACAGTGCGTACAAAGATAAGCCGGTTACACCGAGAAGGTTCTGAATGTTACCTGGAGAAGTATGGGATATGCATTACTACGACATCTCAAGGCTCAGCATTCTGCACTGCACAATGCGTAGATATAACGTCACGTATACAGCTATAGATATCAATAATCTAATGATTCAAGAAAAATTTCTTCAGACATTTACTACAGGTGTGGTATATCATTGTTGACTGGGGTAGTCCCAGTCGTAGCCCAAGAGCCCAGAGTTAGCACTGCGCACCGATTTCGTCCTCTATATCTATGCTAGCAAATGCACCTTCGGAGGAAGGCAGACAGCAGATATACAAGGGCGCGCATCAATTACTGCGAGTAAAAGCACAAAGCTACAGCGGTCGCAGCTAATAGTGTCGCTGCCGATTCAGCACTCCCAAATACCCCGAGCACGGGTGCTCTTTAATCAAGAAGAAGCCATACAGAAGCGCGGATGACCCACAGCGACGAACGTGCATGCGTTATCGTGGACCGTTTCGGTCGGTGGCGGGTAATTTCGGGAAAGCGCGCCGGTCGTTCATTCAGCAAGAAATCGATGCGACGTCAACGTCCAAACTACGCAACTGCGGCGCGGCCGAGTTGTGACCCCCGGGCGAGCAGACGAAAAACTTGCTTCCTCGCCTGGCAGGAAGTCAAAACAGCAAAACTATGCTGCACAGAGATCAGACAAATGAAGCCCACTTAGCACGCGTGCACGTGAAAAGTCAAACGCGCAATTTACCCGCCATAAGCCCGCACTTGTAACGGCTGGAAAATGTCGATCTTCTGCCTTTCAGTTTTCTCAATTTCGACTAGACGTGTTCCGTAGTTCGCAAGGGCTTCATGGCTGGCTGCTCTTGCGTGACCGCGCGTGACACAGTGCCAGACATATATAGTGCACGCCTCCGCACCGTTTTCTGTTTCTTTTTATAATGTACGTGCATATGTGAAATTGGTTGAACGGATTGCTGACGTCACTACAACACGTGCAACTTTCTGCCCAGCAAACGATATAACATTACATGGAAGTCCATAAGATATATATATATATATACCTCCCGAAGACATCTGTTTTGGATTCCCTTTCTAAGACTCTACGCACTTGGAACACTAAAATTGGTGTCCCTTAAAAGGCATAGCATGTGCTGCAGATATGCCAGATGGAAGTATGCAAGATATTTATGAATTTCTAGCACACTGGAGATACGAGAAGCCTATATATATATATATATATATATATATATATATATATATATATATATATATATATATATATATATATATATATATATATATATATATATATATATATATATATATATATATATATATACGCACACACACAATGAAGAGTATACCCTATGCAGGTAATATTTTACTGTTTGTTAGCAGAGATATTCAAATGAATATTGAAAGTTTCTATTCAGTTTGTGATATGAGTCGAGTAGGTTGATGAACAGTTGAAAACCGCAGTTAATGCCATGCCATTAAAACAAGCTCATGTACGCTGTTAATTTTTGCGCAAGGCCCTCCCATTCAACTGTCCACATCCATTCTATACATTCATGCGACGTATCGTAGATTGATAGAGGCGCAAATATGCTTAATCCGTTCCAAAATAATAAATGCCCAAAAACGTAATCGAATTAATAAATTATGCTCGAACCAACTGCTATTTGCAACAGCCGCTTCGTCCGGAACGTCAAGCAGGTGCATGAAAAAATGCAGGCGAATACAAGTGTGCGAGGTCGAACCGATTTAATAGAAAACTCATAGAAAACAAAAAATATGGCTAACGTAAAACGAGTACGTAAGTTAACTCTCACTTTGATTGGAAGTTGCTTAATAATATGTCACCGTCGTTCAGTAATGATGTAGATACAATGCTAAGATTAGGTTTTGTTTTGTTTTTCTCAAGTAAGATTGATAAGACTCGATCGGGACGTCAAATGGATGGGACGTCGAATGGATGATGACGTCTGCTATCATAAAAAATTCTAAGAATTATTACGCTACTTTCTAATGCAAAATTTGAGTGAACCTATTATGCCTTTTTCCGATATATATTGAGGCAAATAGTATTTACGTATGTATGTATGTATGTATGTATGTATGTATGTATGTATGTATGTATGTATGTATGTATGTATGTATGTATGTATGTATGTATGTATGTATGTATGTATGTATGTATGTATGTATGTATGTATGTATGTATGTAGCACACTACGCATAAGAGCTGCGCTCTAAAACAGAATTACTTGCACATTATTCGAAATGCTCGGTCACTCGATAATTAAGGCTTAATTTGATCTTCACAGAATAATGATGGCACAGTACTTCATAAATATTGTTAAATATTCGTAAATATTTGCAAGCGGTACTGGCGCGGATGGTGTCTTGTAGTCGGTTTTGAGCTGGAAAGCGCGATATGCTTTTCCCATCACGCGAATCATAGTGCGATTAAGTCACCGTGATCATTTAAATCAAGTCGATCCTCATTTTTGTTGCCATGGACAAATACATAACCTAGAATTTACTACAACAGATAAACATTATAAGCTAGGTGCAGCCAGTCGGAAAAAACTACAGAACCGTGTCAAAAATACAACAAAATATTCTGTAGTTCTGTTGTAAACGTCAGATTTTTCTGTAGTTCTGTAGTTTTTGTGTACTATATTTCTGTTGTCTGTAATTCTGTAGCACTTTCTATTGTAACTACAGAAATTTCTGATGTTACTACAGAAAGTTCTGTTGTCACAACAGGTTTCGCATCAAAAACCGCACAGAAATTATGTCGTAACAACAGAAAATTTTCTGTAGTTTTTTCCGACTGGGAGTAGTCGGGGGTTTCCCCCGGGAATCGGAGTTATATTTCTGCTCAGGAGACAATGCAATAACAACCTACATGGAGCTCACATCACAAGCACGGCACGCCTCTCCCTCAGGTTGCTTCAGTGTACAGAAGATTTTGAGCTCAGCTCAGCATAATTGTGTCAGTGCTGAAGATGCCCCTTCAGCAACTCTGCCAAAGCTCTCAAAGCAGCCACTTTTAAAGGGAACTTAATCTTTATGGTTATCCACGACGTAGCGCAGCTCATTTTTGAAGTTCTCATCCCAGAGCTCTGGAGAGCCATCCTTGGTGAGGGGCAATAGTTCTGGTAATGTCTGTCTGCAATCATCTGCCCTGCTGTTAGGGTCTTGAAGAATGGCAGATAAATTGTTGAGGATGTCCTGTTCATCTTTAGCAACACCAACATCAAGCGAGCCTCGCGGCTGGGAGACCGATATTCCCATAGTATTTCTAGCGCGCGTGACGCAAGAAGCTTCACGGCTTCTGGTCAGGAGTTGCCGCAGCTGTCCATAGTGACAGGATTCCTCGCAGGGTCAGTGGTGGCAGTAGCTGTTCAGCACACGTGCCCGAGGAACTGGAATTCATGTCAATGCCTCCTCGAAATGGGCCCAGCGCCAGCCGATGATACTGAGCCGTTGTTCGCTGTACACATCTGGAGTTCATGTTCTTCGTACTGTCCGTTTCCTCCTCCAGCGACCGCTGTACATGCTCGACCGACTCCCGCTGCCTCTGCTTCCTCTGTTTAATGTACAGGTGATAGACAAATGGAGAGACGATATGCGATAGGGCTGGTTGCTCGCCCATCACCATCTTCGCTGCGACAACGCATGGGGTGAAGAATAAGGCCCACTGCGAGTGCCTGGGTCCCTTGGTCAAGAGTGCTGAGCAAAACATGTATTTCCGCCGGCCTCAGTTTGAAAATGGACACGATCACTTCCATGGAGTACCTTTTGTGTTCAGGACTCTTCTGAGCATGACCGGTGTTTCAGGAATGTTGATCAGCACATACCCGGTGTGCATCGCTTGAAGAAGCATGAAGCAGCACCTTATTCACTATCAGCTTTAGCTGGCGGCAGTTGTGGCAACCCTGTATTGTGGAGACGCCATAACGTTGGGCAGTTGGGCGAAACTAAACGCACACGAAAAAATGTCTCCGAAGCGTCGGTGCTGGTCTACCGGCGTACTTCCTACTGCGCGCCGTTCATTTGTCGGACACGTGTTCGACAAATGTACATGAGACGCCGTTTGGAACGCCGTCCAACCAGAGCTCGGATTTCACCGACGCCGTTTCATGATCCGCCGCAGGCCCTCTCTCTCCTCCTCTCCCATGTGGCGTTGTGCGTGCCATGGTTGCCAGTAAAGCTGCAATGACGTCACGTGAATAAGCTCTATAGCACAACAGCAATCTTGATTTTGATGTTGGGAGTCTGTGTCGGGTCAGTAACGTACCTCGCTACCGCTTGAAACTATCAAAATGAGGAAGATAACCCCTGATGATGGAGAGGGTTTGCAGACTCGTCGACTGCACAGAGCTCAAAAGATCGGTTAATTCACGTCTTGATCAAAAAGGCGAGTCAGTAGAACGTAAAGTCATTCGTGTAAGTCTGCACAGTGGATGTGGATTAGCTCGCCTATGGCATCTTGAAAGAACGGAAACGCCTTGGTGTGGTGATCGACGAACATCAAGGTGATGTTCCACTTCACTTCCTGCTCCACTCTTTCACAAGAAGCTAGAGCTAATGGTTTCATTAGCTCTAGTTTTTTGTGATCTTAACCTGGCAAAAACCCTCGACTTCCTAGTAATTTCCGTCCAATTGCACTGACTTCACATCTCTGTAAACTCATCGAGCGCCTGCTGCATACCCGGATTAGTCACTACATTGAATACGTCAGTCCTGGATTTCATCCAGCTCAAGCCGGCTTCCGCCCTAACCTTGGAACGCATGACTGCCTTTGGCTTTTGCGAAGAGTTCTGGATAGAGCTCATCGTAAAACGCTACCTGACTATCTCCTGGCTGTCGATATACACAAAGCTTTTGACAATGTTCGCCATGAGGTTATCCTGGAGGAACTCGCCAAACGCTTTCCTAGTAATCGTGCCCAAATCTGGATCCGCAATTTTTTGACATCTAGACCCATTCAGCTACATGGCAAAGCTCCGGGATGGGTGCCCAAAACCTATTACTTGGATAGGGGTGTACCTCAGGGCTCCATTCTCGGACCCATATTGTTTAACTTGGCCATGACACGCGTCGCCGAGAATCTGGAAATCAGCACAAGCGCAAGATTCGCTATATATGCTGATGATATTACCGTCTGGACTGAGGCAGCGGATTACGTAGACAAATATTCTATGGAGACTGAACTTCAGGCGGCCCTTCTTTGTCTTGAAGATACACTAACCAAAATTGGCCTCGAACTCGCACCACATAAAACAGAATTGATTAGTATCGACGGAAAACATAAAACCAACCCCAGTATGCAGATCCATCTTCACATCGGAGGCAACACCATCACGTCCTCAAATGGGCAAATCCGCATTCTTGGCCTGCCCATATCAAGCTGCAACAGCCCCCAGAAATGGGTTCATCAGTTACAACGCCTTTGGCCAGCACTGCTACATACTATTCGTCGCCTGTCCAACCGGCACGGCGGTGCGCGGCAGCATGCCTGCCGTGCGATGGCCAGAGCAGCGGCGGTCGGAAAAATCCTCTATGGCACACCGGTCCTCCAACTGTCGAAGACTGACTTCGCTAAGGTCGAACGCCTTCATCGCGCAACACTACGCACTATTACCGGTCTACCTAAGCACACTCCTATAGCCGAACTTGAGCGTTTGGCCGCTCTTCCACCTCTCACTACCATCGTTACCGAGTCACAGACGCGTCATCGAATACGTCTAGAGAACACTGTCCAGGGGTGTCGCCTGCTGGCCTGGGATGAACAGCGTAACGACAAAACACCAGCCCTATATGCATCACTTCCCCCTTGGGAGATGCCAGTAGTCACACGCGTCCATCGCCGACCTATAAACCGCGATTTTGTCATTCCCCGGAAGCTCCTAGCTGCCCATCACCGACAAGAGCGAATCCCCGATACGACTGACATATACACCGACGCATCCATTACAAGCGAATTCGCATCTATGGCCTGGGTATGCGATGACAACCCTTCCCTTTCAGGCGCTTATGCCTGCCATCTGCACCGGAACTGGGTCACTACGTATTCTTACTGATTCCTTTGAAGCTTACAAGGAAATCGCTACTCCGGGTTCACAAGATGCAACAGCTACGGCTATACAGCGCCTCCTTAAACGCCACCAACTCGCGACCAGAACTGTCGCTATTCACTGGACCCCAGGTCACTCGGACGAATCAGGGGGCAATGCGGCGGCACACGCCGCGGCTGCCTTGGCAGGTGGGATGTCCACATTTACTTCCCCACCCCCCTTGCTTCATCCTTATTCGACCTTGGGCGGGCAACTCACCCCTTCTCTTGCCCTTATGCACTATACTCGGACCAGTCTTCGTAGCCTCAGTCAGCATCGCATGCAGGTGGCCACACCAGACCCACCTTTTACGAGAAGAACCCACCTCACCCGAAGTCAAGAAGTCTTTTTGAATAAGCTCATCGCCCATGCGGCTTACACGCCACGTATTATGGCCCGCTGGCGTCAGTATAAGGAGAAAATGATTACGTGCCCCCACTGTACGACTCTAACCTGCGGCGGCATATCTCATTTACTCTGGGAATGCCCTGCTTTTTCTACTGGACGCCCCGAGATCGAACCCTACCGCCTGAACTACCGTTCCCTTCTAGAAACTGATGCAAACACACAGATGATATTTGCCAAGTATGGCTCGCTTAGTGGCCTGGTTAGAGCAATGTGATTCGAGTGACGACCTAAACAATGAAGATTCTGTCTACTCCCCTTTATCCCCATCCATGGCCATGAGCCTTCCAATTCAATAAAGGACATTCAATCAATCATTCGCCGCTTATTTTATTTATTGGGCCACATTTTATTTCACTGGCTCACTTTGTCGTTCTAGCCCTCCTTCTAGCCCTACTGGAGTGTGTTATTCATCTTATGCTTTTGACACAGAAATATAGATTTCTAATGGATTGGTTTTGAGGGTAG
Source organism: Amblyomma maculatum (assembly GCF_055883805.1). NCBI lineage: Eukaryota > Metazoa > Arthropoda > Arachnida > Ixodida > Ixodidae > Amblyomma > Amblyomma maculatum. The sequence continues at coordinate 19,564,157 of NC_139354.1, forward strand.
AAGAGAAGCGGCAGCCATTTTGTAGTAGTCATCCGTGTAAAAAATAAAAAGGATACTTTACGAATCAAGGGGGTGCATTCTAAAGAAATGGGGGTTATAACCATATAGGGTATAGGAAAATCGCTAGCACCAGCGAAGGATTTAATTAAACAGGCGTTAGCACCTTAAACTATAACAACAGAAGTTTTTCAGCGTCATGAAAATTCTGCCGCAGTAGCAAGGTAAAGCTGATATTGTATACAACAGCGCGCACCCATAGTCAAAAGCTTACATGGTTAAATAATTAACGCGATAACAAAAACATAATTTCATCATTTTCTCGCAGTCTGCAAACAAATAATTGCAATCCAATTCCAAAAGCGCGATTACCCAGTGTGCCACGAAATTGTGATCGCGTGCACGTTAAGTAGATATATGCCGAACATTCGCTTCGTTGGCGCAGTGCCAATTGCTTGGTGCCTCTGGAGCGTCGGCTGAGTCGACGCGCGCGATGTCACCGTCTGCCGCAACGCATCGCAGAGGCTGACCCGAAAATAAAGCAAAAAATAAATAATAAAGAGAGAAAAACCGTTTTAGGCAGAAGCTTCAGGAGATGATGTGCGGAAACGGGGAGCGGAGTGCTAAAGAACCCCCAAAATAGGCGCGACGTGAACGCCCGTCAGGACTGGGCAACTTTTTCCACACACTTCCCAATCATTTGCGAAAACGTGGGAAGCATACCTCCGATACAGCAGCACATGCACACAATGTATATTTTTGTAAGGGAGGAGGTCTTCTATTTAACTACGAAGGAAGATAACCTTATTTTCGCTTTCTCTTTCAACTTTCGCACAGCAATGCACACGAAATATGCTGTACGCAGCCTCTTCCGCCGCCAATCCTTGCAAGAAAGATAAGGTAGCAGCGCTATCAAATATATTACGCGATAAAATGTCAACAACGCTCCTGACGTATCTCAATATGCTTTTATAACGTTATTTTCCAAGCTGAAAGCGAAGAACAGACGAGCACATTTGTCCCCCCTGCAAACGCGCAACAAATAAACGAAGAAAAAGAGGCTTGCGCGGGCACGGTAGTCGTGAGGATACCTATAACACCTAACTTTCTTGGTATACTTAAAGGGAAGAGGCAACACCCATGAACTTATAGCTCGAAAGAACAAAGGAAAAGCGCTTGTAATCAACAGCGAGCGCATCCGCTTATAGATACCAGGTGCGGAGACTGCAGTTTCTACAGAGGCGCGCCCAGGAAAACGCGCTTCACCACATAGCACCGCCAGCTCCCATTCATCCCAACGTAGCGCAGCTCAGGAGCGCGGCGCGCAGTAGAGAAAAAAAAAAAAAAAGTGGGCCATGATTCACGGGCTGTGCAGGCCGGTAGTGCATCCGCTTCGCCGGTTCAGTAAGAAACTTCCGTCCAAAAGGGTCTGCAATCCACGATCGCGTCCACCCTCCTGCAAATACGAGCTCCTGCGGCGTGAGCGAGTTATCTCCGAAGCGCATCCGAAGCACTGCAAACCTTCCCATTTCACAGGTTTTCCTGTTCTTTTGAATTTTATTTCGCAAGCGTATGCCTTCGTTTGTCCGGCGTGCAACGCCCAGGTTTCCCCCACCCTCCCACACCATCGCGTATTCTGTGCGGCGTGAAAGAAAAAAAAACCCTATGAGAGGAGAGCGAATGAACGAAGGAGAGAATGGCCGGGGCGCGGAAGAGCTGCTGCTCACCGTGGTCGACGTCGTCGTCCATGATCATTTAAATCCGCTCGCTGGGACGCCGGCGAGAGATAATCCGCATGGGATGAGCGGAGAAGAGAGAGTCTTATCCACTGGACACCACCACCATCGCGCTACTGGCGTTAGCCGGCCGTCGATGCCGCCGCGCAGCCGTTGCTACGTGCATTTCGACAGGCCGCGGCCCGACGGACGGAGAGCTGGCTGCTTTGCCGGATGTCGTTGCGAGGGAGGGGGCCCACCACCACGAAGGAAGCGGCGCCACAGCCCTTATGCTGGCGAATACGGTGCCGCTACCTGGTGGGCGGGAGCCGAATGCAGTCGCTTACGTCACGCATCCGGAGATGTCTTATGAGCCTGCCTGTTGCGGCACTCCCCATCACTTCGCCTGCAGGAAAGAGGCGCTAGCCAGCCTAGAAATCATGTTTATAGAGATTGTCGCGCCATCTTTCGTCATATTATTGAACTGAAATTTATTGTTTTCGCAGCAAACTTTTGCAATGGCTCGTTTTTGTTTGTACATGGCACACAAGTACCTTTTCCCAAAGAAGTAAATGCGACAAATATCATAATGACATCGCCCCTATTAACTCTGCACCATTCACGAAACCGAAACCGGCCGGTGTCACGGTACTTGTATGCCGCTAGGAAAGAATAATGTTGCTCGCCCTTCACGTGACAGGTTTTTTTGTTTTTTAAGCGCAGTCTTTGGCGCCCATTCCTGGGTTTCACGTCATCGTACTCGTTTTTTTCTTTTTCTTTTTTTGTTTGTTGGTTTTTTTTTTGTTTTTTTGTTTTTTTTTTACTGTACAGAGAATATTTTAACTTGCTATTTCTCAGGCCGAAGTGTCAAGCTGAAAATTACTTGACGCGTACAAACGGGCTTCAGGCCCTCACTGAAATTTCCTATGGGAAAACAGCGGAAAATCCCGTTTTTTTTTCGTTTTTTTTTTTTTTTTAAAGTTTTAAAAATGTATTACGGAAAAAGAAACACGCCCTCCTCCAACTGTCCCCTCTAAGGGTTGCATCGATCATTGGTCTCACCCTGCCGTCGCACTGCTGTTCACTCTTTACTAGAGCTGCAAGAGCTTCCTTGACCCCCTCCACCGCCCTTTTTTCCAAGCACGCACACGCACACACACTGTAGTTCTATGTGGTACTGCAACTAAACATTCCAGTAATAGTTTCCATTTTTACCCCAGTACACAAATACAACTTTTCATTCCTTTCCAAAGCTAATGATTTCCTTGACTGGATATCGAACAGTGAGTCAATAAAGCCTGTTCAATCCGCTGCTTTGTTTCCATTTCTACAATCACTGACGTGATTCAATAACTTCAACGGAACAGTGCTGCTGGCTCCAGCAGGTATTTAATTATGTGAATACAAAATGTTTCATTCTGTGTCTACACAATGACCAATATGGTGATGTGTCATCTTTTCAGGCGTCATGCAGATTTGCAGATCATTTGATCATGCAGATCTTTCAAATGAAAGCTTCTATGTGAACGTCCAGTTTGAATGTTCAAGGTATTCCGAATGGAGCTTTCCAGTGGTTCCACGTACATGACTGGAAACTTTCCATTTAAAAGTCCAATTGGATGCCGCTGGCAATTTCATTATTTAGTAGAGACATGGATCAATAGTATATCTGCATTGCTTTCAGAACTTTATGCATCCGGTGTAAGAGAAGTTAACTATGTTCAAAGTGTCCACCTGTGAGATGTCAAAAGAAGATATAGGACAAGAACAACAAGTACACAGTGGCATGCCTTTGTAAGCCTCAAATCGTCTGACCTTTTATTAAGCTCAGACTTATGTACATCTTCATATACCCTAAGGGCAAGAATGATGGAAACAAGTATTTATATGACAGGGCTTAGTAACAAAAGACTCGTACACATTATGACATGCTCATAAAAGAAGAGTGGTGACTCACATGGCAATCACAGTTTCAAAGCGCTCTTTTTTTTTTCAAACACACTTTGTGAACAGCTATTAAAACTTTTTCGTCCAGTAACCTTTGTACACTTCTGTTGTTGTCAACTCATTGGCAGACCCAGGTAACCAACACATTCAGTAGTTTCAAAGCCTCAGTGGGCAATACGTTATCCCTTTTGGTTTGTACTCCAATGCCCACGCATTGTCACAACAGGAAAACAGCAACTTGAAAGATGTAAGAAATGCCAGTTCTAACTAATTTTCTGAGATCAACCTCTAACAGCTTTATAACAAAAAAGAAATGAAAAAGAATTCCCAGAAAAAAAAACTTCAAACTGATCAGGGCTTATGTGTTCGCACTTTTTGTCTTTTTACCTCTTGATGCACCAGAATTAAGCAGCTAATTCTCAAAACTACTTTTACTCCTTTTGCAAACCACAGCATCGACAATGCATACCCAATAAATGTGCATTTGTGATTTAACTTGGCAAAAATTGCACTCCAAACACATCCCATCTTGCTAAATTCCTCACTCCAAGGCCCCTGAGTTACTGTGCACAAAGGTATTGAGAGAGAGAGAAAGAAAATAATGAGAAAGGAAATAATTATAGCACTGGCTGCCCAGCGGGCACGTAAAGTAAAAAAAAAAGGGGGGGGGGACAATAAACACGCTTGCTATGCAGATCTTGCACGGGTAGAACATAAGATTGCATAATCACAGCCAAATTGCCTGGTGTAAAGCATCATGTTCAATATGATCATTGCACAGCAAATATGTGCACAGAAAAAATGTGTCACATGGTCCCCAAAAAGCATGACCAAGAAAAAAACCACTCAGCCTAGAATCCTCTCACTGTTGTCACTGTAAACATAAGAAAAACGTTGCACTATTCACATGACACATCAAGCAGCACATTAACATCTACACTGTCACGCACAAATTTACATGCAAACAGGAAATAAATGTACAATGAATAAAACAAGACATTGTGTACAATAAAACAGTATAAACAATCCACACTTCAAATGCTCAACTCGCCTAAGTCACTTATCGCATCAGAGGCTATCTTCTTGCCATCACAGAGAATAATAATGAGAGTGTTCTGAATAGGTAAAGTAAGCCGGTGATATCTGACGTTGTGGTAAAAGCATGCGATTACTGCCCAATCAACAGAAAAATAAGATAATTATGCAGCATGCCTCCATATCATTTGTGGTGCAAACCGTACGCCCGCATATCAATGCCCCTACTTTTCCGTTTCTTGGTCAGCAACGTCCATGTGAGGTCCGCGACAGAACAGAATTCTAATAACATGCATAAGAATTTATAAATTCTTCTCACATCTTCTTTTCGTTACAGTTCTAGTTAGTGACAGAGGCAATTACGGCCCACCGTAAGAACATCTGTAGAATGAAAGCCTTGCTTAAACCAGCAGACCTCAATTCATAAACGGTTTGTTCCGAGCTAATGAGATGCTATGCGCCAACTTACTGAATGGTGTTCTTGCCAGGCATGGCCACACCCTAAACAATGCGGCCCTTCCTAGCGCTGATGCAATGATACGTACACATTCATTTCATGACTACGTGACTACGAGGACTAATGGCAAAACACTCAAAGGAATAAAGTAACACAGAATGAACTCGTAAAAAGCAACAAGTTGTATAAAATCTCTTGAGCAATCAAAATATTGCATAATAAAACGCAACAAAAGACATGGAATGTCCCGACACAAAAAATATCTGGGCACACAGAATGAATGACACCGTCTGCAGGAATGCATTGGTGCAAGAAAAACAAAACGTGCGAATATAAAACAACAGATGCTTCTTGTTTGTGACCCAAAGCTGTAGTATGTTAAAAGAGTGGTGCAAAAATATTTACAAACAGCTCAAATATTTGGGAAACTGAATATACTGAAGCCTCAAAAGCATGCAGGACTGCTGACTAAGCATGGAATTAAGTACTGAATATCCAGATGAAAACAATGTCAAACAATGTGGTAATACATAAACCACTCTAGATGGACCAAGACTACAGCCCGGTGCACCGGAAAAGATTAATAAGCACGTATCTCACTGACATCGACTCAATGACAACACGAAGGCAGCGTTCTCGCACATGTTCCAGTTGAAATGGCCGCTTTTGCAAAAACTGTAAATACTGACATCAACTATGTCCACACCACTCACTAATAAGAACAATGTTTTGTTTCGACCTTGCTGACCTTTTCTCCAAGTGCCTAGAGGAGTGAGTAACCCAGAAAACCAAATATTGTGGATATGTTTGTGACAAAATGTACGTACAAACACAACATTTGTAGCAGGCAGAAGTGCTGTCTATTGCATAAAAGAACACAAAGTGAAGCTGGCCATCTCAGAACAAAGCCCTGGACTCTACCCGAAAGGTACACATTCATCAATGGCAACGCCATTGTCTCAGGTCACAAGCAAGTCAACAAAGCCCAAAGGAAAATGTCGAATGCAAATAAACAATAAAAAGGAAGATCCCACCACCTTCATCGCATGTTTGCAAGTCTCTCTCTCGAAATAAATGCGCTTTAAACAAAAGGAATTGTGACAACGCTTATATCACAGTTGTAAAGAATACAGTAATGTTATTAACCATCGACCACTTGTGATGCAAGGAATGCTGACATGCTCCGCTTTCAAAATCTGAATCCCAACTAAATCCTTCACGTGGGCTACATTTGAACTCAACAGGCATCCTAGAAAAAAGTACCAGCCCAATCTCCAGATTAATGTGACCGAAATGGAGTGTACCACGGTCTGTATCCAGCAGTATCCAGCTTTGTGACAAAAACTCACACAAAAATCCTGCTTTCTGCATTAAGCTAGCATCAGTTCACCGGTAGCACTAAATGAATCTCTAAATGCTTCTTGAATATAAATGTATCAGTAATCCAGGAAAAAATAATTAAATTTTGTCATGACGTAGGCTGCAACAAAATGACCAAAAACTGCATGACGCACTTTTCCGGCCAGCTTGCATGTCTACTATTTAGAGCGCTTCTCTTCTAAACCACTATCTACCAAAAGCATAAACATTGGAGAACTTTAGAGTAGTATCAATGATAGAAAGAAATGTACGGACACATGGTAAACTTTTGAGTATGCTTTCCTCTAAAAACATCTTGTCAATGTTTCTATCCCACTCAATCGCACCACAACTGACTTCTTAGGCCACTTTAACGACAGTTAACACTTGCAAGAAAATGCACTACCTCCAATGAAGTCCCCGCTCCAACAAGGTGTCTTCTTTTACCCAGCTGTGGCTAACGTGACTCGTGCGATGTTACAACAAAATTTGCGTTACAGTAACAACTTTTTACACAGGCAAAAAGTTGGCAGAAAGACGGAGCGACGTTGAGCTAGACAAATAGCATTAGACCTATAAGAGGCACGCATTAAAGTTAGACACGTAGCAGAACCACCTCTGAAGAAACGAAAGCATTTGGACACATTTAAATAAAACCCAATCTGCATTGCTTCTAGCCCAGAAATAGAGATAATTTTGGGTCATGGAGAACAATTGTAGCACACAAAAAGGGGCAGCCTATGCAAAGCAGACTGTTACAAATTTACCCTGGACGGCATATCTATACATATATATATATATATCAATATATTTTATTTTCAAGTAAAAAGACTACTTTCATTCAATAGCTACAAGCCTAACTCATACCTCCTTTCCAATGTGACCATACTCAAACAAATGCCAGCTAGAGCAGATCTAAGTTCTTTAAAGCCTACCTGTAGCTTTTCAAGTAATGAAAGGAACAAATAAAACACAAATGGGACAATTCACATACAAATGTAGCAGGACAAAAAGAATAACTGAAGAAAAAAGCAGAGAAGTATAATCTGTGTGACTTTACCAAGCAAGCAAGCCTCCTAAGCTTTAATTTTCTACCTGCGAAAATCTCGCCTGTCACCTGCCCCATTCAGGTTTTGTTTGACGGCAACCAATATGCAACAGTTACACCGTGAGGGTTACATACACTACCGCTTACGTAAATAAAAAGGAGAATCAACACCATGTGTGAGCAACATATTTCTTACTTCCCTGAAGTTGCGCAAAAAAAAAAATAATTCGAAGTCTAACGGTTGCTGTTCAAGCCTGTCAAAGCAGCCCCACATCTACTACTACTCTTTAGCCTTGAACCATGCATCGATACGATACAATGGAGGAGGACATGCCCCTCCAGTTCGAAGGCATACACTACAAGACTTCCCCGAAAGAAGAAGAAAAAAAAGCTCAACAATAAACTCTCGCAACACCTAGAGCACTGATCACCAGTCTGTCCAAACATGTCATATATTGCATCAACAAGTGGAGGAGTCGTTCTCTCTTCCGTAAAACACTTAAACAAGTTTGTAGCAAACGCCACTCATCACCGCTATCAAGGAATGCACCCACACACACAAGAAAGAAAGATGGACAGAGGATGCGAATGCACATGGGAACAATGGCAAAAGCAGCCCAGATGAAGACGAAACACAGTGCATTCAAAAACAGCCCACACATCATCATTTCCCCTCCGTCATCATTTTCCCTTCTGCACAAAGCCATTGGGACAAATGCAAAGGAAAAGAAAATCTCTACGAAAATTATTTTCCAACGTGTAAAAGTGTATATTTGCACGCTAGCCTCAACTTAAAGATTTCGCAGCATGTATGAAGAGATCGGCTCCTGCGAATTGCCCGAGGAAAAATGTTCCTCGAAATGTGGCGAGACCTGCCGCAGCTGGAAACGTTTCCTGAAAATTCGCTGACAGGAATGCCTAGCTGATGCGGAGAACCGACAAAGCTCAGCTTTCACATTCAGATGGCGCCACATGCACGAGACACCACGAAGTTGCAGCCCGCAACATCTGACCGCCAAAGTCGGTGGCATGTAGAAAGTTTCTCCTTGGACTGGGTAATTGGTGAACGAGTGGCTAAGCAGAGTAGAGCTGCCCTGCATCACTACTCAATATAAAATTCTGCTACGCTTGGGACCCGCTTCGCAAACATCAAGAATCTTTCAAATGTGTCTTATATAAGCTAGGTTACCTAGAGTCCAAGCAAGAATCTCAGTGTCTACATGCTTTTCTCCCTCCTGGCCCCACGACTGGGCTGCCAAGGTAGGCAGGAAGTCCCCTAATGGAGACCCCCGACATACCAGCTTGACGCAGCTAATTGGACACAGCAGCAGCTTTACACTTTAAAAAATATGACAATAGTTACTTTTTAACTGACATACGCATCATGAACGTGGCAATGAGGAGGGTGCAAGACCGCAAAAATAAGCGAACAGGGTTCTCCAGCTTCTGAGCGTAATGGTGGGTTTTTTGCTGCAAGTAGAAGTGTACCATTTGCCTCATATGTTCACGCTTACATAATCTACCGCTTTGCACACAAAGTGGTTCAGAACCCCTTTAAAGCAGAGCCCCTTGTTTTCAGGTAAAGCCCAGTTTCACCCGACCCTTGTGCCTAAAGAAGATTTTTTAGCAACTGCATTAAGAGCAATTTCTACCCAAAAATGCGTACTGCACAATCCAATATTCCCTGGGTTCGATCTCGACCTGCAGTGGCTGCGTTTAGATGGAGGAGAAATGAAGAGGCGGCCGTGTGCTGTGCAATGTCAGTGCACGGCAAAGATCCCCAGGTGGTTGATATTACTCCCGAGGCCTCCATTATGGCACCCCTTTTTCTCTCTTTCCACTCCCACCTTCCTCCCTTCCTTTACGGCGTGGTTCAGGTTTCCACAGAACAAGCGTGACAGATACTGTGCCTTTCCTTTCCTGTGAACCAATTACTATCATTCAGTAATCATTATTCTTCTCATTTGCATTTGATTCTAATTGAAAATTTCAATTCTAGTACATTGATATTTGTAATGAAAGAGAAAAAAGAAACAATTTGGTTTGGTTTACGGGGTTTAACGTCCCAGAGCAACTCAGGCCATGAGAGGCACCGTAGTGAAGGGCTCTGCAAATTTAAACCCCTTGAGGTTCTCTAATGTGCACTGACATTACACAGCACACCGGTGCCTTGCTTTTTTGCCCCCACGGAAGAGCAGCCGCCACAGCCAGGGTTCGATACTGCATCCTTGGGCACAGCATTCGAGCGCCCTAACCACTGCACCATCGCGGCAGGGCGAAGAAAAAACATATATGACATCAGAAACAGATGACATGTATGTATTAAAAAATGACATACTATATGTATTAATCAACAGCCTCCCTGCAAAGTATGTATAAACGCAATAAAGCCTTCACTGATAGTCCATTAATTTTAATGAAAAATAATGCAGAAAAATCAAGATTATTACAAGAATTTTAGGTGAATGCCGAATTTTTAACGAAGAGCAACAGGGATCATTTTTTAGCTTCGAATTATGGGAAGAAAAAAAAATAACACCAGATCTGAAAGCAAAGGGCCCTCTCCCTGAAGCACAAAAACATTACTAGGGTGCAATTAAGTCTTCTTACGTGTGGAAATGCGCAAAAGCACTGCCAGTTCTGTCGTGCCGCCTGGTGGATTTGCCCGACACTACGCTCGCGGACTCCGGCTGCACTTGACCAGATGGCGAATTTGCCTAGGTTAATAAAGCAGCAGCGTAGATGAAACTTTATGAAGGCGACGATGTTTACTGCACGGGGCGAGAGTGTGTTGCAGTTTTACACGAGGCGTGATCGGCTGTGGCGATAGTATAGTGCTCTCATGCCCGGGTCTAGGAAGCTGATGTGACATTAAAATCTCGATACACAGGCATTTCGGGTTCACCCGACCATGGCGTCCATGATCACGAACAAAAGATCAGGAAATCATCCACAGTGGAAAGGTTCAATGTGTACAAAGCACAGCCTACCCATCACCATTCCAGGATTTTCCTTTGGTGTGCAGTTGCTATGACAATCGTGAAGGTGCAATGTTAAGGTGCCCTGCTAACTATCCAAAGGTGTCTACTTTGACTGCCGTCACAGCCTGTTTCAGCAAGCAGTAAAGCTTTGGAAAAGCTAGCGCAAAGAACTGATCCATTGCAGAGTGCTGATAAATGCTGTCGTCCCTCCCCGCCCGTTTTCCCCTCCCATCCTTACATCCAAAAAGGCTGAATGGCCATTACAAAGCTGGTAGTATGAAAGGTCAGTCCTGTCTGGCATGCGATATCGATTTTGCACAAAAAGCTACAGTCCAGGTACAATGCCTGTGCAACATCCCCACCATATTCTACTGGGTCACGCCCAACTGCACGACCACAGAGCGGCTACAAACACAAACATGCCCCCTTCCCAGTATCCCTTTATCCGCTTACTTCTGTAAGGTCAGCAAACAGTTTCCCCAAATGGGACGACTGCTGCTATCTTGTGTCAACAACTGTAACAAGAAGCAGAGTGACAAGCACAACCTCTCATTGCTTCCTCATGAGATCTGCTTCTATCCATGGTGAGTAACGTTAGTCTACCTAAGGTTGCAAGACGCATCAGAAACCCTGGCGCAGTGGTTTTATGGGATTTCAAGCCACTAACAATGTGATGTCTCAGTGCTGTGGAAGCACCCCACGCACTTCATCAATGTCCATTTCACCCAGAACCACGCACTCATACACACACGAGCATTTATGGCGCATTTAAAAATAATATAAAAAATATCAAGAAGCAAACGGGACAGCAGACCACCACCACTTGCATTAGGACGGCTCTGTCTTGAAGACGCGCGTTCCGCCACCCCCATTGCCACCGCCCAGATCGTTGAGGAGCCCTCCTCCACCGCGCCCATCGTCCATGAGGTTCGACTCGCTCCCGATGTTGTTGCCACTGTCAAACAGGCTGGCCGACAGGTTCACCAGGGAAAGGTTTGGGGCGCTGGCCAGGTCACTCAGATTCATGTTGAGGTCGCCAGAGGTCAGTGCAATGTCGTTGGGGTCGATGCCCAGGTCAAGGCTGTCCAGCTTCTCGGCCGTCTCGACTACCTCCGGCTCAAAGGCAGGGGGCGCCACTGCGCCAGCAGCCACGTCGCCCCGGTAGTGGGGGTTGACCGGTGTTAGCTGCGCCATCGCAGCAGCACCGACCTGCTGCACCATCTGGTGGTGGTGCTGCTGTTGCATTGCTGTTGCCGTGGCAATGGCTTCTGGCACGGGACTGCGACCTGTAAAGCACGAGGGCGGCATTTCCACAGTCATCCCCACTGACTACCAGTCAGAATTTTTTATTTATCTATTTAAACACACTGCAGGCCCTTTTCGATCCCTCACAGGAGTGTGTACAATGCAAGCAGTGGCCAACAAAGAAGCAAAAAAAACACAAAATGTATAGAAGTGTTCTCTCATTAGAACATTAATTAAAACATTAAAGAAAAGTCAATTTTCAGGATATAATCAATAAATGATTCCACGGACGTTCACATGACCGCATCTTCGGGTAATTTGTTCCAACAGGAGATTGCATCATGGAACAAGGAGTACATACGGATATTTAGACGGCTGGTAGGTTGACGGACTATTATACTATGCTTAGTTCTAGATGAGTGTTTGAAAGGAGTGACATAGCCTAACTTGTGCTTTTTCTGGCACTAAAATGGCATGCGATGAAAAAATTTAAAATGCTACAGCAGAGGTTCATTGCCATGACAGGGTTGAGAAACTCTTGAAACATCAGAAACTTTGAGAAACATGGGAAAGCAGGTGTTGCCGGCCTACTTATAACAAACAGAACCATCACGCGTCATTTGTTTGTCATATCTCAATGTCTGGTGTAAGTGGAGCAGACTAGCAAGGGGCTAAACTTTTTGGTTTAAGGGGGGAGGTAGGGATCAGGGCTAACTTTTTTGTTCTTTGACCTAGAGCAACGAAATTTGGTAGCCACACTCAAAAGTGTCTTCAATAAAGAAATATGGAGTTTCGTTATGATACCTTGAATAGTTTTCAAGTTGCAAAATGTTACATGTGTTCCGCTTGTGGAAATCCTGGCACTGTAACGAAACATGCCAAGGAGCTGCCTTCAGTTTTAATCTTTGCTCAAAAGAGCCCTACAGGGTACAGCAGTTCCAAATTTTTTTAAACCCTTTATTTTTTTTTACACAGAACATCATGTTCACCTTCACTAACTGTGCAAGAACTTGTCATTCACAAATTAGCTGTAGAAGAAAAAACTAAGCCCTCAACGAGATATTGAAGACTGTCATACCCTCAAGCACACTTCATGGAATACTACATAAAAACAAACAGATTCAAAATTGGTCCAGGCATTCCCATGCTACCCTCTCCACAGACAAAACAGAATGCCCAAGACACACTTTTGAGAAAACGTCTCTCAAAGTTTTCGGAGCAGTTCACAACTCTCAAAATGCACCAGGACTGTAGTTTTCGCTGTCTTTGGTAACACGTGACTTTTTGGGTCTTTGCCCTTTGATTTCATGCGCACGAGACGAGTTTTTGGCTCGCTGATGGTCCTTTTCTGCAGCCCTCTGAAGGGCAAGGGCACCAGGTTTTACGCCCAGTGTAATAAGCTCGCAAGGTGCCTGCATTGTACCTAGCAACTGCCTCGTATACTGCTGCTTCTACAGTGAAGAGGGAGGCATGCTGCTGCTTCGATATTAATGTCCAAATCAATGAATGAAGGCTTTCGGCAGCGTTCCAAGTCTCGTTGCCACTACACTGAGCCAGTGAATGAGGGTCGGACAAACGCTGGTAGACCAGTAGCAGCGCTTGCACAACTCTGCTTTATTTGTGGAGGTTGTGGCTTGCCTTCGGCCTCAGCTGCACGGTGCCTGCACCAGCTGCGGGCACCAGGTGGGCACGGATCGTGATGGGGCTCAGCATATGTGGATGTGATGTGATGTAGTGTTGCCATCACTGCATTCTGCATTTCTTCCACATGTGTGCTCCTTCGCAGGGCTAGGCCATAATAACCAGTCAGTCTTTTTACCAAATCCTGCGTCAAGCCACCTTTCCCACCAAGTACCTCTCCCTTCTTGGCATTGCTCACAAGTGAGCGAAGTGCTGTGCCCATCCTTTTTTTTACACGTGGTTCACACAGTCCGCCTTTGTGAGAGGTATGAACCCATATGTTTGTTCACTGCACAAGGCCAGGTAGGTGCAGCTGTCTCCATCACAGATTACGTTTGTATACGTGAGGTAATTTCTGTCAAGAGAGCATCCAAAAAGCTGCAGTGCTGCTTCGACTTTCATGCGCCCTGCGATAACATCAATGTTGTTTTGAACTGGTGAGCCTTCTTCCATTCATGGTATGCAGGGTCACTTTCAGTTGGCCCTATTTCACACCCAAGGCAGAAGTTCGATAAGACTGTACAGTCAAGCCCAAGACCCATGTAAAATTCTACTGCACAGCCTACACCAATGTGCGAGCTGTGCCCACGTGTCAACCACGTGCCATCATACAAAACTGTGATGTTCTTAGTGAAGTTGACTTTGAAGTGAAGTGAAGTTGAAGTTAGTGATAATGAAGCCAGAGCTGTGAAGTGATGGCAGCGCAGTTATAAAAGCAGTGCAATTGTGCAATTCGAGGTACTGCTCCATTAGGTTACATGAAATCTGCAGGCTGGGAAGTACCATCTCCTCACCGCCTAAAAGTTAAGTGCTGTTTTAACGCGGTAACGTTAAGGAGCTCCTGTCGCAGAAAAGCCGGTGTCGTCGGCGTCCAGTGAGCGATAAATCCCAGCATGCACTTCATAAATAAACATGCACTTCATAAATAAAAAGCAAGTTCCAAGATGGGCTGGGTGGGAATCGAACCAGGGTCTCCGGAGTGTGAGACGGAGACGCTACCACTCAGCCATGAGTTCGATGCTTGAAAGCGGTACAAAAGCGCTTCTAGTGAATGCGGTAATGCTATGTAGCATACAACGTCGTAGCGGCAAAGCCACATATTAGTAACGATACAGTGTTTTCCTATTCCTAGATTTTTCTAGCGAGAGCTACACTAGGCCAACCGCTTTGCCTCTTCGCCATAACGCCCTTTCATTGTGGCCGCACCTTCGCCGTGATCCTACTGACCTTGAGCCGTTGCTTAGCAACCGCCACAGCTGGCGTCGCCGCTGTGGTATTTGCAGCCACAAACTCGCCGTCTCTAAAGCGATCAATCGCGCCGTTACACTGCAGTTGATCTATGAGGCCACTGTTAAACCAAGGCAATGGCGCCACTCGCCCCTGACGTTTCGCCGTGCACCCTCACAGGTTGTAGAATCAAGCGTCTTTCCTTTCTTTAGATCACTATCCTCGCTCACCCGCTTCTCCCCTTCGGGCCGCGCGGGTACCGGTGCGAGGATGCCCCAATACCCTTGCGTTTAGTAAGTTTTCTCGACAAGGTGCAATAACGCTATCGCGTTCCACTCTTGAAGGCGAAGCTTAAGCGTCCTCTAAATTTTTTCATTATCACCACCAGCTTAGCGCAGACATTCGGTTCATATAAGTTACTGTCTGCATGTAGAACGCTGACATAAAACTATGCATAAGTAATGAAGAAACCATGTTCTCGCTGTTGCAAGGATTATACATGTCAGTTCCATAGCCGCCATCAAATGATGACCATGCGATCCATTACTCTCTCGCTCGACCCAAGGAAACAACTGAATGATAACATGTCAACCTAGTCCTTAGGAAACTTGCGCTGAAGGTTTTGTTTCTCAGCTATCTCATTTATTTGCATTACTTTTTTTACTGACAATGGAAATTCCTTGCACAAGTACAGCTCTAAGCACTGTGATCTGCCTGTTAATTAGCAAATAAATTGTCTGCGCTGGCAAACACACCTGAACACACTCTACGTCAGTTACTTCTGACCACACAGGATTGCCGCATTAAATCGATGAAAAACATCAGTAATCAACCCGTCCAAAATGAAATGAAATTGCATTCTGAAAATTGTATTAAAAAAAGTCTGCCGAATTATTAAAAGATAAGGCTTTATAAAGTCCTGCCACTAGGCATAACACATCAGACTTCGGTGAAGTTTCATGTCGCACTTTTTTTTTGCAATGTATGCGAATCACTATCAGCCTGCCAAAGTTCTGGCACTATTGCTTTCTGCAGTGCTGCTTGTTTCTACCTTACCGCCAAAAATACCGATACAGACTCATTATAGTGGAAGCACAGCGCACATTGGCAGTTTCCAAAGATCTGCCCATTAGCCCACAAAGCACAAAACAGAACAAAACAACAAAAAGAAGCAAAAAAAAAAAGAATGTGCTCTCACCACTCTCAGGCCTGGCCTGATTTCTGACTGCCTGCCGCATAGTTCTAGGCACGGACACCGGTGGCGCTACAAAAGGACAGCCCGCCACGCAAGAACCGAGAAGATGGCGGAAACGTCAGGCAAGGCACAGAGCAAAAGGAGTGGGTGGGAGGCAGGAGGGAGAGAAAAAAAAAAGGTAAATCATCAGAAAGAAAAAAAAAAGAAAGAGAGTTGTGGTACCACCATTGTGCTGGGTACGTGCAAATGAACATTAAAATGTGCAACCTTCTAAGAGTGCAAAAAAAATTAAAAATTTTCAATGCAGTAGCGAAAATAGCAGTAAAGCTGAGCCTCGGCTGCCTCAGATGCACAAGGATGCAAATCATGCCTGAAAACACGTGTCTACCAACCCATTTACATGAAGCTTATTGGGCAGTGTTTTCCAGAAGTTCAGGTATTCCAAGAATACCTGGAATTCAGGCATGGTAGAATGTCTTGGTCAATATTTTAAAGAATGTTTTACACATGCAATTGCTCCACTACTACTGCAGAAGTGGCTTGTGTGCAGGTTTTATATCGCTCAATAAGGCAACAATTATCATTATAAAACGAGGATCAAACACTTCCACTTTGCACGTCTCGTCACCACCCCATAAGACTGCCCAAGTTTATGGGGCACGATCTGTTGCACGGAGACACCTCACACCTCTGCAGAAGCAGCCTGGTGAACTTCCTCAATCGTCACGTAACCTGGCAACCCACAACTCAAGGTGAAAAGAGAAATAATAAATAAACAAGGACTTGTGCAAGAAGCAGCCCTATCAAACAGTTCCCAGGCCTGCAGGCATATTGGCATGCAAGGTGCAATGAAGTTCTGTTTGTGAAAACAAGGGTACAACTGCATTCGCATGAATATAACGCTATCAAGACAGGCAAGCAAATCATCCAAAAGAAAGTGCGTTTTCAGCGAATAGCCACTGTCGCTACTCAGCTCCTTATCACCACATGCGAGCATGGCATCATCGTCCGTACCATCAATGTTATTAGAAAATTCCCTACTTGTAGAAATGGTCTAGATGCTGTAATGTGTCCGCTATAATGTGACATCTGCCATTACTGTTGTTCCAGTACTGCTGTCATAGCCACTATGGTCATTGCTTCATCGGCACTCACCACCACAGGCACCAAGCAGGACGCTCTCCTGGAAGTAGCGGTCAAAGTAACCCTCGCCGATCTTGCGCTTCTTCCGCTCGATCGCCTCGGGGTCTGGAAGAGGAGAGAAGGGGGTTGAGACAACTGCTTGCCTTTTACACCTTTTTTAAACCTTTTAGACCTATCATGATTGACACATGTACAGAGGGCAAAGGAGAATCCCCAACCACTATGAGTAGCTGCTATTTTGACCACAATTTCGTGCAAAAAAGGAATGTCAAGAAAATTCAACATAAAGAAGAAAAAAAGCAGCAACAAAGAGGGTGAACTGCACAATGCAAATGGACATTTCACAAAGCTATTCACAAAGTGCTGCTACGAAAGACGAGATTGAACACACTAAATTATCAATTCAGGCAACAACTCATAACTCAAGGCCTGTTGCCCATTCTCAAGTGATCATGAAAGAAAGCATTGGAGGCAAGAAAAAAAAAATATGCAAAGAAATCAATACTGCGGCTCAAGGTTGGCACTCATGAGTGGGGGAAATATTCAATCAGTTAACTATGATAGATCATATTTGACATGCTCTAACAACAACTAACAAAGGGCTGGTTGGGTGTAAAACGCACTCAATTATCGTGCTACTATAAACACAAGACCAGGCATGTGAGCGTAAAAAAAGACTGTTTACTACCATCTGTCTTTTAGCAATACCTGAATGTACTTTTGCACAAATCTGTTTACATTCCCAGGTCAGTGCACACACAATCATATAAAAGCCTTCCCAGATTCGAATACATACAAAGCATCAGTGAGTATGTGTACCATTGTGATTGAATTGAAAAATGAAATTGAAAAAATTTTTATTTCCAGTAATATACAGGAAATGGGCCTCGGGCGAAAAGCTACAGCGATAGCTTGAGAGATGCCCGAGGCCCAGTAATGCGTGGAATACCGTGGATGAACCGTGGAATAAAATTTTCGACCAACCACTGCTCTGTCACTAGTGTAGTCACTTTTGCTCACTTCCCATGGAGTGAAGTCCCTGCCTCATATACACGTTATGGTAATTAAAGAAAGATTTAATAATGTTGTCAATTAAAGAATACACATGAACCTCACACTTTGTCGTGCACTGGGCTTGCACTACGTATGCACGTTACATGTCATACAGGAGCATTCACGCGCACTGTCCAAACAGTTGCTGCAGTTCTCACACCACCACTGCACATGATGCACGATGATGATAATGCTCTCAAAGCATCTCCACATAGAATAGGCGCCTTCTAGAGCTGGAGAGGTGAAAAGTCACTGGTAAGAAAATAGTAACAATAAAAAAAGAAAGATGCTAACACTACACCTCACGCACATCACCTTTCCATTCTACACTGTCCATCCCTATATCACCAACCAACTTCACAAAAAAGAAAACGACCAGCCACGAAGATGTAGGGGAGGGTGTACGCACCGCGTTCGTTGGGGTGCAGGGTGAAGGCGCGGGGCTCGCTGAGTGCCCCGTCAGAGGGCCTCCTCAAGAGTAGGTGCACGTCCACGGGCACGTCAGCCATGACGGGGTCCCGATAGCGGGGTGTTCTGAAGCAGATGGCCACCTGCTTGTGCACCCCGTTGGGCAGGATCTCGGCACGCTCCTTCCACACGGTCTGGCCCTCCCTCTCCTCCTCGAACCACACCTCAATGTCGTCTGAAACAGGGCAGCAGCAACATTGGGGAGTCAGCAACACAGCAGCCGGAGCTTGGGCCATAATGTGCCAAGAAAAAGCAGATACAACTAGGCAAGCTAGGAGTCGGTGGCACAGCGTTAATTCAGTGCACTAATGTCGCATTCGGCCCTGCCGCACGTCTCGTTATAGCTGAATGAACAAGTATGACATGGTCTTCTTCCAGATACCCACAAGGAAGAACTGTGAACACAGCAAAACGTTAGAGGGAAATCCAAACATTTAACATCGAGCGGAAAAATCAAATTAAATAATTTTCCAACACAGTCGATCCCAGACATATTCATTGCTTATTCTGCTTATTACTGTCCATACCATCAGTCAAGAAATTACGATATAGCACTACTAAATGTGTTATCGAAACGAAACATCAGCTATAGCAGTTGTTGCAGACTTTTGAGTTGTATCCGGCCATAAAGGCATGCAAATTTTATTTTAGGGCGTAAAGCAAATATAAGTAATCAAAACTGATTGCAAATGCAAATACAAGGAAATATTTCTCATTCCCTTCAAAATTTAGCACTAGACCAATGCCGTTCCTTAAGCAGGGTAATATAAAGTGGTCTCATGCTCTTGGTTTTCATTTCACTTCATGCATAATGCAATAAATGCTCTGTCTCTCATTATCATGCCTCTAGAAGGCTATTTAATCGACAGTTTTCATGTAAAATATGCTTCGACGCACCTAGCATGTTCACATATTTTTATTAAGTGGTGCCGCCATGAAGACTAATTTCTTCATGGCCCATCCACGTTCACCTCAAAGGGAGCCTAGTGTAGCACGCAGATGAAGTTTATAAAAATAAGAAACAGCAGTAGAGGCAACAATAACTGTTGGCAAGGTTTCAACACATGGCGACTGGCTTGGTTAAAGCCATGTTCACACAAGGTGCTAAGGAGCCAACCGAAAATGACACTTATCCATAATATATACACCTATCCGTTCCTTTACGTTGTCAAGTAGTCTCTTTGCTCCGAGCTAATTGGCTATTGTTGTTGCAGGTAGTTAGAGCCACAACACTTCTTTTGTTATTATTTTGTTTCCCCAAAGTTTCACACACACCCCTTCACGTTACATTCAAGCAAATATGGTACACCTAGCAGTCCGCAACAGAGAAGGCAGCCAGGCGACGGTGGTAGCTAGAGCTGAATGGAAAAGGGTTTTTGCGTAATAACGCATTTAATTCTGCTGGCTACAGTAATTGTAACAGTGACGAAAAGAACAAAGAGACGCAGCAAAACTGAAACAAGTGTAAATGACCCCCCCCCCCCCCCCCTCAACGTGCAGCGCGGGAACGCTTCTCGATTCACGCTCACCTCTAGCAGTTTTGCACCTGATCTCCCAAACCTTAAAAAAGCTTCTCTCACCTTTGGCAACCTTGTCGCACAGCAAGATCATCTCCAGGCCTCCTGACATTGGGGCACAGGTGTGGCTTAGCTTCGTGATGGTCAGGTCAGACATAGCCTCTGCAAGGTGAGAGACAAATCATCAGCGCACTCAGAAAAAAACACAAACCCTAACCAACCCCCACACGTGCACCCAACTGGCGCACTGCGATAGCCATGCATACAAAATAGCATCAAGGGTTACAACCACGGCACCACCTGGAGATGCAAGCATAGTGCTCAAATTTAGACGCTCTCCCCTCTCTCTTTTTTCACATCTGCTTTTCTTGGCTGTTGCTCACCTTGTGAAGTTAATTTCTTCCCAACTGCTTTGCCTATCTTGACTATGTTGTGTTTCTTTGCACTCCCTAACCCCATCAAATGCAATAAAATACTATTTCCTGAGTAAAGCTAGTCCTTCCATGCTTTATTTCCTTCGTGTGTTACCTCGGTTATGTTACAAGGCATGACAAAATAAATCTACATAGGCACATAAAGCCGGTATTTGGGGTTGAGGAATTGCATCCTGGGGCCATATTACACACTGATCACAAAACTAACTGCCACAAATCTGTCACAAACCGATCAATCAGTCCCGCTCCTATTGGTCTTTTCCGATCAGTGGACGTGTCAACTAATAGGGGTGTGTCAGCCAAGAGAAAAGGTTGCTGCAGTGTTTGATGTTTGAGAGAATTTTTGAAATACTGTAGTTACACGAATGTAACACGAGTTTATTTCATAATTTTTGGCTCTCAAAGTCTACCCTCGCATTATAATCGAATACTGTGATTCGGTGGCCTGATTCAGCTCCGGGCTGCAGCCATATTGAATCTGCCTCCACTTGGTTTCGGTTTCCGTGATTTACAATGTTATGTTGGCAACGAGGGTACCAGGGAAGCCAGATCAGCTAAATCCCAATCCATCCAAAGCCAAACTTTGCGCTCTTTGCTCGGATGCTCAGAACCACATTGTCACTTTATCACGCGCTTGTCGTGTCTTTCGCAGTGAATTAGTGCAGCTACTTCTGTTATAACCGCATTTCACACGTGTCACCTCTATCACGCGCTTGTTGGACCTTTCGCAGTGGATTAGTGCGATTACTTCTGTTGTTATCGCATTTTGCGTGATGGCAACGCGCCGTGCACAGTACAAAGCTTGCTTCAAAAAAGCTATTCTGATAGCAGAAGAAATCGAAAATTCCGAGGCTGCTCGACGGCTAGACATTAACTAACCTACCATACGTGGAAGGCGGATACAGCGGGAGGTGATTTTGAAATGTGAGCCCGACCACAAAGGCTTCCGATGACATTGTCTGGGAGGATGAGAGTGAAAAGGAAGACTCGATTTCCGAGAATTCGGCCTCTGACGACGAAGGAGCATTCTTGATGAGACTGAAAGGGCCATAATGTCTTTTAAAGGTACTTTTTGAAGCACTTATCTGGCATTACATTCGTGGTTTTATTTTTTTCCCATTGGGCAATAAGCAAAGTCGTCCCTCGCGTTGTATAAGCGGTCGCGTTACATTCAAGCAAATACGGTAGGTCCTCGCCACTAGTGCCTCCACAAAGCGTAACCTTATCACTATCCAATGATGCAACTTGCTTACATTTGCGCTGCTTTTGTAATTAATTCACATGAGATGGTAATAGAAAGCACGAGTAAGAACTACAACTGAGCTCGGAGGCCTCATGCTAAATAAAAAAGACACAATTTGTAAGTTGGAGATCACAGTTTCATTGGTCTGACAACTAATCAGGATGAGCTGCTAACAGTAAGTAGCAGCAAAAGATTCCTGCAATTTGTCCCTTATACTGTATAAATGACATTCACAAGATGTATGTCACAAATTCTAACCTTGAAGCTATCTAAAGATGCCAATCTGTAAGTTACTAATCACATCTGAAATGGTTTTGCAGGCTTATTACAAGGTGCTAACGAATAGGAATTGGACTGCCATGCTTTTTTTTTTCTTCATAAAACAGCAACTGAAGAGCATGTATATAATAAATGTACACCTAGCAACACCTGTCGCTTATCAGCCACGTGCTTTCCAATCGGAGTCAATTCACTGCACGCCACCCAGTAATGACAGGAGGCACTTTTTGATGGTGTATATTCACTGTCACACGCAACTGCAACAAGGAACTAGGGAAGGTTCCTCGTTATCTTGCCTGCAAGGCATTGAAAAATTAGCATGGCAACAAAAGGAGACACTTGAGCTTATCTCAGCATTCAAGAAGTGACATGAGTGTGTCTGAAGCAGGCAATGGGTGGAGAAAGAGAGAGAGAGAGAGGAAGGGGGGGTACTCACTTCGATCGTAAATAATGTCCGAAACAACGGGGTGCAGGGGCACGGTGAACTTGCCCGGCTGCGAGCCTTCAAGGAAAACCTGGAAGCACAGCCGCACAGCATTGAGGTCGATGCTGGCCGCCTGGTCCTTGTGGGCAAAGCCATCTGCAACGGCACAAAGAACATGTGCCACCACGGTTGCGTCTCTGGGCTGAAGAAGTGCTTCACACAGTCCATGCAAATGACTGCACGGGAGTTTACCCGACTGCCTGCTTTTGGGCGAGCTAAAATAAAACCGGGTCACTTAGGAGAAAAGAGGCTGGCGCAAAGTGGGATACGCAAGTGAATGTTTGCAATTTCATGGGATCAAATACAGTGGGATCGCTACGATCCAAAATCTCACAGGGTGGCAAAAAAGTATTTCCGTCACCCGAAATCAATATAATCCAAAAACTGACAAATTCAGCATGCAAAAGCAAGGCAATGCACTTACAGAAATCAGTTTACAGCAGACAGGATCAATTTGCAGCCCACCACCACCCACTGCTCATGGCGGGTATTGCTCGACAGCGATCGCAATGGTGGCAATTACGAGCCGTGTGCTCACTGCTCAGTCGCAACGATGGCGATCACTTGCTCACACCGCGTACCGTGCGGGTGACAATCGCAACCTAGGCTCACACATTCGTGTTATCCGTGGCGGTGCAGAAGAGTGCCAATATCTAAACTCTCGGCACTGCACTCACTGCACGCCTACTACGGAGTTTCATCAATCGGCACCAGTCCGAAATTCCCATCATCAGTCACTGTATCCGGCCATATTGCACATCATACATTTGTTAATCGGTTCAAACTGAATTTGGGAAATGGACATTTTAGTGTTTTCCAAACGACCAGAAGCGATCGAATGCCACTAACCGCCTGTGCCAAAAGCACAACATCTGGGCGAATTATTACTCGAGAAAATGTACAAGAGCACCTCCGATTTCTTCGATAGTATTTAGCATGCGTACTGGTCACACATTCTGCAAATCAAGCAGGTGAGATTTCTTACATATCACAGGTGAAAAACAAGGCAACTGACCCCATGCTTTGCACAACCACAACTCGAAAGCGGCAGCCAGCAGCAACAACAGCTATGGCAACACATGTGCTAACCAACTGTACTTGACTATGAACTGACTGGCCTATCAAGGTTCCCTTTATTTATTTATTTTTTTTTTTTAAGCAAGTTTCGCAGTTTCAGTGCTGTCAGATGTGCCCATCACTACCTCAGCGTTGTTCTTCCAGCATGTCGAAACTTCATGCTCGTCACATGCTGTTTGCTGTTTCTGCCATGGACCCAATCGCAAGACATTTCGAGACATTTCAAGACATTTTCCGCTATCTTGTCTTCGGGAAAAGTCCCCTGGCAACTCAACCGTCTGATAATTAGGACACTTTTTAGTGCCCTATCCCTTAGTGCGAGGGTTTCCGAAAAAGTTGCAGCAGTTTTTGCAGTCGCGAAGTGGCCGAGGTAAACATGAAATATGGTGGCCCCCACTACACTCCTCTGCAGCCATGCCAGTTTCAAAGTAGTGTCGAAAGAATAAAGCTAAAAACAGCGAAAACAGCGAAGAACCGGGAACCAAAGCAGTCCTGGTACCCTTGGCAAAACATACCTTAGCAGGACGACAGCAAGCATCCTGCTCTTTGAAGCGGCCATCACTAAGGAACTGCGAGCCCATGCCAACCCCTTTGCACCATCCGAAAGTAGCAATACTCATGACGAGGCACACCCGTATGTGCCCTTCAGAAGAGAATGAAAGTTGCCTTGCACAACCCCTCCAGGAAATGGCTTCTGCCCTGTTATCTTCAGAGCCCATACACCGGCTTTCAAGTAATTCAGGTCCACAAAGAACAAGGAACTTGAGCCTGCATAGGTGCTTTTGAGGCTAGGATGAAAGGGATTGACTCCATTAACAATTTTGCAACCTCATGTAGCTTCTGCTCAGTTATCTTTGGCTTTCGTTTAATTCGAATCCACAGAGAACGAGAAACTTCAGCCTGATGAGTGGTTTTGAGGATGAAGGGCATTGTCTCTAAAGCTCTCAATGCTATCGTGTGTGTTATCACCATGAATTTTTCCAGCTCCTCTATGTTCTAATCAATGGCATTGTGCTAGCTACCATGCTTATTTTAGCTGATACGCTGCCCTTTTTAAATAAGTGATTTTGTCACATACTTTTGCACAACTGCACTGTATTTAGCATCTTTCCATACTGTATAATTAAGGGTTGGACGATCTGCTTTAAAGCGACAAAAGTCCTCCGAGTTCAGCTCTTGACATTTGGTTCCAACCAGAAAAGGTCAGTATTTTTTACATGCAAATCATAGCTAGTTGGCTGTTGAATTCGAGTTACATGCAGTCAAAGGTGAAAATTAATTAAAGTGGGAAAGCCAGGGATGTCATGAGATCGTAACATTGTACGATAAGCAGTGCAATCGTGCGATTTGGGGTATTGCACCACCAGCCTTCACGCTTCTGCAGACTGAGAAGCACCACATGCTTTTGGTAGCTAAGCACTAAGCTATGGTTGATCAACTACTACATGAAAGACAGACTCAAACCCGTGCATGGACGTCATAAAAAGGTGTTATGTTCTGGCTACAATGGCGATTAAGCAGCAATCGCATCACTGGCATCAACATGACCCGCCCTCGCATTCAACCCAACATGACAAAACCAAAGATAATGTGCCAACTTAGTTTTTGTAATTAAACATCCATGCACATTTTCTTCTGCTAGCTGCGTCATATAACTTCCAACACTCTACAAATGGTGATAGCAATTCCTTCTACAAAAGCAGATCCAAGTGCTACCATTTGTATGTTAATTACTGGTAAGTGCACTGCTCAAGCTGACAAAGGAGATTTCTGACCACACAAGTCGCTCGTCAAAAATATTATTCGCAAAGATATAACAGTTTCGTGTGATTGCATCAGTAGCTCGTGTGAAAGAGCAGTCCACTCAATCCGTCTATGTCTGTTAATTTTCTGGTGACCGAGGACAAATTTTGTGGTTGACTCGGCCAAAGCTGGGTGCAACCATCCAACTCTGCACAATTAATTGCAATTGGATATCAATTTTGGTTCAATTTGGCTGAGGTAGTGGCTCGGGCCAAACCGCAGCCTAAATTCAGGAGGTGGCCCAGACAAAACTTGGGTGAGACCATAAAACTGCATACGGTCTGTTATACATGGGCCTATATACAGAGTTCGCATAGTTTTCAGAAGTGTTGTTTTCACCCTCACTTACAGTCGAACCGATGATTGATGGAAACGCCCAAACCAGAACTGGCGGTACGCATTCACTTCCTCCAGTTCCAGTGTCTCCACCAATCAGATGAGGTCAAAAACGGCAGAACCGACACTTTTGAAAATGACACACTCCGAATATGGGCTCTATATCAACATTGGTCCAATTTGGCCAAGGTCAATTTTTGGCAACCTGGGCCAAGTTTTGGGGATGGCCCTACCATAATAGTTGGGACGCAAATTTTGGTTCAACTTGCTGGAGGTCAATTTTTGCTGACCCGGGCCTACGGTCTAAGGCCATGTCCACCATGATGGATAGCAGCCACTGTGACCCACCATGGGTGTACATGGTTCATCAAATTACACTTTGATTCCATTCTAAGACACATTGTTGATACTCTAGGCTCACAAGGCTGAATCAAAGTCAGGTTTCAAAATCACCCGGCTTTTGTAGACCATGAAGTAGAGGTTTTGCTCTGAAAGAAATGAAGCTACACTGGCGAATGGCGAAAGTCTAACCTTTGTGTAATCAAGCAACACACACTGTTCTGCATGCCATTCTCTTATACAAGGTGCTGAGTCAAGGCTTACAGTGCGACACAACTCAGGAATGCGGCAGCAAATGTCGTTGACCTGTTCTCGACTTTGCGGTTAATACCCTAGAGTAATATCGCGAACCAATGGCAGCAGCGTCAGTGGTGCGTCCACAGGTCCCCTTCAGGTTTCTTGACACACAAAACATTCATGCAAATAACCCGCAGTTACAGGCTTCAAAATGACTGCTTGACAAGTATGTGCACTTACTTCGAAATGGGTCAACCCGAATGCTCTCCCGCTGCAAAAGATTTTGTTCGACATCACGCCTCTTGACGCACTGGATTCCCAGGCTTGTAAAGCTGAAAGCAGAGAAAGGAAAAAGAAAAACACTAACTATAAAATTATGCCAGTGATTACAAAATAAAACAAGACATGCTCTGTATTCCCTTAACTAACCAAAAGCGCATTGTCTATTTAGCTAGTTAAGGGAATACAGAGCTCTTGGAACTTCTCTTTACTTTTGGACTAAATGCAATGATGCATAGCCTTATCAGTTCATTTATACTGATTTTAAATATGTAATCCCTTTTTCTCATATGTCAATTAGTTTTCATTTCAAGACACTAGGCACTTTCACTCCTTTTATTTGCAAAAACAACAGTGACCAGAGAACTATTATTAACATGTGGGTAGATGGAATAACATGTGGGTACAAGGAATATACTGTACAAAATACACAAGAGGCACTCTGCTATAAGAGACATTTGAAAATGGTTTGGTTGGTTTTCCTATGTTTGCCATGTTAACAACATTGCATACAAGAGACATGGTTACAAGAGACACTCTGCTACTAAGGACAACTTTTGCAGGTCCCTAAAGTAACCTCTTCACCGTTTATAAGGGACACAATTAAACCAGGTACGCTCATGCAACGCAGCTGACTCTTGCCAACTCATATGTGCGGCAGTTTAAATTAAATTCTGTTCCACATCAGCGTCCTGTTTTGTTGCAATATGTCAGGAACCAAGGAGTGCCTCCTTTTGACTGGGAAGTCAAAAGGAGGCACTCCTTCTTGATTCCTGACATAGACATATTGCAACAAAACAGGACACTGATACGGTAATGAATTTAAATAAGGAATCTAAACTGCCACACATACGAGTTGATAGGAATTTTTGGTTACAAAAGACCCCTTTATGGGGTCCCTTGAGTGTCTCTTGTAACAATGTTTTACTGTACTACTTTTAATTAAACCAATATTAATTATCTTACAATAGTTTAAGTCAATTGCAGGAAAGACTAGTTGACGAGCAGTTTAAGCTAAAAGGCACAAAAAGATCGGTAAGCACAAATTGAGAAATCGGTTAACCATGTCGTAGAATTTAACCATGTAACCACATGCCACAATAAAAATTACTCCTTTATCTACTGTAGATGGAAAGATATCCTTTTTGTAAACTACCAAAAAGTCAAAAATTTGTTTTGAGAAAACAAGTAATAAATAAACAAGCAGAGATGAGATTTACCCAGCTCATT
Source organism: Amblyomma maculatum (assembly GCF_055883805.1). Lineage (NCBI taxonomy): Eukaryota > Metazoa > Arthropoda > Arachnida > Ixodida > Ixodidae > Amblyomma > Amblyomma maculatum. Next base: position 19,591,965 of record NC_139354.1, read on the forward strand.
TACACCTCACAAATTGAAATGAAGGACCCAGGGGTGGATCAATTCATAGATATAGAAGATGGCCTGTCAGTTTCCATAATGTCATTTTCAAAAAATCAATTGATTTTGTAATTTTTGAGGCATCAAGAGCCCTGTCCTCACTCCCTCCCTAAAATGCTGGCCTTAGGAAACCAGCTATTATCATAGCTTTCAATGGCCCCGCGACACCCAATCATGTTGCATTCATTTCAGAGAGCACCATCTTCACATAGGTATCTTGAAAAACGAAAAGTAACATAAAAGGTACCCATTTTGTCTGCCTTTCTGCATATGTTTCGGCAATTTTTCTTTCCTTTGAGCCCACAGCTGGAGCGACACTTTCCCAGCACACACATTATGTTCGTGGCTGTGTTATATCGATACCAGTGCAATACTTTTCAAGGATCATTGAAGAGCCAAGAGTTTTCTAGCGCTGAATGAATCCATTTGCAGAAAAATGTTTGCTAACTGTTCGTTTGCACATGCGACATGTCTGTTTCTGTCAATACTTTTTCACAAGATTACTGCAGTTTTGCAGCACAAGAACTTTGTTTCATAGCGAAATTTGAACTCGTGCACCACATAAGAAACAAAGGAGTTGCAGCACAATTTGGCCTTCAAAGCTGGCAAGTGTAGATGTTCACTACGATTGCGACAAAACGAAAAATAAACAAATTTGAAACCAATAAATAATGTGTAGTTATAGAGCTCATTCTTTCAATATCACCCACAAAAGGGGAAGCTTAATCTCCGATTATGTGTGAGATAACAAAAGCATAACCGCTCCCTATAGACGCCCGTGCCACTGACATCCATAGTAACCCACTCCCGTAGAAACCATTGCATGTGTCAGTTGACTGTTCGACATGTTCTGTGTCAGAACATGCCCTATACTAGCGCACAATAAAGCCCTTAAATGAGCAAATGATGAACATTTTGACGAGTACTGCAAGTTTTGAACAAGGCGAAAATTAACAGTATGCGGCCAAATCCCGCTACAATGAATGCTGTCAGCCAGCCATACATGGCATTGCAATCATTTCCCTCCACAGCTAACAATTTTCACAGCGATGTTTTGATGCAAAAGCAGTAGCCCTTTTTTTTTTTGCATACAGTTATATCAATTTGGTTTCTCCAAAAACGGCTGCTGCATTCAGTTTAAAATTTCAGTAGTACTGCTGACTCTCACTGGAGTCAATTCAATTTTATTATATCTGCGTTAGTGTACATTACAGCAGGGAAGTGTGCATAAGGATGCAACCCGGTTCACAACTGCCTGCGACTGTTTCGCTGTCAACAAGAGGGCTCGAACTGCATGCTTGCAAGCCACACCTGTTGATACGATGGCAGCTTGCAGTTTTTCCGCTTTCTTCACAGACAAAGAAATAGGGAATATCGAAGACGCATTCATTTTAATGTAACGTTGCTGTGTCAACAGCGACAGGTAACGTCAAATTTTTTTACGCGGCAGCGTAAGGGCACCGTGTCTCAGAAAAGCTGGTGTTGGCATTGTTGTCGTTCTCCGTTATTATAGGACGAAAATCACACCAATATACGGCAACCACAGGTAAACTCGCGATCATACTGCACTGCCACAGTGCTAATGATGTGCTAGTGCTAGTGTATGCTCTGCCAAACAACTATATTGTTACATATATGCTCTGCGTCGCTGGACATTGAAGAAGATGACGATCAACAACAGTGACTCGGAAGGAAGACGAAGCTGTAGCAAGGGCAGTTGGTGCTAATTGAAGGTTAGCGCTTGCCCGAGCATTCACTCAAGTCATCAGCTGTTGTGTTCTTGAGCTAACCTTCTTGCCACGTATCAATATGCTAATGAACAGCTTTGTCATTAGAAACGAAATTCGCAAAATGAACAGGCTGTGTTAAAGGCCCTATTGTATCTACTCTTAAGGCAAATCTTGAGTGTCCCCCTATTTTATAATAAGCGGTGGCGGCTAGTACCAAAGCGATTTCGCTGTGGTTTCAGTGCAAAGCAGAGCACGTTAGGCCTAGGGGCAATAAGCAAGGGGCATGTAACGATACGCCATGATCCAGCTGCTCAAAATATGAACCTTTCCATAAGGCTCCTATTTTCTGCTACACTGCGGTGGTCGAACCACTTAGCTAAAAAAGGAAAAGGTGAAAGCGCCTACTTAAGTTTTGGTTTAGCAAAGGTTTTTCAACGACCTTATGATGCAGGTATGGTACTAAAGTGACCAAACATAATATTGTTACGGACAAGGAAGAAGAAGCGGGCAGTGGCGCGGGCAGTGGCACGGGCAGGAGCGCTCGCGCTAGGCCCGCCGCGAACATTCATTAAACGTCATCTACCATCGTCATCGGTCATGTTCTGTCTCCTGTCTTCATCGGCTTGTCGTATCGTAACATTTGGTGGAGGTGCGGGGTATGACATCCCCATCCTCCCCTTGGAACACGAGACCATCTTCAAGCCGGGACCATTACTGAGGGCCCAGGGACATCGCCGAGCAGCTTCGCCCCAGCCCTTCAAGCCCAGACCTGAACAACTACCACCGCCCAGCCCCCAGCCAGGACCTGAAGACAAGGAGAACAGACCAATCAGAACCGAGATGAAGGACCCGAAAGACCCGAATGACCCGAAGGAACCGATAGACACGAACACGCAACCCCCGCCCAAGCTGCCCGACGTGACCTCGAGCCATCGGTCCCACGGGATCTGGTGACGGATGGTTGACAGCTCCAAGGGAGGCGGATCACCCAAGCATCAGACATCGTACCGGCAAGCCGTTCTATTCTTCCTTCTTCCTCTTCTTCTTCAAACATCCAGACACGCCCATCATCACGCCATAACATCATTAACATTGCTAAACTTCCTCGTCCACGATCGGGACGATCGCTCGGTGGCCCCGGGTCATGTTACGGACAAGGAAGAAGAAGCGGGCAGTGGCGCGGGCAGGAGCGCTCGCGCTAGGCCCGCCGCGAACATTCATTAAACGTCATCTACCATCGTCATCGGTCATGTTCTGTCTCCTGTCTTCATCGGCTTGTCGTATCGTAACAATATTACTGCAGCATGTAGCATGCTTTTCCATTTGGCGCAGTTTGGCACAGTAGTTCCACCATGGCTGTGTATATATGCACAATAAATCTGCTTTCTCGCCATGACAAAAAAGCTGATCCAATTGTTGAAATTAAACAGGACAAATTCAGTGGTCACACAGGTCTTCGAAATTTTCAATAACTAAAGTAAGCAATGTGCTTACCACATGAGTGAGTTCAATATGTGAGTAGCTAGCTGGGAGAATTATGAAAGGCACCAAACAAGCAACTGAAAGGCGGCTTACGTGCATGTCATGTCTGGCTTGAGATGCTGGGTGCAAATGCCATTTTTGCAACCTTCCTTGCCAACCAGGTTGTGAGGGTGCACCCGATACGGCTGGTCCTTTGTGACGCAGGAGACCACCACCACTGCCGGCTTCTGGACATTCATCACCTGCACCAATGAAAGCGCAGGAAGGCAGCCGTCAGCCCAGTTACGCCTGCCTTCAGGTTCTCTCTCTGGCTGCTAACTGCATAGGATGATGAAGGATGATGACAACCTTATTTCAATGGTGCAGAGGAGCTTGGCATCATGACTGCCGTGTTTTTTTGTTTGGCTAAGGAAAAGTGGAATACAAATTTCAAAAAAGCATTTCACACCTGAAACGCTGGGCACAGAGCCGGAAGAGCACTCATATTCAATGATAAACTGCTCAGCGCTCACTGAAAAGGAATGAACCTCACAACTCCTGTTGAAAAGGTAGATGCTCAAAATACCACGACACCCCTGCAGACACTGCACATGGCAACTATGTGACACCGAAGGGAGCATCCCTGCTTCCAAGCTTCTTTTGCCTCATTCGCATTCACTGCTGCGATCAGTCGAACCTCAGAGTATGAAGTCCTTGAAAGCGGCTGGCACCACAAGATGTAGGCCCAACATTGGAGAATGTTGGCAACACACTGGTCCTGTGTAAGGCCGTTCATTATCACCACAATGCCAATATTGGCCCGACGGTGCATGTGCCAGCCCACAGCAGCTGCTACCACGCACCTTGATGGTGGGGTAGGTCTTGTTCTCGGCCGTGCTGCTGACGCCGACGAGCGTGCCCGGGTAGCGGCCCTCGCACTGGTACCGAAAGCGCAGGGCTCGGGACGCCGGCTGCTCCAGGATGACCACATGTGGCTGCTGCTGAGGCTGCGGAGCAGGCAGCCGTGCCTGGTCCAGGCTCAGGTAGCTCGGCTCAGCCGCCATGTGCCGCTCAATCACCTCCGCTGCTCCGTGCAAGCAGAGGAAACAGTCAAGTGTCATCAACAGTGCATAGAGAGAAGAAAGACTGAGTAACGCGGCCCACCAGCTCCCACCATGAATCTGTTGCGACAAGGATAAGTCTCTAGTAAGGCACAAACAAGCAACGATGACATGTAAAGAGGTAGGAATCGAGCAAGCAGCAAAGCATCTCGGATGCATTATGCTTGTGTTTCAGTACTTGTTAATGAAATCAAACAGCCATTACTAGTTGTGTTCCCCCTTTACCCCTAAATTTGGCCTCAAATGATGAGAAAGGAAAACATGGTCCCAGACATATGAAACTACTCGGGTGGATGTCAATAAGTACTTACGCTCTTATTACAAGTCTACTCCACCTTGGGGATTCCCCTAAATATTCGATAGACATATAAACTAATAAGTTGGGACATAATCGCAGTTTTAACCACTGACATTTTATAGCCAGACATTACTACAAATATACCCCAAAGGCAAACTCAAAATGGAAATAGAGTGACAGTGAATGAGGCAGCTGCAAAATATAAACAAATCTACAGAAGAACCTCATTATAATATTTGAAATGAAACACAGCATACAAGCATAGAAATAAAACGACTGCAGCATGTATCACTTTGTTTTTGTTTTGCGAGCACTGCTGACAGGAAATCTGTTGTTTTTTAGGAGGGCAAACCAAGGAAGAGTTCAAAGTGCACAGATATCAAAGTTTCGTCGTGGATGCCCTCATTGCAATGATGAGAAAGATGTTAGGATATGTGGGTCCCCCCACAAAATTAGTCCAAGCTCAGCTAATAATTCATAAATATAGTTTACAAACGGCTGTGACGTCAAACATGTGCAAGTCATGTGAGGCAAAAAAAGAAAAACTTAACCAGTGATTTTTTGTTGCTGTTCCGGCCCTTAGGGAAGCCTAGTATGAAAGTTGCAGCTAATTAAAATGATGAATCAGCAATTATATCACAGTTTTAGTGCTTCTCATGCAACCTGATTTGAGCTTTGATCAAAGTCAGGTGGACCTATTAAAGCACTATCTTAAACAGCGTAAGGAAGGAAATTCAATTTAGAATCCTTTGCCAGGCATGGCTCAGTTAGTTGCTCACGGTGATTTTTGCACATTAATATATTCTGCATTAATCCAAACATCAAAACACTAACTGAAAATTTAGTATGCTCCCTTCTCACACACAGTCAAGTCGTCTCCGAACAATCACTTCATTTCTCAAGCAATTCGAATGCCATTCTTGCAGATTGCACATATTAACACACAGGTAACTGACAGAGAAAAGGTCTACAATCCATAACCCCAACCCTTAGCACTGATGTACCCAGCGAAAGCCGCAGGCAAATGGCAGCAAGTAAACATTTTCCACAAAAATACAGCCACTGCTCCATATTTACACACAAAGCCGAGCATGAGGGTATGCAGCTTGACAGGTACGACGCAAATGATTTTAGGACCATGAGCAGGCACCGCGGTATGCACTGTCTTGGCAGTGCACGTACACTTGTCTTTCTTTCTGTAATAACAGAGTGCGTCAGCTAGACAATGCAGAGACCCTTGTTAGCCAAGACTGCACAGCTTGACACCACATGCATGAACGGTGACTTCCTCATTAAAGAAAAGCAACTGTTTCCTGGCAGCACGCTCACAAGGCAACTATGAGTGACACAGTCATTTCATTTTTATACGCATGATTTGGAGCAATTCATAAGCCCTGTATACATGGACTGGACAGAGTCTGGTCGAGTAAGTCTGTCGAGTAAAAAACCAGCTGTCGGGTTCATGTATACCCAGTCGGGTTGAGTAAAATGGCCGCGAAGCGGGTCGCGTTAACTCGCTTGCAGGGGGTAGGTTAACTTGCTTGACCCGCTTGTCTAAAAGCATGTAGACGCTGTCAAGTCAGGGAGTCGAGTTATGGCGAACTCTGGGATCAAAAAGCCACCGGAGCAACGAGGAGCATCAGCAAAGTTGAATGCTTTTTAGCCCTCATCAATGATAAAAAAGTAATAATCGAAGCTCTCGATAGTAGAAGGCAACGGAATCAAATAAGAAACTTGCACAATAACTTCAAATCTCGACGCTACGCGCCGCTGCGATACTTACTCGCTAGAAAGCGAGTTCATGTAGACACCAACTGGGTCGAGTAATGGTGACCTCGCTTACTCGACCCGGTGCTGTCGAGTCCATGTATACAGGAGTATAGAAATGGATGTGTATATTTATTTTTGTTTTCTAACTGTTGCATTTACTTTTACCGCTCTGCATATCTTTTCCATCGGTTTCTTTCGGCAATTCCTTCTTTTTGCGCTGGTTGTCACTACAGTAAAGCGACAATGGCTAGTTAACCAGTGTTTCTTTCATACATATCCTTATTGTGGTTTTGTCTGGTGCACTATTTTCTGCTCAGAATGCCTTACCAGCTTTCTGAATGTTTAGCCTTACAAAATGTATCCTCCAAACTTAGTCTAAACTCTGCAAATATGTGAACAAGTGGTAGTGTACGATACTGTACAACAAGTGGTGGTGTATGAGGTGCCGATACCCCAAGGCCTCAATGCATCAATCACCCATAGCAATGCAATGCCATACCAGTGGCAGGACACCATGGTGTTAGTGAGGGGGCACGCCTTACCTACGTCATCAAGGCTGACGTCGTTTTGCATGTTAGTGAGCAGGCTGTCCTCAACTCATGCAACAAGAAGGAGCGAGGAAGGGTGGCCGCTCCGAACCCGGGGCCCAGAACGAACCCAGGGTGCGTCACAACCTTTGACCGGAAAAGGTATGGGGTAAAGAGAATGAGAGAGAGAAAGGCAGAGGAGAAAGAGCTTTGCAACGTGTATCACCGGCTACTGGCCATGCATATTCACGCACAGCACAGACAAGCCCCAAAAGTGAAGGCTAATATGTAACAGCATCTGGGACAGCAACCAGACTTCCAAGGCCATGACTACACTACATGCACCACGATGCTGCTACTGCTGTTAGTAGCAAGCAGTGAGAAGCAGCTGTTGATGGTTTGTGTATGCACCTGCTGAGGCTGACCACGTGCGCTGGTTGCGTTTATGAAACACTCTCATTAGGCGCCAAAACAGGGATTCCTTCTATGAGCGCATGCATGCAAGCCCGTCAACAGACTATCGCCCGAAATCAACAATTTGACCGTAGTTATGGCAGGCAGTCACGTTAGAGAATGTTCCCTTAATGTTCTGCGGCAAGAACACTTCGGCACCAGGACCAGGCTGTCATGGCTGTCCTCTATGTGGTGAATGACAGAACTTATGTGTGGTTCTCTTGCCGAGTCCTCGTCTTATGAGCACTGCTAAGCATGTGAAGCTACTACGCTCAAGTTAGCTCTCACCAACACTTTCACAGAAAGCAAGCCATTAAAAAAAAAAAAAGACCAACACCAACAGAACATCCGGCACGTCTTCCTTTCCGGGCCGTACGACGAGGGTAGCACGTAGCACGGCTGAAATGAGGCGATTCTAAACGCTCAAACCAATCGGCGCGGTCAACTTTTTGGCACGGAGCAATGTGCCCTCGACAGAAAATAAGCGCCTCGATTTGGCAACGAAAGCTTCCGCCGTCACTCCGGCCTTTAAGCAGCGCACGGAGGATCGGTGAACGTATCGAAAAACCTCGCTTCCGCTGCAACATGACACCGACTTGCTTCTTGCCAACACTTTCGCCGTCTATACCGGACAACACCAGCGCGGCCTCAAGGGTTGCTCACAACACCGCGGTGTCAAAGAACTCTCCCAAGGCAACAACGCAGTTTATTCAGCACCCGAGTGATTGCTGAAGCGCTCGCGAGAAGATACGCAAATCCATGCACGCAGCGAACTATGAGCACGCGCTTACAAGTCGCTGCGACTTCCCTTTCCTTTGAAACAGACTCGACATACGAGCAAAGAACGCTTATCTACCGCTATCTCGATAAAGCGGCGTTATTAGGCCTAGACAGGCTGTGTAGAAAACTTTCAGCGAGAACCTTTTCTTACCCTTCGGAAGTCGACTCGCCGATCAAGCCTTATCCGCCGTTGTGCCACACGAAAAGAGCTCCCCTCTACGAGCGAAGGCACATCGGGGCACCGAGACGCGTTTTTGTTGGCGCGGTCCGGAATGCGCGACAATATTGAGATGAAAAAAGATAGTCTCCGATCACGTAACGCTGCAGCAAATCGCCATCGTCCACTCGAGGCGCCGACGGGACAACTTTTGACTGAATGACTCACGTTAAACGCAAACTAATAAACAATACAAAAGCGACACACGCGCGAGTATCGGACAATCCGTCGCCGTGAGCTTTCCAGGAAAACACGTCGCCGAGCCCGAAGCCGATTGGTTGCCAGAGAGCTCGCGGTCGCGGACCCTACCGGCGAAAACGCGAAACCTCTCCTGCTGGGTATCCGCTTGAATGCATGGATCGTGTTGAGTACGTTGGACGATTTTCACAATTTTCCTCGGCTTCCCAGTCGAAGTAGCATTGGTATACAACCACGAGTGAAGACAGATCTTCCTGTTTAACGTAAATAGTCGACACGACTTACCTCGTGAAGAGTCATAACGAAGTTCAGTAAGATACTCTCAAAACCGCGCGACGCATCATGGAGGCGGCCATGTGTATCACCTTCGAAACTGGAAGTGCGCCTTTGCGCGCGCCCGCCGACTTGACGTCAATGGATGCGAGAGCTCCTTGTCGCGTCGCTCTCTCCCAAACTTCCTTGGGTTTTTTCACACTCGGAAGAGGAGGGATGTTCGAAATAAAAATTAGCGAGTCGTTTACCTGGCGGGAGCGCCGGGGCTTTCCCCCGCCACATGGAAATGGCGAGAAATACATATCAGCCCCGTTTGTTTTATAAATAGACGCGAGGCGTCTAAATCTTGACAAGGTCCGCGTCATTCGCGACGTACGCGTCAGCGTCACGATGGTAAAAACAGTCAAGAAAGGGTCGGACTGAACTTGCCGCGTTTAATTATCAATGCAAGCCGCGCCGGCCAGGTAGGAAACTCCAGCCCGCAAAGGTAACTATGTTACGCAAACAGCTCGAAAGAGGGTTTCTGGTAATTATACATTATATAGGCACCACTATCTCGCCTTTCATCAAACTCCTCAAACATTTTCCCAGCCATATATGTATAGGACGATTAAGACGTTACAGACAGCTTACCACGATCACTGCGGTCAGACGAGCTTTTGATACAACACCAAGAAACGTGTATGTAAACAATATGATTACTTCCTTTATTTCGTTCTTGCCTTTCATCAAACTCATCAAAAAAATTTTCCCAGCCATATATGTATAGGACAATCAAGTCTTTACAGAGAGCTTAGCACGGTCACCATGGTCAGATGAGCTTTTGACACAACACCAGGAAAAGTGTATGTAAACAATACAATTACTTCCTTTATTACAAAGTTCGTGTAATCATACAAACAGTAGCCTATTAGTGTATGTATATGTTTGAACAGAGACTTCACTGCCTTTAACAAGTTGCAACATTATTGACTTATAGTGGAACCCAGGAACACTTTTTCTACGCTGAAATGTGCATTAATTGAAAGCCTATTGGAAGCAGAGATGCATGACACCAAACATGCACAATGTAAGGTAAGTTTCTGCGTTAAAATTACTCCTACAAAGCCACAAGACTCTACAAAATACCTTGTGAAAAAGAAAAAAGGAAAAAAAAAAAAAGCTTGGCACGAGGTTGAAAACCTATGTGCAACATTTAGTAAGTACACAAATGTACAGCATATTAAGTAGACTGCTTAACACAGGATTAGATGTTGTATTTAAATGCTATTAGCCATTTAAATTACACACATGACAGCAACAAAATAATTATTATGCAGCACAATTACAAAATAAAAACTTCAGATAGCAGGAATGCTAATATTAATGGCATCCATTGATGGCATTTAAATTATACACATAAAAACAAGTTACAGGCACCAGGCTACAATAAAACAGTCCTTCAAGCAGCAAAAAAAAAATTGTGTTCTTGTTGCAAGTCACCCTACTCCTACATCGGTGAAGAAGAGTAATGAAAAACTGGACCCAAAGAAAGACTGTGTGCATTACAATTTCTAAAATCGCTACAAATGTGCCCTGTGTAAAATGTGTAAACTTACTATAAAAGTTTTAAAAGTGTAGGTTGGATACTCCAGTAACTGGTTACAAATGGAATAAAATACAACGGATCATGAACTAAAACACCCGAAACTGCAAAACATCAGTTTCTTGCACTGGTGTCATCTCCAAAATATGAAAAGAAAAATATTTAAAAATACTGTAAGAAAACAAAACGTCAAAAAATGCCTTCCATAAAGGGTAGCAAGGCAGAATAAATTACAAGACAAGACTTAATCACAAATTTAAAGTGCTGAACTTTACAGCTACACGCACATTCAACACAACCCAGCTATTAAATTAATCAAGCACCATTTTAAAAGCGCTTACGAAAAGGTGATCTTGCAACATACCTTCAAAAAATTTCTCCTTGTTACATGAGCTAAGGTGATAACGTGTGGGAAAACTGACTTATTTGACACGTTTCGCAGCTCTCAGTTCTCTTTTCTGTGATTAAAAACACTTTCAATGCAAATTTTTGTAGCTCAATTCCACAAGAAGCATAAAAGCTACCCAAAAATATTTTTGCTGCAAGTTTCCTCTAAACCAACCTCACATGTATAATGGTAACGCCATCAATATACTCCTACTCATTTCTTATAACACATATGTCAGTTTCCACATTATAGTAAAATTGCGATGGAAGTAACAATTATCAACTGAAGGTCGCCATCCCACAATTGATTTGTTTGCTATATGCAAACAAACTAGCTCATCGTTCAACACCTGATGAACATCAGCAAGATGCTAGATGGAAGTAACTGCCACCACTTGCATTTATAAAGATGTAGATTGTCTTGTTCCACACAATATTTGCAAAAAAGCCTAGGTGGACTTCAAAAGGCATCATGCCTTAACTGTGACTCAATCTCCGCAACCTCGCAAGATGAAGCACCACTCAACATACTCAATCAAGCTGACTTGGACAGTCTGAAGGTCGAAATGATGACCTCTATAAAACATCACTGACAAGCAATGACAGAGCACTACAGTGTTGGTTGTGCGAACAATGTTGCATTTGTTTGCCTCCCGGAGACCGTCAACCGTTGAGCAAGTTGCATGGAATCTGTGCCGTCTTCGTTGTAGGCAGTGGCACGATGACTTGGGTTTGGAAGAACTCATCTCCAGTTGTGAGCTCTCAGTACAGGGGCTGAACGTAGTTCGCAGGGAACAGTCCAACCTTTCCGTTGCACTTTCCACGCCACCAGCCTTCGTCAATCTGATGGTCGAGGTTAAAAAATGGGCGACACAAATTCAGTAAGTGCCTGTCATTAACGATATTGAGGGAAAGGACAGATCTAAATTACCACAATCGCACAAATACCACAGTCTTTGTTTTATGAGGCTGACATTCTCGTAACTTAAAAGTGGGATTATCTTTGCATAGCTGTGCCAGTGCAGATATACCTATAATTATTTGACAATTAAAACTACATACTTAATCATAAAAGAACCAAGACATTACTAATTAATTTGCTTAATACTGATCCCAGCTTGTTATTGATATTGACATCATAAATATCATAAATGACAACCTGAACATTAATAATAAAGTAAAAGCTTGTTAATTACAACTTCGCAGGACCGAGAAAGAGTTCGAGTTACCCGCAGTCCGAATCATCAAATTACCTTGAAAAAGCTGACGAGAACCATTTGCATTACGACAAATTAATTTGGCAAAAAACAGAGCAACAGTCCCTTGCTTTTTAGACAAGGACAGAACGATAATAACATTTTTTTTCACATTCCCATCAAAGTGCATGCACACTGTCGGGAGTGTCAGAGCCTCGAATGTGGTAAGTGCCTCTAGCACATACTTCGCGGTGCAACGAGGTAGTGGCGGTGCTCCCTCACAAGTAGCCGGCATTACATGTGAGGCTTCATAGCACAACCAGGCTGAACAGCACTTCACAAGCGCAAATTTTCAGAGCAATGAAAAAAAAACCACACGGATGGAAGTGCGGAAAATGTCCAGTACCGCCAATGACTGTCCGAAATCCCATGCAACTGCAATCATTTAGCTGGCTGATGCGAGGCCGATAAGCTGTAGCTGCCGCGGTCCAGTGCGCAGCTCATAAAGGTGAAACTGAAACCAAGTTAGTCGGCCTGTTTTTGGGACAAGGCCGTCCCTGTTTAGTCATGCTTGCCGCTGCGCGCATGCGAGAGGCGTGCAATCAACTCTGCAACATGTAGTTCAGCTTTGAGGAGTGCTATTTTGACGATCGCTTGCAGAGCCAATCGTACCAGGACGCGGCCTAACCGGTGCGGGACCTGTAGCTCCCGTCTGACACCATAGCCATGTGTGGGCGTTGGCTGCAATCTCGCTAACAATAAGACTTGTCCGTATTTCCGAATTAACGAGCATTTAGTTGCCAGTATCGGACGTCACGTCGAACAGAGTACGGGCAGCCACCAGCAAGGCCACCAACCCCTAATCTCCGGCCGCCAACCGTGCTGGTCATTGCGTCGGTTTGGCGTTATGCAATCTTCCATGGTTTTACCTCGTTCTATCTTGTCTCCCCTTTTTGGAGGTCTGCAGAGTTGTAACTATGCCACCCTACAGTGGGCCATGTGTAGGGCGCCAGGCCGCCCAGATGCGGCGGCGCTCAGTTCAAATTATCTGTGGCAGTGGAACTGACTCTCGTTCGAATTAATGGGCTTTTTTTATACATCGACTTCCATGAAGCTCAGCCAGAGCATTTAGTGCAGTTCGAATTATCGAGGTTCAGTTAACGAGCTTTCTCTACGTGATTTCGCCTTCCAATCTATGTCTGCAATTTCAAGTCATAGTAAGGTATTTGACAATTTTGCAATGTGGAAGTCATTTGCAAAAGCCAATTCAGTGACACGAATTTCAAAAACATCTACCCACGCCTCAGAAACAAAAATGCATGACAGTCTGTGATGTGCTGGATTGTTTGGCGGTACTACTAAGGCAATAAAAAAAAAAAACACTGCACCTTGAAGATTTCAATAAAAACACTGACACACATGAACCCTATCACTCTGAAGATGTCTAAACACGGAAGCAAATGATCAAAGCTCAGCTATACCAGCATTAGTAGTGCCAACAGAAGGCACATAAGTAACAAAGTTCAAAGCATATATATGTTATATATAAGAAAGGCATATTTAGCATTAAAGTATGATTTGTACCTAAAAAAGACTATACATGGGCAATTCATGAGCAATCCTGCAAGCACAGTGCACAGTACTATATGCGAGTGAAAATATGCAAGCACTAGAAAAACGATGCCGTGAACCAGGTTCTTTCAATTAATGCTATGACAAAAACAAACAAACAAACAATCTACCAAAAGTCTTTATAGTCACTTACCGTTTCAATGTCTGTAATGATGTCATCAGGGTCAAAAGAAATCTCATCGTAGTCAGCTGCACCAGTAAAAAAAAAATTCATTAAGCCATCTTCCACAATTGCTACTTGTTCCAATGAACAAATATGCAGTTATTCAGTGTTACAAAGAATGAACAATCACAAGATATGTCATAACAGGAACAACAGAGCCCAGGCAAGTGTCTTCTCGTGTAAAAGCATAAAGCACCAGATCAGCATTTTGGCCACCCAGTCCTGCCCAGAATGCAAGCCAGCAAAAATTCTTTTAAGTATGTACATGCGCTTGAACATGCATCTAGTAGAAAGCAAAACCAGGCTAAGAAATCCAGCAAACTTACAAGTTCCAAGCGTGAAACACCCCTGGCAACTTTCCTCACAGATGTCCAAGGCTACCCCTAGCAAAGTGTTTACTATGTCTTTAAAGACGACAGTGCATGCATACTAAGCTCCTGCTATACCGAATTTATACATTTAAAGTCTTCAGCACATAAGGTACCTATCAACCCCTTATCAGAATTCTTTGCACCTATCTGGATGCCACTCAAAACTGTTGTCATGCAAAGTTTAAAAGACCCATGGAAAGCTGTTTACTAAAACTGGAATATGTGCACGAGCAATACGTATCCCATTAGTCCTTTTGCAGCGCAAACTTTTGTAAGCTAGCTTCATTAGCACCAAACATATCGGAGATTTAAAATGGTGATCCTCCTCTCCCCCTTAACTTGGCGCACACCGGCGTGCAAAAAACATTCCAAGAGCACTGTTGAATCCACACAGCAGAAATGTGAAAGCCTGAGCGTTGCTGCCGCACAGAGTGTATCATGTTTGTTCTCATCATTGTTATCATTAACTAAATGCACCGCCACTATCATTGTCATTATCACTAATTGCAGCGTCATTGTCATCGCTCACAGTAGACAAGAAGTATAATATCTGAAGGAAACAAGTTGTGACAACACCCCCCCCAAAGCCCCGCATCACTTGGGGGCATCCAATGAGTAGAGTGGGCACACTCAACATGCCCTGAGGATGTAATTGGGGAGGAAGCCCACAGGGAGGTCCCACCTTAATCAGTTGCGAGCGGTTGCCAAAAGCACCATTTAAAAATTGTTTGCAAATTGTATGCTCCACACAAAGCTTATAAAATTGGCTCAAAAACTTGGCTCTAAAGACTGCCTCTAAGGATTTCTTGCATTGAAATATTACTGCCAGTGCCATTTCAGGGGCTTAATAGTTCTAGATACCTCAAACAGGGGGGACATACTAAGGGCGAATGAATATTCAAAACTTCAAATCGTTTTTCAATGGCATTTTCTATTCGATTCGATTTGTACTGCACTTTCATTACTCATACTAATCGTGAATAGTAGTTAGAATAGCGAAAGTGTGCTTTTCGAAACTCCTAAACATTCTGACACTAGAAATTTCTAGTTGATCTAAATTGGCAGTCAAAGGCAGGGACATTTCCAAACAGCAGTAGTCTGCACTTATCCCATAGCTTAGCAATGACTACCAGCATGCGGTAAGGGCCCGTACATACTCAAACGTACCGCATACTGTGAAGTGCACGCGCAGGGCACCTAATGTCATGGTTTCGTTTTTACACCATCGTAGTTCACAACACCGTTTGTGTCGAGGACCCATCACGAGGCTTGCAGTGCGACAAAATCGATACGCGAGGGCTAGGCATGCTACGTGTTGTCATGAACTCAGCTTTTCGGGTGGCATTCCACAACCAACGCTTTGTCTTGAGACATCATGAGGAAGTGTGAAAGAAATGGTCCCACTAGCGTTTTTGCTCAGGCTGTTGCTCTCCTGTGCATTTAGCAAGCCATCTTGTAGCATTTTGACAGTGCCTTTGCCTCGCTGCTAACTGACCATTGACGTCACTCCTCCGGTAAGGAGGCATACACTCTACAATGCTTCATGACAGCATTCAGTAACCTCATAATTTCTGCACGAGCGTTGTGTCAAACTGTGATGTTATACTGTTTTTTTGTTTTTTTTATTGACAGCAATAGTTATCAAGCAATTATAAATAAAATATTACTGCATGATTCCTGCTTTCTTATTTAATGCCTGGTAATGAAATGATGGCTACAGGGGTAGAACGCCTGTAACTCTGTCATTCCACCAAATATTAGTCCAGCCACCCGACCCCCCGCCTGTCCCCCTTAAAATTTCGTTTTTTTCGGTAGCTTTACTCTGTCAGTATGGCTGGAGAGATCTACGGAAGCTTCTCGTAACATGACGTGCCCAGCAAGTTTGTTTACAAACAAGAGAACTGTTTTTTTCTCTCTGACTTTCTGACACTGAAAGTTTGGAATTGTGTCTGAATTACATTTAGGTAACAATTGACAGAACACTATATTTCAAAAGGGAACTAACAACTGCAAGCGGGGACTATATTCCACAGTGCAGTAAGGAAGAGAGAGTGCATTTTGGCCCCGTTGCTTGTACTATGTTTCTGGTTTGAAAGGTTCTCACAGACTACACTTCGGGAAAGGGGCGACTAATAAAGGCTCTGGTAAGCATTCAGTGGACTTGACACGGTTAACAATGGTGACAACACCTTGTTGGGAGCAACAGCCAACAATCGACACTGACGTGTGAGAGAGGCTGGTTACCAAACCTCTCAGCACAAAAAGAATAAAACGGAAAGAAAAGGAACCAAAGATGGCTCAAAACCATCCCCTGGATGTGCCCGTACCAGCTTGGTAGTCGTACAATGCCACGGCCGACATTTTCTTCTCACTTGACACCGGTTCCAAGTGCTCGTAGATGCCTTCTTCTAATGGTTCACCTGGTAACGGGGGAAGACAGAAAAAAGAAAAAAAGAAAAAAAATGTGGTGTTGAGTTTTCATGTGATCTCCTTTCTTCAACATACCATGGTACATTTAATACAAGAAATGCCTTTTCTTTTTTTTTTTTTCAGGACGCAGTAGTGACTACTTCGAAGCCTACATTATCTACTATATACGTATGTATAAGCACTTAATTAATAACAGTACTTCACAAAGTTATTGCCAAGTAGTCTGATGACAGTGCACCAGTGCCATGCTTGCTAAAGCACAAATTTTTGGCACAAATTCTGATCCACAAGAGGTAATTCACTTTCATATCTTCTTAGTGAACTGACTCTACTCCAAGGTATTTATCACACCCCTGCAGCGAAGTTGACAGTCGTAAACCCGTCAACGAACTCAAGCCTCTGGGTACAATGGCACAAACCTGGGCCAGAGTCTGGACTTGATTCCGACTCGACAGGTGAATGGTGGATCTGGGGCACAACCTTCTTAGGAGCCTCTTCAACTGCTACAGGCTCTGGCTCCGGCTCTGGCTCAGGCTCAGGTGCTCGAGCTGCTGATCGCGCTGAAGGCAAATCCTTGGCAGCCTCTGCTGGAGCCACCACGGACGCGGGAGTTGCGGACACAGTGGCCGCCTCGGCAGTGACTTTTGTTCCCTGTGGCTCAGTCTCCTGTGTTGGAGACACGTCAGGGCTCCCCACCTGTGATGGAGTTTCGGAAAGCAGATCAAAAGAGTCCCATGAGATGCCCTCAGGAAAACAGCCAGAAGGGAAGCAGCATAAGATGGATACCAATGGAGAAAGGCATGTTCAAGAAAAAATTCTGCAAAGGTGGAACGGAGACAGAGGTTGCTTTCCTCTGCACCTGCCTGCCGACTGCTTGAACTGCCAAGTAGGTGATGATTCAGATATTCTTTAAGTGACATGTTTCTGGGCTCCGTCACAGAGGCTCAGTAATTAGGACTCTCAACTGCTGAACCCAAGAATGCGGGATGAAATCTTGGCCGTGGTAGCTGCTTTTTGATGGCTTCTTTTCGCCAGTGTACTGTGTGATATCAGATCATGTTAAGGAACTCGAGACAGTCAAAATTTCCGGAGCCCTCCATTGCGGCGTTTCTCATAGCTTGAGTCACTTTGGGATATCAAACCCTATAAACCAACCAAACCAAACATGTTTCTGGATAAAAAGGTGTTATTTGACAGGTAGGGTAGGATAATGTTTTCAATGACAGTGTGGAAATTACTTAAGGTTATACACATCACCTTGTATTTGGCATTTATTTTCAGAAATTGTCTATAATCTGGTGCCAATCAAAAAAGGTCACAATTAATAACCACCTCAATAATCTATTTGACAAATGCCCGAACCCTTAAATTTATGACGACATAGGCACCATCTGCTACGATTCTGCAGTCACAAATTGCCTTACAATTAATGATAATGAAAAGACAATAACAATTCACGTCCACCCTTATGGTCAAGTGCAGATATTGTAATGAAAGTTCAACTTATAAACTGAGCCAGACTTCGTCACTATAGATTCCTGGCAGATCATACCCGAATCACTGTCTGCTTGGTTCATGCATGTTTGCTTCACACTTGCCACACTTAACTAAAGATATCAAAAGCAGTAGCACCAAAGTCACTCCCGGCATACCAGGTCACCACTGACCTGTTTAGTTGGCACAACCAGTTCCCGTGGGATGACAGAGACCCGCGAGTGGTTCTTCCGTGTGCCGGGCCGAATCAGCTCCGACTCGTCGGGCTGACTTCCGGCACTGTCGGACCTCGGCTTGCGTTCCGAGGCCTCCTCCTCCTCATGGCCCTCGGCTGCCTTCAGCTGCTCCTGCAGCTGGTCGATACGCTTGTGTTCGTCGCGCAGCCGGCGCTGACGCTCTTCCTCAGACTTCTTGGCAGCCTCCTTCTCAACCTGGTCCTTCTGGAGCCGGCGCTTCCGCTCTTCATCAGCCAGCTTCCGGGCTTCCTCCTCGCCAGCCTTGGCCATGTTCTCAAACCGGGAGCGCAGACTCTTGGCCCGCTCGGATGCCACCTCTGCAGGCACAGAGAAATAAAGAACACACCTATAAAGTACACATGATCTCCGTGATCAGATCACGTAAGAATAATTCTTTGCTACCTCAAGTTTCCACTAATTACGGAAAACGAAGTTCTTGTTTCACATGCCTTGCTCTACAAAATACTTTACCGCGACTTTAAAATTGTCGACGCCTTTGCCTATGTTCAAGTTTAACCTAAATAATTTTCTTTTTGCAGCAACAGATAGAATGAACAGATTCATTCACGTGATCGTTAAATTTTTTTTTCAACTGCTTATTACAAATGTTGCCTTGTCTGATTTTATTTTACTAATGAACCAATATATTCTTTCTCCTCCTGTAGTGACCTGTATATGCCTTTTTAATGAATCTTCTGATCGGTTCTTTGCATGGTATTTTGATTGTATCCATATTACATGATATATAACAGTGCTTTTTTTTTGTTCTAACCATTTGTTTGTGTTTTTTGCTCTGATGAATTATTATTTCATTGCCATTTTATATAAGAGTACTTTTCTATGTTGCTGCTTGTTTGTTATATAATTTAGAATTAATCAAGCGAGGCTTCCATGATAGTCATTTGACTTTGGGATCCTCGTCTGTATACCTATTTTATGTACCCTTTAACATGCTCCTTATAAACTCCTTATATAACATGCTCCTTAGGGGCCAACTAGGATTGTCTGATCGTAAATGTGGCAAAACCCAACTCTGGCTACTTCCCCTCGCCAATCTGCACATGTTACCAAACAAAGGCATCATCTAGGAGCAGCAATTTAAAGAACTGTCGCCATTCATCTTCACCGACTCAAGAAGCGCTGAAAAGAATCGCCTTTTTAGCTGTTTATTTCTCTCTTGAACTGTCATGCCTACACATTTTTATATTACTCTATCTGTTTCACTGATACTGCTGCCAGGCACGACTAATGTACTAACCACCTCAGAGCTTCCAGCCTGCGCACAGTTCATTTTCCTGTTCACAGGTGTTACAGCATCCTACTAACCTCCAACTTCCGGCCCAATCAGATCACTGGATTTCAGCAGATGGGCCTTGTGAAGAGAACAGCGGTAGGTATGACCAAAGAGCTCAGGTGGTGAACCACAACTGTAGCATCCATGCTACGCACTACAGAGCACTGGCAACTTCAAGGCATAGCCCTATCTTCATTATAAAAATTAGAAATAAGCCCCAATGCCCTGTGGTCCCTAAGCAACTCAGTACACAACAAAACCCCAATTTGATTCAATTGGACTACTTTCAAAGCACATCACAGACCTATTTTCAAAACTCGATGCATAGGCTAGGTCGGAATAGTAGAAGCTTAAAAAGATGTACCGCAGTCTGGCCATAAAATGAACCACTCTGGACAGTTGAAAAATAAAGAAGAAGCATTGCGCAAGTGATACACGAGACAGAAAACAGATACCATAGATGCAAAAGATTCAAATTAAAGATCCACAACTGCTACCATAGAAAAACCCATCGCAAAATAGCTCCTCTACCAAATCAACACTGACACGACTGACTCAAAGACGACGAGATTGCGGTCAGCCGCTTCATATTGTGCAAAGTAAAAAAAAGAAAAGAAAGAGAAAAATCAGCAGGACAAAAAAAAAATAAACTTTCAAAAGGCCCAGAAAAAAAACGAGTTCCCCATCATGCTCAGATGTATGAATCTCAAGTAATAGACCAGTGCTGACAACCAAACAGCAACAGACGTCAATTTTAATACACACTGGTACATCAGAGAAAATTGTTTGAGAAACACATAACAACGGAAGCACTTCCAGCGAGCTCACCTATGTCAGGTCTTGGTTTCTGGTATGCGGGCTTAGGCTTCTCGACTTCCGCAAAGGAGTGCGCACACTGCGAGGGACAGATGGCAATGATGAATGGGTAACGGAACATGTACTTCTCTGTCTAAATTCTGCCACACTGTGTAACCGTTGCTATGCTTCACCGCTGACTGGTTTTGTCCAAAAAGTGTGCTCATAGTAAGATGCATTCATCTGCTTTTATTCAATCCGCCAATGTTTACAATATTTTCCGGAGTATAAGAAAAGAATTTCACTAGTGCATCCTAAAGAATGGTGCATATTAGACCAGCTTTCTTTTTTTCGTTTTGCACAACGTTTCTAAATGAAATGCAGGTGCAGCGCTAACAGCTTCTAAATCAGTTTAACACAGCTTTAATGTGACACAAAAGCCTCTAAACATGAGGGGTGCATCTCATGCACCAGAAACTACAATATTGTGACTGTCGCATTTTTCTACTCCCTAAAGTATAGCAATAGGTGTCATAGGGCGTGTTCAATATGTATTATGCTTTGTGCAGTATGTAATAATGCTAGATGCCTTAGTTATGTTTAACTCAGTGCTTTCAAAAATTTATGCTGCTGCCTTAATTACATTGTGACATATATGCCCTGCATCGCTGGACGCTAAAGAAGACAACGATCTGAAACGGTTACACAGACGACGACAAAGTGGTAGCAACGTTTAGTGCTAGAAGAAGGATAACGCTGTTGTGATTCTGTGCTTTGTGTGCTGCGTCAACCTGGACTAACCTTTGTGCACTAACCTCGCCACGTATCATCTTAGTGGAGGTGACCAAAGGTCCCCGTGTGCACACATAAATCCATTTAAGCAGCCGAAAGCTGGATTTGCGCAGTGGCCGCCACCTACCTGGGATCACAACGTCAACAACGGCCACTATGACCACTGAGGCAGCTCCTACCACCGCAACAACATCGGCGCAACCACTCGTCCTCACAAAAATCCGCCACCCTCCGATCTTCAATGGCGAAGACAAGACAGATGTGGACGACTGGCTGGATGAATACGAGCGATGTAGCCGGAACAATCATTAGGTCCGTTCGTTTTACCTGCACTACGTGAACTGGTTCACGTGGTGCTGCACTTCACCATTCATTTCAGCGATGCAAGATGGCGCCCTCTGCACCACGCCGTTCGTTTCAAAAAGTGAAGACGTCGTGCAGGTCGAGTTCACGAAAAGTTCAGCAAAACTGTGCACCTCCTCAGCGGTCAGTGCCGAAATGGTGCAGCTGCAGCCGCCACATGAAAGCAGACGACAGCTTGCGCAACGATGGCTTGCGTGTTGTGATAAACAGTGAAGCGACCCTTATTCCACTCGTCAACGAGAACGGTGCCTGTGTTTGCCAAAGAAACGATGACGCGTACTTCAAACCATGTCTACCAAGTAAGCACGTGCATGCGTTATATGGTTCATGCTGACTTCAATCGTGATCGAAGTTTGTTTGCGCTTCGTGCCAGCTGCCTAATGGTGTGCGCATACCATACATCGATCGAGGCTAGTTCGCGTCGACACTTGCGATGTGCTGTTTGAAAATTGATCTTATTCGGCATGCCGGCGCCGGTTGATGTGAGTGGCTATATAATTCACAGATAGCCGGCCGCATGCAGTCGGCTTTTATATGCATCGCATATTCATGAATGAATGAATTCTATCGCCTGTGTATATGCAGCTCGACCAACGGCGCTAATCATCCCAAACATGAAGATATTTTTCAAGTATATCACATCGCATATTGTCTTGTGCAAATGCATATATATGCACCTTTTGCGGCAGCCGGCGATCGATGATGGAAATATATAATCAGCATGCATAACACCGCATGCGTGTGTCTACTTCTTGAGTATGCGTAGCCGATACCTTAATTGGCGAACTTGATCGTGTTCTCGTTGACAAGTGCCGTTTATTACAAAGCACAGGCCAAAAGCATCGCGGCTGGATAATGTTAAAACTTCGTTGTCATGTGCTATTTGAAAATTCATCAAGTTAACCGGAACGTTGGCGTCGGCTGACGCGATGTTGCACACAGCCAGCCGTAGCTTGTTGGCGACGCCCAAGGCTAGCAGACGGCCCGGCCTGCACTCTACCATTCGTTTGTAAGCAGCTGGTGCCGATGCTGCACCTGAACTGCTGGAACTGGTGCTGCACGCTTGCGGCACCGCCGCAGAACTTTACGGAACTGGTGCAAAGAGTGCAGCTGAATCGAACAGACCTATTAGGACGCGACCATCATGCTGGCCAATCTGATATTCTATTTGGCGGGAACCGCTCGCACATGGTTTCAAAATCACGAGCATGAGCTGGTGACCTGGGAAATTTGCCAGCAAAAGCTTCACGACTTGTTCGGGAAGCCCATTGGACGGGCTCTCGCAGCCAAAATCGAACTTTCGTCTCGCGCCCAATCCACCACGGAGTCCTACCTGGCCTACATCCAAGACGTGCTCGCGCTGTGTCGCAAGGCGAACAGCTCCATGCTGGAAAGTGAAAAGGTAGGGCACATCCTCAAGGGCATCGCAGATGACGCGTTCAACATCCTCTTCTGCATGGATTGCTCTACCATCGAGTCGGTGCTTCAAGTTTGCCGAAGATTCGAGCAGGCTAAACAACGACGCCTGGTACATCGCTTTGAGCACCTTCCGAACACGGCAGCCACATCATCCTGTGATGATCTGGCTCCTCTGCAACAGCCTTCTCAGTCCGCAACAATGACTCGGATCGTCAGGCGAGAACTCGAGGCATTAGCTCCTGCACCATTCCCATCTCCAGTGCCTGACACCGTGGCCATGATACAGGCTATTGTCCGACAGGAACTTGCCAACGTCGGTCTTTCCTCCAACGCCGTACCGCCCTCGTCACCATCGCATCCTGTTCCTGTAGTGGCTGCTGCAACCACTAGTCAAGCTCCCCCACGTCGCTATGTTAATCGCAATCCTGCAGAGTGGCGCACCTCAGATGACAGGCCAATTTGTTTTATTTGCTGTCGAGCTGGCCACACTTCCCGTTATTGCCGCAGTCGCACCTTCCCCACACCTCGTTCCTGTTACAACGCTGACCATCGGTACTACTACGGACCTCGACGCTTCCCTGCCCAACCTGAACAGCTCCGCCCTGCATATGATGGACCTGGACACTTCCCTGCTCACCCAGATGAACCTAACACAGAAGCCGTCTCAAGTGTCCGTCCCTTCAGCCGATCTCCGTCTCCATGGTCTCGTCGATCTCGTTCACCGCTGCCTCGTCGCAACTCCTCCCCATCATACGCCGGCGCCCAATCGGGAAACTAGCGAGTGCAGCGCCCGGGAGTGACGCTGCATTACCGACCCGGACTGTCAACTCGGAACTGACCCTCGCACCCAGAAGTAACCTCATTGACATTTTTGTGGACAGAGTCTCAGTTTCTGCCCTTATTGACACTGGCGCCCACATTTCCGTCCTCAGTTCCTCGCTCCGTCAACGCCTCAACAAAGTCCTCACACCCGCTTCCTCATCTACCGTTTGTGTTGCTGATGGCAATACAGCTACTGTGATTGGTATGTGTACTGCAAGAATTACCATTGCCGACCGCCATATCCCTGTCCTATTTACAGTCCTCACCAGTTTCCCTCACGACGTTATATTAGGACTCGACTTTTTAACTGCACATTCCGCGCTCACTGACTGTTCTTCTGGACTGCTTCATCTGGACCTGCCACTCTGTCCTGACAAACAGGCCTCTGATACTTCAACGCTCCGTCTCCGCTCCTCTACATTTACTCGTCTGCCACCAGAAACTGCAGTGTATGTGCTCATGACGCCTTTCCCCTCCGTTCCTGATGGCGACTACGTTGTTTGTCCCATAACCGACGTGACACTGCAGCGTAGAATCGCTCTCCCTCATAACATCGTGCACGTAGAAAATAATGCTTATATTCCAGTCTTGAACTTCGGCCTTTTCGTGCACGTTCTTCCTGAGGGCATTACTCTCGCCGAACTGACCCCACTGTCTGACGTCACAGTTGCCGCTCTTTTGCCTGACCCTACTGCTAAAGTATCGACACGACCTGCACCGTCCCCATCTCCGGAGGCTAGCATATCAGGAATGGTTGCACCTAATTTGCGCCCTGACCGTGCTACAGCACTTACGAGTCTTCTGAATTCGTACAGCGATATTTTCGATTTTGGTGACCGCCCCTTAGGACAAACGTCCCTCGTTACACATCGTATCGACACCAGAGACGCCCGCCCAATTCACAGACCTTATCGAGTCGCCATTTCAGAACGACGCGTCATACAAGATGAAGTGGACAAGATGTTAGCAAAAACATTATAGAGCCTTCGAGCAGTCCCTGGGCGTTGCCTGTCGTGCTTGTCAAAAAGAAGGACAATACCTGGAGATTCTGCATTGATTACCGACACCTCAACAAAATTACTAAGAAAGACGTTTACTCGCTCCCCAGGATAGATGATGCCCTCGACTGCTTGCACGGTGCCAGCTATTTCTCTTCCATTGATCTTCGTTCCGGTTATTGGCAGATCGCAGTCGACGAACGGGACCGGGAGAAGACCGCCTTCGTCACTCCCGATGGCCTGTATCAATTCAAGGTGATGCCTTTCGGCTTGTGTAATGCGCCCGCAACATTCGAGCGCATGATGGACTCTCTCCTGCGCGGCTTGAAATGGACGACGTGCTTGTGCTATCTCGATGACGTCATTGTATTTTCTTCTACATTCGAGAGCCATCTTCATCGCCTTGATGCCATTCTTGGCGTCTTCCGAAGAGCTGGCCTTCAGCTGAACTCGAAGAAATGTAGCTTTGGCCGACGTAAACTCAAGGTGCTCGGTCACGTGGTCGACACCCGTGGCGTTCAACCCGATCCAGACAAAATACGTGCTGTAAGTGCATTTCTTACACCCCGTTGTACCAGTGACGTGCGTAGCTTTCTTGGGCTTTGCTCCTATTTTCGGCGGTTTGTACCTAACTTTGCGGAGACTGCTCGTCCACTCACCAATCTTTTGAAGAACGACACTGCATTTTGCTGGGACCAAGAACAATCCGAAGCCTTTTCTGCGCTCATTGCAGCCCTCACCAACCCGCCCGTCCTGGCACACTTCAATCCTTCGGCACCAACGGAAGTACGCACTGACGACAGTGGTCACGGTATTGGTGCCATATTCGCCCAGCAGCAGATGGGTCGCACTCGCGTCATTGCTTGTGCCAGTCGCCTCCTTTCTGCGGCTGAACAGAATTACTCGATCACAGAACGTGAGTGCTTAGCCCTCGTGTGGGCCATTACAAAGTTTCGCCCTTACTTGTTTGGCCGCCCGTTCTCCGTCATCACCGACCACCATGCCTTATGCTGGCTTTCTACGCTGAAGGACCCTACTGGTCGCCTGGGTCGGTGGGCCCTCCGCCTTCAGGAATACACTTTTTCCGTCGTCCACAAGTCTGGCCGGCTGCACGCTGACGCCGATTGCTTGTCCTGCAACCCAGTAGATCCCCCACCTGCGAGCGAGTGCGACGATGACACATATGTGTTGGCCATCTCTGACCTTTCAAACATTCACCATGAACAGCGCCTAGATCCCAAGCTTTGCCGCATAATCAATCGCCTCAGCACCGATCACCTTGATGCTACCCTTGCTCTGTTTATGCTCAACAACGGCACCTTATACCGACGGAATATGCGACCAGATGGCGCCGAGCTTCTGCTCGTAGTCCCCAAACACCTGCGTACCACCGTTCTTCAACAGCTGCACGACGCACCCACAGCGGGTCATCTTGGCGTATCTCGTACGTACGATAGCGTCCGCCGCCGCTTCTTTTGGCCAGGCCTCTATCGCTCTGTTCGACGTTACGTTGCTTCTTGTGACCGGTGTCAGCGACGGAAGAAGCCCTCGGCTATGCCTGCTGGATCCCTGCAGCCGATCGACATCCCAGTAGACGCGTTTTCCCGAGTTGGCCTTGACCTCCTCGGGCCTTTCCCACTTTCTGCGTCGGGGAATAAATGGATTGCAGTGGCCACGGATTATACTATGCGCTACGCTGTCACCCGAGCGATACCCACCAGCTGTGCAACTGATGTTACTGCGTTTCTTCCCCACGACGTCATCCTGCTCCATGGTGCTCCACGCCAGCTGCTCACTGACCGTGGCCGTTGCTTTCTTGCGCGAGTAGTCGACGAAATTCTTCGGTACTGCTCCATTAAGCACTATTTTACCACCGCTTACCATCCACAAACGAACGCCCTCCCCGAACGCCTCAACCGCATGCTCACGGACATGCTGTCTATGTATGTCTCGGATGATCACCGTGACTGGGATATTAATTTGCCGTTTGTAACGTTCGCGTACAATTCCTCTCGTCACGACACAATGGGCTACTCACCATTTTAACTTTTCTACGGCCGTGACCCTCCCCTTCCATTTGACAGCGTACTGCCTCCCATCGCTAACGCCAGTTGCTACGTTCGTGACGCCAACTCCCGAGCTGACGCAGCCCATGTTATTGCTCGCAGACGACTGGCCTCCTCCCAAAATTCTCAAAAACGCCGCCATGATTCTCGCCACCGGGATGTCCACTACTCTCCGGGCTCTCTCGTCTTGCTCTGGACTCCCGCTCGTAAAGTTGGGCTGTGTGAGAAGCTTTTGCCACGCTACGCAGGACCCTACCGTGTTTTACGGCCAGTCACCCCTGTGACATACGAGGTCGCCCCTTTACATTCGCCGCGAAAGTCCTCTATGCCACGCACCGAGATTGTTCATGCGCATGCGGCGATGTCATTTCGTGGGAAGTTGTCGCCGCGGTCAGACGCACTTTAAACAGATTTTTATCAAAAATGTCTTCACTGTAAAGGGGGAAAAATGTACAGTTGTCTATGGAAGATGAACTGGGACTTCAGTTTCAGTTTATTATATGCGAGTTTTTACGATATCCGAGTTTACTATAACAGGGTTCTACTATAAAATAATTAATAATTTTTGTTTACATGGCACATGCTCTTGACATACCCCCCTGTATTTCATGTCATTTTGAAAATACTACTTTGCACTTTAAACGACATGTCATTCTTTTGCAATCTGTTCTAGGCTGTTCACAGTTGCTCTTAACAAAGGGACGACATCGTAGATTTTCATTTATTTTTATGGGCACCAACTTGTTTATACCCCATGTCGGCCCAGCTGGTGACAGCAGCACCACTGCATCTTGCTTACAACTCAGATCGGAGCTGGTTTATATACTGCACGAAGCCAGTATTCCCCAACCATCTTCATGGTGGAGAAGCAAAGCTATCGCCATGAAGCCGGCAGGCTGTGTGTGCCTATCGCTCAGCCGACAGGATGTGTGGCCCAGGTTAGCAGCTCGTCACCTCAGGGCGGCCCAGGATATGGGCTCCTGTGTATGGTGATTCAAGCTAGGGCAGGAACCGAGCAAAGGCGGGTGTAAGATATTAGCGGATGTGGCTGTGGAAGTGGATCTGACCCGTTGCGCCTGACAGGGTGTTGCTTTAGTGGAGGGTTGAGGCAGAGGCTGCAATATCCCAGATGTCAGGTTGCGTTCCACACAGTCTTGACAGTCTCAGAAGACGAGACATTAAGCATTTTTAATTAATGCAGCAGGGTGCATTCTTTTCACCAAGCCGGAAGGTAAGGATTATTTCTTGATGACTTTTTTTTTTTCTTTGCAGCCAAAATGTGGCATAGTTTATACACATTTCTAATGGTGGTAACATGTCAAGCTCTATAGTGCTCTGAACAGATATCACTACTGTTGACTTGTGTCACCATTCATAAAGCTACACTGTTCATATTTTTGAGGTGAAACGTAGAACAAAATGCTTCATAATGTGAAACATTGGTATTGGCTTGGTGAGAGGAAATTAAAAAGCACAACGTTCATTGTGGGAAAATGTTCTACCTGCGTTGGTCCAAAACTTGCTGACAGTAGCATTGCGTCGTCACTGATAAGCCTGAATGATGAAACTCTTGCATGCTCTTCACAGTCACTAAGCACAGCCAGTAGGTAATGGGTCACAGGGAAGCATCATGACTTTTTTGCACGCTGATGTGGAAAAAGCCCAATACTGACCACGCTTTTGCAGCAGTGCAGCAGGGGGGGGGGGAATTCATGAGGATCGACGGGATGGTGGTACAAGTTTTTAGCGTCTTAGCGTAGTTGGCTTGACGTTAAAACAATGGTATAGATGTGAATTTCTGCAAGCGCTATGCCCAGCGACCTAGACTACCTGCAAGCTCCCTTCACAATGATGCAGTGGTGTGCTGTCGCCTGCCGGGTTGACTGGGAGTGTATCCACCTTGTACACCCAGTAATGGGGTGAGGGGTGACCATGTGTAGATACTGTGCTGTTTTAAAAATACACTGCCTCTTGAAATGATGCTTTTTAGCTTCATAGTAGGTTCAGGGTTGTGGTTGTTCTTATTTTTTGAAGCGTTTATACTTCTTCCTGAAGGAATGCTGGCTTTGAAGATAGCCAGATCAGTTATGCAGAGAATTTCGGCTACGATTTTAATATTGCGCAAAAGTGGAGTTGCACATGTTTTGCTCTTCTTAGCCTACCTTTGTGTAGTTGGCTGAAGTGAGACCCACATTTGTCGCCAGTTAAATCTCTGCTTTTATTTTTGGCTGCGCAACTGCAGTGTCGCCATACTACGGTGGGACTTGTCACTGCCGATGCACTGGGTTGCTATGCAGCTGTTATACAGCTGCTATGTATAGCAACACATTCCTTGCACCTGCTCCACAAGCAAGAAAAGCTTTTGCTCGTGATAGTAGCATGTGGATTTGTGCTTTTCTATTTAAAAAATCAGGGGACGGCAGAAAGTTAGGTGGGCGGATAAAGTTAAGAAGTTCACAGGGGTCAAGTGGATGCAGCTAGC
The DNA here is from genome assembly GCF_055883805.1 of Amblyomma maculatum. Lineage (NCBI taxonomy): Eukaryota > Metazoa > Arthropoda > Arachnida > Ixodida > Ixodidae > Amblyomma > Amblyomma maculatum. The sequence goes on from NC_139354.1 coordinate 19,621,357, forward strand.
ATAGGACCGGGTTAATTGGAATATGGGAGAGGCCTTTACCCTGCAGTGGGTATAGTCAGGCTAATGATGATGATGATTTAAAAATCTCAGACAATCAATGAGGCTTATGTGAAATATATGAAAGCACTACTTTTCTACAGCACGCTACATTCTTAAGTTCTTGCCTCTGCAGAAGCCATTAATGCTAGTTTCTGAAACTGTGCTGTGGCAATTTCTTTTTAAGTGACATAATTCATGTGGCATGTCCAGTAGCCATTGACTTTTCTTTCAGGTGATATTTTAGAGACGAGTGTCACTTCCTAGTCTTGAATGTGAGTCGAGAAACCCAGAGAGGTGTACATCTCAAAAACCAACATTTAATCCAATAATAAACACAAAAAGAATCAAAAGTAAGGGCGTTACAATTCAACAATACTCATGCACATGCGCAGTAATTCCACAAGCAGGTGGGCTTTAGCAAATGAAAAACAATTCGAATTTAGAGTCCTTAGTAGTAACTAATCAGAGAAAATAGAATGAGTGTTCCAATTGGTACTTGTCTTAACGGTGCTGGTGAAGTGTCACTCGAAGTTGTTTCGCTGGGGCCTCCGATGCATAGTCGAAGGGGCGACTCGACGATCCGAAGCACAGGGCGCGATACGTCGGCCCAGGAGGGCAACCTCTTGCGTCTTGCCCGCACCAGTTCCAAAGCTCGAGTCCCTTTGTCTATCCCCGTGGTAGCCGCACGGCGCAGGCGTCGTCGCCCATAACGCCCTCCTCGCCTCGAGGTGCATTGCACCCATCAATCTTCAAGGCCGCGGGCCCTTGACTTGCGTGAACACGTGGTCCCCGAAACCGCGGAGACACAGCGTCTGGTTTTCGTGTGTTTCCGCCATCTCAATAGTTATTGCTTCCGAGCAGACGCGCGCACTTTATGCCGTCTGCCCCGCTCCGTTCCCACAGACGGTTGCGTCTGCTTCGAACGCTGCATGCCGACAGTCTCTTGGTTCAGTTCGGGATGGTTTCTGATTTGTCTGCCTTAAGCGGCGCTTTTCACTTACACGTGACAGGTACCCCCACACTTAAGAGTTTTCCCTCGCTGAAAACTGCTCACTGGCGTGACAAGAACGAACACGCACATTATGCGACCAGATGGCACCGAGCTTCTGCTCGTAGTCCCCGAACACCTGCATACCACCGTTCTTCAACAGCTGCACGACGCACCCACAGCGGGTCATCTTGGCGTATCTCGTACGTACGATAGCGTCCGCCGCCGCTTCTTTTGGCCAGGCCTCTATCGCTCTGTTCGACTTTACGTTGCTTCTTGTGACCGGTATCAGCAACGGAAGAAGCCCTCGGCTATGCCTGCTGGATCCCTGCAGCCGATCGACATCCCAGTAGACCCATTCTCCCGAGTTGGCCTTGACCTCCTCGGGCCTTTCCCACTTTCTGCGTCGAGGAATAAATGGATTGCAGTGGCCACGGATTATACTATGCGCTACGCTGTCACCCGAGCGATACCCACCAGCTGTGCAACTGATGTGGCTGCGTTTCTTCTCCCCGACGTCATCCTGCTCCATGGTGCTCCACGCCAGCTGCTCACTGACCGTGGCCGTTGCTTTCTTGCGCGAGTAGTCGACGAAATTCTTCGGTACTGCTCCATTAAGCACTATTTTACCACCGCTTACCATCCACAAACGAACAGCCTCGCCGAACGCCTCAACCGCACACTCACGGACATGCTGTCTATGTATGTCTCGGATGATCACCGTGACTGGGATATTAATTTGCTGTTTGTAACGTTCGCGTACAATTCCTCTCGTCACGACACAATGGGCTACTCGCCGTTTTATCTTCTATACGACCGTGACCCTCCCCTTCCATTTGACAGCGTATTGCCTCCCACCGCTAACGCCAGTTGCTACGTTCGTGACACAATCTCCCGAGCTGACGCAGCCCGTGTTATTGCTCGCAGACGACTGGCCTCCTCCCAAAATTCTCAAAAACGCCGCCGTGATTCTCGCCACCGGGATGTCCACTACTCGCCGGGCTCTCTCGTCTTGCTCTGGACTCCCGCTCGTAAAGTTGGGCTGTGTGAGAAGCTCCTGCCACGCTACGCAGGATCCTACCGTGTTTTACGGCCAGTCACCCCTGTGACATACGAGGTCGCCCCTGTACATCCGCCGCGACAGTCCATGTCGCCAGAATGAAGCCGTCCTACCCCTGCAGTAGTTCGTCCTAGCGCGCACCGGGACTGTGCTTTTCGTGGGGGGGGGTAATGTGACATATATGCCCTACATCGCTGGACGCTAAAGAAGACAACGATCTGAAACGGTTACACAGACGACGACAAAGTGGTAGCAATGTTTAGTGCTAGAAGAAGGTTAACGCTGTTGTGATTCTGTGCTTTGTGCGCTGCGTCAACCTGGACTAACCTTCGTGCACTAACCTCGCCACGTATCAATATATAACGTGTTTTGTGATCATTTGTGATAGGGGTTCAATTACAGTCTCTGACTTTGGGGAGCCCACTTCAAAGTACATCAATATGTCGCAGCATGTTATACCACCGCATTGACAATTGTGACTGCAGATTCTGATTCAACACACTTCACAATCCGGAATAGAAGAGCAAGCCAGAACACACTGCATGAAGCAGCCCTCCCTGCTGACAACACCTTAGTTAGGGAGCTCGACTGCTGTGCCCAAGGATGTGGGACCAAATCCCGGCAGCGGCGGCCACTTTCCAGTGGAGGCGAAAAGCAAGGCACCCGCGTGCTGTGTGATGTCAGTGCACGCTAAAGAACCCCAGGTAGTCTAAATTTCCGGATCCCTCCACTACGTCGTCTCTCATAGCCCGAGTCGCTTTGGGACGTTAAACACCATAAACCACACCATCACTGCACGAAGCTCTGAGACAATGGATCAAACAGAAATAGAAGGCATATCCCGTGAATTAGCCTTGTAAAGATAAACAAACCCATGAATGTATAGGCTCAAAAAGTTCAAGAAGGGTGCAAGGGATAATTCCTTACCTTGTCCTGTTTGTCTTTCTCAACACCAAACTTGCCACCAAAACCTCGGGAGTAATCTGCGAATCAAAGCAAAACAAGAGCCTCAGGATTTGGGCAACACATTAAGGCTAAGCTTAATGATAGCTTAATGATAGCTTAATGATAGTGTGCACCTACCACCATTGAAACTGCTGCCAGCAATAAACAGAATATAGTACAAACTGCAACTGTCACAATGCAAGGCTATAATTATGGATTTCTTCAGATTAAAGCTGGAAATAAATGCAGTTTATCAAAACCCATAGCCCTTGAGAAAACGTCTGTGCAAAGTCACTCTTGGCAGAGCATAGAGGAGAAAAAAAGAAACACAGATTAGTACTATGAACAATAACATACTTGAGCCAATACATTTAGTCTAGATGGCTCTAGAAAGAGCGGCACGTGTTGAGGACCATAGAAGGAGTTTAGTAGGTGGAGAAGTTAACTCAGTACGGGAATTAAAAAAAAGGATACAAATGAAAGATCATTATGGCTTCCCCACACAGACAAAAAATAACAAACAAGAAATGTCTTTCAAAAGCAAAAAAAAAAGCCCCTCCCACCCCCGAAAAAGATTATCAGCCTGGCACCCCCCCTTACAAAAAAATTTTCAGACCACTCCAAGCCCCCTCCCTCTTTCTGTCAGCCTTTTTTTTTTTCACTCATTGTTTCTTTTTCTTTTTACTTCTAGCCACGCCACTGCTTGCAACATACCCTGTGGCATTAAGTTTTCAAACTCAAAGCCAAACGAAGGACAAACTGTTTCTATCCATTGCCAGAGTGTTCCACATCCAGGTGTGTACTCTGAGTAGTCAACTGAAGTTCCAGCAAGCAACATGATGAGTGGGCGCATGAACCACTTAGGCACGATCATCATGATCAACAACCCATAGCCACCGCAGTTAATTTAAACTGACCCCTACCCACCTTTAAGTACAGTTTCTTCCTCACCTTTCTGGGACTCGTGCTTCTCCACTTTCTCAACATGGTTCCAGCCAACGGCCGACGAATCCTGTCGATCGGTCTGAACACCATACTTCCCACCAAAGCCAATGGCATAGTCTGAGCCGCAAAAAGATAAAAAGTATTACAAAGAGCGGAGATGATCACCAACAGGAATGCACGCATGCACACGCATACACAAGCAAACACAGGGCTCGGGAACATATGTAGAAGGTGTCTGTCCTTCTTACATCACTAAGAGATGATTACAATATGTCCGCAAAAATATCAATTCTCTTCTGAAATGAAAGACAGGCTATCTGTGGCTTCAGTGACGACGTCATGCAATGATACATTCCCAGAACAGCTTGCAACACTTGTTAGTAATCTTTTTTCGCGCCTTGCAGCAGCACTGCAGAAAAGAGCATAAACTGCTTCAACAGTGCAACCCAAATGAGAAGACTTGGGAACAGACACAGCTTTGGGTGCATTTAAGAGCCCGTAAGAAACTATGTCCATCGACAATAAACCGGGAAAGTTCAGCAAAAGCACAATAACTACTGAGCGGAAAAATTGAGAGTAAAAAATTCGCCAGGAATAAATTTGTTTAAACAGCTGTACAGGTGCAAGAGCACTAAGGTACTCTGTAGCAGACTAGGCAATCACCAGTGTCTGAGCCAACACCTTGGCTCGCATCATCACAGTGGTGGCAGTTTCATTGCTATCAAGCACGTCCCGCACCTCCATTAACCTCAGCCTCTCTCCCTAGCCGCTCGATTTCCGAGCGCTGCAAGTCTAGCCTCATGTTGCTCAGGGGTGTCAGCAGCTCTACGTCTTCGTCTCGAAGCAAGTCTTTCTTCTCGCTGGTCGGATGTCTCAGCAGCCACCTCTGCTTAATCACATTGTAGCTGTCTGCTCAATCTTTCTTCTTGCTCCTTCAATGTCTCCCTGACCAATGCTTCTTGTCGTTTCCACCGTTTAGCGGCAAGTTTATCGACAGCACAATCTCAGCACTAGCGCACGCCATCACGAAGCTGCTAACCCCAACAAATCTGACACAATCTCCATCCTGTCAGCAACTGAGGCTGAACACAGTGGGTGCGCCACTTTATAGCTACGAGATCACGTCACAGCTGGCATTGCCTCTGTTGCAATGGTTGCAACATGACATCACTCTAGGAGCTACTGTGAGTGTGAGACACCAAAGGCCAAAGTCAAAGGTAATCATTGTGGACTGATGGTAGTTGATCATCACACTTATAGACCTTTGCATCAGGCGAGGAGGACATCTAAACGCCTCCTCTCTGGATTGTTGCAAGCCGGTTCCGCTGCCGCTTCCACTGTGCTACCGTCGTGTGCACACGACAGCCCAATGAGCATTATGGCGACAGCCAGAGAGCCCTCGCTGCAAAGGTCTATACTAGGTCAGGCTTACGCTAGGCATAGCGTTGTGTCGCCTTGCTATGGCAATGAGGCGACACAAGATCCAATTTTATTGTTCGGCTCAGACGCCCACCTGCATGCTTTTGCACTAAAACGATGCTTCGGACAAAACAGTTATGAACCAGAAACGAAACATGTTGCACTGCGCCTTTGATCACGTCATCCCCACTGAGCTCACCAGTTTGCGAGGCGTGCTTCTGCGTCTTCTCGTGAAATTCCCAGCCAACAGCAGACTTGTCCTGGCGCTCCTTCTGGACCCCAAACTTGCCACCAAAGCCAGTACTGTAGTCTGCAATCAGGCACAACTGCTTCGCTCAGTGACAACACTCACAGCAAACACACAACTACCAAAATATATTTTTCTTCGCCTCCTTTAGACTAAGACTTATTTCACAAATTCTCCCCATAATTCTCTATATAACAAGAAAACATGTCAAAACAAAGCACATTCCAAAAACATCACAGTTTTGGCATAATAACTTTGCAAGTGCGAATGTAAAATAGGTGCCGTGCTGAGAGATATTTGAAATGTTCACTATCTCATTCAAAAACAACATAATTCAATCTGAGGTATTTCAAATGTAGCCATGAAACATGGGAGTATAGTTTCTTTTGTGAATGAAGTTGACTGCAGAAAGCAATGCGGTGATTTACAAGACATCCAGTTAGAGGAATATGCTTACTACAAACCCCAGTCTGATAAAAAATAAAAAGGACATAACTATAGTCAAGCCAGTCTATGTCCTACACCAATGGATGAATCCACTAAAGGAAATACATTATCCAAAACGTGATTAGCACAAGAAGCTATCTTTTTATGAGAACACTGCACAAATACATTTTCTGTTGAAACCATGATTAATTTATTAATTTTGGTTCTATTTTAACTCAGCCTTCTCAATATTATAACGTTATTATGCTCTGCATGGTTCATATATTAAGTAAAACTTGCATATAATAGTGATTTTTAAATGCTGTGATAAAACTTGTCATTTTAATTTCTTTACATATTTTTCTTTGCTTCTCAAAAGCGTACTAGTAACAGCGCTTTTCTAACTGTATAACATGAACCCCATATACAGATTCTTCAATAAAAAAGTTGAGGTGCTCTGCTGTACAACAATCGATTTGCAAATCACCCTTAACAAAGAAGTCTGCTGTTGAGTCAATAAACTTGGTCTGTACTTTGGGAGAATGTTTACAGGCACCAAAAAAAATTGTTGACGATAGAAAATGCAAAGTTAGCTAAGCTAAGAGCAGACAGTCACCTTTCTGTGAGGCGTGCTTCTCAACCGATTCATGATGCTCCCATCCAACAGCACACTACAAGAAAAAAGGGAGTGAGGGAGAGCAAATAATTATGCAATCAATGTAAGCAGCGACATTCGCGAAATTCCCAAATACGTGATTTAAAACATATCCCCAGCAAGATATAAGCAGCGCACTAATACAATATGTTAAAACAACAAAAATCACTGACGAGTTACCCTCTGCAAAAAAGGAAAAAGAAGAAAAAAAGACTTGAAACAAACCTTGTCTTGGCGATCTTTCTGTACGCCAAATTTGCCGCCAAACCCCTTGACGGCATCTGTCTGGGAGGCATGCTTGTGGAGCGACGCCATGTAGTCATTGCCAACGGCCGACTGTGGAGGCAAGAAAAAAATTAATTTGTATCTGACAAGAAATAAAAAAATGGCAGTAAATCAATATGATAACAAATGAAGATTTCTTTAGTCATTTTCGAAAAGTCAAAAGCAGCTGCACTGAGCCTGCACAACCACAAGCTGGCCTTGTGTTTTCCATTTAATAGAATAGATGGCCTACGGGTAAATAACTGAACTAACAGAATGAAGAAAAAAATATGATTCCAAAATATAATCACAAAGAACAAAACTAAATAGTTACTATGTTTATATATGTTGCCCGAGCTATGAGAGGCACAAGTCACAGTCGGCATAACCAAGGGAACAAAAGAAACTATCAGGTAGAGACAGAGCACTGACAAAGAGCTTCAGATAAAGTGAACTCACAACTATGATATATCACACATCAGAACAACATTTCATAGAAAAGTAGCAGGAAAAGAACACTGCCACTTTTATGCTCTGTGCCTATCTGTGCAACTAAAACCCTGTCACTGTGTTTAACATCAAAACAATGGCCACTGACTCTCAGTAGACAATATGCTGCTAGGCTGCCTGAAATTGTGCAATATCTAGCAAACGCACATTTAAATTGAATACAGGCTAAATAAACAGGCTGTGGCAATAAAAGCACTGTTTTATCTATGGAGCACCATGCTATGGGTTTCACAGCTTTTAGTAACAGCTTTATTTGAGTGAAAATGGGAGAGCTTATGCACACCGACTTTGATAGTTTATAAGCCCCAATGAAATGCTGTTTACAGTATATGTTGTGTTGTTTACATTAGCAAAGCTATACTTGTACACAATATATAGAAGGACCATAGCCAACATAGCCAAAATGCACCCGTCAAAAAAAAAAAAAGGTGACTGCGACAGCATTCAGTTGATTGATCACATTACAAAATCAGTCAGGTTGGTCATCCCCTCCGAAGTCTGTCCTAAATGAAATATGTCTAATATGCTTGAATGAGGCAACCGGCAATACTGTGCACAAACCTTGTCCATCCTGTCGTTCTGGACACCAAATTTTCCGCCGTAGCCATAGGATGCCTTGGGCAATTCTTCGAGCACACGCTTTTTGTAGGCGGCGTCATCCTTAGTGACTTGCTCTCGAAGTTCGGCAATGCTGGAGAGACAAGAAGAACAGTGTCACAATGTGTCCGTGCTGTTAACGCCCGCCAACTAAACCACCCGTAAAAACTGAGGCAGAAAAGGCTACGCTACAATGTGCCTGATGAGCTATCAGCTAAAGACGGGTAAGAAAGAAAAACACTGGTTGATGCCTATCAGAAGGCAAACAAAAAGCAGGATGAGAATGAAATGAAATAAAGTGAGTGAGTGAGTAAACAATTCTGTTAGAAAAAAATTGAGTTGCTTACATCTATGAGCACAGTGCACGCAAAGTTAACTTTCATTTGCTTAATGAACGAAGCATTCACAAAAAAAAACGCACTAGCTATTTTAGTTGTAAAAATAGAAATCTTCACCAAGTACTGCCCTCTACAGTAAACAACCTTACATGCCCTCCTGCCCCAAAGTTATTCCTTCTTTTCATCAAACTCTCTTTCAAAATGAAACCTTTTCTTTACACAAATATTTGCAAAAACTTGGTGGGGAAATGGGAGTTGTGATTACAATGCACAAATATACAGCCCTGCTTAATAACTGCAACTGCGCCCAAAAAAGAAGTGCCATTTTGAAAAGTGCAGTAGTCAAGAGCTTGACTGAAACTCGTCTGGTAAGCATAACAAAGTGTAACATAGACAAGGAGAAAGCTGTTAAGCTGTGCGAGTGCTCACGGGCACTTATTGTGAGGACAAAATGTATGATCAAAACATTGGAGGGATACAGCGCCTTTGACGGAAGCATAGGAAGGCATCCGATGAGTAAGCAATGTCTGCCGAAGACAACACTTACTTCACATCCTCCGGAACATGTCCAGAGCCTTCGACAGTTTTGGAGCCCCAGCGCTGCTCCTCTTCAGTCACATCATTCTGCAATTCATTAAATTCACTTAACATTATCCTCATGTTATTAAGAAACAACTCCACTTCCCTGCATAAACCAACAGATACTATCACTGCTCCCAAGCAGTTAAAGTTGGTGATAGGCTCCTCGGTACAACATGGCATCATTTTTCTTCGCAAAGAATGTCAGCAAAACAAATACAAGCAAAGCTGGCCTGCTCAATGTAGTTAAGAAGAAGAATGCGCTACAGCAACACATTTGAGGCATGCATGCACATAGTTTTGTCATACAAGGGCGAAGACCTGAGAGCAACTTCCCTACACTAGTCAGGGTGTCAAAAGGATCTGACAACCACGTTAATAATAACACAGCTGCCTTTCTCCAAATAAGTGCATTAGTACCAGTAGATGCAGTAGCACGGAACTCTTTCCCTTACAATGAGCCTAAAAGAAGCATTTAATGTATAACAAGAATTCTGACAAAGCAATGACTCCAATTGAAAAACCTGAGATGAAATTAGTTATCTTATACTATCACAGTTGAAGACAAAATTTCCCCAATAACAACTATTTCTCTCCAGATCAGTGGCTTTATTTCCTTTAATCACAGTGACGTTGACAAGCTGTGTGACTTTCTTTTGTAGCTGCATGACTTCAACGAGGAAAAACTATTTTCCAGGGACCGTAGTTTTAAGCCCCACAGTCCGAACGTGCTCCTAAGCTAACAATGGCAGTTTTCACCAACTCTAGTATCTTGTTCTTTATCCTTTGGACCTCAGCATCTGGCAAAGTCTTGTTGCGAGCACGATACAATAGCAGATGCACGCATACAAGTGTTCTATGGGAAGTGGGAGATACGAGGTAGGCAAGTTGCGTTGCCATACAACTGGAGCGCAACAGAGCGATGTATTTCCTCTGGCATGGTAGACAGGACGACACACCTCACTTCACACCGTCCCGGGACACGGCCCAACAAAAGGTAAAAACAAGAAAAGAAAATTTGGAACTCGGATGGTTGACGGTTCGCTGAGCACCGCCGACTCGCCGGCCTAAGCTCTGATCGGTATGGGTCTACCTGCGACCTGAGAACGTCAATTTTGCTAAAGGATGCGCTCCCACAGGGACTCGTAACAAATACACTACGTGATACGAAACATAGCAGAGCCGGCCTGTTGATCTGAGAAAGTGATTTACAGCCACAGCGCAAGTTTTAGTCAAGTTTCCGAGGGCCAAGTAGGCTGAGCTATGGCCGCGATGCCGCTCGCAAACACGTGCACTGCTGCATATTTGTAGTAACAACGTACCACGAAATCGGGGTCGGTTTCCCAGTCGTCGTCGGCGTCTTGTGCTTGCATCTTCACGTCAGTGCCGACCGCTGCCTTCCACATCGACATTGTGACGCCGGCCACCCGAAGGGACAAGACGTTATCGCAGGGCAAGCTAAATGAAGGATATCAGAGCGGCACGTTTGCTGTGGTGTTTACCCCCGCCAACACACCTCCGTGCCTCCGCCCTACGTGCGATAACAACCGTATCCGCAGCGCACTCCGTCCGTCCGCAGCACCGGTCCGGCCAGAGCCACCCGCCACTGGTGATCGTTAGCCACACAACGGAATAACGCTGGCAAGTTCCGCTTCAGTTAAGAGGAAAAGACCAGCGAAGTTTTGAAGATGTTTTGGCACATCACGTAGCACGGAAGCCGGCACAGCGTGAGTCAATCGACGCTCGCTGCGTCACAAGCTTTCCAGCAACTGGAAGCGGAAAATGACAGAAAACGGAAGCTACACATAGCTACACCAAGGCAAGGGAAGTTGGCGCAAACAACCCTGTGGATAGATGAGCTGAAGCCAACGTTCTTTTGATGTAGCGCTTCATAAAAAATTAACAAAAAATGCAGCTTTTTACATCATAACAAACATTCGCGCACTACAACCGTGGTTTTTATAACGAAAATTTAAAAAAAATGGCAAACATTTTTCCAGCGTTCCAGCGAAACTTACTAAGGCCCTAGCGGAGCATCAGGAAGTTAAGGATTAAAATGGCGTCGATGTGACATCCGTTTAATTTCATGCCCGTTTCTCGTGGAAACGTTGACGAACGTCGATCCGACGAAGCGGTGTACCACGTTTCCCTTCGCATTCTGTGTTTGCCGCCAGTTGCTACTTAAAAACCATCATGCCTTCGAGAGCACCCAAGTTCATGGTGACCCTTGGCGTTGTGGGACTGATCCACGCCGCCATCTCGGCGGCGCAACACCGCTCCTACCTTCGCCTGACGGAGCAGAACTTCACGGTGCTGCCGCTGGACATCATTGTCCAGAGCATCCTGTGCCTGCTGATCACCATGTACGGCGTCATATGCGTCGCCGGCGACTTCAAGGAGGTGCGCGCGACAGTCGAACTTGAGAGCAAGACGTTCGAGACGTTCGGCAACCGGCCCTCGTTCTACACTTTCTGCCACCGCGGCCGAGCTTTGGCCAGAGGTTAACTGAAAAGGTTGTGTTGCGCGACTTCCCGTATTTTCGACGAAAGCACCTTCACGACGGTTACACTTCGGAAGCGGGCTTTGGCACTCGTCACTGGCGCCATCGCGCAATGCAGAGGAGACTCCATGGACGTAATTCAGTTGTCGCCGCTATGTTGCTGCTTGAACGGTGGCTTTGAGCGTTTGGATTTGTGGTACAAGTTTCGCAAATGATTGTGTGAAACATGACTTTCAGTAGTTGCCATCTCTGTATTGTGGGTGCGGATGATCGTTCACGCTGGGACGTTTTGCCGGTTGCACATTAAAGCTGTTGAGTACACTTGAGCCCGTGTGTGCAGAGGCTAGGTATTGCATGCGCGATTAGCATGGCTCACAATGCCTAGAACACAGAAGGAAGGCACACGAGAACGACTTGTCCAGACACTAGTACAACGGAAAAAGTTTTTTCACACGTAAAACTTTCACTGATTGGTTGGTCTAACGCAGGTACTGTGTTCAAGTTTATATTGTAGATGCCTGTACATTTTTGTGCTGATGTTACGAAAGCAGTCACGGACTGCATTGTGATGGTTCCAGTCTCGTCCTCCATGATGCACCAGTCAATACTGGCATGCTGGCTTATAGGTGTTTCAAATTATACACGAACAAGTCATCACTAAATTTTTAACATACACGTTAGTTGCTTCCATACTGCGAGGCATATTGTTCAAAATAATAATTGGAAGAAAGCAAATCAGTGAACAGGCGCGTTTTTTTAATTGGTAACAGAACAAGTTGGTGATGAGCTCCTCAGTGCCGGGACTAATATGGCAACAGGAATGAACGTTTTCGTAGACGTCGTCATGGAGGCACTCTTGCATGCCAGAGCACCACATATTGCAGAAAAGCCTAAACGGTCGATAAACCATTCTAGTCGTTCCCATCAAACTCCTTGGAGCAACCTGAAAATAAATGAAAACGCAGGCTAACATGACTCAGTAACCCTGCTGCATAAGAAACCTTAACCACAAGGCATTCATAGATATCGCTATTTCTACTCGTACAAACTGCAAAGCTTGTAACTTAGGTACACAAAAGTCCTTAACCCTGTGCTTATGCATAACGGCAAGGTAAAATGAACTGGGGTTAACTAGCCAACTGATACTGCAGCCTGTGGCACTTCTATTAACAACCTTTTTACACAGGTAGCCACAACCACAGCAACATCAAACTACTTGTGGTCATATGTAACCGCAGTTATCTGCTTAAGTAACTGATGTAGACAAGAATATGAAACATCATAAGTACTCGTAAAGAGGCCACTACAACTGGCGTGCACTTACAATGGCATTGTGTGATGTGTGAAGATTTATAACTTGGTGTTATACCTGCGGCAACACTCAACAGGAACTACCCGCTCCAGATGACAGTCGTCACAGTGTTGATTGTATCTTGAGTACACCAGCTGGCTGCGGGACCCCGCGCTCGTCGATAATGTACGGCCCCTGGTAGTACCTCCAGAAGACAGACGAACCCCGCTTCAACTGGTTCTGCATATCAAACAGATGAAAACAACTTCTAGCATGTCCAAGAACTCACAACTGTCTTTGCATGCAAAAAAATTTCTTTGACCAGACTGTTTCCAGGGGTGGGCAAAAGGAAGCAAACTTTTTCATCGTGACCGTGATAATGAGCCTAGCTTCAAAGCCTTGCATAATGTACGGCAAGGAAACCTTCAGGTGTCTCGATTGCCAGCGTCAGTTTCAGGGTGGAAACTCTACTCTCTCCACGCAGCATGTTGGGTCCCACTCTCTCGTCTGGTTGCATAATGCACAGCGCAGTAGCGGGCTGTTTTGAAGACCGAACTAACACTATTGCATACAACTGCACAATCTTGGTGTTCTGCCAAGACGGGGTAGTACCAGGGATTGTTGTTGGTAAATCACAATTAGGTAAGCTAAATTATATGTTTTACGGCTCACTTCCTGAGAAACTTGGCCTCTTGTGAGCAGTCGTAGCTATGGGCAATGAAAGCAGCATATTTCTTGGTTCATTGACATCGACACTGGAAATTGTGAGTACTTTTCCGAAAATCAAGACTTGTTTTCAGCTGCAGTAAACCTGCACCCTTCTTGTGGTACACATGGCAGAAAATGGGGGAAAGTACTGCAAATGACACCATGACCACAGCGTCGGTAAATTCGTTACGCATGCTTCTTAGAGATTTTTGGTTTTTTTTTCCTCTCTTATGCTGACAACAGTGGTGATGAGACTTTCTGCCTGAGACTGGACTATTGGAGCAGGCTTTTCGGTCTAAAAAGTCGGCCTGAGTTCCTCCAAGTTCCCTTTGACAGTTTAGTCTATATATGTTTGCAAACACCATGGTTACACTGCCCGAAAGATGGGGCCTCGGGTAAGCACGCCTTCACGGCCAATGCCAATTTAACTCTTGTTGGGAGACAAAGTGCTGTTAGCCAGTATTTGTGTACACTTTGATGGTGATTCTCACAGTTCATGTGCAAGCTGCTCCTTATGAGGTGATGTATACATCAACAAAAGCCTCTAAATGTGTCTGCACAAGAAGAACTTGGAGGTCGAGAGCAGTGTGGTTTCCACTAAGGGGGTTTGGCTTGGGAACGAAGTGCAGCGATGTATCAAAGCAGCTGAGTTCCTTTTAAGGCTCCGCTAACACGGCGGCCTCCAATATGAGTCCACTGACGGACCTCTAGAGTGTCGGTCACGGCGACTACAGACCCGGAGTTGAGTGGTGCATCATCATACAGATAGTTTCAATGCAACCAACTGACTGTATCTGTAAATAAATGGAACAATAGTGATACATCCGATAGAATCTCAATATTAGTATGAATCTCCCAGAGTTGTGAAAAATATCCACGTCATCTAAGACTAGCAGAATCCATGTGCAGGAGCACAGGAAATGCATTCACAAAGACCTGTTTATGGCTAACAGGATTCATTTACACGCCATCGCACACTACTTGCAGTGCGTATGAGCAGCGGCTAGTGCCCGAGGGCAAGGTCCAGGCTTGTGTATGTACCATCTGTTGCAGCATGGGAGGACATACGGAACATGCACAATTATGTGCACTCTACAAAATGCATTCTGACCAGGAAAATTTACAACTGCATATCATTGACTCTACTGCAACAGGACTGCAACAAAGAATGAATAGATGAAATATTGAACAAGGCCAAGAAATAGAGTTAAGGGTGAGTTAAGAATGCAGCACTGCACATGTAAACAATTATTTCCCTAATGTTTACTTCCCTAATTGCCCCCCTCCCCCCTAATCTTTACAGTTAGGCTTCAGTTATAATAGTTATAATAGGACAGGGAGATAAATGGTGACCACCGACTAGTATTTTAAAGAAACCAGCAAAATGAAAGGCCATACCAGTCGGTTAAGGTGCTGCCAACATTCACTCCAGCTGGGGTAGACGGGCATGTTCGGAGGCCTGCCTGCTTCCAGGCTAAAAAAGCAAGCAAGCGAGCATGGCTCTGATCAGTTCAGAGAAATTAGGCAGTAACAATAATATGACATTAAACTACAAACAAGGTAGCTTATTGCATAAGATAGCATGACGCAAACAACCTCTACAGCACAGATGAGGCAGGGCAGCTGCACTAACTGAATGCAGAGACTTCTTTACTTTCTTATAACATCCAGCTGGTAAGCGCAAATGGTATCTGGGAAATGCTGGACTGTCACTGGCTCACTTGAGTGCACCACATATGATACAAGAACCGTTGGTATGTAATGCATTTTTTCTGTCTGGAAACATGGCAACAGCATCTCAAATGCTCTTGAAATGCTACTGTGAATGACCAAATTCTCGTGGGGCTTAGTTTTGTGAACAGCCCAAAGTCGGGGGAAAGAGATCCATCATGCCACCCATTTGTGCTGTCATAAAAACAAAATATGGATGCCCAATGCACGTGCGTAGCTGCTGTTGACATGCGCCTGTTTTGACAATTCGGGCTGCATCACTAGCGCAGACATTTAATCGGCAAACAAACAAATGCAGGAAAAATTAGCGGCTGCATTACGACATACATAAGAAGCGAGCCAGCAGCCTCTGAAACAAAGTATATATTTTTTTTTATCAATGTAAAGGATCAACTAAACGTGGTGATATCTGACCAGAAAGTAGAAGAAAAACCAACACACGCCACCGGTGGGATCCGGACCCACGACCTCCGAATTCAGAGGCTGTGGGTTCCTGTTCAATGCACTTTGTGGATTCTGTGATGACCAGTGTTATGTTCAATAGAGGTGTCAAGGCTCAATCTAGCACACACACAGATTGAAAACTAAAACCAGGCTGGGGACCATTGTTCGTGACATAAAGGGCCTATAGTAAACAAGGAGATTGCATGAATCGATGCACAGAATACCAGATTAAGACAGAACACAATGTAATGTTTGAAAAACCACAAGTAAGCTGGATCGCACAGCTCCTAGCATGCAACAACCATGAATTGCAACAACAAAGGCCAAAAATGCCCGAAAGACAAAAACAGTCAACCACCTTTTGTCTTTAACAGTGTCTTTAAAATTGGTTTTCAAAATTGTATTTGGGGAAATGAAAGGTGCTATAGCTATTATGATTGCCGATGGACACCTTAACCATGCCATAACGAAAAGTGGGAGTGGATGGCTCCAAGATACTTTCGAGCATGTGCCGATATTATGCAGCACACCTTGCATTTTGACGACATGGGACAGGTTCACATCTGGGTGGGTACTTCGGCTCGCAATAAAAAATAATTATTCAATACCATTCACTAAAATGCAGTCAAGCAGCTTCCACAGAAACTTCACAGCTGAATAAGCATTCATCCTGGTCCGGGATTCAAACCAGAGGTTCGAGGTCGGGACTTCCACCTCAACTGAACTGAGATGACTTGAGCTAGCCTTATGGCTATGTTTCTGAGCGATGTTGATGAGTGGTTACTCCCTTACTGCAGATCCTGCTAGCTTGGGGGTTTCCTCTAATAAAACTGCACCAACTCCAAACTCGGGTTCAATGACCGAGATCCCTAACCACAGAGCCCACAACTATACACTACTAAATAATTCTCACTACCAATGCCCCTAAGGCAACGACTTTGCCAAACTGCTCTGGCTACAAAACGCTCACCTGCATCCAGAAACAGCCATCACTGTACTGACAAGGGAGAACGGATATGTGACAGAGCTCGACAGGAACTGCAAAAAAAGCAAACAAGACGTTTAGAGAGCGCCCTTAACACTTTCGAGGCTGTGATAAAGGGAGATAGCATCAAAACATTCCACAAAGGAAAATATTGTGCAAAAAGTGATTTTTTTTTCAACATTTAAAAAAAAAAAAATTTTTAGCATTCTATTAAAAATATGAGTAATCTTTTTCTATATAAAAAAACTGAAGCAGCATAAGGGAGAACGCTTGATAAGCATAGCATCAACAGTAACTATATGCAATAACTCTTGTGTAAGAGTAGTCTTTTTTTTTCTTCTTCTTCAGTATTTAATACAAAAAACACAAACATAAACACACAAAAATGAAAAACCAATTAGCCACCCTTGCAGCATTACTTTTTCTTTTTTTTCCCATAGAAAGAAACTTTTCACTGTCCTTTCAGCTTAGGTGAAACAACAAAAATAAATCAGGTTCCCAAGTGTGGACTTAATGTTTCCTCTCACACATTTGTACTTGTGATTTCATTAGTAGTAAGTAGCCCTGAGTAACACCTTCAGAGTAGAAAGTTATCAAAAACCACCCATGCCTTGTTTTTAAGAGAACCTAGCTGCCATAATTTGTATTGCAGTGGACTCCCATTAAAATAAACTAGGCTAAGTTGAATTCTCAGATAAGATGAATAATGTGAAACCACTGGTTGGTTTCCCATAGGACTCAATGCAAGAAAGTCAGCTAAAGACGAACTGTTTCACCTAAGATTAACTTTCACAGAGAATGTAAATCACGGCGACCCCGTAAAACAGCACTCACGAGGTGTCTATGCAGCTCTATCAAGAAAAAGAATAAGCGTAACACGTGTCTCCGCAAGAAAGCACACCTCCACAAGATTACTCCTGTGCACCATCGCGTAGGACTGCGAAGAAGCTGTCTTGCGAGGACAAGCTTTTGCCAGAGCAGAACAGGCAGGGCACCATAGCGACCACGTAGACTATGATCAGACCTCGGCATCAAGCTACTTCCTACAGTCTAAAAGACACGTATGCACTAAGTACACCTGTCACTAAATTCAAACTTAAAAACTCAGAGCTCATATTTTCAACTGACGCGGTGTCACATCGCACGTCATCGCAGCACAGAAATGGCCAGATATAAGCGCTGCGTACATTGCCTGCGGCGTACACAAAGGCGCATGGCGTGCCTGTTGTGTTGTTAACAGCTATACTGCAGAAGAAGCGCGACAAGAGGGATACATAGCTGCCCTGCTGGACATCTTTAAAGCACCTAGAGCAGCAATGAAAGCAAAAGTCAGAAAAAGAAAAAAAACAGCCACTATGGGTTGCAATGGGAAAGGGGAGACAGTGCAAAAAAAGAGAACTGGACCAAAGCCATATTCAAGTACGACAACATGACCTGGTTTCATCCTTTCATCCTTCTGCTCACTTCACGCACAGTGCAATAAATGTGATATCTGCAATTATTGTCTCTCTGGAAGGCCATTGTATTAACTGTTTTGATGTGCATCATATATTTGAACACACCTAACATGCATCCATAACTTTATCATAAGCCACTTCTGAGAAACTTCTGATGAGATGAACAGACTTTCCTGAGCCTTCAAGTTCATCTCAAGGGGAGGCTACTGCATCTCACCTTCAAAAGGTTCAAAGAAAATGCGAAAAGCAAAGCGAGATAGTAGTCGAAAAAGTGGAGCGTGCTTATTTCTTACTTTGATGAAGTAATGGCCACTCTGTGGAGGAAACATTAGCAGGACCTACACTCGCTCGTCTCCAGCAGCTAATACATTTGTGCTCTAGTGTGTGCCATTCTCATTTCACCTAGTTCCAATGGCACCTGCCAATGCCATATAGGAACCATAATTGCGAAATATTTTCTCACATAAACCACCAGCTCATTTTTGCACAGATATTACATCAACTTTGTTTCTACTAGTACTAATAAACTTTTAAAAGTTTCTGTTAACCTTCCAGCATTTGTGTCGTTAAATTACTGAAAATTGGGAGTCATCTACGAGGAAAAAGGTTTGAATTCTCACCATTGTTGTCGCACTGATGTAGCTCTGCAACGTCTGAAAGCAAGAATAGACTGAACGGTCAGGGATACGCAAAGCATATAGTAGCTACGAATTATTGCTCACTCTGACAACCATGCAAAACCCACTGAGTAAATATGAGCAACTTCTAGGGAGTCGATATGTTGATCTACTCTATGAAATTATTCTACTGCAGTCAAGCATTAAAATAAAATAAAATTTAGATATCCAAGGAGCCTGCTGAAAGAAGTGCAGAGGTCACTGCCATAACTTAATGAAAATAGAGCTCCTACGTAGAGTAGGGTCAACAAGAACAGCGCATCGTACAAATCGATTACAAACATGATCATAGTCGTCACATTCTCCTGCTCTGTTAGTCTGTTTTCACAGCTCCATAAAGTGCAAAGAATGGCTACTCCATTAAAGCACACAGCATCAAAATACTGATGACAGAATGAAGGAGAGAGGTCCAAGCATGCGGATTTCAAGGAAGCAATAAATGTGATAAACACCTTGTCCTGCACGATGTAGGCATTGATGACAAAAGATATCGTATTGGCGAACCATATCGTCAGCACCTCGCCAATCAATCTAGGTATGAGACCACTGGAAAAAAAGAAGACAAGAGAGGATAAAGATGGGTGGGGGATGGAGACAAACGAAACTTTTAAAGCGTCAACATGCAGCCTAAAGCCACAAGACTTGCCCGCATGCTGCTACTAAAATCCAATGAAAAATGTGTGCAATAAACTTCAGGTAATAATTTTAATAAAGAGAGCAGTAATCTAAACAACCAAAATGAAGCTTGAGCAGCAAAGGAAGCTTTGAGGATCAATTATCTCTCATCGATAAAGAGATAAAAGCAGTAAGGATAAGAAGGTATGATAACTTTTCATGCTACTGCCCACACCACTCTAGCAGGTGACGAGCGGTGGGTCACTTTGGCACTTTCCACTTTACATGAAAAGAAGTATAAATGATGAGCATCAAGTCTGTACAGCGCAGATAAATGCATTGAAAACACTTATGCTCCAGAAACATAGGAATAAAATTAATTAAATATAATCCTTACTTCACATACTTCACAGTGATGTAGCAGGGACATAGGATAAAACCCTATGGAGGGAAGGGCGCTCTTGACAAAGGGCTAAAGCCCCGAAATGTACACTGTAAAGGAGATATTCAGAACTCGACAGGACACAAACTGAGCCCTCATAGAAATTTGACACCTGTACAGGCCTTGGCTTTTCCAAGCCATGTTTCTGCTTCATTCAAGTGTGTCGGCCATAACGTGGACTGCCGTCCACGTTTTTTACATCATGTAGAAGAAAGCTTCCGCACCTGAAGAGACCTAGGACACCTTCTTCTCTGTAGATTTCAACAATGGAGGTGAAGATTCCCCTGCAAGAAAACACACATACAAGCACTTTAACTTAAACACGGACAACAATTTGACAGAACAGCAAAGTGGTGCCACAAAACCTTTGTTACTTCAGAACTTGTGAAACCTTCTAGATGTTACAGTGAATTAGCCTGTCACAACACACTGCACATACCCTGCCCAGTCAGGCTTTTGTCACTGCTTCCAACCAAAGATGTGTTAGCCCCACCCAGTGGCGCAGTGGTTAGGGCGCTTGATTGCTGAACCCAAGAATGAGAAATCGAATCCCT
This sequence comes from Amblyomma maculatum, assembly GCF_055883805.1. Classification (NCBI taxonomy): domain Eukaryota; kingdom Metazoa; phylum Arthropoda; class Arachnida; order Ixodida; family Ixodidae; genus Amblyomma; species Amblyomma maculatum. The sequence goes on from NC_139354.1 coordinate 19,641,773, forward strand.
GCTACGGCGGCCGCTTTTCGATGGAAACGAAAAGCGAGACGCCCGTGTGCTGTGCAATGTCAGTGGAGTCCTCCACTATGGCGCCTCTCATAGCCCGAGTCGTTTTGGCACATTAAACCCCACAAACTCAACCAAAAATGTGTTGAAAAAATTGGATACTATTTGGTCTTTCAGTTTTTGCGATCCTGAAGCCTTTTTGCAGCCATCTGCAAATTTTGGTTGGCAAGCACTGTTCGACTTGCATGTTATTTTAACCCAAAAAGATGAATCCATGCGTGTGGCCATTCAAAGGGCAACTCCGGTGTTGTTTTTTTTCTCATTTTGAGTTTTTGACTGCATTACATTCTTTGATGTGTCCTGACTCCAACACAAAATAATGTTTTTCAAAATTCCAATTATAACTATTTTCAAAAAGGAAAAACAAAAAAATCAAAATCGAAACTGCTTTCATGGCCAGAAACGACGTTCCAGTTGACGAAACGACGATGCCAAATACAGTATCGGAAAATATTGGAAAAACACTCGCACATGTGTTGGATGGTGGAAATAAAAGTCTGGAAATCATGACACACTGGATACAATGTCTGAGATAGCCTAATACAGGCCTCAAAATTTCATGATCACGCGGGGAGTGGACAGTAACTTGGGTATAATGCTTGTGATGTCACAAACGCAGTGTTGCCTGCAGAAATCATCTCAACTGAATCCACAAAAGTTGCACATTTTGAGATTGTGTTGCGCATGAATGAATTACCGCACGGCGCACTGTAGAACTATTACTTCAGTCTCATATGAAAGACTGTGATTCCGGTTTTTTCACTACCTTAAGTTGATAATTTTGAGCTACACTCAGGGGCAGCTTTCTGCGGCTAGAGGGACAGAGCTTGCCTTACTGTATTACAACATCAAGTACAGTCGAAACTTGTTATAGCAAAGAAGCACAATATTGTAAAACAGTTCATAACAGCCAAAATTCCAATACAAAATCTCACAAGGAAAACACACAAATGCTGCAGCATTGTTAGCAGCTCGAAAACTATTAGAGCTCCCAAAAATCTAACTATTCCCCAGCGCCTTCACTTGTGGGCAGTGATAGAGGCAGACCATGGCTGTTCAAATAGTTCTTCCCCTGTTTCGCTATCTTTTCAGTGCGCAGGCCTGAGAACCTCTTAAGTGAGCCCCTGTGTGTTGGAGCAGGTAACGCTTGCTGTACATGCTTTTGCAAATGCTTTCATTTGCTTTCCAGTGCAGTGGGCTGGGCCCTTGTAAAAACTCTGCAAACAGAAACGGCAAACAAACCTTGCCAAACTGAATGCCGTGAAACGTTCCACATTCAAGCATATTGCGCTCCGTTCGCGGAAAGCACCAATCGATTCAAACCTGTGTTATCTATCTTTGGTATTACACTCACACAAAAAGATAAATGTCATGGTGACTGATGATTCGCATCGTCTGATAAAAGCAAAAATGGAGGGAGCATGCAACTTCATGTGACCATAACGCTATTTCCTGTCAGAGTGGGAGCCAAGACCTGTCAGCAAGTAGTCCGGGACTGGAAAGTAGAGTTTACCCGGCGTCTCAAGCATTGTTTGTTCGTTGCTGGTGGTATTGCTGAACTCTATTCGTTACAGCTGTGCGTGAAGTTGGAGCAGAGTAGGCAGGGTTGGACCAGACTTTCTAGGCTGTTCATGAGGGGTAGTTGAGAAAACCACCCTAAGCCATACGAAGCAAATGTACATGCCCTTCATATAAATTAGAAACATGTGTTTGTAAAAATAATTAAGAAGTGTTCGATATAGCCATAATTCATAATTGTCACATTTGTTACATCAAGAACAGATTGTACCGGTTCAGGCACATCTGGCTTCAGCTATTATTTGGTATCAGTTTTGCCTTGACATTGAATTAATAGTTTTCAAGCTGTCAGCAATGCAGGAATGTGTTCCTTTATGTCACTGAAGTCACTTTATGTTCCTTTATGTCACATTTCCATGTGAATGGAAATTTGCGACTTACGAATAGTCCATACGACATACGTTGTCGAAACAAGCACATTGCTAGAGCGCACTAGAGCCGGCGGGGAGATGCGGCAGAGACGACTTCCTATGCTCCACAAGATTGCGAACAGGTGACGCCACCATCTGCATGCACATGGTATGTTATACTCTAGCTGTACTGGCTAGTATTGCAGCATAATCTTGATATAATAACATCATTAATTCCATAATGATACAATATTCCGAAGCAATGGCCCCAAAATTTCTCTAGAAACTACATTCTGCTCAGGAATAAGCTAGTGCACTTCGGGTCTGTAGCTTTTGCTGCATACTCAAAGAAAGTTGTCCCCGAGTACAGATTACAAATGAGAAAACGCCACAACTAGATTTTTTCAAGCAGACCAGAGCATAAGGAAGAAAAACCTGACCTTATCCTATGCTGGGCTCATGCGCTTGCCATTAAATGCAGTTATGAAGAGATGTTATGAAGCCATCAACTGAACCTATGGTGCAAAATGTACGAAGTAATGATACCCCACCAGGTCAATCAATCACACACCCCACATTTTTTCTAAGTATGCGATGTAAGAGAAGGTGCCACTCACGTGTACTTTTCTTCCCGTCCTACAAACTGGGCCATGTACCGAAAACACACCACTGAAAGAGAGTAAAAAGAGCCACGATTAGGGCACGCATCTACCACCATCCTGGCTCTACCAACAACCAAAATGTGACATTAAAAGTGAAATGCCAAAGCATGATACACTGCAAGTACACGGGCTCATGCAGTCAGCCCTGGGCTTGTACTCTAACTTGCATTCCTTTTGAAACCGTTCCATTCAGGCAATCAGGTATCGCCAAATGAAACATTTTCGAGAGGAATGCAAGTTAGAAGACGAGCCCAGGAAAAACTCCATAAGCCTGTTGTAAAAAGCCACAGCCTCATCCTAAGAATGCGCCAAGAACAGCGCAGGCAAATATGTGACACCCTGTTTTTTTACCTCGAAAGCATCTCAAACTTTCCATTGTCTCCGTGGTGCTTCGTCAACTTAATTGACACTTGAACCAAATGCTGCTGTGTAGCAACACAAGGCTGAAAGCTGAGTCAAATGACGTTCGGTTCAACGGCATTTGAAATGCAAGTGTTACTACATTAGGATCGATTAATAAGGATATGACCGAATGGTGTATGTTCCCTAACCCACTGTTCTCTGTTGGGTCTCTTAACATAACCTCTATACCTATCCTTCCCACAGCTGGCTCTACTGTTCTCAATGGAATTCATGTCTTTACGTTATCATTAATTATCACTGCTAAGTCATCACATGCAAGTAAAAACCTTGCTTCTAACAAGGTTGCAAACATTCTCAGAACAATGCAGCTGTGAATGGGTTAGCAACAGGCTGCACATGTACTTTTGATGAAATAGCACTGTTAACTTGTTTCCATGAGCTTGCAACACAAGCAATAGTGGACATTGGCATTCTTCACAGCAAACTTGTGTCCCTGTCCACGAGTACCTTGGAGCTGGAAATTCTGCAACATATGCTATATTTTGCAAGAGCACGAACTGGATGATACCATTACCCAGAGGTGACAATGTAGTTGACAACAGACAAGCAGAAGGATGCATCAAAATGCATTGGCAGGCTAGTTGGTGAAGCATCTCACTGAGCGTGTGTTTATTATTATTACTCTTCTCATTGAAGAAAAAGAACTTTCAGTTGTTAGTATGTGCTGCATCCATTGCTCTTTTTGTCTAATGTATTTGTCCGTGTTAGCAATCTTTTCCACAAGAAGGATGCAGTACCAAAAATAACTCCTTAGCAAACTGACTTGCACCCACAAAGGAATAAACAACCCAGCAGCTGTCAAAGAAATGATTGATGGTCGCACTCCGCAGAGGTTAAATGAAGGCAAAAAAAGAGCCCCCCTCCCCGCCATGGCAGCTCAGTGGTTAACGCACAAACTACCCAACCAGGGAACCAAAATTTGGTACAGGCCACAGCAACTGCATTTCGATGGAAGTGGAGCGCAAGGCGCCCATGTACTCTGTAACGTCAGTGCACATAACAGGACTCCTGGAGGTCAGAGTTGACTGAAGCCCTTCACTGCAGCGTCCCACGAAGTCTGAGTCATCTTGGAATGTTAAATCTTTTAAACCAAACCAAATCCACCTTGACAGAATAGTTTGGCCACCATATGCAGGTGGATTTGAGCATAAAAAAACAAATGCTACAATGCTTGGCGCCAATGCATAGCAAAGAGTCAGTATAAACAAGAATGTGCCAGCACGTTTAATCAGCATTAGTACTAGCACATGGATGACACACAGCTCGTAAGAAGCTTCTCCCTAGTTTGTAAAAAGAAAAAAAGAAAGGAAAAGCTTTCTGACACTAACCTTCCTTCACAGAAAACATATCCAGCCACATGGTAGGGCTTGCACAAAGAAGAAACATAGCTCACCATTGAAGGGCTGGGCGACACAGAGCGCTGCACATTTGGCAGTCATTAGCTTGAGCGTGCGCTTGACAAAGTTGACGATGCGCTGCTCTTCAGTCACACTCTCGTCGTCCTCTTCGTCTTCAAAGGACTGCACCTCGGGTAGCCTCTGCACATAGCAAAGAACACTGAAAACACTGAAACCAGCCTTTCACACTACTAGTACTGCAGAGCATAAAAGCACATGCCATGTCCATATGCTTGCCATATGCCAGTAACATACCGCATTTGATATGCGAGAGCGACCCTATTAACCAACTCGCATCGCAAATAGAACTTGACTGCACAGTCAAGTGAGTTTATTAAATTTTCTGATGGGCTAGTTAGTGTGGGCTGACGTGAAACACGCTAGCAAGAACAAAGGCAAAGAAACAAAGACTACCCGAGTGCTTCCAGCAACTACAGACATTAAGCTCCGACCATCATCTCCAGCAAAGTGACATAGAAATTATGTATATGTATTCGCATCTATTTGCTCCTAAAGAGGATGACAGACGTGTCACGGATACAAGCCGTACCTATTATTTGTAATCTAAAACACATCTACAAGCTCACGGGCGGCCGTATCAGCCCGCAATTCCAAACTCATAAAGTTGAGCCTCGCACAAGCAAACCAGGTAATGCGCACACAAATGCTTGACATCCTGATTGTTCAGGGAGAAGCTAGGCTAGCAACTATCCCACCCAGTATGCATTAGTTCCGTGCCTTCATATACAACCACATAGTTGTGAGCAAAAAAATTCATACTATACAACAGAGTTCTCACAGCTGCTATGCCTCTACAGTCAAGGAAAATGCAGCACAGTATTTTCTTATTTTGACTCTGTTTCCCGCACAAAACAAAGTGCTCCACCATAATATATGCTAAAATGCAAACATTTAACTGCCCACCTTCTGTAAAAGTAACTTTTCCTTCTTTCTGTACATTTTGCTACAGCTGTAGTAAAATAAATTCCATAAGAGTATATGGCAACCAAGACTTCTGATATGCAAAACATGTAATCTTGTATCTGGTAACTTGTAAACTTGTTACATGCAATCCCATTTCTTATGCAATACACCAAAAGGGGTCTTTAAGGTAATGACATGAAAGAAGCAAACACAAGTTGTCAGTTCACACAACTGTGTTTCACTAGCTTTCGGTCAGTGCAGAAACCAGCTGAAATAAAGTCCTTGACACGAGTTCAGTAAACAAAATGCTCACCCGGTTCACCTCGGCGAAGACGGCGCCACTGACCACGTTCGCACACAGACGGACACTTAGGCCACGATACAAACCAGCATAGCCATCCACTTTCTTGATGTACTTCACTGTACACATGCAAAAGAAAAAGAGAGAAACCACTTCTGTGCTAAGTTTTTGAAGCACTAAAATGTATGTGTTTTCTACTAAACAGCAACCTTTATGTGTTCACCTAAAGATTACAAAGCAAACTGTGTTCCACAGAATAGTCTCGCCTCGTCAGAACAATGATAAAACATGTCTGATACAATGTTATAATGCCCTCTAAGCATCTTTCAGCGCTTTGTCAGTTGGCATTATGCGTGTGCTTCAAACCCCAAAACAACACTCCACAATTCTCCATTTCTTACTAACCCAAACTGTGTGGATGCTTACAGAAGTTTACAAACAGCGCTTCAAAGATAGGTAAACAAAGGGCCAGCAAATTCTGGCGACCTATGCTGCAAGACATGGATCACAAAGAGTTCGAATTCAATGCTCTAATGGACTCTTTTAACGACATTACAACAGGAGGGTCATCAACAAGCCCAACAATGGCAACTTTGTACTCACTGAACTAGACAAAACAAAAAAGCACCTGAAATAATGGGCTCCACGAGATTAAGCCTGTTTCAAAAAATGACACCCCATAAACACTTTTTTTTTTTTACTATAGTTTATAAAACACCACTGAGCCCCCACTGAAGCTTGATATGATATCCACAGATGCCCAGCCTTCTGAATGCGTTTCCGCACAACAGCGCCTGCACAGCTTTATTCAAGGTGGCCAACATCTACTGATAAGACAGCTACAAGAACTGCATGATAAGCAAGATGAGCAAGAAGCGCAACAGAACTGAAAACTCATAAGCTATATAAACCTCTCAGCTGTTCTTTGTTACCTTATTTCCGTTATTTCTCCGACATTATATTGTAAGTACCTGGAAATTAACATCTCGCATGACCTTTCCTGGTCCGCCCATATCACAGCTATTACAAACGAGGCTAATCGTGTCCTGTCTTACGACATAGTTTGCTGTTAGCCTCTTTGTCTATTAAATCTCTCACCTACATAACTTTGGTTCGTCCTAAGCTGGATTATGCATGCGCAGTTTGGTACCCCCCCATTTCTTATCTGACTAAAGTGCTTGAATCTGTCCAAAACTGCACTGTTAGATTCATCCACTCAAATTACTCACATCATTCTAGTGTGACTACCATGAAATCAAGAGCTAACCTTCCTAGCCTCGAGCTGCAATGCAAAATCTTCAGACTCACACCCTGTTACAAATTTTATCAATTATCTCTTGCAGATTTAAAACCAGCTCCCCATGTCACTTTTCGCACTAGCCACCCCAAAGTCGTTTACCCCCCTCGCGCACATACCACTGCACAACTGCACTCTTTCTTTGTCCAGACTGCAGTCGACTGGACTGACCTGCCTGACAACGCCGCATCCACTCCAGAACCATACATTTTAAAAACTCAATCTAAAATATTATGTTGTCACACCAATGTCTTTAACTCCAATTTATTTTGTGTATTGTGTTTTCCCTCAAGTAATACCCCTATATAGGGGTGTTTGAGGTGTACGATAAATAAATAAATATATTAAACACCATAATATTTTATTACATATTACAACATATATAGAGTGATACATCTAACCAGATTTCATGGATTTATTACAATGCTCACTAATTTCAAACAGAGAGCAGTGTGGCCAATAAAAGTGAAGCATCCACACTTGAGCAATCCACGAGGTAAGTCCAGCGTACTAAACAAAGCAAGGACCGCTAGAGTGCAGCTGTCTACTAGGCAACACATAGTCAGCCAAAACAGCATCCCTATTGGCCCAGTTATGCCCACCACTACATGAAGGCCTCTGCCACTGACCTCCAGTTAACCTTGTCCAACGCCAGCTGTGGCCAACTTATCCCCACAAACTTCCTAACCTCACCTGACTCATTATCAAAGTCTAGGTCTGGCTCTTCTACATTCACCTCTCCTTGGAATCCACTCCGTTACTTTAAGAGACTATCATATCAGCAACCTTGCCTTCATAATATATGCACTGCCCACATCCACCTTTGTTTAGGCAACCCTACTAGTGTTCATTATCTAACCCACTCTGCTCTCATCCTATGTCTTGATGTAGCCCCTTTGACTAATCCTTCCATAACTGACTGTGATTTCATCAATTTAATATGAAGCCCTTTCGTTAGCACCCAGGTTTCTGCCCTAAGGGTGAGTCCAGGCAAGTTAAACTAGACGCTCTCCTCTCAAAGAAAAAGCCGTTCTACCCTATGCAAAATATAACATAATACATAGAACATAATAATGGTGTGCAATAAAAATTGTAAGGAACAAGAAGGTAAACACATGCCAATGATACTCACTGTACTCAATAGCTCCAGGCAATTGCAGTGCTGGCTTGCCAAACAAACGCCTTGTCGGCCTTGGTGGCAACGGTTCATGGCCAATCTGATAGGAAATTTTTGGTGAACATCAGACAATCATCAATGCTAACACTGAGTCTCATTTTTCACCTGTCTTAACTGTCATTGTGGAGATCTCACATGTCCAGCTGTCAAACACTGAAGTGTAATGTAAGAGCACTAGCTAGCAGTTCTGTTTTGGCCTCGCAGCCACCAGTGGTAACAAAATAGTTACAATAATATATCTGAGATGACCTCCGCAGGAAAAAAACACCACCACACCTAGGTAGCGAAAGCAGGATTGGTGGCACACATATTAATAAAAATAACAAAGTACAAAGTACTCTGGCCCAAGCAATCAAATATGGTGTCAGCGGTAACTGGCACACTAAGTGCAGCCGCCAAAAAATCAGTAGTAGCACCTTCAACTCTATCAGAATGACTACCTATCAATGATACAAAACCATACTACTGGGATCTATGCGTATCATTTGTCTACACATAACAAGGCACGGCTCAGGTCATTCTTTCTGTGCTGTTATGGCCTTCCAGCTGTTAAAGATTACCCTTGCATCTCGGGTGCTTTGAGAAAGCGCGATACTTTCGGTTGACGTGGCAGAAATAGAATTTATAATCTAATAATAATTATTATAATTACTAATCTTAAAATGCCAAACTGAAGTAACCAAGGTCCCGCTGCTCTACGCTGTCAACGCAAGCAGCAAGTATTAAACCCAGACGTCAACGCTTTAAAACGATAGGGCATGTCCTCGTCCTAGTCACGTAGCCAGAATAATATGTCATGTGTCCTCGTCCTTGCTACAGTACAGTTTGTGTATCGACTATGCACTACCAAGCCATGTTGCTGATAACCTTAAAGCTGCCCGCGAAGTACGAAACTGCCACAGACCACATTATGCCCTCCGTCTTCAAGGACTTTTTTTCCACTCAGTGCTCGGAGTTGATTCTCTCACTTTCTTTCTTTTTTTAGTTTAGAGATGGACAATCGCGTTGGCCAGAAAGAAGTCACCACGGTATCCATCTAGGTACAATCGAAACAGCCGATCTAACTTCACTGGGACAAAATCATTAAGGTGTGTCCAACGCAACCGATGTTCGAAACGAATGCAAATGCAGATATCGCTAACATTTGCAGCCCACGCGCATCAATCTGCACAAACCTAAGCGGGGAATCAGAGCAAGCGAAAGCAGGCACTGACAAGCCGGCGATCTCGTCACGTTTTTTTTTCTTTGCTGCCGGCTCTGCCGGCTGATCGCGGCGAGCAGAGAATGGAGAAGAGTCAGAGCGCTCACCTGGGTGAGGAACTTGACGTACTCAACAGGGTAGATGATAGCAGTGATCGTAGCCCTGCCCACTACGGCGTACCAGAGGTTCTTCGCTGATTCCGGGTCAGGAATAGGTGAAATGAGCGGCGAGGGCGGTCGCGGTCTCTGTTCTGATGCTGCCATTTTGACCATTCAATGCACCGGCTGGAGTCGGCTCCATAGCTGGCTCGCTTGGGATCGATACCGTCAAAATCGCTGAAAATTAGGGCGAAAATTAGCAGGAAATTTATAATTTGGGGCGTCTATAATATTTCAACTGCACAATACTGCAGTGTATAAGCGGGTAAGTAGTGAAATAAGTGATTAACGGGTGTGTACTTTGTAAATATAATCCAAAACAGAAGAGAACGTTGACAAAGTGGCACCAGTGATAGCAGTGATAACAAAGCTTTATAAGCTCAATATCCTGAACTTGCCTCCGTGGCGCAATCGGCTAGCGCGTTCGGCTGTTAACCGAAAGGTTGGTGGTTCGAGCCAACCCGGGGGCGAAAAGCTTGTTTTGCACAAATTTCAAAAAAAAAAAATCAATCTACGAACAAAAATCCGAGCCGCGGTACATTCTTCGCTTTTGCGAAATTCGCTTTGTACCGAACTCTTGTCGAACACGTCTGGTCCTTGCGAATGTGTAACGGGATGCAAATGCTCAATTGTTTTGTTTGCTTTCTCGCATTGTTTTTATTTGAACGTCTTTTATTGAACAGGAATCTCATGGCCATGGATGGGGGTAAAGGGGTCCGAGTAGGCAGAATCTTCATTGTTTGCACATAAAGGAGGCGATGATTTGCACAGGCCGGCACTGAAATCATATTGCTCTGATCAGGCCACTTCGCCGCGGCCTATCTACCATTACTCAATTAACGGAAGCCTGTTCACGACCTCACTTTGAATATTGATAACTGCAGCCAAACTGACACTATATTACACGATTTCGCTAAAGCATTTGACTGCGTGTGTCATTCGAAACTAATCGCAAAGTTGCGAGGCTTCATTGGTGATAGCGAAATATTGGCTTGGATAGAGGACTTTTTGCATCAACGGTCACAATTCACATTCTACCACCACATGCAATCCAGATCGGTAGCAGTCACATCCGGAGTTCCTCAAGGCTCTGTTCTGGGACCCCTGTTATTTCTTATCTTTCTTAACGATATTACTGCCAATATTAATTGTAAGATCAAACTCTTTGCTGACGACTGCATAATATACAGAGAAATAAGAAGCCACGAAGATCATGTCATTCTTAACAGGTCATTAGAAAAAATCGCTGAATGGTGCAATATAACTGGCAGATGTCAATCAACACAAAGAAATCCGTAGCAATGGCAGTAACCAGGAAAAAACAGCCTTCTAATTTCGTGTGTAAAATGAATGACATTCCACTTACCTTTGTTAACAAACACAAATATTTAGGTGTCACACTGACTTCATATCTTACATGGAACGAACACAGTAGTAACATCACTGCTACAGCATTGCGCAAGTTATTTTTTCTTAGAAGATGTATTCGCCTAGCCCCTGCACAAATTAAACTTTTAGCTTATAAGACTTTTATTAGACCAGTACTAGAATATGCTAACACCGTTTGATTACCCCAGTCTCTTACTAACATTTCGAGGTTTGAAAGAATACAGCGTAGGATAGTATAGGAAATACGTTAGTTTCTCTAGGAGGGTCTTGTGCTAGTAGCGGAAGAGTTCCATCTTCCGTCTTCTCACAGGGTCGGTGCCCCTATTCCAGGGCTCCGCTGAGCTTCGCTGCTCGCTGGGCGTGCTGGATTAAACCTAGTTGGCAATCCAAGTCGCCGCTGGAGAGCCGGCTCTCCCACTGTTCCGCACTCGGGTCTTTACGAAAGCTGTCGTTATTTTTACATTGCCACGTGATGTGGTATAGCGAAGGTTTGCTACCACACCATGGGCAGGTGTCTCGATATTGTGACGGGTAAATTTTGCTCAGGGTATGCAGGTTAGGGAATGTTCCTGTCTGCAGTCTTCGCCAGTACACGGCCTCTTGTTGTTTTAGATCCCGATGAGGCGGCGGATAGCGGATCCGTACCCCCTTATAGTAGTTCAGAATGTCTAAGCACTAAGATTCATTCATAACAAATACAAGCGAACAGATTCACCAACCGAACTAGCAGTAATATCCGGGCTCGAAACGCTATCAGCAAGAGCAAAGTTGGCGCGATTAAAATTTTTATATCAGCTACTACATAACACCTTTAACATCGACTTATCACAGTATGTTTCATTACCACATAAGCGAGAGTTAAGAAACCATCACGCGTTCACGCTAACCGAATTTTCATGTCACAGTGATGCATTTAAACATTCTTTCTTCCCGTTGGCAACAAGCGAATGGAATTGCCTGCACTCATCTGTTAATTACTAACGCTGATTCACTTTCAAGTTTTTGTTCCAAACTACAGGCCACGGTGTGAGCTGACACTATTCGGTTACAAATTTCGCTTTCTTTTTTCGTTCGCTTGTTTAACGCAGTCGACAGCCTGTTATCCCATTGTTTCGTTTTTGAACTTGTATGTGTTCTTTATTTGTGAGCTGTTTGTACGAATTTGATAACACATTTTCAGTTTTTTGTGCTTTAAGAATTGCCTAATACTGTATTTTTGTAGAGCTGCTTTAATTCTTGTCATCATCATTTTGTCGATATTATGAATGTAATGCCCATCTGCTATGGTCTCAACTATAGAGACGGGCAGTATTGCAAATAAATAAATAAATATAGAGAGCCATACTTGGCAAATATCATTTGTGTGTTAGCGTCAGTTCCTAGAAAGGAACGGTAGTTCAGGCGGTAGGGCTCGATCTCGGAGCGTCCAGTGCTTTATATATGTTGCAGACGAAGCTTTGCTCGGGTCATTGAGTGGGCCGAACAGATCGCCGACAGGACGCATCTGGCGGTCATCTGGCGGTCATCTGGCGCGGCCAACAATCAAACTGAACCATCACCTCTTAAAGCCCATGAAAATAAATGCTTTTCCATCCATCCATTATTTGCGTGATATCGGCAACGCGCGGCGATAACAGCACGTGGCTGATAACAGCTACAAGGACGGGGACAATGATCGAAAGGTTGTACCCCGATCGAGAGTGACGATGGCGTACGCACTATCGCTCACCGCGCTCATCGCGCAAGTGGGGCCAGTAGCAATGTTTCGAATGAATGCACAGAACTGCGCACAATGCACTACAGCGGGAGACGGATCCAACAGATATCCATGCATGTGCATGTGGGAGCGACCGGGCATCGTAATTATCTTTATTGTAATCTTCGTGCGTGAGCAATATATATGTCAATTTAGAAAAAGGCATGCTAAAATTAAGGGGTGAAATTATGCTATAGTCTGTACGAGCAACATAACCGCACCTATCGCAACCGCGAAGGCGGAATGTCCGCGTCGAATCAAATTTGTAAAACAAAAAATTATCTACCCCACGTTCAAAACATCCAGGTATAGTTTCTCGTCTTTAATTATTCCGAAAGGGTGCGAACTGATTAAATGCGCGCATCAATAGAGATTTAGCTTACCGTGATCCGCGATCCGCCACCGTGGCTCTCTACCGCGCGTGGGCGGGGCGGTCAAGCTGACTGGTTCCGACGCGGCAGGTATGTGTGCGACATCCAGAATGTGGCGCCATCTTTCGGCGTCAAGGGGGTCTGGGCATGCGCAGTGGAACGCGCGGTGGCGGATCCCAGTAGCGGATCGCGGATCACGGTAAGCTAAACTCTCTATTGGCGAAAGGCAGCGATCGAGAGCTATATATAGACCGAGTTCCCGAATAATATCGATAAACGCCGGCGAAGCTAGATATCGGGCACAAATGCGAGCGGCACGTAGGACATACCCCCATCGCTGGCAGAGGTGATATATATGTATAGCGTGCGCCGGACCCAGCTCTGCGGTGGATATTCTTCGAATATAAACGAGAAACAGCGAAATGATGTCGGCAGCATATATTAATTTCTTCGCAGCACATCAACCGATATTTGCAATTAAGCTTTGAAAGCTCGTTAAAATTGCATATACGATAAATTGTGTGATGCTCTTCATTCCCGTACATGCGTGCATATGTCAATTAATATCATTCAAACTTAACTGTTTGTTGTTTTCTAAAAAAATTCTGGACAGGTTTTGTTTCAAGAGTCTTTAGGAGATCATATGCTCTACGTGCTCTTGTGCGGCCCGAATTTAATTGCTAGTGTGCGAGCGTACAGAACCAAACACGCGAAAACGAAACTATACGGCGATGGGACAGATGGGCGCGATATTTGGCCCTGTTGCCTTGTTTCAGTATCCTGCCTTTTTATTCAATACGGCCTGCAAGAGACGGTAACCGCAGGTATACCGTCTCTTGCAAATGCGTCTCTGCCCATGTGCAGAGCGAAAGCGGTCGACGCGAAAACGCTGCAATTGCTGAAGTGCCCGCGTGCTGGCAGCTACGGCCGCTCAACAACAAACCGTTTTCATGGGCTAAACGCGCGCCATGGGACATGTTAAAACAGAACACACCTTGCGCGCAAGCTGTTTCACCACGAATAATGTCTACCAATTATACAGGCCTACTATACTATACTGGCTATACGTATCCTGTGATGCGTCATATGGAAACCGAAAATATGGATTCCGAGTTTGCGTCGTTTTTTCACCGTTTTCGTCCTCATCTGATTGGAAGCAGTGCCGGAACCGGAAGTTGTGGCAACCAAACAGACATCCGGGCGACTCGAAGTGAGGGCGAAAATAATTTGTTGCTTCCCCAGCCAATTTTCTCCTGACTGCACACTGTGCGATGAGAAAGCTACCCTCAACGATATACTTTGTGGATGCAAGGAGGACCCCCCACCTTCAGAATTAGGAGAAATCCTGCTGTGCGATGAGAAAGCTATCCTCAACCATATACTTTGTGGATGCAAGGAGGACCCCCCACTTTCAGAATTAGGAGAAATCCTGCATCCAGATGTCTGGGAGACCCTGCTGCGCAGCTCGGACCTGGGCATACAAGACCGAATCCTCAAGCGCGCCTATATGAGGTCGCCAAGAGGCTTGACCTGCTGGCCATCTAGTGGAGCAATGTAACGCGGCCATATATATAAATTCCGCTAAATAAAGGTTTCCTCTCTCTCTCTCTATCTGTTACACTTGCTTCCGAGGCGAAACGAAGAGTCGTCAGTGTGCTGTGCGATGTCAGCGCACGTTAAAGATCCCCAGGTGGCCGAATTACTCCATAGCCCTCCACTACGGCTCTTTCTCTCTTTCCACTTTCACTCCCACCTTCCTCCCTTCCCTTACGGCGCGGTGGTGTCCACAGAAAACAAGTGAGATAGATACCGCGCCTTTCCCTTCCTATAAATCAATCAGTTTGGACACCTGAACCACGCCTTAAGGGAAGGGAGGAAGGTGAGAGTGAAAGCGGAAAGAGATAAGGGGTGCCGTAGTGGAGGGCTCCGGAGTAATTTCGACGACCTGGGGATGTTAAACTGTCTGATCCTGGTCCTGATGGGGTTGGGAAATTGGTAGGTCACCGCCGCTTGCGGCGGGAGCTAGCTAGCCACCGAATTTTTCTGTTGTAGGCCGTCATTGCACCCGCCACAGCTTCGGTGGTGGACGACGACTGTTGCGGCGCGCGTCTTTCTCTCCTTCTTTTTCTTCTCTATTTTCTCTTCTGTCCGCACGAGGCAGCGGAGGTGGCTCAGCTAGAGCCAGTAGCAGGCCCGTGCGTTTTCTTTTCCTTCTTCCTACAGCCACAACAACTGACATCGCACAGCTATAATAATAATTGGTTCACAGGAAAAGGAAGGCGCAGTATCTGTCACACTTGTTTCTGTGGACACCTGAACCGCGCGGTAAGGGAAGAAGGTGGGAGTGAAAGTGGATAGAGAAAAAGAGGAGCCGTGGAGGGCTGCGTAATTTCGACCACCTGGGTTTAACGCGCTAACATCGCACAGCACACAGACGCCTCTTCATTCCGCCTCCATCGAAACGCAGCCGCCGCGGTCGGGAAAGAACCCGGGTACTCCGGCACAGTAGTCGGGCGTCTTACCACCGCACCACCGCGGCGGGGCAGGGCGGAAACGGTACTTTTGAAAACGACGCAAACTCGGAATACGGGCCCAGATTTCGAAGTGTTCACCAAGTCCGTCGAGTACGGCTAATGAGCGGCTGCGAATTCTGGCACGATGCAATGATGCGCCGCGGGTTGCTGCACTTACGCTTTTCCGATACACGACCGAAGAGACCTGACGAAGAGCGGCCGCTCGAGTTTCGCAGTTGCCGTGATGTAATCGTTTTCATGCAGGGCATATATTGCGCGCGCACGTTTGCAGTGTACCGGCGATTGCGCATGTCAAGTGAGCGCTATTCAGAAACGCGATATTTTTCGACCAACAGTTGCGTCGAGCATAGTCCGTTAATTTTGGACTTTTACTCGAAACTTCGAACAGAAACAGGTGGTATATGACTTGAGCAGCAGGCTCTCTTAACATGTTCGAAATTACTATTATTTTCTTGACCCTACTTCTTGCGACAGTTCTGAGAGCGCAGCCAACATTTAAAGGCTTCGACTTGGTCTGTTTTGCCCCAAACAAAGTTTTCCAATGACCTTTTAGCGCATATATGGCACTGAAGTGAGGAAATGCTCCCATGTGGAAAGATGTTCCGTTTGGCGCAGCAGTTCCACCATTGGCTACGTGAACAGATGTTTTTTTCCAGCAAGATAAGAGGAGGCACATCAAGGAGGCCCCAGGCCAATTCGCCTAGTCGCACAGGGCACCACCAAAGGAAAAATATGGACTTAATAGTAGTTTAAGAAAGAATACTTTGGAACAGAAACACAACCGCAGTAAAGCCTCGACAAGGTGAATACCGATGGAGAAACTATATTTGCAACAGCTATCTGCAACAAGTATCATACCATTATTTGTTAAATCAGTACAGAAGCTTGGTGCAAATCCCAAACCCACCATTTTGCTTGCTCCTCTTAGAAATATTCATATTTGCGACAGCTATCTGCAACAAGTATCATACCATTATTTGTTAAATCAGTACAGAAGCTTGGTGCAAATCCCAAACCCACCATTTTGCTTTCTCCTCTTAGAAATATCTACATTGTCATTTTCTTGATGCAAAGGTCAAACACTGCCGACCACAACTAACAGATCCCCAATATAACCTTGGGAAATGAAAATTGGGTTCCACCCATCACGGTTTCTTTCACTCTATACTTCGTCTCACAGGATGTTTGCAGCACTGCGAAAGGCTACACTACAATAGGCAATTGTGCTCCTACGCACCTCTTGCTCCCCAAAATGGCAGAGCGACAGTAGGAGCACAATTCTCTATTATAGTGCGCAGGGGCAAGAGGCACTTAGCAGCACAATTGCAAGGGCTGCTCTGCCTTTCGCAGTGCTGCAGATATCTTGCGAGACGAAGTATAGTCCTATGGGATATGAAAATTCGGTTCCACTCATCGTGGCTTTACTTTCGCTCTGGACCAATGTCCAGTTTATAACAGATTTCAAAGCACTCTTTACAACTTGCAGAGTAAATGCCCTCTCCAAGGAAATCTGGCTGAAAGCAGAAAAGGCAGCTAAAAAAAAAAAAAAAGAAAAGCCTCTCGCTGACAGGGCATAGAAGATAGGATACACTAGAACAAGGCACTAAAAAATGTGTACTGTCCTAAAGTTTCACAAGAGCTGTTGGGGCACCGTAATGAAGAGCTTGGGATAATTTGTGTCCTCATGGGGTTTGTTGACATGCGCAAAGAGTGTTCTTAAGCAAAAATCAATGTTCTCCAGCCTTTAATGCACTAACTACATAAATCACAAAATTTACTCAAACACTGACATGAAAACATAAAGCAATAATAAAAATACCAAGCAAACCCTCTTTTCTTCAACTTTAATTTTATTTTATTTTGTACATGTAGCAGGCACCCAAAATCTCTGCAACAGTCAACATGCATAATACACAACCATAAGCAGAAGCACAACCATAAGAAAAATAGTATATTACTATCAAGTGCAGCTATTTCCGGGCAGTTCCGTAGTTTGCGACATACCAGTTGACTGTTTCTTTCACGGCTGTAATACAAGAGAGAGAGAGAAAAAAAAGGCCAACCAAATAAACATTTGTGGTCTAAAAGGGACATGTATTCCAACTGAACTGTCAATATTCAGTTTACAGTTTCACGAAATTCTTGTATAGTTCATTGACCAAAAATATTCTTTGAGACAAAGGCGAACAACAGAGTAATGTTTTGTCACGTTTGACAACTGACATGACCACTGGGTGGTTACTAAGCTGTGCATAAATGCAGGTGACTGCCAAAAGATAAATAAATAAAACTGCTTTGACGTTGATTGCCCAAGTTCTTATCCCTTTCATTTCTCTAACACAATCAGGACAGCACATTCTTTAGAATCTGCAAACTAATTTCGTCCCGAATTAAAATTTTGTCATTCCGTAGAAAGTGTAAAAACAAGCACCCGCTTCCAGGATTAGAAAAAGAAACTACACTATGACACAAAGTTCAGAATGCGATACATCACCTTTTTCAATGGGAGTGAACTTGAAGTCTGGCAGGTAGCTCCGAAGCTTCTTGTTGCTGGCAGTCTTCTTGAACTGTCCGTCAGCTTTGGAAGTATCAAACTGAACAGCGCCCATCAAGGAATTCACACATACAAAGCCAAGTTAAGCTTTAACACCACAAAAAGGTATATGTCAATTCATACGTTAGGCAATACCTTCTGTTACTGCAGGCCAAAAAGAAAGCCTTTTCCAATAAAAGTGAATGCCTGAAAATAAGAAATTTCAATTTAGTCAACTCTATAGTACTGGAAATGTGTTTGTTCATAGCTCACAATTACCCCTTCATATTTCTATCGAGCCCAATAAAAAACAAGCCTTTTCCAATAAAAGTGAATGCCTGAAAATTAGAAATTTCAATTTAGCCAACTCTATAGTATTGGGGATTTTCTTGTTCATAGCTCACAATTACCCCTTCATATTTCCATCGAGCCCAACAATCTCTAAATCCAACAAAACAGTAAACTACTACTTAAAATTTCTAAAATTCTGATCCAAGCTGCGATAACTGAGGATAAACATCTGCACATTCACTGACATTACGTTCAGTGCCACCACGCTAACGTGTCAGAGATATAAACAAACCAGGGCCTTTTAAAGTTAATTTCACCATCAGCACTAAAGCAGGCCTTTGCCTCCATTAACGCTCGGCCAAACTTATGTTGGAAGTAAGGTTTAGGCAAGCCTGATTTATTTCTAAGCTAGATATCACTGGCGAATTACAAGCAATTATAATAGATAAACTGAACAGCGTGGTTTTGAGCGAGTTCAATTAAATTAGTTGAGGAGAGTCAAATGGCAGATGCACTCTAATTTAAGTTGAATTATATTTAAAAGCTGGTAATTTAACTGCTGGTAAAAGTAAAAGAGATGAAACCCTTCCAGAAAATCTTCAGCAGGACAATTTTGTCACCTGTGGAAGGAAAATTGGGTTTTGTTAGTGTTTAGGACCATCAGCCGATCAATACCACTGACCTAGCTCTGGTAAATCAATATGAAGAATATTAGTAGCTGAAGCAGCATTCATAGACCAGTAAATGGTGCAATTGTCAGCGAATGTGCGATGAAATATTATTCGGTAAGTGGACGCAAAAAAATATAAAAGAGAGCCAACAACTGTGTCTTTCAGCACATCAGACAGTACATCAGAAAGAGAAGAATACTTATGTATTAGCTGCTACAAATTGCTTTCCTGTATCTGATGAGAAGGCTAAGGTTTTTTTGGAGACAATCTGCTTGGCTTACTTTGCATAGGAGTGTGCCATGAACCATCTCATGACCAATCATTTCATCAAGGTACGGGAATGGAGGAATGCTATCAGGGCACACTGTATACTGGTATATAGTAGCTTCATGACGGAGAGCCAAGTTGCAGAGTCAACAATTTAAGAAAGTGCAAATCCTGTATTAAAAAATACTGTCCTCAGAATTATCCTTTGACGTAATAAAGGTGAGGTCCGTCAAATACTAGGCAGGTTAAAACCACTGAATATAACAATAAAGGCGTAAAGATGCCAAACTTCACAGAACATAGTGTGTCATACAACAGGGGCATGACCAAGCAGCTGAAATCTGGTGGACAACTCTACAGCATAGAAATACAATTTCTAAAGAAGTGTGAAAGGTTATGTGGGAGCGGGCTAAGCCAAAATGAGCAGCAATGAGAATGCTGCCACCGAGTCTACTGTCTCGGTCACGAAGAAAATGCTTTTTCCACAAGAGAAAAAAATTTTACCGTCATCGATGAGTTAATTTAAACATATCTCAGTTGGTACTAGTGTGTTATAATCTGGAAAGTAAGTTAGATTTGCCAGGATATCTTCAGTAACATGTGCCTTACATTAGTAAAAAGGAAGGAAAGAGATTTCTTGTCGTTATGGTGAGTACAAGTCAACTGCTAGGGGTACGGGGAACAACCTGTTAGCAACCTGTTAACACACGCACCTTTTCCTTCTACTAGTTAGTTATGGCAAAGTGTACTGACAAAGCTTTGCTTCTTTTAAAATTCAGTTTATATTTGAAAGGTGGGTTAAGAAGATGGATGGTGAAAGATATTGAGTAACATAATTTCTGGAATGTATTTCCCTGCTAGTGGCAAGTTTTTGTTATCTTTCAAACGGGCAAACATCACTAGAATCGATCTATTTTTGTTAGAAAATAAAGAATCAAGCCTGTAGGCACATTTTAACTTCAATAGGAAATATCATGTATTCCTCAGAAAAGGAGATTACCTTTTCTTCAGACTTGTCAACATTTATTGCACCATCATCCACCCATTAGAACATTAGGTGCTTTCACTATGCTCGGTCTTCAGCATCGTGTATATGAGCAGTTGAATGTTCAATATGACATGTTTGGCTCCTGCAAGCATCTGAACACTTTTTACATCAACTCTGTTCACTGTCCGAGATTGACATTCCTCTTCTACTTTAGCTAGCCTTTTCTTTTATATCCTAATCAGCAATACAAAAAGGATACAATGACATCCCCTTTGAAGTCAAAGGCATCAGTGATGAGTTTGGCTGCATCCTTTATGCTCACTTCATCCTTCTCATCAACTGTAAAAGATGAAGACACACCATGATTGATCAGTTGCTCCCACAGGTGATAATGCTGAGCAGTGAAAATAGAAACTCCCAGACAGTAAAACGTCTGGCCAGCTTTACGTTCTGTGATCAATAGGCTTCTGTATATAGTGATTTATTGGTTCAAAACAAATGTAACTTTTTCAAATAATTTACAAGCAAATATTCTAAACATTTTGGCATGCAAAAGAGGTTAAATAGCAGAATAGGCATTTTCATAAAAATCCATTTTTGTAACACACAACTCCCTTACTTAGAAAAGTTAGAAAGGAGAAAAACTGCACTGAAGCTACGTTGACCTTTTACACAAAAATTGTCACCTGAAAATGGGTTAGCTGACTTATACATGTTGCCAACCTATTTTTGGGGTCTCATGTAAGTAGCCCTGAGCTGCGAATGTAACATGCCTCATGCCAGCGCCTTTTCCTGCCACGATTTTCCATTAAGAGGACTGTGCTGGAAATCCTCCTGTAGATGTACCGCTGAGAAGATTGGGCAGAATGTGTTCAGAATTGACCCACCCGAGAGAATGATGGGGTCCACCTCGTGGTACTCGCGCAGCACCCACACCATGAGCCGAGCCAGGTCCAGGGAGTAGATGAACTGGCGCAGTGGCCTGCCCGAGCCCCACACCTGAAGGGGAGTCCCATGCACTGAAACAGACACACATGCATGCACATATGTCATCAACACATGCAGTGACAAAAAAGCATGACTTCTTTGTCACTAACAGCACATACAACATCCCTGTGCTTGGAATAACAAAACATATATGCACAGTTTGTGCCTCGTTCAGGCCGGCTAATGGAACTATAATTAATGACTTACAAATCATACCTTCACATAGCGACGAGGGTGGACTTTATAGAGGCACCAATTGTAACCTCCTACATATCTGCATTGTTTTTATTTATTATGAAAGCTCAAGGTATAGACACATCTTGTTTTCAAGTTTCTGTTCACAAGCTGGGGAGAAGAAAACTAGCAGAGCAATGGCTAGGTACATTTTGCATTAAAATCTCTATACGTTCAGTATGAAAGAGCACGGAACAAGGGCAGAGGGGGAGCCTCAGTTCACAAGCCGAGCCAACGTTTCGACAAGTCCGCTTGTCAAAACGTAGCCATCTTCTTTCTCTCGTTCCACTCTACACAGTCAGGATACACAATGAAGCAACATAAATGAGTGCATACATTTGGCCTGATGGGTTCGGTTGATAAGACCTGCCAACACGTGGCCATCCTCCAGGTTGAAGTTGTCGTGCGGCCCAAACACATTGGTTGGGATCACAGCGGTGTACCTGCAGCCATGCTGTGCATGGTACGCCTTGTTCTGGACGTCGATGAGCCGCTTGGCGTACGAGTATCCAAAATTGGAATCATGCGGAGGCCCATTGTGGATCTGTAGAAAAATTATATGCTTAGGGTTCACTACCTTGGGAAATAGTACTGTTCTTTACCTACCCCGTTCCACTGTCCTAATCTTTTAGTGATGTCCCCTTGGGAATGTTTAAAAGCTAATAGATGATTACAGATTATGTTAAGGGCTACGGTATGAATGCTATGTAAGTAAACTTCCTGAGCAGGATGACTCCTGTTGTGGCTGAATAAATAAATGAATAAATTTGTTTCAGTAAGTGCACAGCACATAGCTGCAAATCCAATAGACATGCAAATTGTACTCAATTTTCATAAAGCGCACAGGACTGCAAAGGTTTTTAACACAATTTTTGTTGACCAAAGCTATGTTCAAACCTTTAACAAGTGAGACATTCATAAGATGAGAAATGAGAAAACCAGTGATGACAAACCGTAACTGATGACATAGGTATTTATTTGTGCTATTTTTAAAGCAGAAAATTGAATAAGCTTGGATATACATATTTACTCATACAGCATGACAAATGATAAGAGATAATATAACTAATGTAAGCAACGAGTAACATAATAAGATACAATTAGGTCGCACTTCAGAAAAATTTGTTTCTAGGTTTGAATTAGACGTGAAAACGCATTAAAGGCAAAGCAGTGAGAAGGAAAAGCTACCCAAAAAAAGAGAAAACTCTTCATCTATACTCTGACTATTCATTGAGGAAAAGCACAAAAATGGTGAAATGGTGTGCCTTTAATACAGCTTCAACATGCGCGTGCTGTAAAGTACTCTCTGAATGGAAGGAAATATGTAGGCTGTCATGATTCTTCGATGTTAAGGAAAGTCAAAGCTCCAAAACAGCAATGGCTTACCATAGTTTCATCAATTGGGTATGTCGTTTTGTCAGGAAATATGCAGGTGGAAAGACAGGACACCACCTTTTGAACGCCAATTTCAAAACTTGTCTGCAGGACATTGTCATTAATCATGATGTTCTTTCTCTGCAAAGAGTGAAAACACCAGAGTAAGCAGCAGCTACGTTCTCATACGTTCGCTGCACATTCGCTAACCACAGTGGCAGCCATTGTTGCAATGGCTCTTAACAGCCAGAACTATTGTGCCAATCAAATACAGGGTGCACTAATGTGCAAGTAACAACCTTTTCTACTCATATGATTTTAGGGCATACCATCATTACCCCAAATCAAGCTTACAGAGAGCATTCCAGAAACATTTTGGATATCAGGGTGCTCAGAACTACTAAAATATTCTCTTTGAATAGATTCCAAATCTCATTCTTGAGAGCACCAAAACGATGCCACAGAAAGCAAGCACAACCTCCTTCCTCTTCACACTTCACTTCCTACTTCAAATCATGCTTAACTAACTTCGCATGTAAACAAATGCAGACACAATTCCACCAAGGTGGACCTGTGGTCAGGCAACTTGACTGTTGAGCCTAAGGGCGTGGGTTCGATCTTGGTCGCAGCAACCACTTTCGATGCAGGAAAAAAAGCAACGTGCCCGTGTACTACACGACATTAGTTTGTGTTCAAGAACGTCATGTGGTCGAAATTATCAGCAGCCCTCCACTATGGCACCCCTATAACCTTAATCGCTTTGGGATGGTAAACCCTATGAAGCAAACCAAACCAACCTAAACCAGATTGACAAGCAAAAGTGGAAAGAAAAAGAAATGAATGAGGTAACTGGTAGGGAACTGACCAAGAAGTCAAGGTTGTACTTCATGTTCCTGAAAAGGCCTCCAACCATCGCCGCCAGATGAATGACGTGTGTAGGGTTGTGCTTGGCAAACAGCGCTTCGGTCTGCTGCTTGTTCCTTTGAAATACAAAGAACATAAAACACTGAGCGAGGCTCCTCCAAACATTGAAGCAAGAGGTCACGAACTTCAAGACAATGCAAGCAATAAAGCACCGCACACAATTACACCATCACACAAGGTGGCTTCTTGGGCAGGTTGATACACTGCAAGAGCACAGTCGATGTGAAGCAAAAAGAATCAAAATGGGGCTGCATTCTGCTTTTTCATTCCATGCACAGTGGTAACTGGTCGGCAGAAAACACACACACACACACACACACACACACACACACACACACACACACACACACACACACACACACACACACACAAACACAACCAGAAAATAAACTGCCGAAGCCAAGTTGAAAAGATATTCAGTATGTCTATATAGTAGTTTGGCTGAAAAGCAAGAAAAAACGTTAAGGAATTTCTGCTATCTTAGCAAAGAATGTGCAAACTTTCCACTGATAATGCTCTCTGAAAAGAAGAGATAGATCAAGGACGGAAACTGCAGAAGCCACACTGAGAGGATAACAAGTAGTCTGGCCAATTGGCAAGCAATGCGTGTCCTGTCAATAATGCTGTCTGATGGTGATAGTTCTTCTGGCTGAAGAGCAAGTTTATATATTAAGGAGCTTTCGCTCTCTTTACGAAGTTATACTAAACCGTTTAGTTGTCCTAGAAGTCCTAGCAAAAAATAAGCGAGCATTCCACTGATAATGCTCCCTGAAAGCAATGTAGCAATTCTGGAACAAGAACAAGGCTAATGTCCAGCCTTTTGCTCTACCTTTGTTGCTTAATCTTTTCAGTAGTTAATAGTGTTTAGGGCATTTTATATATATTATGTTAGTGTCCTGTGCAAATGCAAAATATTTTATTTCATCAGTCTCGTGCTGTTCTGCATCTTGTTCTATAATGAGACTAACCTGAAGCATAAATAAGCACGATAAAGATGCTAGTCTTTTACCGCAGTTATAACATGTTTACCGACATTCTTTTCTTTAGCAAAGAAAACTATTTTGAAAGTGGCCACAGTCAAAGAACAGTCAAATCCAAAGACAAAGGAAGAGTTTTAGATGCCACCACTTCCAAAAAACATAAACTAGCCAAACGTACCACATGGGTCGGATATACATGCACTTGAAGAATTTGCTACATTTTAAAATCTAGTATAAGACCTTCTGTGGTGCTGGACTCTGAATCAGAAACAAGTGTGACAGATACTATGCCTTTCCTTTCCCGTGAACCAATTATTATTGTTAGCACTGCTGGTCCTAGTTCTAGTCCTCGCTGAAACCAGCCCAGCATCTTGTTTTTCTGGTAATGCCCAATACAGAGGTCAGTACGACATTGCCCACATTCCAGGTTACAACCTGGCTTCCTGACACACTGCGTGATTTCATAATTATGTGGTTTACAATTTTACAATGAACATCACCACACCACACAGCGATCAGGTTTCCTTTTGGTGTATATGTTCTCAGTAGGGCACCAACTGGTTTTGTGCTGGGCTTTTTTTGCTTCAGTTGGGAGCTTCTGCTCCTGAACTGGGATCAACTGGTTCAAGCCGAGAAATTTCTCATTCAATTGAGAGCTTTTCTGTTTGGGTCACGATGGTAGTTCACTAAAGTGAAGTTTGGTCTTGTTGGTAGTACATGACATGAAAAAAAGTTTAGTGCATACCTAGATGAGGAAAGAGAGAGAATGGTGGCCCCACAAGCACTTTGAGCTCATGTGTCCACATGTGATGTGCGACTTTTTTCACGTCATAATGGTATTTCTCAGCTAAATCTCTTGAATTTATCCTGTTAAAAACAGGCTGATATATGAGCAATTGGGAAAGGGGGGGGGTACCCCTGACTATAGAGAGGATAAAGAGTGCCAAAGAATATAATAGCTTATTAACCGCTCTCCACTTGAATGACTGCAAGTTTATAAATTAGTCATATCGGCTGTGTGTCCTGAATAGCACATCTGTGTGGGCCCTCTGCGTGACACATTTTGGCATAGGTTGCACGTGTTTTCATTAATTTTTGGAATGTGCTTAGCATACCGAAGCTCATACTTCGTTTTCTTTTGCAAGTTTTCAAAAAGTAAAAGGAACAGTAAACACAATTCGTATATCAAAATGGTCATGCTAACCGGACAGGTAACTCCAGAAGCTAAACCGAATGGGCCAATAAACCATTTAAACTGGTACCTTAAGAATCCAACTTCGAACGTTCACTCGCGTGGACATGGACAACAAATAAAAATTAATGCGCTTGCACAGAGAGGTGGCGAGGACATGAGAAGCACGCACAAGACACCAGCGCATTTGTTATCTTCAGAAGACATTCCAATGCAAACATTCGAGGATATCACGCCTGGCCCGACCCGGATGCACTTCGCATGGTCCATAGGCCGATCTACCTTTGTTCATGAGATATCGTATGACAATACGTACGTTAGATCGGCGTCTTTCGACGACACAAATATCCACCGCTCTCCAGGCCTCTTCTCTTCGTTGGCAACGATCTCGATGGCCTTTCCCACAAGTCCCGTGCCTCCGGTCACCAGAATCACTCTCTCTTCTGCTAACGCCATCCCGGCTCTAATACAGGAATAGCACAAGTTCAGCGATAAAAGATCCCAACTCTCAAGAGCAATTCAAAACGCTGCGCAATAGAACGACTAGTACGAGGCAATACGGCCTAAAGCGCCGGCAATACCGCGGAGGCTAAGAAAGAAACAAACACGCCAGCAAATTTCGCTTGACGGCTGAGGACGTGGCTTGCTGAACAAACCACCTGCTAGCACCATCGTTTTCTTAACTCTAGCACAGCCGTTCACGTTAAGTACGTAGAGTTGAGTCGGTGCGTACTCAAGATGCATGTTTCAATGACGTGAAATTCAAGAGTGCAGAATGCATTTCAGCTTAACTTTATGCTGATCCGCCTTTTGCCGGCTTCGACGTGAACGCAGAAAAGGGGGGATAGTTTTACTGCAGTAAATAACAAAAATGATCGCTAATACTCACTGCAAAGGTAGCTGTGCGCTCAGCAGCCCACTTTTCAGGCTCAAGAAAAGCCGCCGAAATGAATCAACGCGAACAGCAGACCACTCCGATACCGGCTTCTTCCTACGATCAACACCCGCCTAGCGCCCGCGCACAGCTGAGCTGAGCCACGCTGAGCCGAGCCAGCCGAGCCGATTGAAAGATTTGCACGTGACCATGCCCATGCACGTATGCACGTGACCACGGTGCACGTGACAGTAGCAACAGTTCGATTCAGAACTGGTTCTCGGCACCAATTCTGAAAAAGTACCGCTGGTGCCAGTCAGGTGCCGACGAGGTGCAGTTCCAGTTCTGTGGTTCAGGTGCAGCGCGTCAGCAGCGCCACACATTACTGGTGCGGCATTTTCAATCGAGCCTTGTCGTCTGCTCGCTTGTTTCCGTTGGCCGCGAGCTGTTAGTTCGCGCTGTGCGGTTATTTTTGTGCCTCGCGAGGCCATGGACGACAACATCGTCGAAGTCATTTTTAAGGAATTTCTGGAGACCTCCGACAGTGAGGACGGGGAACACGGCGCCGTGCTTTCCTTCACGGCAACACAGTTATTACATCGTGGTTCAGACCGAGACCGATCGACAGACCGCAATTCACCAAGTTCCCGTACAACTGAAGCGCTTTTGCTAGATATTTTCGAACTCAAGAGGCTATTCAGGTTGCCACAAAAAACCTTAGAGGAACTCGCCATTTTCCCGGATATATAATGACGCCTGATCCGTCGACGACAAGAAAAAAATGTCCCTAATTAGATCATAGATGTTTACAAACATCTCATCGGCAGCGCGCGTCGTCTGCTAGCGCTGTCAACACGTGCACCACTTATCTGCACCTCCTCCTTGGAGGGTGCCGCGGTTCTTTGCACCAGAGCGGCACCACGAGTGCACCAAAATCAATCGCGGACGAAGGTGCAGGGACCGCTGTGAATCGAGCGCTTTGGTGCAGCGCACCGTGAACCGGTTCCGGCGGTGCAGAGAACCACGGTTGAATCGAACGCAGCTAAAAGCCCAAAGCCAGAAAAGCTGTACGCATCTGATTTCCTGAAGCAATATTTTTGTACAGCGCCACCTATATATTTGATTTTTTTTTTTTAGGGCTTGTTTGAAACGTTGTGAAAAGAATGGATACGCCCCAAAGCACCAACAGAAAACCCAATTTTTACCTTGCTCCGCGATGCTGGCGCTCGTTTTCTGACGGACCCCCCAACCCGACGGCCGACCATCGCTAAACGACTGGGCAGAGCTCGGCCATTGTACACAGACCTTGGCTCGGCAGCCAATTTTCTCAGCCAACCAATGCAGACCCAACGTGGGCCCTCATTCACAGCCAATTACGCTGGTTCCGCTAGTTAATCGTCGGCCAAATACTTTCAGCCATCTACCGGCAAATGGTAGGGAATTAATCGGCCATGTCGGCACCCAAGCATGGTCCAACTTTGGGCCGCGATTGGCTACCCACGAGCGCGAAAGCTTGGCCGGCTTGTCTACGCCTTTCCGTAGCTTGGGCGGCATGTGGCTCCGCGCTGCCCGTTTCTTTGCACTCCCCATACAACGCAAAGGCATTCCAGCATCAGGATTCTGATTATGGGAGATCGGAATGTCCTAGGGAAGTCCCAACAGCATCTCCAAAACATATGAAGTGAAAGGACTTTCTCAGGACGTCCCAAACAATATCGCTCTGGGACATGTTTGGAGTGTTAAAGGCCCACTGTCCACCCTCCGGTCGAAAATATTTTCTTCCCCGGTGACTGTGAGACTTCGCCCCTGGAACGCAAGGCCGCAAAATGTTTTTGAAAAGAGTAACTAATAACGCAGTTACAGCCACCGCAATCACCCGATTCTATCCTGCCTCTCTCCTTCCGTTCCCTCGCAAAGGTTTTTCACTCTCCTGCCCGGGGTCGTCTAGCCTCCGCAATACAAATTCCCCTTCCTCCTCCGCGTTTGGCGGGAGGTGGGGCGTGGCTCTCCGCGAGCGCGAAAAAAAAAAAAAAAAAAAAAAAAAAACGGTCGAGAGAGCGCGCGCCACTGGATTCAGTCTGGCCGTGGCGAGGGAAAGGCGCGCAGCGAGCGGTAGACACCCATCCTTCTCCCGTCAGTCAGCGAGACGGACCAATGGACGTCGTTCGCGGTACGTACGTCATTACTGTGGCCCGTCGGGCCAGCGCAGGAAACGGAGAAGCTGGCTTCCCAAAGGAGAGCATGAGAGAGCTTTGAATTGTATTTTCGATGCTTTGCGGCGCGCGTGTCGCTGTAGAATTTTGCACAGACTATCTCCGGTACCTGATCGAAACACTGGGCTCTTTTTCTTAAAAGGGCCTTCCCTGGACAGTGGCCCTTTAAGGGAGATTATTGGAACATTGTTTAGGCGGCTTTCCTCGGCATACGCTGCTAAAATTTAGGTTGTCTTAATTGGTAGGTAGGGCTGAATTACTGCATCGGTAAACCGTGGCAGCAGTGTGCAGCCACAGTAGATGTAGAAGTTCGCTAGCCTCGCCTTTGATCTCGAACACATGTAGCTCGACTAAAGGGCGGCCTCTCAGCGCACTTGGCGGTGAAGGGTTATTTCTGTAGCTTTGCCCAAATATCACGCCATCTCATCCTCCTGTATTGCGCTCGGCCGCATATGCTACCGAGCTGTGCCATCCCCGCGTCGATGGCGTGACCTAGCTATCTTTTGAAACCGTTACGACCAGCAATGGTTGCGGATAGATGCGTGGTTTCACATTAAACTAAAACGGTGCGCCGATGACGCCGGGAGAAAACGGCAGCGGCGCCTCGCCAGTCAGTCTGCGTCGACCTGCTGCGGAGGTGTAGCGAGATCACTCGGTGGCGGCGTGCAGACCTCTCTCTGACTCGCCTTTCATGCATGCTGTTGCTACTTGTGTTTCGATTAGCACTCATTGGACAGCGTCCTGAACGTGACCCCCCCCCCCCCCCCTCCCTCTTCTAGCTTAAATAAAAGATCTAACCCATGTGGAATAAAGCGAGCGCACTGCCAACGTTCCTCCAGCGGTGGTGCCCTCCCACGTGACGCTATTTCCACTTCCACAACAACGCACTTTTAATTTCCCTCAAAACCTGGTTGGCGCGCTCTGCTGGGGCACGGGTGATTGATCAATCCGTACTTACGATCGACGCTGACATATGCAGGCACAATTGGTCTCCTTTGTGCGAGGAGCAGCACAAAACGTTGACGCAAGGCAGGTCAAACTGCATGGCAC
Organism: Amblyomma maculatum; assembly: GCF_055883805.1. NCBI lineage: Eukaryota > Metazoa > Arthropoda > Arachnida > Ixodida > Ixodidae > Amblyomma > Amblyomma maculatum. The sequence goes on from NC_139354.1 coordinate 19,671,926, forward strand.
AGTCCTAGCGTGGACACGATCCACATTTTCTGTTCCTCATGAGTCATGACGCGGCCTTGATCGTTACTAACTACAGGGAGGGCCCCCAAGGAAAACCAACCAGCTTGTAGAGAAACCACTGGGCAGCATTCACTCCTTTGAAGTTTGCAATGAGCGAGCTTAGAACCTTTATGTAGTAGACCCTTGGTCAAGTTGAAATCGTGAAGCCACATGTAGAGAGGTACACAAAAATATATGCGCATGTATCCCGGCTGTAAAACTGCCAGTTTCTCCAGTGCAGTTTGGATATATTTAAGCCTATAAGTAGCTCAAAATAATTTTACGCCGCCATTATAGTGCTTGCATTCGTAAACTCCACGTAACAAAGATGCTGCAGCAGCTTGATAAACTCGCAACATCGACTCTCTCAGGTGGCGCTCAATTACTGGACATTTGACGGAACCATGCAAGTTGACATTTAAACATGGACATCTAAGTTATGCATGTCTATGATCGCAACAAGTGACCGCAGTTTATGCAAGTGTTCTAGCGCCGCCTGCATACTTAAGTTCCGAAATGGATAGTGATGTGGAACTGCATATATAACGAAAAATCACACTTCTTGCAATTTCGTAACTGTGTTAGATCATTACGGCCCCTTATCAGTGGTGAGCTAGTTCATAGGCAAGTGCACGCATGCACTTCAGTCTAAAAAAAACAACAAAATGTTAATGCTTAAGGCTGCTTAGATGTGATAATGCAGAAGCATGAACAAGATTGCAAAAACCAGAACTTCACATTGCTGCCTACAGCACCAGCATGTTGCCTCTCCCATGCTTAATTTAACAGACTTGCCATTGGAATTCAGACTTATTCTAAAAATGCACGTTTTTTCAAATCATCACATGTAGGCTCCGCTTTGCGGTTACTGGGGGCCTGCACATAATGACCATAGTGTGCAGAGAATGTGGGGAAGAAGTGACACATTGGCGCCTATTCGACTCCTCCTGGCTACTTGTCGGCCACCCGAGACCGTATCTCTTTTTACATGCCCCTACTCTCTTCATACTGTTGGGAATTAACAGCTGGATATTGGTACCGTGAAAATGGGATGCTGCCGCCGACTTTGCAGATCAATGGGGCTGATAAAAGCTTTCGCTTACAAACAAAAAAGCCGCCCAAGCATGGGAGAAGCCAGATGGACTAGCGGTGTTTTGAATAAAAACAAGACTGCACAGCTTGTACTGAAATGCATTTTTTATTATTACACTTTCATTTAGAGATGTGATGTACAAATTTCCCCTCAAGGTGACATGACAGGCATGATCTTAAACTGTTTTAGATAATAGTCAAGTTCTTCAAAATGTACAAGTAACATACACCACCAACCACGGTAGCCACCCCGATGCCCCCCTCCGTCAGCCACCAAACCTGTGGGGAGCCAACACACAAAACGGCAGAGCCAATCATGCGACAGTCTCCTGTTGGATTCCAAGCTAAAGATAAAAAAAAAAAAAAATGTATGAGACTGGCATGAAACATTTGACCCCCCAGAACAACCAAGACTCCAGTGCGATTTGTGTAACAATCAGCCAATGCTGCATTTTATGCTAGACCAACCTCAAATTATGTGAGGCATGAGATGTTTGCTCAAAGGTGCTAATTTCCACAAAGTGGGCGAAGGGCAGGTGGCGTTAAAATTCATGGCCAAAATGTAGATGTTAATGGCTGAACCCATGAAGCGAAGCCCATAAAACATACTTCACAAACACTCGACAGACTTTCAAAGCTAACAAAGACCTCCACACACATGCACGAGGCAAACATGCGCCTTGAACATAGCAAATCGTCAATGAAAAAAATGCGGCAATGAATTACTAAAAGCTTCGGGAGTCCACAATATGAATGGTATCATTAAACAAGATTTCAGAAAACAACAACAGAAAAGAACATCTCCACGATGGTTCAAAAATGCAAAGGTCAAAACAAGTTTGCTGAATGACTGCTGACTAATCGGTCAAAAAGGAAGTATGCATATGCTACCAAGGGAAAGAGACCCAAGAAGCCTTGCACCAATTGAGCAGTCTGGAGGTACAGCATTGCTTGGTACCTATCAGATTTGTTGATTCATTCCACACACAAAGTTTGATTCTCTTAAGACTTGTGTTACTAGAACAGCTCATGATGCCCAAAAGCAGGACTAAAGATGTAGATGGCATCCACTCAGATGAAGCTTTTGTTTAGGAGATGCAAAAACAAAGGTGGAGAAAAAGTTAACTGACATGAACCATGGCTTTGCCCTGCCCACTTCAATTTCAGCGAAGAAGCATCTGCTTAGCTTGGAAGCATTGCTTTGCAAATGGCACCAAGTAAGCAACGCTGTGCCTTTCCCCAGTGAGCCGGTGTCATCCCGGGCACAATCACGGACCTGCTTATGGAACCTGCACCACCCAAAACAGTTTCTTTTTCTCATAGCTGTTCCAGTATACCACCAGGGCCAAAAGTGTACAGCTAGCCTTCCTGAGGTGATCACTAGCAGGGAGAATGCTAGCCAGATTCGCAAAACATGACCACCAGCCCCACCCTGCCAAATGCCACCAGCAGTGCACCGACCCATAACTCAGCAGCCTGAGAGAGAAAGATCGGCACAATGTGCGACCTTCCCGCAAAAGAGGTGGCTCGCAACGAGCCGGGAAGAAGCAGGAGGGGGGCAAAGGGGCTCTTCATCGCCTCCACGAAGCAGGCACGCAGGCCAGCTGAGGTGGTCTACTTCCTTGCGGGCGGAACCTGCTGCTGCTGCGCATAGCCGCCTGCCGCGTATCCTTGTTGCTGGTAGTACTGGTTCCACTGCTGCTGGTTTTGGTAGTACTGATTCCACTGCTGCTGGTACTGCTGGTACTGCTGCGACGTGGCCTGGCCGTACGCCGCAGCAACGGCTGGCTGCTGTGGGGCGGCAGCCTGCCCTCCGTAAGGTGGTGGCGCGGCGGCGGCTGGGGCCGCCTGTGGGGGGGCCCCGTAGGCGGTGGCGGCGACCTGTTGCGGAGGGGGGTGAGCCTGTGCTGGCTGGCCGTAGGGCTGCTGGTGCTGCCCGTAGCCTGCGCAGGGGAACCCCAAAAGCACTGGCTCTGAGTCGGGGAGACAACAGGGGGAGGAGGAAGCAGCGTCACCACGGCTGACGTCGGGGCTGGGGCCAGCCTGCGCGACACACAACGGGGGGCGCCAATGGGAATGGGGCCACTCTCGCAAAACTCTCTCTCGCGCTCTCACAAAGCCACGGAACTCGTGTGCGCTGTTGCATGCCACACCGAAGCGTGCACCACTACTGAGCATGCCATGGTCCTCGCTTGATCGCACGGCACAATTGAGAGTGCGCTGGTCGCAATGACATGCTGCTCTCCAAAGGCCCCAGGCTGTCCTGGAGTCGGGTCTGGGGTTCATTCGCAAGCAAACCTGGCAACACCAGACAAGGATGCACTACAAGTGAAGAGTATGACAAATTTAACGCAATCGAAAGGGGACTGCTGCTCAGAGTATGTTACATTATTTACACATCAAACAATGGCAGGCATAAAAGCAACCGTTTACCTTGCTACACAGTAACCATACACAACATGACAGAGAACATCACCGATCTGACAGCAACAAATAATGCAAAAAAAAAAAAAAAAAAAAGAAACGCGCCTAGTTTTTCCCCCCGTAACTTCACTGTTGTGTTTACTGCCTTCAAGGCAATGCTCCACTTTACACTCAGCTGCACATGCTCCTAACAGGACACTTAAGGCATGCACATTCCAGACCCTCACTGCAGAGCAGATGCAGCGAAGGAGAAAGGCAAAAAGCCATTTCTTACCTTGTTGTCCGTATGAAGAGTACTGTTGGTTGTAGCCACCGCCATAGCCACCGTACGACTGGAAAAACAAACACACACAGTATTTGCAACAAAATCCTTCTTAATGGCTTATGTGCAAGACACACTGATGGGCTTCGAAGTACAGAATGGCTAACATGAAATCCAAATATGCCACTGCATTTTTACACACTTTGAATGAAATTTCATATTTCTACGGGGTGTACTGATATGCTGGGAAATGTCCCTGCAATAATGTATAGTTTGAAAAAAAGAACAAGGTGTACATACCAGCTGACTTTCATTCAAACATGCATGCCAGACTCTTTCACAAGCATACAGTAATATCAAGTCAAACCAGTCCCACCAAAACAAAGGCCTGTGCCCACCCAAACAACAGTGTGCAGCCAACTGCCAAATACAATCAATCTATCCAATTACTGCTTATGGCAAGCACTCAAATCTTGTTGAATAAGCCACGCAAAAGTATAGCACTACTGAATGCGTTTACCAAACTCCCACAAACAAAACGCCCGCTATATCAAATGGCGCTTCTCGTTTACTCAACCCTCGCAAATGAAACGTCCAATATATCAAATGGAACTTCTTATTGTACTCCCGTGGTCACTTACGTGCACAGCCTTGCACCTCACTGGGAAGACACCATAAACTGCGACGTGAGGACTGTGACACGAAACTGAGCAGCAGCCCTTGGCATGACAACACCATTTTCCACAAGACACTGTTGCAATGTGGGAAAGCCAGTTCGGTACAATGCTCATCACATGGTGGAGCTACAGCAATCACGATCAGCTTTATGATCACGATCAGGCCTCCGATGTCACGCAGTGGCTAGTTACAAACCACTTTCCATGGCAGCGTCAAGGCAAAGCAGGTTAGGCTTGGTAGCATGCTGCAGGTACATCAGCAGGCGGGTTAGGCTCAGCTTCAGAACATGTATCCGTAACATAGGTGCACCATGCATTGCCAGTTTATACCCTTTAATGTCTCATATACCTGAGATAGTTTGCACTGCTGTGCACAAGCCGATGAAGCTGACATAATTTTAAGGTCTACATAGTTTTGGCTATGCTGCAGTCAGTGCGTGCCACGTGCTGATGGCCATTACCAGCAGGATGCATGGAACTATGAAAATCCAAATTGCGTACTGTTCACCTCATTTGCTCAGGGTGGCTGATGCCTCCCACGAAAAAGAGCAGGGAAAGCAAGAAAACTTTCGGCAACACCGACACTGCAAGCCGCACCATAAAAGAAACTAGAGGACAGTCTATGTTCATCTTTGCCTTCTCTGCACCTTACATACTTCCAATGCTATTATTCCAACTGGTGTCCACAAACACAAAATCTTCATCAATGCGGCTGCTAGTACAAAATTTTGCAACAACAAACAAAAAAAGCTATATCTGAATTTTTGTTGGCAACTGGTGGCCTTATCTCTATGGCCATGGGCAAAATCAGGATGAAGACAAAGAGGGAACTAATGGCAACCCAAGTGCCAGTACAAAGAGCCATCCCTACCTGCTGCTGGGGTGGTGGTGGCATGGGTCCCTGGGGTGCTGTGTGTGCCGGATGGGGTGGCGGTCCCCCCCTTCCTCCCCCGAAGCCTCGGGGTGGTGGTGCTGGGCCCCAGCCTCCTCCACCTCCTCTGTGAGGAGGCGGAGGACCGCCCCTCCTCATGTCCCCACCTCCGCGGCCGGGAGGGCCGTGGGGTCCACCAGGGGGTCCGGGTGGGGGGCCACCCCGGTTGCCCATGGGGGGGCCAGGTGGGCCTGGGGGCCCGCCCCGGTATCCACCACCCCCTCGGAAGCCTCCACCGCCACGGTATGGAGGCGGACCTCCAAAACCACCTGCAAGAGCGGGGAAAGCACAGGTCTCGCTTACTCCAATACATCAGGCTGCTTGGCCTGCTGCTTTTGGAATTAGTGGCTGGCTGCAGACACTAGGACATGAAAGAACACAGTGAAAGATTGTCAGTTTGAACTTCAGGCGCCGGAAAAAACATGATTGAATCCCCTGGGTTCTCTCATTCTCTTTCTAGTGGAACGAGCCAATCGCTGTCCCCCACTAACAACAATAACGAAAAAAAAAGAGAGAGAGGAATGCCAATGGCATAGGCAACTTGGCCACTGCCTCAGCTTATCGAGCTGCATGCCTGTGCTGAAGGTCATTCCCTTTTAAACACCAGTTTCCTTCCGGACACTAGGGTGCAGCAAACAGAAACCAGCGACGTTTCCTACCCCTGGTGAAACCACCAATGCTCTCACAAGGCAGCTCAGTCTGATGGTTATAACAAGTCCGACAGAGCTGCACAGCTAACTAGCACCTCAGGACTAAATATGTGAGCACGCAGGCACAGAAACGATAGAGACAGAACATGCACAAAAGAAACATTTACTCACCCCGATTGGGAGGTGGGCCACCTCGGAACCCAGGCCCGCCGGGTGGTCCTCGAGGGAAGGGTCTCCGCCGGTCAAATCCACCTGCAGCAGCAATGGCAGCAAATATCAATAAGCAATTAGCATAGCAAAGCAAAGCACAATTTGCAGATCGACAAAACCTTTCACACAACATCCAGAGGCATATGCACTAGCATCGTCCACACACATGCCAGGGTGACCCTGAACAGCCGCCCAGAATGAAGGTGGGCTAGAGAGAGAGAGAGAGTCTCTTAGATGTTTCTCAAGAGGAGAATGGCAAAAGCGTACCCTTCCTCTCCTATCATTTGCCTCCCATCGTTTGCATTTTATCGGTGTTCATCGCAGTGCTACATATAATTGCAATTGGTTTACAGGAAAGGAAAGGTGCAGTATCTGCCGTACTTTCTCCGGCAAGTGCAAGTTTGGACTGTACACCATCGCTCCTGTCGCGTGGCATTGCAGATGCAAGGAATGCTAGACAAGAACACATCTCGCGGAACATTGTGGAATGTAACAGATCTCGTGCACAGGATTTCGTTCGAGTCTAGAAATACAAAGGCTTTCACCTTGAAACACACCCACTCCTCACTGTAGGAAAGAAGTCAGTTTTTACTGACAAGGTGCTTCGGTCGTGCACCGAGGGAGTGCAGACCCTTCGGGACATTTGAAACATAAAACCCTAGTCCTCTCCATGGTAGCCGGCAGCGGTTTTGCAGTTCGCACCATTCGATAAATCAAAATTTTGAATAATTCAAATATTTTCCCTGAAGGCCAAAGTAACGATTACTCTGTTGGCAATGTGATTGCCACTTTTTGTTTATTTTATTCGCTTTCATTACTGTTTACGTTTCTGGAAAGCTGCATTTTCCCTTTTTTTGTGATATACTGGCACAAGTACAGCAGCTACATTCCATTTTTCACCATGGTGTGGCGCCACTCAATGTCCCACATTTGGACAGGGCCAACGTTAACACTGGTGCACTTCAGTGCTAGTCGGGCAGTGATACAGACAAAGCCAACAAATGATTCGGAGTTGTGCCATGTGCTGCAAGACGGGTCCTAAAACAAATTTGTCGCCATTCTTTTCCCCCTCGGAACATCTCCTGTGTTGCCACCATGCTGTTATTCGGTTTATACCCACTCCCCTACCCCTACCCACGTTCTGCAAAAATTCACCTCTCAAGATTTTGTGGGGCAACCCTGACAGCACCCATAATGCAGTAGAAACTTTTCCACGATTAATGATACAGTCGAAACCCGCGATAACGAAATCTCGAGAATACGAAATTCTCGCCGCAATGAAATATTTCCGAGATCCTGGCAAATGCCCATAGGGGCCAATGTATTTCGTATCTCTCGGTAACGAAACATTTTTGTACCGCAATCCCATGATAACGAAATTTGCTGCAGCGTCGGTCCGCATACTGTCTCCCATATCATGAATAACAGCGTCAAAAAAGCACTCAAATTGAGCAAACTGCAATAGCGCGCTTGCGTGGCTACAGCGAGAGCATTGGCGCCTGGCAACCTTGCAGCCGGTGCTAGCCACCATACCGGCACAGCGCGTGTCCTCTGTGATCGGTTCCGCGTGGTTGTTTATCTCGGAGGCTATGTTCAGGGAAGGCAGCCTCGCAGCGACACCATCAGGGGGCGACACTAGATCATCAGCGCTGCACTTTTAGGCCTGCGAGCGGTGCACATGTGTTCGTTGTGTGTGGTGGCGGTGTGTATGAGCAGCAGTCCGCACGTTTGCGTTTGAGATGTCTCCGCCAGCCAAAAAACGAAGATTTTTGTCTCTGCAAGAGAAGGCTGCCATCATTGCTCAAGCAGAAAAAGGCAGGAAAAAAATGGATATCACCGACGAGTACAGGATTGCATGCAGCTTACTGTTGACAATTTTGAAAAGCAAGGCAGCCATTCTCGGTGCGCTTGAGAATGGTGCTCGAGCACAGCATAAAACAGTGACGGCTGCGGTGTTCCCGAACGTTGACAAGGCGGTGTTAGCCTGGTTCTGTGAACAGCGCGCAAACAAAGTGCCTCTGTCTGGCAAACTGCTGCAACAGAAGGCTCTGGACTTTGCCTGTATGCTCGGGCATGACCAATTCAGAGCAAGCGCTGGCTGGCTGGGCCGCTTTAAAGCCCGTCACGATATTGTGGCCAAGGTGATTTCGGGCGAAGCAGCAGGAGTGGACCCGGTGGCAACAGCGTCGTGGCAGCTGACTGCCGAAGAAATCCTGGGGCAGTACGAACCCTCAGACGTGTATAATGCGGACGAAACGGGTCTATTCTATCAGATGCTGCCTTCGAAGACCTTGGACCTGAAAGGTCAAAAATGCCACGGAGGGAAGCACAGCAAGCAGCGCGTAACAGTATTGTTGTGCTCCAATATGGACGGCAGTGACAAACGGCCGCTTCTTGTCATTGGCCGGAGCAAGAAGCCCCGTTGCTTCGAGGGGAACCGCACGCTGCCTGTCCAGTACACCTCGAACGGGAAGTCATGGATGACCCGTTCAATATTTTCCAGCTGGCTTGAGGCCTTCGATGCAGACATGAGAAAGGCAGGCAGGTTGGTGAGCCTTTTTTTAGACAACTGCACCGCCCATCATGTTGATATGGAGCTCACAAACGTGCGCTTGTTTTTTTTTCCCGCCCGGGTGCACTTCTGTTGTGCAGCCACTCGACCAAGGCGTCATATGAAGTGTGAAGTGCGCCTACAAAGAGAGGCTAATTCAGCGTCTCATTCTTAACCTCCATCACAAGCGCCCCACCGACGTGGACTTGTTCATGGCGCTTGAGATGCTGGCCGCTGCATGGCTTGCGACGCCTCTGACCGTGATTGAGCACTGTTTCAAGCATGCGGGCTTCGCCCCCACCCAGCAGACATCATGCGTGGACGAGTCGCCAAATGAAAGCGTGCTTGAAGAGACACTTCACTATGACTGTGCTGCCAGTGCAGTGCCACAATCGCTGGCCAACGCATGGGGTGCACTTTGTGCTGTCGACACTCATGTTGTTCCAGATGGCCTCAGTGTCGATAATTTCGTTCACGCTGATGACGACATAGTTGCCCATGAAGAAATGACCGATGAGGCTATCATCAGCAGTGTGTGCGAAACTGACGACACTGAGGAATGTGTTGGACGCCTTTGACACGATCCGGTCGTTCTTAGGCGCACACGACGACGACGTGGCAATGGATCACTTCTTGCAGTGTGAGAATAGAACCATGAAGTTGCTGCAAGGCAAGGCTTGGCAAACTAAGCTGACTGACTTTTGGCAATAAATTTTCTTTTTGTGGGCTGTCTTCTATCTTTTCTGTCTCATTTTCGCGGCAACGAAATTCTTGCGAAAGCGAATTTTTTTGCTGTCCCCGGCGATTTCGTTATTGCGGGTTTCGACTGTAACACGAAATGCTAAAATTCCCCCAATGATTAGGAGGTTCTAGTACTTTGAACAGGCAAGTGCAAAAAACTACTTGGAAACCATATGATATTTCAGTTTTTGCAAGCACTCTGGTTTGTGACAGAACTGGGATCAGGCATTTGAGCATAGCAACCCAAAATTCAGATGGAACAGGCCAATGCATTGAATTATCTGGTCAATATCGGCACTGCAGAAATTCTGATCAGTGAATCATTTAAGATTTTAAATTAAATGAGCACGGATTATTGAAGTTCTACATTATACCACTGTGCAAGCAACCAAGGCTGAAGCAATAATATATGCACCAATGCAGGAAACATGGGAACTGTTGTAATTTCGAAAGAACTTGGCCTCACTGATAGTGCAAATAGTGCCAAATAGCGACGACAAAGGTCCGTGCTCGGAGCATAAATCTGCTCGGAAACATGCTACAGAGGAAATGTTAATGTGCATCCAAGATACGGCAGGCACTTGGATGCTGGCAACCAAAACGACTACATACTCGAGGGCTTCTAGTCATGTTCTATCGTACATAGAGAAAAATTTCTTTTTTACTGTCCCATTTAATACGTTTTTCAGCAAAGCCCATTTTTTCGTTCCTTACCGAAGCACTATAGATGAAGTGCATTTTCATACGGCTAATACAATCATGAAAACCTTGCATGATTTCGAATTTCACTGGTTCTCGTCACAGAGCGCTGACATCGTGACCGCTTTGTTTTGACGGGATCTCCTGCCGGCATGATGATCTCTGGGAAGCTGGAGAGCACCAAATGTTAGGTGCTTTTGCAGATGTGGAGCTGAGCAATGAAACCAAGACTTATTTCTATGAGTTTCGAACAGCTTAGTTATTTCTGGAAATTGAGAAACAAAAGGTCGAGTGGAAGGTGAAAATTATTTCAAAGTGTTGCAAATAAAATAACCTCTGTGCCAACCAAGCATACTTCACATGTGACTTTGGGGAGTGTTTTGGGAGTGCGTACCTCTTTTGTATATGTCCCAACTTTCAATGCCCATGAGGGTTCTACTGCATGTCTGTATGTGTATTTCATCTGTAAATTTTATTAGATTGTTCTCTGCCTGCTTAGCACATCTTGCTGGATACTAGCAGTTCTGTGGCTATACTGAGGCTGCACAAAGTGTTAGCACAGAGCATAAGGAGTTGGAACTTTCCATGCCGTGGGAAGATATGTGTGCTGTGTGAAATGTTTGGAGCAGATTATTGTAACTTCAAAATCAATTTGATGGGTTCCCTGCATAAGGTAATTAGCATATCAAAGAACTCTTCCCAAGATTTTTCTCCACTCTTCTGGCTAAGTAAAATTCAGTTTTTACTGGCCCATTATGTTAATCAGGGTTCTAACAATCAAAATTGAGTATTAACTACTTTGCAAATTATTTGGTCTACGAGAGAGAATGGCATGTTTGACAACAGCATCAAACAACGAGTAAGGTTATGCACTTTTATCAAAGATGGTCACAAAAGAAAAGAAAACAAAAATAGCTCCAAGACCCTTCAAGAAGGTACAGCAAAATGCTTGTTTTTGTAAAAGTATAAGTCAGGGCCCTGAACACGCTACTACCCATTCTAATCTAGCAAATTGGGTTAACTGCGCGAAAAAGTAGGACAACAGGATGAAACACATACGACACTTAGAAGCGCAGACTGTAGACTTTTCATGTTCACATTCAACTTTTCTAAGTGTCATATGTGTTTCTTCCTGTTGTCCTACTTTTCAGTATGGACCAACTAGCCCGGCAAATCTTGTTGCTACCTAATCTAGCAACAGGCTCTTTCAGGAGCAAGAGGAGTGGAACTCACCACGGAAAGGTGGCCTGAATCCCCCGCGGTCGTTGAAGCCACCACCGCCCCGGTGGTCATTGAAGCCACCTCCACCCTGGCGGAAGCGAGACTGCGGGGGCCCGCATGCTGCCCGGCCTTCCTCGTTGTACTTCTTCACAAGGGGCTCCGCCTCCTCTCGTGGGAGCTCCGTGAAGATACATTCGTCAAACAGGCTCCCTTGCTCCGGCATCACAAAGTTGGCTGCGCGACACAGCACCGGGGGCGGGGGGAAGAGAAGAACAGCTGGTTTTGAACAAATAGTCTCGGCGCAGGGGAAGTTTACAACCTCACACCACAGTGCACACAATACAGAGGCCACCGAAAACAGACTGAGACAACTCGAGAGCCAAACTAACTAGCAGTGACGTGCAAAATTGCATGCTCAAACCTGACTACGCTGGGGGCAAGGCTTAGGAAAGTGCACACATCTCGACACAGGCTGACAAGCGCGGCACTAGTTTAAATCTCGATTTACACAAGAGACTGGCTGAGCAACAAAAGACCACTACACTGACAAAATATTCCAAGCACCCAGGCTCGAGAGAATCTTGCACGGCAGACTTGAGCAGACCTCGCCATTGTAGGCAGGCGTCAGCCACACAAGAACGCTCTCAGGTCTGGGTGCCCGGGTCCCCTGTGAGGGGGAGTTGCTGGGAGCAGCGGCTGCGCCACAACCGGCAGAGGTGTGCCGCGCGTGTGATGAGGAAACGTGGATGGAACGGTGTGCACCTTTCATCTCTAGGACGGCAATGTCCGGCACGTCCTTGCCCTCCTCCTTCTCCCGCTTTTGACACCGCCTGATGAACTCCTCATCCGTGGGCACTATCACTACGGCTCGGCGCTTGAAGCCCTCGAAGGGGCGCATCTTACGCCGCTGGGCGCTCGGGTACACATTTGTCTGAAATGAGCAGTACGCACACACAGGGCAGCCCGGTCAGCAGTCAGCCCGGCCGTGACAAGAGAAAGAGAACAGCCTCGGCGCCAGAGTGAGGTTTGACAAAGGGGGAGGACACTAATTCTCTTGCACAGCGACTTGACGAGAGAGATTGCCAGCAAAGTGGCACCCCTCCCCACTTACCTGGTCTAGGATGTAGTTGCGTGGAGTCTTCGATGCCAGTTCGAGCAGCTTGTTGAGACACTTGGTGGACTTCTCGATGAGCACGTCCCACCGGCCGGAGTAGTTGCGCTTACGAGGCAGGCCCATCACCTGCAGCGTCAAACAGCGGCAAGTGGAGTTGCCGAGATGCAACGTACGACATAAATAGGGAATCCCAGTCAGAAACAATGTTACTGCGAATACTTTTACTATGCAAGAGCATAAAGAGACTGTCCTAATGTTCAATCAAAGCTACACGAGTACCGGCTGAGCGAGGAAACACAGACAGTCCTGGGTTAAAAAAATTCTAGAGGGCACTTTGGACCACTAAAGTGTAATGAGGCGATAGCCATTATAACGCGGTGGATCGTAGCCCTCCACTATGGCACCTCTCCTCTTCTTTCGCTCCCACCTTCGCCCATTCGTTTAGGGCGTAGTACATGTGTCCGAGGAGAATTCTGACAGATACTGCGCCTTTTCTATCCCGTAAATCAATTTTAAACGCCACTGATGCCAGCTGTATTAACGCCTCCTAGACATCTGGGTCTGCTTCTGTTTTCTGTGTAGTGCGGCGTTCGAGGAAGCGGCCAATGAAAGGTGCTGCACGGACGTCTGGATTGGACGCTCAGCGGAGTCAGCTTCGTAGGTGCATGAATCGTAGGTGCATGACGTCGTGACCTGTCGTGACGGTACATTGCGCGCCCCTTTCCGAACACAACCAGCATTTCATTGAACGCATAAAAGTTCACCAGCATTCTATAATTCGTTTATAGAAAAAGAAAGGCGCAGTATCTGTCACTCGTGGAATCCCGCCATCATCCTCACAGTAGACAAGGGGAATTATGAAGAGCATTTCCTGATCCGGGGTGTGGCGCAGTTGGTAAAGCACTGGGCTGGAGATCCAAGGGATGGAGGTTCGATTCTCGGTGGAGACAAGGTTTATTAATTTATTTTTAACTCGTGCTCTCAAAAGCGTGACACCTCTGCTGACAACCTTCTGTCGACAACGATGAGGCATTAAAGGCTTTCTCCTTATAAGGCATAAAATGGACAAGAGCTGGGGTTTCATATGGGAAGCTAACTCTGTACATGCTGTCTGTGTCTTTTACCCTAGAGACCCTGCTTCCAAAACCAAAAAATGCCAAAGAACAAGCCACACGACAAGTGCCCATAATCAACCGAGCGTCACACACCTTCATCTTGTCGATGATGTTGTTGGTTCCCAGGATGTTGTACTTGCGTTCCGGGAACTTTGCTGTGTATTCATTGGCCCACGTTGTCTTGCCACAGCCAGGCAGACCACACATCATGACCATCTGAAAAGGTGGGATACCAGCTCCAGTTACAAAGGAACGCCTCTCAGAAGTATTCAGACAAAGCTCAGACGTCAGAAAAGGATGGCTTCCAGACTGCAAGCCCATGTCCAATTGCTCAGCTGGCAAGCAAGCGTGGTGTACTTAAAAAGATGAAATTTGAGAATTTAAAGGGGGACGAGGGTCTTAAAACTAACTTTTTTAGTTATGGCTAGAATCTCACGAAACTTTGCACACAGATGTGGTTTTCTCTCCTGATTTCAAAAATGTAATTATAATTGAGCTGGTGGTATTAGATCAAAAGTTATCTAACAAAGTCCAGAGCATAATTAGTGAATTTCTTACGCAGCTTTAATGAACTTTCTCATTGCATTTCGTTGCTTTTAATTACATAGATTGATAGCCAAAGTCTTCCCATACCCGATGACATCCTTCGTTTTCCTCAAAAAGGCATGTCATTCTCACATATTATGGTGAGAGTAAAAGGCTGCATTATTTGAAACAAACTCATTAAGCTAATCTCAAATTGACATTTATCCATTGCCTAAACTAAAAAACTAAAAATGTCATTGGGTACTTCATTTCTTTCTGAAGAAAATGGTACCAAAGTTATTTGTGTGAACTAAAAAGAAGTTATCAAAACCCTGCGTAAGACTGTAGAGATCGACCAAAAATATGAAACTAAGAAAACGGCATTTAAGTTTGACCACATATAACTTGAACAATCAGTAGCCTCACTGAGATATTTCTCACCAAAAATGTCATGCTCTTCCCATTTCCAAAACTGTCTTTGGATTTTGAATATGTCAACTAAAACTGAAACTATCACCATTACCCATGGCCAAGGTAGTGTATGCCATTAGGAAATCAGCAAAATTTTTTGACATGCAATATTATTTTAATGGCAATTTGAAAAAATCTCGATAGAGTAATGTAAGTGTTAAATCACCCCCTGATCTTTTCAATATGACTGCAGTGGTGCTATATTTGTCATTGTCACTCGGCGACAATGTAGAGAAAAAGCACAGTAAGGCTGAGTGCAGTGTCCAGAAACAGCACTGAGAAAAACGTATTTGCATTTTGAGACAACCTTTAACTTTTGCTACACTGCAGCTATGGTAATATAAATGGAATCGTTGTGAGGCTTTGTTCTTTATGCGGAAGGCTTATACTAAACATATAACAGTACCCTCCCCAAATACTGGTAAAAGCTTGCCACAAAGTCTAAATATACCGCCACTAGAACCAGCGGGAGAAGCTTTATTTACAACTTCATATGCCTGTGGCAGTGCCCTTCAAGGCAAACAGATACTCAAAATTACGATAAAACGGTCCTGCAATATTAATAAACCTGCACAAAGTTTAAGGCTAAAGCACAGCGGCACCCTGGAATGACCTAATAAATTGGCTAATGTTGCAGAATAAAACTTTGCTACTTTGCTGTACAGCGCATGCAAAGCCGCACGCTCTGGAAAAAAAAAAAAAAAAAAAAAACAACAACAACACACCCGTCTGCGGAAAATGAACGCGAGCAACGGCGCGATGTCAGGCTCGCCTGTCGTCTGAAGCGACGCAATAAAAAAGCAACGAAGTGGTAGCGTCGGTGAGGACCATGAGTATCAGCTGAACAGTTAAATCTATCGATGCTATCTCTGATGCCTCTGAACCGCTCGCAAACGATTATATGCCGCCGGACGTGCTGCAGCTAGGTCGAGAACACGCCGCGCGACCCTGGCAGCCAGGGCGCCGCCGCACTCGTTCTTCGACGCGCACTCGCTAGGCGCTTCCGTTTTCAATATGTACACTCCTGATACGGCTACGTCTACCGAGCTACGTCTAAAGACCAGCACCGGCTGCGGGAACGACTGATAACGATCGCGAAAGCGCATCATTAAAAAACGTTAAAAAACAAACAAAAAAGAATGTTTAAAAAAAAAAAAAAAAAAAAAGGCAAGTCAGTCGCGCTGGCCAATGGGAAGCGCGAGACGAGGGGCTCGCTTCGCGAGCGCGCGCTCCAGCCAATCAGCGGACCAGAAACGGCTTTCGGAAAACCCGCGACGGTGGTCGTTCTGTTTGAGCGACGTCATTTGGAGATGTCGCAAAATGCGCACAAAGAAACAAGCTTCAAAACAAGTCCAAGATGGCGGCGGCCAGCCGGCTGCTTCACCCGCGGCACGCGCGGGAAGTTCGAACAATTTTCACCCCTTTTTTGGCCATTTCGAGGCTCCCGTGGCGTTTTAAAAGTCGATTTTACCGTATTTCCCGATCGAATTCAGTGTTGATATTTTGAAGGCTAGTGCTCAAAGGTACAGACATTCCGAAAATGCATTTTTCTCAAAATCAATTTTTCGCCCATTTTTGACCAGTTTAAGACCCGCGTCCCCCCTTAAGTTCCCCAAACCATGAGTAAGCATCCTGCTCAGGGTGCCTCTGTATGCAATAAGTTACACACGTGTACGCAGATGCACACTTGCAAGAGCTGCGTTGGCAACATCCAGCTTTACCACACAGCCCGCAAGCACTGTGAACACACTTTTTACAAATATGCAACCCCGATGGCACAAAGGTTTCCACACATTTGCACCAAAGCACAGAGAGATAGTATATAACAAGCATGCTTCCCCATTCAGCACCCCACGCACCTCACACTCTGCCTTCTTCTTTGGACCAACCGTGCCACGTATCCTCTCGTCCAGTGGCACACAACCGATGAACGTGTAGCTTGAGTCCGGCGGCTTGAACCATGGCTGCTCCTGCATGCACATAAGCCAGACCGGTTGTGTGCGTAGGAAGTTTGCTGTCACCATGCACATCGCCCCACATGAGCTGGCAAGTCGTTCCCCCACAGAATGCTTCATATTCTTATTGGTTATTGAGACTATGCCCACCACGCCCACCACTGCGAGAATAACCGTATTTCACTAGTGACGCAAAACTTAAAAACCAACTCTGCCAGTCTAAAGCCCCGCACACTTTTAGGCAAAACAAAGCCGCCATGAATACTGTTCCCTGGGAGCCTCAGCAAAGTTGTCTCACCAGTTGCCCGAAGTTGCACTGGAAGGCACAGTTCTTGGACAGGACATGGGGGAAGAGTGCCCGTCCCTTGAGCGTCTCCTTGGGGATCTCAAAGGCCGTGCCCAGGTCCCGCCCGTTCTTGGCAAACGACAGCCGCACAGGGTCACTGTCCAGGTCCTAGGAGGGGGGAAGGGAGAGCAGCAGCATTTAGGCACCCGCCTGCCACCATAAACTATGCACACACGTGTGGAGGATCACAATGAACGTTGTAATTTGAATCTGGCTACTAGCAGTATGGCGCAAATGCATGACTTAAACTCGATCCCATAACTAACATGCAGCATTATGCAAGCTAGAGACCTCGCCAGCCAATCACAAGACTGCACACAGCCCGTTCCTTTGTGCCTCGTCGTATGCGTATGCAACTACGGTTAGAAAAATAATTTGATAGATTGTCTACATACCCGGGACTTTACCCGCAAAAAGATCGCCAAAAAAATAGCTTTTTCGAAATACTTTAGATTCTAGGGGTTCTGAAGAACCAATTCCTGAAATATTATGGTCCTCCGAATAGTATTTATTGTGTTATTAGATTTTGAAGACAGTAATGCTACAAATTCTGCTAAAAAACATGTCTTGAGTCTTCATGGGAAAACTAAGTACAGTTGAACCCCTCTATAACGAAAGCCCTCAAGAACGAAATTCTCGCGACAACGAAAAATTCTGGCGCCCCCGGCGAACTCCCATAGGGTTCAATGCATTTGTCCCCTCTCAACAGCGAAGGGTTTTTAAAAAGCAGTCCCGCATTAACGAAAGTTTGAGGTAGTGATCTGCAACATTTTTTCGGCACATCAGCCAGTCGGGAACATAGAATGGGCGAAACTGCAGCAGCACACTCATCCGACAAGTCGAGCCCGTTCATTTCACCTGCCAACAAGCACCGGCGCAGCCATTTTTGTTTACTTTCGGTTGGTTCGGTAATGATAATAGCAAAGCATATTTTTTTTTTTTTTTTTTGCCCGCTGAAAGCGGCTTTTTGCTAGCCTGTCTGTTGGCCACTACGCATGTATGTGACGTTTCACGCCACGTGACGACACCGCCGGCCAACCGGGGAAGAGCAAGGAACCTCCTTTTTTTTTCTTTTCGCTAGTGCACCGACCACGCGACCACACTATCTCGCCGATCTCGCCATCCACCTTGTGCCGCTCGCGACTTGCCTGTGTACAGTGTTTTTTTTTTTTTTTTTTTTTTTTTTTTTTTTTTTTTTTTTTTACTGTCGGAAACATGCCGCCTCCTGTAAAGAAGCGCAAGTTTTTGACGCTGCAGGAAAAGGCTGCAATTATCGCCGAAGCTGAAAAAGGCAGGAAGAAGACTGATATTGCGGAGGAGTTCGGTATCCCGCGCAGTTCGCTTTCTACGATTCTGAAATCAAGGAATGGCATCATGGCGGCACTCCAGAACGGCGCGCGCGCTCAGAACAAGACTTTGGCAGCGCCGGTCTACGAAGACGTGGACAAAGCCGTATTTCAGTGGTTCCTGGACAAGAGAGCGAACAAGGTGCCTTTGTCCGGAAGCCTCCTGCAGCAAAAGGCGATTGACTATGCGTGCATTCTGGGGCACGACAACTTTAAGGAGAGTGCCGGATGGCTAAGTCGATTTAAAGCGCGGCACTGCATCGTCGCCAAAGTGTTGTCGGGGGAGTGTGTGAGCGTAGACGCTGAAGCAGCATCTTCCTGGATGGAGAAAAGTTACGAAGGCATAATGGACGAGTACGAGCCCTCCGAAATTTATAATGCGGACGAAACGGGTTTCTTCTACGAAATATTGCCTTCAAAAACGCTAGACCTGAAAGGAAAAAAATGCCATGGCGGCAAGCTGAGCAAAAAGCGGGTCACCATTCTTTTATGCTCAAACATGGATGGATCTGACAAGCATCCCCTCCTCGTGATCGGCCGGAGCAAGACTTCACGGTGTTTTAAACGTAACCGAAAGCTTCCGGTCCAGTACACTGCAAACCAAAAAGCGTGGATGACGCGCGCAATATTCACAAGCTGGCTGGAGGCCTTTGATACGGACATGCGAAAGCAGGGCAGATCTGTCTGCCTTTTTTTGGACAACTGCAATGCGCACCCCATTGAAGACGTTGCCCTGACGAGCATCCGCTTGAATTTTTTCCCCGCGAACTGCACATCCGTTATCCAGCCTCTTGATCAGGGGGTTATCAAAAGTGTGAAGTCTGCGTACCGAAGAAGGCTCATACAGCGGATGTTGCTAAACATCGAAATGAAGCGACCGACGGAAATTGACCTCTTTATGGCGCTGGAGATGCTTGCCGGCGCGTGGATTGCTACTTCGGCCATGCTTGTCCAGAACTGCTTCAGGCACGCCGGTTTCGCAGCTGGTCAGCACGCTTTGGCAGAACCGGAAGCTGCAAGCGGTGACGATCTGCAGCCACTAACCGAAGCATGGAACGCGCTTCGCAGTGTAGATACAATGGTGCCAGAGGCTGTTGAACTGGAGGACTTTTTGTGTGCGGACGCCGACTTGATCGTGCACGAGGAATTCAGCGACGACGCTATTATCGACAGTGTGCGCAAAGGAAATGAGGCGAGTGACGACAAAGATAGCGAAAACCAAGCACAAGGTAAGCAAGTAAGCTCGCGTGATGTGCTTGATGCATTCGATGTGATCCGGACTTTTCTCGGCGACCACGACGACGACGACGAAGCTATGCATAGCTTATCAAGCTGCGAAGCCAGAGTCGTCAAGCTCCTGCACAGCAATGTCAAGCAGAGCAAAATAAGCGACTTTTTTAATTAAATCTTGGTTCTGGAAGGTAATGGGTGTGCTTACTTGTCCATTTTCGCGACAGCGAAAAGGTTTTCCTTCCCCGGCGGTTTCGTTATTGCGGGGTTCGACTGTATAACAAAAGCCTGCATCTAACAAAAAAACGTGGACATTCTACAATTTCGTTATAACCAAGTGTAACTGTATTCCATATGCCAATTTTATTCTAACCACACCCTCCGCAATGTCAGAATGTTGCCTCTGGACTCCTTGCAGCTTTGGTAGTGCTGCAAGGAACTACTGGGGTAGAGTAAACCCTACACAGCAGGAATATGCAGAGAGTATGACACCTGCTTGGCCTGTAACTTGTGTGCAAAATTAACGTCCTTTAACACAAGGTGAATAGACTGCCAACACCTGTCTCCAATTTAAGTGCAATGGAGCTGTCCTCGTACTCAAAGCCCATTATACCTAATGGCACGGGTAGAGGCACATCATTATTATTTTTTTTTTTTTTGGGTAACCTCACCATAATATATGTCCTCGTACTCAAACCAGAGTTCGGAAGGAAATAACAATGAGCAACACGTACCGCCATGCCCAGAATGACATCTCCTTCTGCAAAGGGTTCACCGTAGTCCTTAAACTTGCAGTCCACCGAGATCTTGCCCGTGCCGCCGTAGCCATATGACAGAGGCTCCTCACCTGAGGGAAAGCAAAGGCAGTTGTCACTCTACTCGACAAAGCTAGCAAATCGAGAACCCTTTTCCATTTATGCAACACAGCAGTCCACATGGGAAAAGTGGAACCCACCTAACTGCATAGACGTTTCCTCTGTGGAGAAGCCCACACGTGCCACATTGGGGGTGGGCTCATCCGAGGGCAGATGCGAGACATCCAGGTACTTGGTGATCTGTTGGGGGCAAAACAATCCCAGCAGTCTTCAAATGTGGCCTGCTGTCCTTCAGGATTTACTAGTGGCAATTGAGCAGCACACAACCATTTCCTATCAACCTAACAAAGTCTATATTATAGTTAAAAAAAGAAAAAGCATGCCTTGAACAACCGGATGTAATACAAAAAAGAAAGGGCGCAAAACTTGCAGCATCTATCATTACTGTAACTTCAAGGTGGCACCAAAGGAGCTGAAACTGTTCAATGCTTGTGTGAGCAAAAATGTCTCACAGCATAGCCTGAAGCCAAGTCATTCAGGTTGTTTTGCAGGACATGGAGAGAGGGGGAGGTTTCTTCTTGACTGAAAATTGGGTGCACGTTAGAAGTGGGTAATTGCGGTATAACAGGAAATGCAGAGTTCCACGAACAAGCAGAACTGGGCAAGTCAGCACTTGCAGAGCACGCTGGAAGCTCAGGTGGACGAGAGAGCGAGTAAAGATTTTTAAGAGACAGCAAAACAGCACTTTTGTCATTGTTGCATTCCTTGTCCTTCTGAAGTAAGCCCCCAAGAACATTGGTGGGAGCTACAAACTACTCAGCTGTGCAATAAATGCCTGCTGTGTGCAAAATATTAGCCAGATTCATATGCACACGTTTTCATACTTGTGAAAATGGGAAAAAAAAAAAAAAGGTCAGCAAGTGCCGTAGCCAGGTGACATTCACATCTGCTTGTGTACCTCACACTGCTCGCTTACTCCTTCTTCAATGTACATAGTAACTAACACAACTTCTATGCCATTGTGCGTCCACTGACACCGAGGTAATCTGCATCCTGGATTAGAGGCAAGGATGTGCAATGTGTTGGTGGTTAATATAAGCTGGAGCACAGTAAAGCAGCTGGGCCTAAAGTCTGTGAACAACCAATGGCTTAACCACTACCTTGCGATGGTAACGATGAAGGGGCTGTTCCTGGTGTGGTTTAGATTCTGCAACTGAATGCAAAGTATGAACCACTCCAAGGCTAGTTTTTCAAGAGAAAGGGGCACAAAAGCCTCGCTCTACAAATGGGCACGTTCGGTGATCATCATCAGTAGCTTCTTTGTCACCCGCTGCACTTGCCTTGGTCTCGAAGCAGATCTTTCCCTTGTTGGCGCCGAATGTGGCCCGCGCCCCCGCCCACATGAGGCCAAAGCCATGCTGACTGAGGGACTCAGCCTCGTACCGGCTCTGCTCGATGCACAGGTTCAGGTCAGAGTTGTCTGTTAGAGGAGGAGGAGGAGGAGCAAAAGTACAGCAGTTAGGCAACTCCCTCATCAAAAGCGACCCAAACATAGATAGCTATGAGGTCAAACCAGGAAGAGAGACACTGGAAATTCCCGCTTGCGTCGGCACATAAAGTTGCTGTTCACAAATGCTTGCCCACGACTGCTGTCTCTGACATCCGTGCACTTTCACCTCAAATCCCAGTTACACATGCTTCCAGCATCACTAGCATTCAAGGCAATAATTGCACCGTGCAAAGTACACAATGAAAAGGAACAGCTGACCAACTCAACTCTTGACTTGAAGAGAACCACATAGAAGTTGAAATGAAGTGGCAGAATGTTTGAACTGATTGGCACCTGGATAAAATTAAATTGAGACGAATTGTGCAGTTTTTCAGTAGACGCAGTTTTTGCACAGATTCGAAAAGGCAAGCAAAAATGAATTCAAAATGAGAAATAAATGCAGGTGAAATCAATCGGCACATAAGCGTAGTAACACCTCCACTACTAGAAGTCCGAAAAACTAGTAACCCCTATGCAGTTGAAGCCGTGCTTCTATACCGTGCAGGTTTCACATGATCAGCGCAGGCACGTTCGCACTTGGGCATATAAAAAAAATAAATAAAAAAAAAAGGCAAATGCACAGACACACACTCACACGTATCAAGTGTGACGAGCGTGACATCAAAGGTGTCCTCCGGAAAATCTTCGACCTTCACCGGTGGCGGGGATTTTGGCCTGCAGTGCAAGAAACAGAGGTCTCCCTTTAGACCAGCTCAAAGGGAGTGACAAATGTTACATACCTCATTGTACGAAATAAGCCACAGACACATAAGCAACATCCACACAGGCAGAACTTATGCCAATCTTATCACACACGCACTGCTGTAATCACAACTGAACGCACCTGCTTCTGTGGAGATCACCATTATCATAGACACATTGTTGCTGCAACCAATCCCTCTCGTCTCGCTTTTTTCTGCGGAAAGCCTGACCTCAACAAGCAAGGGGCACAAGATAAAAGAAGAGCAGTTCGACGCTGTCGGAAATGCATATCGAGCGTTAGCACAGGGTACTTTAGTGCTGATGGCATAACCTCTTGGCGTAAACTGATTTAGGAATGCTGTCACGATCTGTTGGCTTGCATGCTGGCATAAACTGACTTAGCAATGGCTGTCCCAACCCGCTGATTTGCATGTTCTCAGAGATAAGGACACGACACATTGGCTTGTATGTTTCGAAAACTGCCTTATTCGTTTATTCACATTTCTGCATTACAGTCGAACCTTGCTACAACAAAACTGACGGGCCGCACAAATAACTGTGTTATGGCGAAATCTGCCCAAAAATACTTCCCAAGTTTGACTGCAAGCTTCACAACAATCATTCATTCCCAAAAAAGTCGGTCAACTTCGTTTCTTTCCGTCCTTTGGTTATCAGCATAGTGGTTCGATGCTCGCACTCGGTCAGCAGCTACATTGCATCGTTGTCGTAGGTGCCAATGAAGTTGCGAATGACATCAAATGTGTCCATCAAATCCAGTGCTGGAGGCGGGGCCAATGCATCTTGTGCATTACTTTCATTTTTAGACGGTTGCAAAACTTAAACATCAAACTTCAAGCCTGCGATATGGTTCGTTGTAGCGAGAAATTTGTTGCGTCGACTTCTATGGCTAGGTGACGGGGAATTAGAAATATTTTGTTAATCTGTACCACCCGCAAGGTTGCCTAAAGTGCCCAGCAATGCCGATCAGCAAGCGGAGAACTCTAGTGCCACAACGACAGGTATGGGGAGGTAATGCTAGCTGGTTCAGAGACAACATTCTCACTGCATGCCACAACAATACCATGGCAAACGCAAACACACACACACACACACACACGCACGCACACACATTCCTCACTGAGAACACAACTCCAACTACCTCAAATGTGTGCAACAATGCAAAAGAACCCACCTAATCCGCTGGGGACTCGGCGACCTCTTGCGTTTGCCCGGCTGCACTGCATCAACTGTCGGCAAAAGGGAGACGAGTGGTGTAGCAAATCAGTTCAGCAACAACTATGCTCTCCTGTCCTCTTGTCGAACAACCCACATACATGCACAGCACCCCGGAGGTGAAAGGCCTGCTTGGAAACTATGGCCAACGTTGAAAAGTGCATCCATTACGCTTACCTCTTAGCACATCTCGCAACACAAGCACAAAGACTAGTCTGTTTGTGGTTTGTGTTGAACAGTGCTTCCAATGGGCACTTTGTAACTACGAGATAGCAGAGAGCCACAATCAAAGCAAGAGCACATAATATAACGTGGTGGTAAATGTGTAACAAATCAGCACACCAGACCTGCCCACAGAGTTCCACAGCTGCCCATATGCTGCAAACATTTACCTATTTTTATTTTCCTTTCTCGTATTTCGCTACACATTTACTCTCTATACTTTCTCAGCAACCTGAATCACCCTCTTCCTGCATTCAAAGCTAGCAGTAAACCCTAGCACGCCGCTTGCTTTCCCTGAAAAGTTGGCCGCTTCACCTCGTTACTGGAGCCAAATGGTTAAGCCGCCTAGAGTGCCATTTCATCATTTTTAGTAATAAATTATCTAGATGCCGTTCACTATAACCATGTTTATTAAAGATATATAAAGAAAGCACACTAGCCCAAAGACAGTTTTTCACTTTACCGCCTCTACATTTCCTACAAAAAGGTTCTACTGCATAATTATTCATCTCGATTTCGTTGAGGCCAGTTATCTTCAGTGGCAGAGAAGAAAAGAAAGAAAAAGAAAAGCCCCTCAGAGTCAGGAGGGCTGCATTATTCTCTACCGCAAACTGAAAATGATTCACAAAATTGCAGCGTATTGCGTCGTTTCGCTGTAGTGGGGCTGGACTTTTTTGTGGATCTCACCTGTACAATGCGTTCACAGTACCGATCCTACATTAGCCCCAGGCTGAGGACTTGAGTTGCATTTTAACCCGCACACCACTTGCATCCACTTTTCTTTGTTAAGCAATCTTTTCCACCCTATTAGCCCCGAGAGCGAACACTGGCGCCGCTGCGATCGCCGCAGTCTGACGTCACGGCAAGGACTCCGCCAGCCGGGCTGCTGCTCCTCCCGGCCGATGCCGGCTCCTTTCGTTCGTTTTCGCTCGCGAATAATCATGATGGTGACTTATTGCTCAGTGCGCAGTGAAAATCACTGAAGAAAGCCGGTGTAAGCTTCCACTTTACCCAAAGTTGTTCAAAATGAAGGAGGTTAGATTGATAAAGTTAAGAATGGGGAAGCAACCGTCGGCATTGCCACTAGTGTGCAGTAAGCACTTCAAAAAGGAAGACTGTGTAGCCGGTGTACAAGATACTAGGTGAGCCGTACGTGTAGCGACGCTTTTACGGGCTGTTTGTCAACTAGTCTTTTTTTTTTAATTATTAGTGTACAAGAACAAAACTATTGCCAGACGCTGTTCCATCCGTCAACATTCACATGCGTCCTAGCGATGCAAGGCGATCGCTCCCGGGATCGACGAAGCGGCGGCGTAAGTAAATTAGCCATTGCTCAAACTTTCATTTCCTCGATCTTTGTGTCAGTGAGTGCTCAGACATTTTGCTCAGTAGCGGAATGTCCAAGCTGAATCAACTGTGACCCTGCTTAAGTTTTTGTTTAAAATGTGTCTCGCGGCAGTGGTGTTCTCGTGTTCATTCATGCCGCGAAATTTGACACAGTCCGCACAGCTGTGCTGGTCTTTTTGTTTGAATGCTGATATTTTGCAAATTTTCCAAGACATGGGGCGCAGATTCAATGCAACGCGTCCCTAAAAACAGCACTTCAGTAACGGTTGTGATAAAGAATGTTTTTTTTTTTTTTTTTTTTCGGGCTCCGTGAAGCCCTGGCTTAGCTACGTCTCAGACTTGTGTGCTATGCAACAAGCGTAGCTTTAAAGTGCACGTGATGTGCAGCTGCTCTGCGCTTTTCTGAGGTAATGCCCAAACTTCGTTAAGGCCTTGTTTCAGTGTTTTTTGAGGTTGTAGCCTGAATTTCTCTATCTGATTCCAGGTGAAAGAGGCGTTCCCGCAAAGTCGTACCAGTTCTGCGCACACGCAGAGGCTTTGACAACACACAAGAATGGGGACAGTAGTGAAAATTCGAGCGCCGTTCCAATGGACGATGCTGCACAACTAGAAGAGGAGGTGGAAGTTATAGATTGAGACGGTATGTCTACCTATGGATACGCTATGCGGCCACTATTCCTTTGTGATTTCACATTGACGTGAATGATTTTTATCAAGCATTCAGGAAAAAAACATTTATATATCCCGCATTGTCTTTAGTTCTGACCATGAAACTGAAATACATGAGTAAGCTAGAATCGTGATAAATTATCGGCTTTTGCTTCCTCAGCACTACTGTTGATCAAAACAAACAATTAATACCTTAAACAATCTCTATATTACTGCAGTAAATTCGAGTGTAGAGCTTGTTACAACATAAAAATGAAGTAATAAAACCAAGTCATCCGTAGATACACGAGGAATATTCTTTTATCTAGCCACGTCACCAAATGTACATGAAAATACTGCATTTCAACCTTATCACTCTAAGCATAATGTTACCCTAAGAACAGAGAAGGACTGACCTGTTTAAACAAGACCCATTTTTCATCCTCTTCACATACGGATTCAATGAGCCGTTTGTAGTATTTAACAAAACGAAAAAGTTTTCAATGCGTGACGGAAATTTAGTGATATCTCTGTATCTGTAAAGAGTGGTTTAGATGGCATAATAATTCTGTCGTTTTTTTTTTTTCTCAAGGACCAACACACAGCGCTAACCAACACACAGGAAGTTCTGAAGGTATGTAAATACAGTTTTATACACTGTTTGCCTGTTTCACCTGCAGCTGTTTTTTTTTTTTTTTGACAGAGTTTGCGCTTTTCTCTTTTCAGGAGTTACCGGAAAGGTTCAGAAGCTTTTAAAAGACGCTGGGATTCAGCTCAGCGCGAATGACATCTTCAAGCAAAAACAGCTAATAACGGTTGCAAAAATCATTGATGAAAGTGGTTTCTCTGCTTCACTAAGGCAGCGACTTGTTTCGCACGCTTTGTCCACATAGGAATTTATGCTCCTCAGGGAAAGGGAGACTGGAAAGAAATTTGCAAATTAGCAGTGCCCCCAAGACATCCCATACGCGCACGGCTGCGGCGCAATAGGCAGAGGCGAACAGAATGACGGAAATGTTTACGACGACACGGTTAATAACTCATATTTCTGGCCATCAAAATGCACGTTGCTCTTGGCAAATCATGCGTAATTGCTTCTGAAAAATGCTCGACAAGTAAGATGATTCTAATAAAGTTTTAATCAGTAGCCTCTTTTAAATAAATATCCGTGCACAAATTTCACAGCGCGCAGTCCATAATGCGCGCTCTAAGCAACGTCCACAGCAAAACGGTACAAATTTATCGCGTCGCAGGCATATAGACCTATCTTCATGGTTGTATTACATTCGTAATACAATCATGAAGATAGTGACTCCACGCACATCATCAGTTTCAAGGGACGACGCACGAAAGACTCCTGCCGCGGCGACGGCACCAGCTGCGCCCGTTGCGGCGAGCGCTCGGGCAGTCGCGAGACTTGCGCTCACCGCGACGAGCCCATGTTTCGTGTTTTGAAAGCAAGAGGAATCATTATTAAATACTTTTTTTTGCTGACACTCGATCGGTGTTGCCTGCGTTGTTCATAATGTTGTTGTTATGAGAACAACCGAGGCAGCAGACTCGAAGCTACGCGGCAACCCGGAGAAGCCAGAGCGATCGGCGCAGGGAGTCCTTGCCGTGACGTCACGTCGGGCTGGCCGCCAGAGGGCGCCACTCAAACTTCTCGGGGCTAATAATCTTCCGGGGCGGAGAGAGAGACAGACAGACTCACTAGCGCCAGTGTCGCCGCCAGCTAGCTGCTCTTCCTTGACCTGCTGCTCGCCATTCACCTGCACGGCAGGCGTTGCGGCTGATGGTGCACTCTGCTCTTCAGCAGGCTCCTGTTTCACCTGCACAGTCTCCATGGCCGAGGGCCCGTCCTCTTCTATGGGCTCCTCCTTCACCGCTTCCTCCTATAGATAGGCCGGAGAGAGTAAATGGGGGCGAGGGAAGAAAGACCACAATACCAAGCGACCACCATTAGTCAGCAGCCAATCTTCCGGTGCTGCCAGCATCACTGGTTAAACATTCGGCCAAGAAACTGTTACTGCGGGATAACTTTTTTGGCTATAGGCAAGGGATGAACGCAACGCTGGCATCGACGGCAGCGCCGTTTGCGCCGAGGAGTGCACGTGAGGCAGGATATGCTCAACGCTGTGCGTGTGAAAACGGCTGCAATTGCTGCATTCTAAGTTAGCAAAAATAGACTTTAAACAGAAATCATTATGTTGTTGATTACGCAGGCAAAAACATATTTTTCCTTGAACCCTGTTTGACAGCTTACGCTAGTTATTTGATTGCTGCTGATCTTGTGGAAAATCTTACAGCAGGCAGCTGGGATACAACACTTGTCAGTTACCGGGGGGTGAATGTTATGAGTGCAGGTTATAAAAAATTTATCTAAATTTCCTCCCCAAAGGTCAATTGAGAATAGAGCAAGCATTTCGTTTTCGTTGTGAAGGCAAATTATCGAGATATTATTAAAAACTTTCTAGAAGAAAAAAAGAATCGTTCAGAATTTCTGCCTCGCCCTACGTCTACCATCACATATATGTTTGTTGTACCTGCCGTAGCTCCCATTCGATAGAAAATATATGCCGATCTCGGAAAACAACGGCACGTGCGGAAGACTGCTGCAGAACCAGATTTTACCTGAAGCCTGCAACTGAGTCCGTTGTATGTGCTCTAAATTAACAGCTAGAAAACTTTTGGGATACGCCGAGAAGTTGCGAAAAACTAGCTTACGGAGGTTTTCCAAATATGCAGTTTGTGTTAGGTTGTCCCAAAGGATTATCACCAGTCTCCTCCAAGGTTGTGAGCATTGTGGTGTTACAAAGTCCTAGAATTCTCATGCTATAAATATGCTAACAGCTACGGCATCGCGGCCAAGCATGCGGCGAAGCATGGTTCAGTTTTCTCAATGGGACCGTCCTAGAACTTCCGACCGAGCAGAGACACAGTTTAGGTTTAATTCAGAGACTAGTTTCAGCCAAAATCATTGTTTAAAATGCTGACTGACGACCATGCATAGCAAGTTCGGGTACCACACCATTGAGACATCTAAATTATGCCGCGTCGTGCCATACTATAACAGATATGTGCTATACTCCTTGCCGGGGTGGGTGGTGCAGTGGTTACGGCGCTCGACTACTGTTCCCGAGGAGGCGGGAACGAATCCCGGCCTCGGCGGGCGCTTTTCGATGGAGGCGAAAAGCAAGGTGCCCGTGTGCTGTGCGATGTCAGTACACGTTAAAGAACCCCAGGTGACCGAAATTTCTGGTGTCTTCCACTACGCCGTCTCTCATAGCAGAGTTGCTTTGGGACGTTAAACCGCACAATCAACCAACCAGAAATGTGCTATACAGCACAGGCCGTATTAGCCATGTGAAAACACTCTGAAGGCAGCCAGAACTGTAAGCCCATTTAATATGGGTGTTTTTAAGAGGAAGTGCAGCTCGTCGGAGGTGTGCAATTTATTGTGTTTCCAGAGGATACAGACATCACCTCCTTCACTTCATATGCACATCCTACTTCAAAAATGCACGCCCAGCTTTTTTAAACTGCCTCTGCAAAATAAAAAACTTAAGAATTAAAACGTCCAAGAATTGCTATTGCTGCCAGGATAGCAATTTGGTTGACCGCTTTCATTTGCAATGCCTTCGGTTGCGTGCTATGCTAACCAGCCTCCTATGCTGGCTCCGCCGGAGCCATCCTGCAATACTCTCACCGCTGCTCGCAGGGTGGCGCGCTGGCTTTCTAGGCCATTGCGGCGGCTCTTGGCGAATTCCCTTGTCTACAACAGTTCCAGTTCCACAAGGAACCAGTGTGCCAGCTAAACGGAACCTGTATTCCAAACACGTGCAGCCAACGGCTGCTCAGGCCTGTGGTTTATTGAACAGCGCATGGCTGGTAGGTACTGGGGGTGTGCTTTCAACCAGCACAATTTGGGAGAAGGCAGAGCGGAGGTGAGCATGTGCAAAGTAGGGCAATGTAATCGTCCAGGAGGTCACTAAATTTGCATCTCGCAATACCCAACAAACAATTGTGACCGATCGTGTTGCTGCCTTTACCTTCAACGAAAGACTTGTGGCAAAGGACGCGTTCCTTTCATAAACTGTCTCTCTTCTGTGCTCTTTCGATATCTTTTACATGTGCAGGGTATCAACAAAGCCCAGCCAATGTCCTTGACGTCGAGGGCATGGAGCACTGCACTGGCAACCCCCCCCCCCCCCCCCCCCTCCCACCCGGTCCAAATTTCAGCAGGTACCTACTCAAAAAGACCAAAGAGACTGTGACATTGCAATAGTGTTCAAATATGCAGGGAAACCATTCAACCACAGCAGTGCCAACTGATGGCAGAAATGGCACCGCCAAACACACCCACTGTTAAAGGTAGTTTCATTAAAATGTGCGGAGAAATGCTGCCAGACAGAAACGCAACTATTGGCTGCCTATTCTGGCACTTTACGCCAAAGCAATAGTGGAACTTATACAGGCTCAACCTTTATCAACCGATCATCCCATTCTAAAGTGGACGCTACTACCGCCGAAAACAGAAGTTTTTATATGCAAGAAGAGAAGACAGGGAAATGAAATACAGGTGTCCCCAACCACTGCCTGCTTATGCAAACAACCTGCAATGGAGTTGAGTTTTTCTACACAGACCTCCACATCAACATGACCACAAAGAGCTAAGCATTCTATTCCTACATAACAAGAACAAAATTCGATGTGGATGGAGATGACCTCAGCAGCCTCCGTCTTAAGACGGAGTTAGACGAGTCAAAATGCTGTATTTCAAGCAAGACAGGAAGAGGCATTCATTATGGTGTATTATAGCTGGAGCCACTTTGCGACGATAAACCCCGTAAACCGAACTTATCTTTGCTACCAGCTCTCTCGCCAAGTGGCTGCGTTGTAGCAAACTCCTCTTTTAGTGGTTAAAGGGCCACTGTCCAGCGAAGGCCCTTTTAGGCAAAGGAGCCCAGTGTTTCAATCAGGTACCGGAGATAGTCTGTGCAAAATTCTACAGCGACACGCGCGCCGCAAAGCATCGAAAATACAATTCAAAGCTCTCTCATGCTCTCCTTTGGGAAGCCAGCTTCTCCGTTTCCTGCGCTGGCCCGACGGGCCACAGTAATGACGTACGTACCGGGAACGACGTCCATTGGTCCGTCTCGCTGACTGACGGGAGAAGGATGGGTGTCTACCGCTCGCAGCGCGCTTTTCCCTCGCCACGACCAGACAATCCAGCGGTGCGCGCTCCCTCGACCGTTTTATTTTTTTTCGCGCTCGCGGAGAGCCACGCCCCACCTCCCGCCAAACGCGGAGGAGGAAGGGGAATTTGTATTGCGGAGGCTAGACGACCTCGGGCAGGAGAGTGAAAAACTTTTGCGAGGGAACGGAAGGAGAGCGGCAGGATAGAATCGGGTGATTGCGTTGGCTGTAACTGCGTTATTAGTTACTCTTTTCAAAAACATTTTGCGGCCTTGCGTTCCAGGGGCGAAGTCTCACAGTCACCGGGGAAGAAAATATTTTCGACCGGAGGGTGGACAGTGGGCCTTTAACAGCCAGATTTTTTCCAGAAGTTTACGTCAGAAAAATGGTGCAATTCAGCACAGTAATATTCAGGCAGGTGCATCAGTTAGTGCTGTTGTCCCCAGGGACATTGCGTCGGCCGGGAAAAGAAGACCATTGATTTGACGCAAGCTCATCATGGCAACCTGCCCAGGAAGGGAAAAAAATCTCCTGCGACTCAACAGGCAGCAAACACTGCCAAGCGTGCCTCACCTGTGAATCGTCCACAGACTCTTCGGGAACAGCGGAAGACTCTTCCTGCAAGGAAAGCGTGCAACAGGATTGTACGACAGCTCTACCCGACGATGCAAAGTTGCGGGGCAAGCAAGAGCTGATCGGACATCGGCAGTGATCAGGCGGAAGCCTTGGCCGCCGACCACGCCGTGAGGCAGAGAAGTACCAGAAGAATGACAGAAAGACGAGGAGGAGGTAAAGCAGACAAAAACGAGAAATTCCCACTGCCAATGGGAAACACGAGTGCTGCTAGGCAAAAGAAGCAGAGAGAGACGAAGATTGAGGGACCAAGCACCTCATCTTTCGAAGCAAGGCCGAAACAGCCGACAGATGAAAAACAAGCAGACACAGCAGAGAGTCAAAGAAGCAGCAGCTAGGACAAGAAGAGTAGAAACACAGACAGGATGAAGGCGATGGGCAGTAGGCACAAATTAAAAATGACAACCCCATTACGGTGCCACATATGGTGCTACAACAACCTCGTGAACCCCTTAAACTGACAATGCCACTTTCCCACAAGTTGAATACTAATCAACACAGTCGTCTGCCACCAGCATCTGGCCAACATACTCCCGACACACAAGAACATTAATGGTAACTGCTCGCAACGAAAACCCACTACACATCAGTTCTCAGATGTGAGGCACAAAAAAGGACACTGCTGCGCCATCCTTGAGAGATGTTTCAGGCTGATCCTCAGGACAAAACACGAACTTACAGCCAGTCACAACATTTGCTATTGCCAACATAAAACCTCACAGAGTGGAATTTGGTGCCACAGAGCTCTGTGAGCCTCAACAATGGTATGTTCTCCCAATGCATTGTGGGACTACACACAGCAGCAGCTGTGGTTCCCAAGTTAACGCACCTCCTTGGGCGAAGTGTTGTCCTGCTGATACCCGTCGTCGCCGCTGCCAGGGTTGGTGGTCGAACCCTGCGACTCGTCCCCTTCGTCAGCGCCACATGTGACAGCAGCCCCTAATTTTTGGACGACACATACATAGAAAAACAATGTTTTAGAGGTATGCTGCCCACCGAAGTTCACCTGACAAGTTTCACTGGCACGACAGGCAAACTGCACGTCCTCTGGCACAAAGGGACACCTATGAATGCAAAGCCGGCCTCGTGTCAATGCTGTAAACTTCATCGGACATTTGCAGAATGGCCAATTTTGGCTGCAGTTGGTGTTCTTTGAGAGGTAGGCATCACACGCACACGTGAACCCAAAGAGAGTCTCAATCAAAGGAGGTCAAGTAAGGCCATCCAAAGTAAAGAGGCCAGCTAGCTCAAGAAATTATAGGATGCATGCAGACTACACACCACTTTGGGACTTTCCATAGACAAATCACATACGTGGCAGCGGGATGCTGTAATGCACCCCGTCTGTGCGACCAATGAGCAGCCCCATCACAATACTGGGATATGATGAGGTTTTCACAGCTCCCTAATAATCCAGTCTTTTGCAGCCTAATGCATTAGAACCCCCCTTTGTGATGAGGCATGCTCTACTTGTTGAACCAATTTTAAGGCATTTAAGTACTTGCTGCTCATGATAAAATTAATCACATACTGGAAACTCCTCCACCCCTGTAGAGCTAGCTATTGGCAGGTAGAGTCCAATGTCAAAAATTAAGGCAGACAAAGACGAGACTGCCCTTGGTACACAACACATTCTAGAGTGGAGCTGAAACTTGCCAGAAAACAGACTTTACCGCATGGTTATCACCTGCACATGCTTTGGTAGGAGCAGTAATATGTAGTTAACGATGCAGTGGCAACATGGGCCACAATGAGCCAAACACGGCATGGTTACTGCTCACCACAGTTGCACACTTTGTGGCTTCAAATAAGTCCACGTGAGGAGATTAACTGAATGCCTTGACACAGGTACAGGTAGGTTTTACAGGTATTTTAAACACAGCCGCACGACGCACTTGTTTTACATAACGCGCTCTGTTCTGCCAAGATAGACGGCTTCAAAGGCACAGTAACTACATATCAGTTCAAAGCCGTTTCGACACAAATGAAGCAAAGGTTACTGCAACCATTCAAAGCTTCGCGCGAGATCGTTTCGAAACTATGCTTCGAAGAACGAAAAACACTACGCGAGAAAAGCGGTTACTTATCAAAAAGCGTTTCACAATTCCGCGCGGTCCGGGCATCGCCGGTGAACTCGGTGCCCAAAATGGCGGACGCCGGCTTTTTTTTTTTTTTTTCTTGTCCCGAGAGCTAAACGCACCTGCTCGCCGAAACACCACCTGGGCCCAGATCCACACTCCTGCGTTAATAAACGTTCGCGGCTTAGTGCCCAGAACGCGCTGTCCACAATCTAATCGAGATCTATAACGCTGAATTCCCGGCACAGAGGAGGAGGGCATCGATCACACTCGTGTTCCATTACAGAACCAGTGGAAGAAAAAGCGTGTGCCTCGAAAAAATTGACGTCGCTCAACGTTTGCAATCTCCGCAACTGCGAATTTTCAAAGACTGCAATACGGTTCCACATATCTTTTTCGTGAACGCGCGATCTACAGCAACTACGGATGGTGGTAGCACGTAGCAGTAAGGAGAGAACTCGGGTCTCACATCTCAGAACCTCATGCCATTCGATCAAGCGTCAATCACACTGAACTAAGATTGAACAGTGCCACTCTAAGAAAGAACAAATACGTACTCCGAAAACAACAGGTGCAATTTCACAGACTTACAGGGTACGTACGCTTCAGCGCGCTTTCGGACCGCCGGCTCCGGTACGAACAAGCGAATGCAGCATCCAGCGGAAGAAAAAAAAAAAGCGCCGGAATACGAGAGAAGGGTGACGCTGACGATGCCTAGCCACAATCCAACCGGTAGTCACGAATGTTCTATGAACGGGCTAGCGCGCGCTACACCCTGGCTACTGGCCGGCCTGCGCGTTCGAAACGCGGCTGAACGCAACTCACCACAGTGAAAACAATGCGATCGGCACACAACGAATGTAATAATTATGAAAGTTCGGATTCCAGACTTTTAGTGCGATTAGGGCAGCTCAGAGCAGCTCGAAGCAAGAGCCGGCGTGCGGGAACAGGGACGGAGGTCGAACTTGTAAGCATGTAATGTCACTCGCAGCTGCTAGCAACACTGGAACAAGCCAGAGAAAAACTGTAAAACGCGGCCCTAGAACAGGAATACATGTGTATCACAGATACATCAAGGCGCGGCGCGCCGAAACGAGGACTCCCGTTGAAGTGTAGCAACGTGAACTTTTTCCATTCGTCAGGCGCACTAGGCCTAACGTACCAGCCATGAAGCCGGCTTCCCTAGGTATGAATGCACGCAGTCACCTGCAACCTCGGAGCACGGATCCGCGCCGAACAAGGCATTATAAGCACACAACTCACCGGATCCTTCTCCAGATTGGCTTGAGTCGATTGCGTCTTGCAGCCGCTTGACGAGCACCGCTTTGTTGCCCTTTGTATCTAGGCCTCGCGCTTGCAGCTCTGCCTTCAGCTCAATCACTTTGAGCTTGCCGATGTCCACATCACTCATCGTCGGCGTTCACGGGTCCGTGGTGGAACCACGAGACAAGTACGACTTCGCCGACGACACAAATGCTGCGGCCACTTTTTCTGGCCGTACCGTTTTGTTTACCAATGCGGTGCTCAAGACACACGTCTTTTCCAAAAAGAAAATGGCGGCCAGCGGGCAACCGCGTGATTGCGCAGATAATTTTTGAAACAGCCGCTCCAATTGGTTGCCCCACAAGGGTCCACCAAGCAACGACCAATCACGTTGCGGGTCTCATGCGACACGAGCAGACGCCAGATTTTCTAGCGAGCGAGTTTTTCCGATATAGAAGGTAGGTGGCGCTTGCAAACAGCTGATAAACGTTAATATATTTTATTTCAATCTTTCTTTGAAAAGGATAAAAAAAAAAATACTTACCCCAAAGCAATTACACTGAGACATACATACTATATTTGAGAAAGCATTTTGTTATACAAGAATAACAGTCTTTTGCGTCACGGTAAGGCACATTGTAGTGTGGTTGTGAAGCTACAAAAAAGAAACAAAAATTCTGAACCGTACTACACATGCTGGAGGCACTACAGATTCGAAAATTTCGGTGGTTCCTTTTCTTTCGCCATCAGCGCCATTGCAGACTTCATCAGGTCCTCTGACTGCAGCATGCACATGTTCCAGGCAGCCTGTAAAGAAGGAAAGAGAGAGAGAGAGAAAAAAAAAAGTTATTTCCACAAAAGCTGATAGCCATCTGATAGCGCGACATCAATGGCTGGCACCTCGCCAGCAACCAAAGACAATGCAAGACAATCTCTTAAATCCAAAATGAGATCTGGGATGCATTTGGGGATCACATTTTTTCTTAGGCTTTCAAAATATGTCAGTGGGATTATGAAGGTGAAAAGTTTTATATATTTTCTAATTGCATCGATTGTTTCAGCTCAGTGAGATAACCATTTATTGGACCGAAAAATATGAAATCCTTAACATAGTAAAGTAAGTACATGTACAGTTTAAATTAATACTTTTGCGTATTTGCTTCATTATTCATCATCAGCCTGACTATACCCACTGCAGGGCGAAGGCCTCTCCCATATTTTCCCAATTAACCCGGTTCTGTGCTAGCTGCATCCATTTGACCCCTGTGAACTTTGTAACCTTATCCGACCACCTAATTTTATGCCGCACCCTGCTACGCTTTCCTTGCCTTGGAATCCAGTTTGTTACCCTAAGCGACCATCGGTTATCCTCTCTTCGCACTACACGTCCTGCCCATGCCCATTTCTTCTTCTTGATTTCCACTAGAATGTCAGTAACTTGAGTTATTTCTCTGACCCACTCTGCCCGCTTCCTATCTCTTAATTTTATCCTTACCATTTTTCGTTCCATAGCCCTCTGCGTTGTCCTCAACTTAAGTAGAACTCTCTTGGTTGGCCTCCACGTTTCAGCCCCATAGGTGAGTAGAGGTAAGATGCAACTGTTGTATAATTTCCTCTTGAGCGATACCGGTAAGCTGCTAGTCATAATCTGCGAGTGCTTGCTATATGCGCTCCATCCCAATCTTATTCTTCTTGTTATTTCCTATTCATGGTCCGGATCTGCGGTTACTAGTTGTCCTAAGTAGACATTCGCCTACTACTTCCAGTGTTTCGCTATCTAATGCAAACTGCTGTTCCTTCCTAAGGCTGTTGAACATTACCTTAGTCTTCTGCATATTGATTTTCAAGCCTACCTTTCTATTTTTCCTGTCTAGGTCACCAATCATTTTTTGCAGTTCATCTCCTGAGTTATTAGCAAGGCAATGTCATCAGCAAATCGCAGATCATTGAGGCATTCTCCATCTACCCTTATCCCTAACTGCTCCCATTCCAAGTTTCTGAATACTTCTAAGCAAGCTGTGAATAGTACTGGGGAGATCGTGTCTCCTTGCCTAACACCTTTCTTTATGGGAATTTTGTTACTTTCTTTATGCAGAACTATGGTTGCTGTGCAGCCAGAATATATATCTTCCAGGACTTTCTCGTACGGCTCGTCTACCCCCTGATTTCGCAATGCCTGCATCACCACCGAGGTTTCTACGGAGTCAAATGATTTTTCGTAATCAATGAATGCTATGTATAAGGGCTGGTTATATTCTGAGCACTTTTATATCACCTGGTTGATGGTATGGATATGATCGACAGTAGAGTACCGTTTCCGAAAACCTGCTTGATCCTTTGCTTGATTGCAGTCTAAGGTTGTCCTGATTCTATTAGCGATTACCTTAGTAAATACCTTATGCGTAGCAGACAGTAAGCTGATTGGTCTGTAATTTTTAAGGTCCTTAGCGTCCCCTTTCTTATGAATGAGGATAATGTTTGCGTTCTTCCATGGTTCCTGTACCGTCGATGACACCAGGCACTGCGCATACAAGGTGGCCAGTTTTTCTAGCACAATATCTCCCCCGTCCTTCAACAAATCTATAGTTATTTGATCCACTCCAGCTGCTTTCTCTCTTTTCATAGTTTCTATTGCTTTCTTAACCTCGTCCTTCATCACTGGTGGAACGTCTGATTGTTTTTGCCTACCACCAATCTCATTACAGTCCTGACTACTTTGGCTACTGTAGAGATCAGTATAGACCTCCTCAGCTACTTTGACTATCTTGTCTATATTCGTGATGACGTTGCCCGCCTTGTCCCTTAGCACATACATCTGATTTTTGCCTATGCCCAACTTCTTCTTCACCGCTTTAAGGCTTCCCCCGTTCTTTACAGCATGCTCAATTTTCTCCATGTTACACTTCCTTATATCGGCCACTTTGCACTTATTGATTAGCTTTGATATCTATGCCAATTCTATCTTAGACAGCTTACCGGTATCCTCTCTAACTATCCGACCGCCTACTTCTACAGCGCACTCAGTAATGATATCTTTGAAATTATTGTTTATTTCTTTTAGAGTAATGTCGCCATCCTCAGTTAGAGCTGAATATCTATTCTGTAGCGAGATCCTGAACTCTTTTGCCCTCCCCATCACAGCTAATTCGTTAATGGACTTCTTTTTTACTAATCTGCTGCGTTCCTTCTTCACATTTAGACTAATTCGAGACCTGACCATCCTGTGGTCACTGCATCGCACTTTCCCGATTACCTCTACATCTTGCATAATGGCGGGGGTTGAACACAGTATGAAGTCAATTTCATTTTTAGTCTCCCCGTTAGGACTTTTCCATGTCCATTTCCGGTTCTTCAGTTTGCTGAAGAAGGTATTCATGATTCTTGAGTTATTGTGCTCTGCAAACTCAACTAGTAACTCCCCCTTGATATTCCTAGAACCAATGCCATAGTCACCTACTACCTGGTCTCCTGCCTTTTTCCCTACCTTGGCATTTAAGTCGCCCACTAGTGCCGTATACTGAGTCTTTACTTTTCGCATTGCCGATTCTACATCTTCGTAGAAGCTTTCAACTGCCTGGTCATCATAACTACATGTAGGTGCATAGGCTTGTACAACCTTCAGTTCAAACCGCTTATTAAGCCTAACTACGATGCCTGCCATCCTCTCATTAATACTATAGAATTCATCGATATTACCCGCTTTGCACTTATTGACAAGGGAACCTACTCCTAGTTCTTGCCTCTCCGGTAAACCTCGATAACACAGAACATGCCCATCCTTCAGTACAGTATATGCCTCATTCGGCCTCCTAACCTCACTAAGCCCTATGACATCCCCTTTCGTAGCCTCTAATTCCTCTAACAGCACTGCTAAACTAGCTTCACTAGCTAGGGTTCTAGCGCTAAACGTTGCCAGGGTCAGTTTCCAATGGTGGCCTGTCCAGCGGAGCCAGAAATCCTTAGCACCCCCTGCTGCGTCACAGGTCTGACCGCCGCCGTGGTCAGTTGTTCCGCAGCCGCTGGTGACTGAGGGCCGGGGTTTGATAGGACTAATCATGGGAGGTTGCGGTCAATTACTGCACCAGGGTGGCCAACTCCTGTTCTGGTTAGAGAGTGCGTTGCCGGAGGTGTTCACCATTATCAGGTTGCATCCCAAACCTGTTTATGCAATTCCACTGACACGCAGATTTTTTTTTTCTTTTCTGGTGGAGAACTGCGCAGCACCGGGATTCGAGCTCCGGTGCTCTTGCATGCGAGGTGGATGCTCTACCGCTACGCCACCGCTGCTTCATTATTATGTTTGATCTAAGACCAGTTCATGAATTAAACTGTGAAAGTATGTATAAACTTTCTAGCGGCGCGAATGACGTTCGGGCATGCCGTTGCTCACTGACGCCGCGAGATGGCGCCACTGCAACATCTTCTAGTCAACTTTTTAATGCTTTTCATGAATAGCACGACATCGTCCGATGCTCTTGCGCGTTTATTTAGTAAAAGTGGTGATTTTTCCTCCTCCACCATATGTGTGCACTTCCGCCTATGATAGAAGGCGTTTCCTTCGAAATTATTCGCATTTTCAGAGTTGTACAAGGGGGAATGCGCTCTTATTCGCTGGCGTCTGCTACAGCTCATGCGGGACTAGTTCTGGCGCACTGTAAATCCTTACGGTACATTAATTTGTATGGGATAGGTATTTTCCTGAGCCCTGCAGAGCCCGCTTTATTAAAGAGCAAACTCAACTGTTAGCAACAGACTGGTAGCAGAGTGCGCACGCACGGGTTCTCACGTCTGTTCAGCCTTGTACGTCTCGGTAACTTTCCTTAAAAAGGATTATTACAGTATACTGCGCAATTCGGTATCTACTGGTAACCAGGAATACCCATTTTAGCGTAATATCTGCGTAGCGTTAGGAAATTTAACGACTGAAAAACTGAGGAGCAGCTTCAAGCTGTTACATTTTTTCTTTGTTTTTGACAAAGTGGTCACTAAAAGAAGAACCTACGCTTTGAAACGGACCATCCGGCGATATTCTGTGGTGCCATCATCATTCTCT
Organism: Amblyomma maculatum; assembly: GCF_055883805.1. Classification (NCBI taxonomy): domain Eukaryota; kingdom Metazoa; phylum Arthropoda; class Arachnida; order Ixodida; family Ixodidae; genus Amblyomma; species Amblyomma maculatum. The sequence goes on from NC_139354.1 coordinate 19,712,264, forward strand.
GTTCACAGCAGCAATATCTGCTATAAACCATCGCCGTAAGCCAGGTGCTAAAATCCTTTCATCCCTCATGGTGTCATATATATATGCATAACATGCAAAATATACATGCATGGGGAGACCAGCGCAGTTTTGTTTAGGTACATGACAAGGCTTCTCCACTGCTGTTTTATTTTATTCAATTTCATGGGACAAAAGTCATTAATAATGTTGTTTTGTGAAATTATTGTCCACACAAACCGTCCTAAGAGCATCTGTTTAACTTCAAGCGCTTTGAAGCTTGACGTGCATGCAGGTAGTCAGGTAGGAAGTAGTCATTTCAGTTGCAACACTTTGACAGTGGTCAGAGCAGGTTTGTAAAGTTGGCAGGTTTGCTCTGGAGCATACTGAGTACATCCAAAATACTGTTTGCAGGAATTTAGGCTGAAGCAGGTTGTAAACGCATTCTCAAAGTCAGCCACAAACTGGTATCACTCGAAGGGTACAAAAGGCCTCCGTTGTCTTTCAAATGAGTAAAATTAGCCAAGTTTAATACCTGTGACTTATCTTTGCTGTTCAAAAGAAGATTAAAGCATTTCTCACAGGAATGCATTTCCTATACAAGGTGTCCAAGCTAACTTTAGCTAAGCGTTAAAAAATAAAACATTTCGGGTAGGCCAGAGAAACCACTTGTATACAGCCGCCAGCCATCTGGTGCCCCACAGGCAATATTTTATATTGAAATTAAGAAATTAGTAATTAAAATATTTTTATAATTTATTAACTATTGCTTTTAGACAATAAATGGATTTGCAAAGTTGGAGAGCGCCTTCTAAAACCTCCATTACATTTATTTTTGATAAAGAAAGCCTTACCGTTTTTCCAAGCTCTTAAGAAAGCCCATGAAATACAAAAATTATCAACCTACCGCTAGGACTGGGCTGTTGAGTCACGGCCACAGCTAATTTCGGTCACTCAAACCACGTACGGTTGAGAGTACCACAATCGTGGCGCATGAATGTGTTAGTCACATATTTTTTTTTTATTTCGCGGGCTTTCTTTATTGAAAATAAATGGAATGGGGGTTTCAGAAGGTGCTATCTAACTTTGCAGTTCACATTTATTCCCTAAAAGCAATACTTATATGAGGGAAGCCCTGAGGCCATAGTTAGGGGATAATGTATTACTCTTTAAGTTTCTTTTTACTGCTGCAACTACAATGATTTTGCTAATTTATATCAAAATCCCAACAACAAATTGCAGTCAAAAATAGCATAGCTGTATCTTGAAAATACTAAAGGATGACCATACAAAATTTCACAGCAATACAACATAGACAGGTGAAGTAACGTCCTGCACAAGCAGCAAGGTTGCTTGAAAATAACAAATAAAGAAAAGAGGATTTTAAAATTTCAACAAAACATTTAATGAGTGATTATGATGACTTTTTCAAAAAAACTAGGGAAATTGCAGCTTAATGAGCTGTTTCCTTAGAATTCTCCTGCGCCGTACATTGCCCCGGAAAAGTGTCCCGTGTGCAAGCTTTTTTCACCACGGTGCGGGAATGGGACTTGGCCTCAGCAGTTTCCTTTCTTGAGACCCGGCAGATTGTCGCGCACATAACTCAATAACATAAAGAAAGGAAGGATGCCTAAATTTTCTAAAACTAAATAATCAGTAAAGTCTAATTCTGAATACCCTGTGTATATATATATATATATATATATATATATATATATATATATATATATATTGTCGCGTCTCGATAGAACGCCAAGGAGGACCCAAAGATAGGACGGGTTTAATAATCAACCTGGACGAGTCTTGCGCTCCAACTTCCTTCTCTTCCAGGCTCGCGCTTGTGGGGCCAGCCATCATCTTTGGCGTCGTCTTCTATGCGGCATTTACCCCCCTCCTCAAGAAGCATCGTCCCGATGAGCATAAAAGGGAGTAGGAGGTCAAGGTCAGTCAGAGTTGTACGGCTTCATGCGTACAACGTGGACGACGTCGGCTTGTTGCTGACGTCGCTTTGAGGTCGACACCCCGTCTGGCACCACCTCATAAGTGACGTCGGTTAAACGTCGCTTAACAACATATGGCCCGAAATATCGCCGCAATAGTTTTTCGGAGAGTCCACGGCGGCGAATAGGCGTCCAGACCCACACTTTGTCGCCAGGTTCGTACATGACATGTCGGCGTCTATGATTGTAGCGTCGTGCATCATGCTCTTGCTGATTCTTAATCCGCACACGCGCTAGTTGGCGGGCTTCCTCTGCACGCTGAGCGATTTCCTCGGCGTCCTGATCGAGATCGTCGGTGTCGGCATTCGGGAGCAACATTGCATCCAGCATAGTTGTTACTGGTCGCCCGTGAAGGAGGCTGAATGGTGTCATACGAGTGGTGTCCTGGCGTGCCGTATTGTAGGCGAACGTGACGTAGGGAAGAATTTCATCCCAATTCTTGTGGTTCACGTCAACGTACATGCAAAGCATGTCTGCGATGGTTTTATTTAGGCGTTCCGTCAACCCATTGGTTTGGGGGTGATAGGCTGTAGTCTTACGGTGACTGGTACCACTGAGGCGGAGAACGGTCTCCAAAAGTTCGGCCGTAAATACAGTACCTCGGTCAGTTATAATGAGCGCTGGAGCGCCATGCCTCAGGACAATGTTCTCCACGAAGAACCGAGCTGCTTCGGCTGCGGTACCCCTTGGCAGAGCCTTGGTCTCCGCGTAGCGGGTTAGATAATCGGTGGCGACAATTATCCATTTATTTCCGGCTGTCGACGTCGGAAATGGTCCCAGGAGGTCCATGCCGATTTGCTTAAAAGGTGTTGTTGGCACTTGAAGAGGATGGAGTAGGCCAGCTGGTTTTACAGGGGGTGACTTACGGCGCTGGCAGTCTATGCACGTACGTACATAGTGTTTCACTGTCGCAGGCAGTTTTGGCCAGTAGTATCCGTGCTGGACTCTAGCCAACGTGCGGGTATAGCCTAGGTGACCGGCGGTTGGCTCGTCGTGACACGCTTGCAAAACTTCACTGCGGAGAGCAGATGGGACGACGAGTAGATGACTGTTTCCCCCAGGGCGGAAGTTCTTCTTGTAAAGTACGTTGTTGCGAATAAAGAATGAAGAGATTACTCGGGTGAAAATCTTAGGCACAACGGTAGTTCGTTTTTCCAAGAAATCAATAAGAGGGAGCAATTCCTGGTCTTCTCGCTGGTGTTGGGAAAGCGTTGCGTCATCTATGACACCTAAAAACGCAGTGTCTTCATCGGTCATAGTGGAAGGTTCGACCGGCGCTCGCGAAAGGCAGTCAGCATCCGTGTGCTTTTTTCCAGATTTGTAAATAACTGCCATGTCGAATTCTTGTAATCGAAGGCTCCAACGCGCGAGTCTCCCTGAAGGGTCCTTTAAATTCGTCAGCCAACAGAGCGAGTGATGGTCGCTAACGACTTGAAAGGGGCGAGCGTACAAATAAGGGCGGAACTTCATAACCGCCCATACCACTGCAAGGCATTCTTTTTCGGTTGCCGAGTAGTTCGCTTCTGCTTTAGATAGGGTCCTGCTGGCGTAAGCAATTACTTTTTCCACACCATCCTGGCGCTGCACCAGCACAGCACCTAACCCCACGTTGCTGGCATCCGTATGAAGTAGTGTAGGGGCGTCGTCATCAAAGTGCGCCAGGACAGGTGGTGTCTGTAAACGTCTCCGTAGCTCATTAAACGCTTGTTCCTGTTCTTCACCCCAGTGAAAGACAGCGTTGTCACGCATCAGCGAAGTTAATGGCCAGGCAATTCGTGAGAAACCAGCAATAAACCGGCGGTAGTAGGCGCAAAGACCCAGGAAACGCCGCAATGTCTTTTTGTCCGTAGGTGTCGGGAACTTGGCGACTGCGGAGAGCTTTTCAGGATCAGGCCGGACACCTTCTTGGCTAACGACGTGACCTAAGAATTGCAGCTCCTCGTACCCGAAGTGGCACTTCTCGGGTTTTAGTGTGAGGCCCGCAGATCGTATGGCCTGAAATACAGCTAGCAGACGGCGTAAATGCTCTTCAAATGTGGCCGAAAACACAATCACGTCGTCAAGATACACCAGGCATGTTTGCCACTTAAGTCCCGAGAGCACAGTATCCATCAACCTCTGAAATGTTGCTGGTGCTGAGCATAAACCGAACGGAAGGACCTTAAACTCGTACAATCCGTCGGGAGTGACGAATGCTGTCTTCTCCCGATCCCTCTCGTCTACTTCTATCTGCCAATATCCACTTTTCAAGTCCATTGATGAGAAGTAACGTGCGTTTCGTAGGCGATCAAGGGAATCGTCAATGCGAGGAAGCGGGTACACGTCTTTTTTAGTTACTTGGTTGAGCTTGCGGTAATCTATGCAAAATCGTAAGCTGCCGTCCTTCTTTTTAACAAGTACCACGGGGGAAGCCCAGGGGCTCTGCGACGGCTGTATAACGTCGTCTCTAAGCATTTCGGCCACCTGGCGCTGAATGGCTGCACGTTCTTTTGGAGCTACACGGTAAGGATTTTGTCGAATCGGGCGAATCGAGTCATCCGTGATGATTCGATGTTTTGTCAAAGGCGTTTGGCCGATCCGCGATTCGGAAGCAAAGCAGTCCCGAAATTGATCTATGAGATCCAAAAGACGGTCCCGTTCTGAAGAAGACAAATTTGGACTCACATCGACGATGGTTACGGGCGTCTTGCACATTGATCCTTCCTGTTGCAGTGAGAAGCAGTGCTGCGCATTTGGGAGGCTGTCGAAAAACGCCACAGTTGTGCCTTTCGGAATTTGCTGACGCTCGTCGCTGAAGTTTGTCAGCAGCACTTCGGTCTGTCCATTGGTCAAGTTGACTAGCCCTCGAGCTATAGAAACACCTCGGCTTAGTACCAGGGCGACTGCTCTTTCGGCGATACCATCGCCGGTATGCGCCATGTCGCACTTCACTTCAACAAGAGAGCATGATCGCGGAGGTAATGTTACTGTCTCATTGGCGACGCGTAAGGGCATTAGTGGTACTTCCGCATAACCGAGGTCTTCATGATTGTTGGTGAAGGCAACGACGCTGTCACGAATGCTGATTACAGCCCCATGAAGACGCAGAAAGTCCATGCCCAAGATGAGATCTTTGCAACAGTCAGGGAGAATAACGAAGCTGCCAACAAACACCGCGTTTCCTATTCCTATCCGGGCAGTGCACTTCCCTGTCGGAGCCAGTAGCTGGCCCCCAGCACTTCTTATTACTGGCCCAGTCCATTCCGTTTTTACTTTGCGCAGCGTGTCAGCCAGTTTCTGACTAATAATTGAAAAATCCGCCCCGGTATCCACCAGAGCATGTACCTCAAGCCCATCAATGGAAACGGCGAGGTCAGCGCTAACAACGTTATCTGTGTGGCTCGTCTCTTTCGGCATTTTCGGCGGAAGTGCGGCAAGGTCAGCGGTGTCAGCTTCGTCGTCGGGGCTGCTCATCTGGTGCGGCATTTTCGGTGGTAATGTAGGCGGCATTTTCGGCGGTAGTGCGGCAATGTCAATACTAACGGCAGTGTCAGAAGCACGGGCTGTCGGCAGTTGCGGCGGTGGTGAGGGTTTTGACACTTTTAGACTGTGTGCAACCTCCCCTCGCGAGGTTGCGGCTGTTAGTTTCCCCGATGAGGGCTAGGGGACCGCCGTCCGCCAACGTCAGCATTGCCACGACGCATCGGCGGAGAATAACGCTGTGGCGATGGGGAGGAGCGGCGGCGGAAGCCCGGGGATTCGGTTTCCCTGCTGACCGGAAGGCCGTCCTCGGTTTGGGCAGTGTCAGCGTCGAAGCGGCGGCGAGCAGAAGCAGACGGAAAGGCCTGCCCCTCTTCGCGATAGCGGCAGTACCGATATACGTGGCCAGGTTGTCCGCAGTAGAAACAGAGTGGCCGGCTGTCATAACTGCGCCACCTGTCCGTTCGGCGTAGTTGAGAGCGCCTGGAAGGCGCCCACTGAGGTCCCTGGAAGAATCGTGTCTCCTGACGGCTTGGTGAGCTCGGTGAGGCGTGGTCTGGAGGCGGGCGACGTAGGATCGCGGCGTAGCTCTCAGATTGCGGCTCGTGATATGGTGCAGGAATGTTGACCGTGTAGTTGACCGGTTGTGGAACACGGTATGGTGGTTCGGAAATGGCTGCCGCGTTGTCGACTGGATGAAACTCGTTGCACTGGGCAGACGGTGATAGGGAGCACCGAATTTCATTCCTTACAGCCTGCACGAGGGCCTCTGACGACTGAGCTTTCGCAACCGTAATTCGCTGCAACTCCTCAAGGACAATTTCTCTAATCATGTCTCGAAGCGTGGTCTGATCTGTTGAAGTCAGCGCCGCCGCAGTCGTCGGGGCACAGCTGGCTGGTCGGTTGTACTGGCGGCACCGATCTTGGAGGGCTCGCTCTATAGCCGTAGCGTCCTTAATGAACTCACTCACGGTTTTAGGTGGGTTGCGTACTAAGCCGGCAAACACCTGTTCTTTGACACCGTGCATGAGATGCCGTAACTTCTTCGGCTCACTCATATCAGGGTCGGCACGGCGAAAAAGGCGAGCCATGTCTTCCGCAAACATGGCCACGCTCTCATTCGGCTTCTGGACACGCACTTCAAGCAGGCGCAGCGCATTGTCGCGTCGATCAGTTCTCGCAAAGGTGTCTACGAGCTGGCGGCGGAAGTCATTCCATGTGGATAAGCTGGCCTCGTGGTTTTCAAACCACGTTCTAGCATTATCCTGGAGGGCAAAATAAACATTACAAAGTTTGTGATCTGCGCTCCACTGATTAATCTTGGCCACTCGCTCAAACTGGTCAAGCCAGTCCTCGACATCTTCAAATGCTTCCCCGCGAAAGCACTCTGGCACCTTGGTGTTCTGAAGAGTCACCGGCGTAGGGTTGGGATGTGCCATGGCTTGGGAGACTTGATGGACTTGGTCTTTTGAAGAGTCGCTTGGAAGATAGTTGTACTCCGGGGCTAGGCCTAGAAGGCGGCGGCTAGCGCGATGTACAGGCGTGTCGATGTCTGGGATTCGCTGTGGACTGCCGGAAGGAGTCTTATGCATACCCCAGCGCGCTCCACCAGTGTCGCGTCTCGATAGAACGCCAAGGAGGACCCAAAGATAGGACGGGTTTAATAATCAACCTGGACGAGTCTTGCGCTCCAACTTCCTTCTCTTCCAGGCTCGCGCTTGTGGGGCCAGCCATCATCTTTGGCGTCGTCTTCTATGCGGCAATATATATATATATATAAAGAAAGAAAAGAAAAAGTGCCTGATTTTCTTATGCTGCCAGGCTTAAGAAAATGCTTTTTTTTTTTCCTTCCTAAAACTGATACTGCACAGTCTTATCATAATAATCATATTCATTACCATACCAGCAATTCCATTTCCTTTCCTCCACTCCATGACAATGGGGTGGCAATTACACAACGCTACCAGTGTGAAGCACTTACTCACTGGCAGGAGTGATACTGTTACCAGTGTGAAGCACCTAATCACAAGCAGGTGTGACATTGTTACCATGTAACGGAGGCCCTCCTCGACGCTGTGGTCTCGCGAGTAGACGAGGTGCACCTTACTGCCCTGGATGGCCACTGGACTCTTGGAGGCGATTTGCCTGGCTACATCCAGGGCGGCAGCCATCATCTGGTCTTTGTCAGGAAACACACGACTCACCAGGCCAGCCTGGCATAAATTACACCACACAACCAAGAACACTCAGAAAAATCAGAAAATAGTAATTCATACATAACTGAAAATTTGGACAATGATCACCAAGAGAAAAAAAAAAAAGACAGGTGGCACAAAGCACTGGCCCATTATTGGCAATATGTTGGCAAAGCACTGATCCTATGTTGGACCAGACATTGTCAACACAGTATCAATACTGGGCCAATGAGTTGTGCTGCTTGGGAGGTTATTTAACAAGAAATTCAGACAAAAAAAAAAAAAAAAAAAAAAGTCTGATGCAGAATTCAGACATGGATTACTCAGGCTAGGCTAGTTTGTTTCACATTATTAGGGTTACTGCAGAGCATTACGACATGGACAGACATGGAAGGAAACGTGATGTGATGTTGCGAAGGAAGTGCTGCGTTCATCTTGCTTCTCTGTTTGCACCTTGACGTGCTGCAAGAAGCAATCAGACGAGCACTTTCATAAGTGCTGTCTCCCTCCACAAAATCCACAATGTGCTTGAAAAACTCTGCCTTACAAAATGGGTTAGTACAGGCACCTATTTGCTGTTCCTGAAATACGCAGAAAATTTCAGTTGCGAGTTTCTTTACTTGTTATGATGCGCGACACATTGCTGTACATTGACCACCCCGTGGCAATCACTGCCAAATAATTTGTAGTTTTTCTCCTCTCATTTCCCCTGGCCCCCACTTCAATAGCCAAGCGATAGAGTGATGTGAAAGGTCAGAATAAGGCATGTCAGGCACGAAGAAAACTGGACTATAATCCCTGCTTCTTCCCTTGTTGCGATTTCGGCATTTGAGACAGGTCGACTTAAACGCTGTAGTGAATCGAAATGACAAAGCAGGGATTATATCGCAGTCCTTTTCCATACCTCATACGACCCATACTGACCTTTGACACCAAAGCCATCACTGAGCTGTTGAAACTGAAATAGAAACAGGTGAGAGAAGTTCAATTAGAAATATTTTAGCAGTCATAGGTGTATAACACATGATGGTCCATGTATATACTAATGTCTAATGCATTACTGCAAAGAAAACAGCGCATAAGTTAAAATTTGCTGGCTATATTCCTTTAAGGCATCAAACATGAAGTGGATTTAGATGAACAGAACAACCTTTCCCCCTCACTGGTTTTCACAATAGTGACTGTTACATCATTCAGAGCTCATGTTAACCAACTATCCCACTTTTTTTTTGCTTAATTCTAGCAAACATAAAGCAAGCCACGGCCTTTGAACAAAGCCAGAATTTAAGGTCGTCTATATAAGAAGACTGCATTTTTATAAAAATCCATAATAATTCATCTTCATACAGTTATGTGGTATGATATAGACTACTTGTGCTGAACCATGTGTTAAGTTACACACTAAGGCCACAAAATCGCAACTACTAATTGGCGGCCCACATGTGCCATCCCATTTAAAAAATACAATGCTTGCGCTCTGCATCATGGTGCAGGAAGGCTGTGAGCTTGGCTTCATGAAGTAGGCCAATTTTACCAGATTCGGTGTCACAGAGTTTCATTGCAGCAAACGAAAAACTAAATTCGTGGTTAGCTTAGCGAGCGATGGAAAGAAACAATAGGTGCAGCTTTAAGAGAAAGGAAGCGAGAAGAGTGGGTCAAGGAACAAGCAGGGGTTAATAATGACATTTTAGTCAAAATCAGGGAGAAGAAATGGGCATTGGCAGGACATGTAATACGAAGGGAGGATAAGCGGGGGTCACCGACAAGGGTGACAGGGTGGATTCCGAGGAAAGGAAAGCGTAGGTTAAGTGGGTGGATGAGATTAAGAATGACTTCAATAACAGCGCAGGCAGAAAGAAGGGACGAGAAGGCACAAGAGAATAGAGCGCTGACTTCCAACTGTTTATTTCACCAAGCATGCCATGTATATGTATATAGACCAGCAAGTGTGAAATTATAGAAAGGGAAAGGGAACGACACTCGCCATGATGCCACAGCATAGCACCAGGAGCCCAATCTTATCCATCTAAAAATCTGAGTTCCTTCTGGCTCAAAAAGACAGATGGCACGCTCACACACTTAACCCTCGCACACGCACAATAACAACGTAAAAGAAGGGAAGCAGGGTCAGCTCAGCCTGCACTGCCGTAATTGCGACAATAAATGTGAGCATGAGCATCGCAAAAAGCAATGCGTACCAGCTTTTAATCAATGCACAATTGAAAGTAAACATCAGGATCGGGGAGTTAGAGAAATTATCGAGACGGTGAAGATTGCGCGTGCGGGAAATAATTGTGAGCATGCCATCGGTCTTTTTGAGCCAGAAGGAACTCAGATATTTAGATGGATGAGATTGGGCTCCTGGTGCTATGCTGTGGCATCATGACGAGTGTCGTTTTCCTTTCCCTTTCCATCATTTCACACTTGCTGGTGTATATAACAGTTGGAAGTCAGCACTCTATTCTCTTGTGCCTTCCCATCCCTTCTTTCTACCTGCGCTGTTATTGAAGTCATGATTAACCAACTTCCGAACGAGCATCAATCTTGAGATAAAGAAGTTTTGAGGTGATAAAGCACCTGCAGCTGATACAGGACAAGGTTAATTAGGGGGATACTGGAGAGGCCTTTGCCCTGCAATGGATGCACAGATGCACGTAGGCCAATGATGATGATGATGATGATGAAAAAGAATAATTTCAGAAAAATGATGTGTCCAGGACAATAAGTCCTAGAACGAAATCACAAACCTGATGGGCTTCTGCAGCTTCCATCTTGCGTGCAGTGAAGACGAGTTCATTGACCAGGCTGGCATTGCCAATGACACGTGGTAGCCTCTGCAACGTCCCCACGTCTGCAGCCAAGCCAAGGTCAACCTCCTGAAGAGCACAAGTCAGTCAGTCAGCAACCTTGTTCAACAAAGTCAGTCAGCAAACCTTGTTCAGCTGTCCAGCTGCTTTTAAAGGAGTATAGACACGTACATTTTCTGTTTCGGAATTTTTGCTTTAAACAATCCACGATGGTCCAAAACAGAGGGACGGCGACCCAAAAAGCCCCAACCCGCTTCAATTATATATTATCAGGGCATTTACCAGGACCAGTTTCGGTTTCGAGCTTTCCGAGCCCGAGCGTGCGATGACGTCAAAGATGCGAGCGCGCCACACGAGTGCCTCCTGCTGGCAAGACTCGTGACACGCACACACACAATCTAATTATGCACACGGGTAGCGTTTTTCGTCTGCTTGCGATTGCACGTGCAAGAAAATATCATCATCGAGCAGTGTTTCAGTGTGGCATAATTAGTTCGACGTTGTTTCGCCCGAAGGCACGGATGCTACTGACATTGCCGAGCACTTTGATTTCGACCCGCTAGCCAGCAACTCAAATGAAAAAGCAGGAACCAACAGCAAGCCACGAAAGCTTCACAGTTGGCGTGCAGGAAATATCAGCTAGTTGGACATGTTGAACAAAGGGACTGATTACTGTGAAGATGCTGCTCTCTCAGCCCGCTTTGCCGGTGCTGCGAGCTCGAAGCTGGCGTCCGGAAAAAAAAAAAAGAGTTTTAGAGTAAAGATAAAATAAAACCATAGCCCGAACAGACGTCAGCCACCGTGACCTGCTACCGTGCTGAAGCTGCCCATGCTCTCGCCTGCTCACATGCTGATTAGTCCTGACACGGCAGGACTGAGTGGCGCCGTCTTTACACCGCCCAAGCATGTGCGCCATCTGGCACTGTCAAGGCGATCGGGGCATGCAAAGCCGTGGCCGCCGCGATCGGCTCCGATAGACTCCGCTATCGGTAATATATCGCGGATCCCTGTTTATTCACGTGCATAACAACTGCGTACAAAGGACCATGAATAACGAATAAATTGGGAGGATCGTTTGACGAATACTGAGGTGCTGGTAGAGTGTTTACAGCGATACAAGTGAGTTTTTATTTCTACATCCACTTTGCTGCTGCTGCCCGGTGCGACTCTCCTGGCGTCTGCTAGCTCCGCTGCTGAAGGCGTCTAGCGAATCAAGAATGTATTTTTTATGCGATAGGCTTCCCAGTAAAGCAGCGTGAAAGCCCAACGTTTATTACAGCGTTAGCTCATTCCGAAGAACGGTCCGCGGCCGCTTCGATGTGAAATCAGCTAGGCCCAGCGACGTCTAGGACAGGCGGAAAGTGGCGATACAGTTCATGTCTCCAGGCAGCACTGGATATTGGTCCAACATTGGTGCTATATTAGTTCAATGTAGGGCCTAACATTAGCCCCCCGGTGCCAGTATTGGACCAGTGTTGTATACTGCGTGGGACTGAGCACTTTTACTGGCAGCGGTTTATGTAGTTTATATAACTGCTGGCACGGCACAAGCAAAAATGACCAAAGGCATAAAAATGAACCTATGCTATGACAAACGAGTGCTGACAGTGCTCTATGCAATGTAGTTGTGCAAGTTGGCTTTGAGCCATTTTTTGATAGGTTTATGGGCTTGAGTTCCAAAGCAACACTGGCTATAAGGGACATTGCAGGGCTCCAGATATTTCAATCACCTGGCATTCTTTAATGTGTTACGAAGCTGCACAGTACAAGGACGCCTTGTGTTTTGCCTCCGTCAAAATGCAGCTGCTGTGACCAGAATCGAAACCGCGGCCTCAGGATCAGTAGTCAAGTGCCCTGACAATCTTAAACACTTGAGTGTCACGGCAGGGCCGCATGTTTGTCATTCACATCTGTCTCGTTGCCAGTAGTTTAAGGGGGCACGATAAGCCCTATCTTTCTCATGTATTTTAGGGGCATAGTGTGGTACACTTTTCTCAGCTAATATGCGACAAGATATTTGTATTGTTTTATTCAGCATTTTATCCTCTAGCTAGCACCAAAGTTATTTTGGTATATGAGAAAGCAAATTATCAGTCAGTTTTTTACTTCCTACACATTTTTTTGACCAAATTTTGTATATGTTTTTATTATATATGACCTAAATAGCATTTTTCGAATGCCTGTAATATTGGTACAGTAAATTGCCACATATGTATACTCTACGCACAGAAAAAATAAACTTGATATCGATTGTAGTTTCGAAAAGAATGGTACTGACATAACAAAAAATGTTGTTTCGAGAAAACAGAGTTTAAAGTAACCAAAACCTTTAATCCCAAGATTGGATTGGAACAAGATGGGAACAATTGGATTGTTGCTAGAGGGCTTTCTTCTTTTAGCTAATGTGAGAAAACTCCACTGCTTATTTTAATTTTTATTGGAAAAAAGCACAGAAAACATAGTCTGTGAACGTGGGTGCGCCGTTGACCACTTTGCTTTCAGAACGCTTTTTCAGTTCGATGCAAATTTCACAGGATGAAGTGCGATACATGAAAGGACGCAGGAAAGAATGTAGTTTAATGCTAAGAAAGACATGAAAAATTAATCTTTTTTAGATTTTTTTGCTTACCTGTCCCCTTAAAAATGTAGTTAGGTATTACACTACAACAAGCAAGGATCGTAAAAGATGAAAGCAGCTTCCACAAAAACCAAGCAAGAATATGCATGCATTCCCAAAGTTTGTGCGCTCTTTCCCTCATCTTTTTGGCTGCCACCCCTCTGTTGGCTGTTTTGTAAGAGTCATCGTGGTTCACTTAGGACTTTCTGTGTATGTGAACAATCTTGTGAACTACACAGCCGTGCAAATTTTCACAGAAGGATGCTGCCCGCACTACACGTGCAAAATCTAAGCAGGGGCGTGGCCTCCGGCTGGCAAATTTTCGTTCTACTGCGGTCTCGCAAAACAACTTAACAGCAGGGCTTCTACTGTATTCACCTTCAGTGTCCCTTTAAATACAAACTTTATATGTTAGGTGCTGAAGGTACGGAGGCTGCAGTAACACAGGCGAGCATAGATATAAAGCAGACAAAAGCTTTTATGCAATACTGGGTAGCACAAAGTCACCTAACGTGCAGCAGGGACTATGGAAAGCGCTGCAAGTTGCTGAGCTAACAGTATAAGAAAAGCATTTTGTTTTTATGTTTGCTTTTTTTTCATCTCGGAGCAAGTCGGCTCGGTCTTCTGACCCCAAAGCACAAGGAGTTTTTAGCCCGATAACAGCAAAGATTTGGAAACACACCTTGACTTGGAAATAGGCATCGGTTGTGCAGTAGCGAATGTCGCAAGCCGTGACCATGTCCACGCCACCTCCAATGCAGCCATTGTGGATGGCTGCGATCACTGGCTTGCTGCACTGGAACACATTAAGAAACAGGGAGGAGCCAATTCAGGTCACAAAAAGATGCGATAAACTGCGCAGAGACAGGTAGGAGACAGGGCATTAAGAAACAGTGACAGCAGAGCATGGTGAGGTAATGGGTGAGGTAATGGGTGAGGTAATGCTGATGCCATCACCTTCATCATCAGCTAAGACAACTGCCATTTCACAACAAAAGAGTAGGTTCTTTATTACAACATAGCTTCTCAATTAAGTGAGAAGACTGTTGCAGGTGAAATACAGTAGAACCTCACTGATACGCTCTTGGCTCATATGTTTTCTTGTTTCATACACAAAAAATCGCGGGCAGTAAACATCTTCTACAGAGCTATACTATTTCGCTTCTGGTTAATATGTTCCCGGGTAACACGATTTCCTTGTTACTATGTTTGAAATTACGACAAACTGTGGACACACAATCGTTTTGCGATCAACCGGACACGTGCTAACGAGTGCTTGTGACATGAAAAACAGATCAGTGGCGCTAACTCGCCATAGTTGCTTCCCTGCAGGGTCTAGGTGCAAAGAAGCAAAGCATCAAAAAAAGCCAACGATCCAACATACGAGGCATCTGTACCCTCGGAAAAATGACTTCACGAGGAAAAACGCGGTGACCTCTTTGCAGTGCCTTAGGGGGCATGGTGGTGAACCAGTTTGCAAATACAACCTACAACCATGCGCTTGCACACGAGCGAGCCAGGGGACGCAGTATGAGCAAAAATGCGGCGACTGTAAGCTGGCTTCTCTGTGTGTCACTGGAGTAAGACAGTCAAGAATCCGGAAATAACCATGGAAGTGATCCCAGCCAGGGGCAGATTAACAATGACGAGGGCTCGGTTCAAGAACATTAAGAGGGCCCCTATAATTCCCCACAATCTACGCTGCTCTCTGTTGTTATGTTTAGGACTCGACATGCTTTAGAACTAAGCATGCTAAGCAACTCGGGGGATGAACTGCAAATAATGATTGATGACCTAGACAGTAAAAGTAGAAAGGTAGGCTTGAAAATCAATATGCAGAAGACTAAGGTAATGTTCAACAGCCTCGGGAAGGAACAGCAGTTTACATTAGGTAGCGAAATACTGGAAGTAGTAGGCGAATATGTCTACTTAGGACAGGCAGTAACCGCAGATCCGGACCATGAAAAGGAAATAACAAGAAGAATAAGATTGGGATGGAGCGCATTTGGCAAGCACTCGCAGATTATGACTAGCAGCTTACCGGTATCGCTCAAAAGGAAAGTATACAACAGTTGCATCTTGCCTGTACTCACCTATGGGGCTGAAACGTGGAGGCTAACCAAGAGAGTTCTACTTAAGTTGAGGACAACCCAGAGGGCTATGGAACGAAAAATTGCAGGGGTAACATTAAGAGATAGAAAGCGTGCAGAGTGGGTCAGAGAAATAACTCAAGTTACCGACATTCTAGTGGAAATTAAGAAGAAGAAATGGACATGGGCAGGACATGTAGTGCGAAGAGAGGATAACCGATGGTCGCTGAGGGTAACAAACTGGATTCCAAGGGAAGGAAAACGTAGCAGGGGGCGGCAGAAAGTTAGGTGGGCGGATGAGATTAAGAAGTTCGCAGGGGTCAAGTGGATGCAGCTAGCACAGAACCGGGTTAAGTGGAGAAATATGGGAGAGGCCTTCGCCCTGCAGTGGGTATAATCAGGCTGATGATGATGATGATGCTTTAGAACTTTCAACAGAGAATATACGCCATATTTACGCGAAAAATCTGCGGACTGTTTATGAACGTCAACCTGAGCATATACTATCCTACACAGCACGCAGACTGGCATCTAGACTCATCTGCAGCTGTTCTGGGAAATGACCGGACACGCAACGTCCTGACGGAAAAATAATGTGCTTTTGCTCGTGCCACTAAGTATACGGCAGCACGGCACGGCAGCAGCCTCAGCGGCAACATGCTAAGGAACCCATTCTGTTTCGTGCTGCAGGTTGTTGCGGTTCTGCTGCAAGCTGAATTATCGTCATGCAGTTGTTTCAGCGCTACGCCAAGTCACAGTGAAAGCCTGGGGGCGTATCCGATATCATCGACACGTATCGGTAACATTTGCCTCGTGGAAGATCCGACAGCGCCAACTATCATCGCCACGTCAATGCCAACAGCGGTTACGTCGATCCACATGGCCTGTTTCCCCGCTATAAAAGGACAGACCACATCGAGCCTCATCAGTGGGCACGGCAGCAGCCTCAGCGGCAACATGCTAAGGAACCCATTCTGTTTTGTGCTGCAGGTTGTTGCGGTTCTGCTGCAAGCTGAATTATCGTCATGCAGTTGTTTCAGCGCTACGCCAAGTCACAGTGAAAGCCTGGGGGCGTATCCGATATCATCGACACGTATCGGTAACATTTGCTTCGTGGAAGATCCGACAGCGCCAACTATCATCGCCACGTCAATGCCAACAGCGGTTACGTCGATCCACATGACCTGCTTCCCCGCTATAAAAGGACAGACCACATCGAGCCTCATCAGTGGGCACGGCAGCAGCCTCAGCGGCAACATGCTAAGGAACCCATTCTGTTTCGTGCTGCAGGTTAGTCGATACTTATCTACTAAATGCTATCGAAGCGATAACCGCTTCTTAGTGCTGCTGCCCTGCCCGCTACCTTTGATGAATGTCTTCAGTTATGTCATTTCTATATCGAGAGACCTGTTGGCGTGTGGAGATGTTGAGGCATATCCGGGCCCTACTGAAAAAGAAATGCTTTTAGAATTACTGGACGGCCAGGGAAAGTTGACCGCTGCTATGGAAGCCTTACGTAGTTCTCAAACCGATATTGAGCGGAACATTTCAGCTCTGACCGAACGCATAGAAGGTTTGGAAAAACAGCTGACAGATTTGAACGCTTTGAACAGCCGTGTGAGTCTAATAGAGGACACTGTCGAGAAAGTTGATAAACAGTTATCGGCACTACTCTCCAAAGTCGATGACTTGGAAAATAGGAGTCGCAGAAACAATTTAGTTATATACGGATTAGTTGGGGAAGACGAAGAAACAGCAGCTGAACTTGAAAGTAAACTGATTACTGAGGTGTTTCAAGACAAATTAGGGTTAACTGTCTCTGGCATTGATAGGTGTCATCGACTTGGTCGGAAAAATGGAGATAAGGAACGTCCTGTGATAGTGAAGTTTATAGATTACCGAGAAAAAGCATCAGCATTAAAGTCCGCCTACAAGCTAAAGGGATCCTCAATCTCAATTTCTGAAGACTTTTCTACCAGAATGCGGGAAATCCGAAAGCACCTGTGGAAGAGTGCCGCCCAGGAAAAGAAAAATGGAGCCAAGGTGAAATTGGTGTATAATAAATTGTCCGTTGACAGTATAATGTATGGCTGGGATGAAGTGAAACATGCCCGTTTCAAGCTAAACAGCAAAAACAACTGACAGCAAAAGCCCGTTCCCAAATCGCTAAAAATATTGAATGTAAACTGCAGAAGCATATTAAATAAAGTTAGTGAGTTAGAAGGAATTTTACTTTGCGAAGATCCAGATATCGCGGTTTTAACTGAGACATGGTTAAACGAAACCATTTACGATAGTGAATTCGCACCAGCTGGCTACAGTGTACTTAGAAAAGACCGTGGTAGCAAAGGAGGAGGAGTCGCCATAATCTTCAAAAATTATTTAAATATAGTGAGCATGCCTGGAGTGCCTAATATCGAATGCATTTTCTGTAAGGCTTACCACAACAATGTCCGGTACATTGTTGGATCTTTGTATAGGCCCCCTGGATCACCTGTCAGTGTTTTAAATAATCTAGCAGATTATATGAGAACATTTATTAAGCCAAATGATCGAATTATTTTAGCAGGCGATTTCAACTTACCGGACATTGACTGGCCAAATTTCGCAATCAAAACCTATAGCGATGAATCAAGTGAGGCCATGCTTGATATAGCGTTCTCATATGACTTGACACAAACTGTAGAGCAGCCGACCCGAATACAAGGGAGTTCAAAATCCACACTAGACCTTTTTTTTGTTTCTGGCACAATTTTAGATACAGCTAAATGTGTAGTCATACCCGGTAT
Organism: Amblyomma maculatum; assembly: GCF_055883805.1. Taxonomy (NCBI): domain Eukaryota; kingdom Metazoa; phylum Arthropoda; class Arachnida; order Ixodida; family Ixodidae; genus Amblyomma; species Amblyomma maculatum. Next base: position 19,730,218 of record NC_139354.1, read on the forward strand.
CTCTGATCACCAAGCCGTTCTACTTACTCTTTCCGGCTTAACAGTTGATAAAAATTGCTCACAAATGCATTTTAGAAACTTCTCTCGAGCTGATGATGTTTCCATTGTCGATGTTCTTTCCTTCAACTTTGATACATTTTGTAAAAGCACTGACAGTGTTCACGAACTTTGGGACCGGTTTAAAGCTATGATACATGAATGCATTGAATGCCACGTGCCGGTTATTGTTAAAAAGATAACAAAAAACCCATGGATTTCTCGGGCGACATTGCAGTTAAAAAGAAAACTGAAACGGATGAAAAAGAAAAAAGCAACTAGTAATTCTCCGGAATTAGAACAAAAGATCAGTTTGCTTAGCTCCCAGCTCAAACAAAACACTATCGCTGACAAACAGCGTTACTTTGAAGAATCGTTACCCAAATTTATCTCGGAGTCTCCCGGGAAATTCTGGCGTTTGGTCTCCCCAACGTCAAAGGTTAATAATGAGTTTGAAATCAAAGGTGTTTTGGTCAGTGATGCAAAAACAGTATCTAATGAATTCAATAAACATTTTAAGTCCGTGTTTAATGATGACAATAACATTTTTCCGAAATTTGAAGCTTCCCTCCCGCCTCTGGATGACGTTGTAGTTAGTGAGCATGGCATTTTAAACATGTTACTTAACCTTGACATAAAGAAATCACCTGGACCAGAGAACATACCTAACGCCTTTTTGAAAAGATATGCACAATGGACATCTAAGTACTTATTTGTTATATTTACAAGGTCCTTACATGAGGGTCAGGTGCCGAGAGACTGGGGGACTGCTAGAGTGAAACCGCTTCATAAAAGTGGAGACAAGCGATTAATCAAGAACTACCGCCCTATTTCACTCACATCAACTGCTTGTAAACTACTTGAACACATAATTCACAATCACATATCAAACTTTCTTGAAGCTAATAATTTTTTTACTAAATGTCAGCATGGATTCAGGAGGGGTTACTCAACTTGTACACAGTTAGCAGAAACTATACATGATTTCGCCTCGTCAGTTAACAATGGAACGCAGATTGATGCCGTATTTATGGACTTCTCGAAAGCTTTTGATAAGGTTACTCACGAAAAGTTAATTTATAAACTGGATACAATACTTCATAACAAACAATTAGTAAAATGGATATCAGCCTACCTTTCAAATAGAGAACAATTCGTTGTCTTTAACCATCATTCTTCTGACAGGCTTACAGTTAACTCTGGCGTCCCTCAGGGCTCTGTTCTTGGTCCTCTGCTATTTTTAATATATATTAATGATATTGTTGTTAACATTCCTGTAAAAATTAGACTTTACGCTGATGACTGTGTTATTTATACAGAAGTGAGAAATGTGTCTGATCAACAACTACTTAATAGTGCGTTACAAACAGTTTTCGCATGGTGTGAAGCATGGCAAATGTCCATTAACTTTGAAAAAACTGTACTAATGAGAATCACTCACAAAAAGAAAGTCTTACCCTTCGATTATTGTATTAACGGCATGACACTAACTGAAGTGGCAGAATATAAATATCTAGGGCTCTGGGTCAGTAACAATCTTAGTTGGAATAAACATGTTGATCTCATAACGTGTAACGCTTTCCGTAAACTCTTTTTCTTGAGACGGGCATTGCGGTTGTCTACCCCATCTGTACGCCTGCTTGCTTACAAATCTATTGTTCTGCCTACCTTAGATTATGCTTCAATCATTTGGGATCCATTCACGCAAACTAACATGAATAAATTAGAGAAAGTTCAAAAGAGGGCGGCACGATACATATATAATAATTACCGGCGTACATCAGTAACACACCTTTTAATTCAAGCTGGCCTTCTGACAATAACTGAGCGAAATTGTTGTGCACGACTTAAATTTCTGTACCAATTAATTAAAGGACACTACAGATCAGAACTCACCGATTTGCTTGTTTTTTCGTCCGGATACGCAACCCGACAACGACACCAGCTAACTTTAACTCCTTTTCGCGTTCGAAATAACTGCTTTAAATACTCATTCCTTCCACGAACTATTTCCGATTGGAATAACCTCACTAACAATGAAGTGCTGCAGCCATCACTGACGTTCTCGCAACATATAACCTAGTTTCTTTTTATTGCTTTTGTTATTTCACTGCTGTGTTGTATATGTTTGGTTTTATTATTAATTGTTCAGAAGAGCTTCAACTTGCACTGTAATTATTGTTTATTTTTTGCCTGTTTTGTTAAACTACATAGTTTGTATTCCCACCCTGCTAAAATCCCAACACTGGGATTGCAGTATCAATAAATAAATAAATAAAATAAATAACCAGCTTGTATTATGGGACCGCGTTAAAGGCTTCTATTTGCCGGCTCCCCATGCGGGTTTTTGTTCCCGTGCATGCACTTTTCTTTAAACAGAGTAAACACTTAAGCTATGCTCTCGCGTCTACAAGGTGAAGGTTAAGCGTCCTCCTAATTTTTTTTGCAGCAATATTACATGTTTACACAATCAAGGAAATATAAGTTTATCCCTCTCTAGGTATCCCTGACAACATAATAACCTGGATCAATCAGTTTCTTCTTGGACGCAGACAATTCACATCAAGCAATGGCTACCGCTCATCCCTTTCTGACGTTACATCAGGTGTCCCCCAGGGCGCCGGCTTATCCCCGCTACTCTTCCTCATTTACATCAATGATCTCCCAGCTAATATAGATAATAAACTAAGACTATTTGCGGACGACTGTGTCATCTACAGTCCCATTCGTCACCTCACCAATAGTCACCTACTACAAAAAGACATTGATGCAATAGCCACATGGTGTGACACTTGGCTCATGGCTTTGAACCTGGACAAATGCCAACTCTTGTCGTTCTCTCGCAAACGAACAGTAATTCAGCATTCATACACCATCAACGCTGCCCTGGTTGCCGAAACATCATCCTACAAGTACCTTGGATTGCATCTTTCATCTTCGTTATCTTGGATCAATCACGTCCAATCAATATGCTCTGATGCCTCACGTGTTCTAGGTTATTTACGGCGAAACCTCAAATCAGCATCCCCGGAAGTGAAAAAACTGGCTTATCAAACTTTCGTCCGTCCCAAACTAGAATTTGCATCATCAATCTGGCATCCATCTCAAGCCTACCTCACCGCCGAACTCGAAGCCATCCAAAATCGTGCAACCCGCTTCATCACTTCTGAATACTCCAAAGAAATCAGCATTACTGCACTTAAACACTCTATCTCCCTGCCCACTCTAAAGTCGCGCCGCATCATCTCCCGTCTTTGCCTACTGCACAGCTTCTTTTACCACCCTGCTTCCAGACACCCTTTGCTGCAACCACCGCTCAGAACATCCAATCGCCTAAGCCACAGCCTCCCCATAGCAGGTATCAGGAGCGGCACTTCAGCTATGAACAGTTCGTTTTTCCCCAACGCGATTACTCTCTGGAATGCCCTACCTAACGACATAGTTACATGCGACGATCGCAAATCATTTCGCACAAAACTCGCTAGTCATCTCCAAGATGTGTAAGCATTTCATCTGTGTTACCATCAATCATTCATTGGCTTTCAACTTTACTTGCCGCCGCACGTGCATTTGTTGCTTTTCTGCATGATCCCACGGATAGATACCTTGATGCACTATATTTATTTTACTTTTCCTGCCTTTTACAATTTGTAGTGTTTGTGTTAACTGTGCCTGCATTCATCAAGATTGTATTTACCCCAACTGTAGCCCCTCCTTATGTAATGCCCTCGGGCCCTTAAGGATGAAATAAATGAAATGAAATAAATGAAATATTTCATAGAAATTCAAATTTTAAATTGGGCATGTATTCGTATAATATGTCTGCTTTTTTCATTCCACTTTTAAACAAGTGAAAGATGTTTGCACGTTTCTATAAATGTTTTCGAGCGTTTCTCTGGGAGAGTTTCTTGACGAGATCTTCAACTTTGACCCGCCCGAGAATCTGCGTCTCCGATCTCAGCAGCGACAAATTGCTGAGACGGCTGTCAGCTTTGAGCCGTCAAAATCTCTAACTAATAACTTATTGCTTTTGTCACAGCTTTCACTCCTTACGCTCAGATTAATGAAACACACAATTGAACTCAACAGCAGTAACTACAGTTGGTTTGCCAGCTGGTTCAACCTGACTCCCAACTGAAAGCCAACTAGAAACCGTTGATTCTCCTTGACCCTAACTGGGACCAGCTGACTTCAGGCTTGTAGACATCTGGAACCAGTTAATGCCAGTTGAGTACAAGCTGGGACCTGCTTAAATCAACTGAAACCAGGTTGAACCAGCTAAATCCATTTGGATTTTTTTTTCTTCGTTTTGAACACGTACAAAGTTTTGTATACTTTGTACAACAAATTCACCACCAGCCAATTATTAAGTTTGTGGCAGTGCAAAGGCAACTCCGACTAAGCACTTTTCACTACAGCAGCACTGAAAATTCTACTGCTGTGAATTTTCTACTGCCTCCAAGCATATTTTCTGTCCCATGGAATTCGCTCTATCCCTGACACTCCTCTGGCTGCCTGCTAAACACATAGAACAGACCATCTGGATTTGCTCCCCCCAATCTGACTAGACTTGTTCTGCAATCTGTGCTGCTTTCTCTCCATGCTAGAGCTAGTACTACAGATTATGATAGCTGCTCTTCCCCATTGCTACCTATCACTGTAACTTGATCACCGTGCATCGGCTGATCAATATCTCGGCATAAATTTGCGCCTCACTGGCAGTGTAGATTTATAACTTTCTTTAAAAATTTTTCTGCCTTCTCTTGAAAATGAGACAACTGAACCCAACGACAGTTGACTGCGGGCATACCTTTTCCAGCGAGGTGAAGGTCTCCTGATAGCTCGTGATGAGCGCATGCATACGGCGAGCTTTCCTTGCTACGTCGAGCTCCTCACCGTCAGACGAGTCTGTGGCGAAGGTGCTCGCCATGCTTGCCAAGTCCAGCCCTGGGTAGAAGACACAGGGTAAGCATGCCAAGCTCCCCAATGGACGACAAACAGCATGCAGAAAAGTCGAGTAGCACGAGCGAGCAGCATTCGTCAGTTGCTAGCAGGGAAGCTGTGCTCTATATAACCCTCATACTCTTTCTGGCTCTTACTGACATCAGAGGGTTCCAGCTCACCAACTGCTGAAGACAGTCTCTGATAAGCAGGCCTGATAAACAGCTTGATAAAAAGTATGCAAGCAGTGATAAGCAGCCTACACACACTTTGCTACTGTTTTAATCCTTAATCCCTTAATCTGTGAATTTATTATCTCATACATACTCATCAGCATACGTTCTTAACCAAGCCATAGAACCTTTGTATCTCAAAGGACCCATACAAGTTGGCAACTCGGCAGCTCCTGCCTACTTGAGCATGTCACAAGGTCTCATGGCGCCACACATCCTGCCAGCCAATCAGTGCATGACCATGTCACATGAGAACTACCACCCGCCGGAGGCATTCTCTGGATTTTTCACTGACTGTATTGTGCCCACAAAAGACTCTACAGAATGGGGCTTTTAACGCTACCACATTAAAAGAAAGAAAAATTACAAGGGGTCAATGCTGCTGAACTAAATATTGAGCGAAAGCATTAGCTGAGGGTAACCGTACGTTCTTCTTCTCTTTTTCTTCTTCCTCAGCCCACATGTAAAGCCCTGCTATAACCAAGCCATATGAACGTGCCTTAGTGGCCTATAGAGGTAACGTGAATGCCAGGGTCCTAGCAGGCTGATTCTGACATAACCGCCCCATGTGAAACGAGAGACCCAAGTTGGCAGCTCTTGCCAGCCCGTGTGTCACGTGGGGTGTGACGTCACAGCGTCACGTGGGACAGACGTAACTGCGGCCGGGTCACGCGAAGGCTTGAAAGTGCGAGTAGTATTGCTTTCGCAATAAAAACGAAGAATTTGCTAATGACATTGCTTTGCCAAGTAACTAGGGTACGAATTGCAAATCATGTTCAATTACCTAGGCAGGCATAGCAGAACGGTGTGTCTAAAAATCAATATGTGGAAGACTAAACTAATGCTCAACAGCCTCAGAAGGCAACAATAGTTTACAAAAGACAGCAAGTCACTGGAAGTGGCAAAGCAACAAGTCTACATAGGACAGGTAGTGACCCCAGATCTGGACCAGGAAAGGGAAATAAGACATATTGGTATGAAGTGCATTAGTCAACTAGTCTTAGATCCCGAATGCCAACTATCAAGTATCCCTCAAGTGGAAAGTATATAACTGCTGCATCTTAGCAGTACTCACCTAAGAGGCAGAAATATGGAAGCTAACCACAAAAGTTTAACTTAAATTGAGGAAATGAAATGAGGTACAGAAGGGAAATCATAGGTGCAACATGAAGAGACAAAAACTGAGCAAGATGGGTTAGGGAATAAATGTGAGTTCATAATGATTCTGGTTGAAATAAAGAAGAAATGGGCATGGGCAGGACAAGTATTAAGGCTAAGTAACCAATGGGCCTTAAGGGTAGCACAATGGAATCAAAGAGAATGCAAGCATAGCAGGGTATGGCACAGCAAATGAGATTTGGAGGTATCTGAGGGGTAGGGGCCACAGCTGGCACAGGGCCAGGTCAGTTAGAGAGATGTGGGAGAGGTGTTTTCCTCTGCAGTGGGTGTGTCAGGCTGAATAAGATAACAGTGAAGGCTTGGATGCTTCAAGCTTGTCCTGCAGTACGTCATTCTATGCAGTAACTGAAATTCTTTTTATTATACCTAAAAATTCCCCTTTTAAGCCTGTTTTCACCCCAATCAGCTTAAAAATGTGAAAACTCCAGTTATCAGGAAAAACTTGGGACAGCTTCAGTTTTCGGCCTTTCCCTGTAATTTCATAAGAACTCCCCTATTGCCACATTTTACTTCTTGAGTTTCAGAAAAATTCCCTGAATTGAAGATCACTGCTGAAGTATATGCACAATTTCACAAGGGGGTGAAGGGCACTGGATTGGTTTCGTAGAACAGGGAATAATGATAACTGCGGCATCTGGAGTGAGCGTATCAGTACCTTATTTGACTCTAGTATCAAAGCTCGTGCTGCTACACTTTCCAAATTTAGCCATCAAATACAATGCAAGGCAGTGCGTCAATGGTCTGCAGGCTGCCAATTTGTCTCCACCGTCTCATGGCTTGTACCAAATTACCACTGTCGATTAGGGACATGCCCTGTAAAGCGAAGATCAATCTTGTTTTATTGCATTTGCCTGAAAATGTACATAAGGCAGTTCCCAAGCAATTTGCCCAAAAACAAAGGAGGGGGAGGGGGGGGGGGGAGGAATGAAATGAAATATGACTCTTTTGGCAGCCTTATCTTCATCCAGTTCATTGCTCTTTTTTCCATGCAGTATCGTAAAATTGATGCGAAGCTGAAGGAAGCCACCAAATTATTTTGTTTGTTAACAAACACATGAAAGCCGGTTATATGACATGCTGCAGTTTGGGCTCAGTTCATAGTAACTACTCAACTTAGCATAGGCTCAAAAGGATAATGACTGCAATTTCCGAACATATAAAGTGTTGCAGGCTCCAGTGAATGGGAGGCATTTCAGTGAAAGAATAGTTTATAAATCTATTTCAAGTAAATCTCACCAATCCCTGCCACCTACCAGCAGTGAACATCCTCCCGGCACCACTGATGACGACGACACGGCAATTATTGTCTTCATGGAGCTGTTGCATGCACTTGGGCAGCTCCCTGAAAGGCAGGATTACAAGCATAAAACATTTTTGATGATCAATAATACACTCTCTAGAGCGATAGCTTCAGGAAAACTTGACTAGGGGAATCAACAACAATTCCTGCTGTTGAGAAAAAAAGATGCTCAACAGAACTGTTGTTTTGAAAAATTGAAATGCTCAGGAAGACTGACAACAAAGGAACCTGGAAAGAGTTAGACATAACAGAGAGCACAAAACACTTTTTTTCCCCCTCCACACTTCATGTGTTTACACAGTCGTTTCAAAAACCTCTTTTTAAACACTGGCCAGGGACACTTCACAGCTGTGCTTTAACCCATTTCCTTCTTGAGGGCAGAGTTCAAAAGCAGCAAAAGAATGCGCGGCTCGAGTATACAGATGGTATAGTGTGTCTAAAAAGTGAAATATGAGCCAGCTGTTGCCTGAGAGCTTTACAGAACCATAAAAGAAAGAGCACAGAAAAACACAAAAGTAAGAGAACCACACATGTTGTGTATTGCACACGACGAAATGCAAAACAGCTGTTGAAGGTAGCGACCAAGAGGCATACCCATTTTCGCATATGCTCATTATTTCTACCGAGGAAACTGCACGCGAAAACGACGGGATCGAAGGAGTTTTTGGGTGTTCTTCTTTTCCGGCGAGCACTGTTGACAATAATGGGAAGCAATAACAGGGCGCAACCGCGATTAATCAACGAAAGCCGCCGAGGCTTGCAATGTCACATACTCACATCCAGAATGCGACGTTCATGGCATTCAGTTTGTCAGGTCTGTTCAGCTCGACCTGAAAGACGTGCTCGGAGGGCTGTGAGACGAGCAACGTTTCGAACGAGTAGCTTGATGAACGTTGAGAACTCATACTTCGTGATGCCCAGCGGAAACCCAGACCTTCTGACGTGACCACCAAGGTGCGACCTGCTGTACAGACGAAACAAAACGGGAGCGTTTCAGGGACTCCGATCGCGAATGCGCCGCCAACGATTTCAAGGCAGTCGTGCGTACGTGCGCTCTAGCAGGAGGAAAAAAGGAGCAGTTCAAGCTACGGACAGCGCGGCTAGCAGCGAATGCGGTAGGTGTGTGAGGGAGAAAGTGGATTCCTACCCAACTGCAGCGACCGGCGGAATATCATGTTCGCGTCGGCAATGCACGGAACGAGAGAGCTTCACGGATGTTGAGTCATGTGTCGTCACACAGGGATAGGAGGAGAGCGACCGTGCGACCGCTCAGAAGTACGGTATCTCTGTAGCTTTAGCAAGGGCTGGATGAAAACAACAAAAGAGCAACGAGAAGGGAAGAGCGACGGTGGGAGGGGGAGCGGCGTATCAATCAGCCGGATAGGTGGGCAACGCACTCCCGTCCGTTCCCTCCGGTCATTTGCAGCACCAACCGCACCAACTCATACTGGCGAGCTACACAGCACAGCTTAGAGCATGTGCGCGTATATTCGAAAACCGTCGGACTACCGCAAGCGCATTCAAACGATGCCAAACTGTGATCGCAGAGTAGGTCGCGGATCGTACACATCTCCGAATGGGCAAGAGAACAGTTGCAAAATGAGCCCCGCTATTTTCTACCAGTTCCCTTGCTGCCGCTGCGGAAAGGCCCTCCGCGAGAACAAACAATTCACAAGCGTCGCAAGGTTTCAGATACTTATACAACTGAAATCAATATTAAAATGTCACAGCAAGTCAAAATATACTTATAGATGTGCATATTTAATCCTGAAAATATAAATTTGATTACAATAATTCACAATAATTACTGCGCATTGTTACAAAACAGCAAGTAGTCATTTGGAGTCAGCGGTATAATACAGCCGCAGATGGAATTACCGGGTTTCATCTGTTCGATGCGTGAGGAGCAGTTTCGATATCTGTGATGGGGTTCAAGAACATTTTTATGTGCGTGGTCGTCGGCGTGTTGACCGTGTTCGCGCTGCGCCAATGGCGGGTCCGCACCTGGGGCCGCTGCCGGAGCAAGCGATCCATGGTCGGCAAGACTGTACTCATCACGGGAGCGAACTCGGGCTTGGGCCGGGCCGCCGCGATCGAACTGGCTCGACGAGGGGCTCGGGTCGTTCTGGCGTGTCGCGACATCAGCAGTGGTCTCCTCGCAGCCGCCGATGTCCGCCAAGTGACGAGCATAGAGAACGTCGCCGTGCGCTACCTGGACCTCTCGTCATTCAGCTCGATCCGAGCGTTCGCCAACGGTGTGCTCAAGTCCGAAATGCATATCGATGTGCTCATTTGCAACGCGGGCGTCTTTCAGTGCCCGCTCACTCTTACCAGAGACTGTTTGGAGATGCAGATGGGCGTCAACCACCTAGGACACTTTTTGCTCACTAACCTCCTACTGGAACGACTGAAAAACTCCCAGCCCAGCCGCGTAGTGGTGGTCACGTCCAACCTCTACAAGAAGGCCAATCTCAAGCCAGCGCAGCTTGTCATGGATGAGACCAATTATGACAAGAGGCTGGCGTACGCCAACAGCAAGCTGGCGAACATACTGTTCGTGCGGGAGCTGAGCCGCAGGCTCAGGGGATCGGGGGTTAAGGCGTACGCCGTGAGTCCGGGTATGGTATACACCAACCTCGGTCGCCACACCAAGCTGCCCTGGTATTTGATGATCCTGATGATTCCGTTCGCGCTGTTTGCTGTGCGCACGCCGGAGCAGGGATGCCAGAGCATCGTAGACTGCGCCGTGAACGAGGAATACGAGCAACATTCGGGGCGGTTCTACTACAACTGCCGACCCGAGAAGCTGGAGAGCTTCGCGCTGGACGACGAGCTCGCATTCAAAGTGTGGACCGAAAGCGAGCGCCTTACGGGTGTCTTCTCCGTAGATGTGAGGGGCTGAGGGCCGACTGCATTAGTGACCCTGCATTTCTTTATTTTTTTTTTTCTTCCTATCATCTTGCGATCAATGTTGTGTTGTGTCGAAATCTTGTACACAAGTTTCGATGCCTAAACATATAATTTATTATACCTCCCCAGTTCTCCAACCCTCGTGCATCTCTAGTGTAAAACCAGTGCTTTTAGAATAGTTAAGACATGTCCGTGTGCGTGAATAAACGTCGCTGGTCGTGATTTATGTGTTTCTTAAATCGCGCTCACTGTCACGTGCACGACACCGCAACCACGCAACGCTGCTCCTGTTGACAAACAAATCCAACCGAAAACGGAAGTGACACTACGCCGCAAAAACGCTGTTTTCAAAAATTTCAGTTCGCGAAAATGTCGGGTATTATCAGATAGAATGCAAAATATGTTTTGTGTATTCATATAAGCGAACCTAAATTTATACACAAAATTTATTTGGCGTTTGATAAGTACGAGACTGCGGCATGTACGCTCCGCGGCTGGCCGAATCTGTCCTGAGTTGGAATTAAAAATCCCGAGGCCAAGGCGAGGGAAGACGCCGAAGAGTGGTTTGAAAAAGATCGCACATGCTTTGCTGATCTTTACACAGTCCGGCCAAGCGTCGAACATGGCAAACAAAAAGAAGAAATACAACGCCAGGTTTCCGCCCGTAAGCCAGCTTTTCTGTCACAAACGTTGACGCGTGTGCTTTTTTTCTCACTGACGGCGATGAGGGACGCGCGCTTTGAATGGACGTGGTGCGGGACGTCGATGTTAGTACTCCCAAAAGCATCATCGTCTCGTAGTCTGTGCGCGTAGGTGGTTGTTTACTGTTTCCCTGCGAGATGAGCCGTCACGAGGCAGTACTTGGTGTCGGCGCAGACAGACCGCAAAGGCTCTTGCGAACCGCGTTTCGGACGCGTTCACGATCGTTTTCCAAGAGCTTCGCCGGTTCGAAGACTTGCAATATGGTCCGTGCCGCGGAAGCGACGGAGGACTCGAGCCACCTTCATCGCTTCGGCGGCGTGGTGCTCCACTTAATTTTAATCTTTTTTATTTGTTTATTTCGGCGTGGACCGCCGGTGTGCCGCGGACGCCCCAAATTACGCGCTCCGTCGCTACGGCGGGTCAGCTGGCCCGTAGCTGCCGCTTTTCCGTGGGGTGATGAACATGAGTCGCGGAAGTGGGGGGAGACCTTAGCGAAGAACACGAGAGATCCGTCCGGCGGGCGCAAGTCAGGATGCGAGCAACGTGACGCTGTAGCGTATGCTGCGCCGGCTGCGAACAGCGTTTTCTTTTCGTGTTTTTTGTTACTTATCTATTCTTCGCTCGCGTTTTTTACGACCCTTTCTCTTAACGCTGTTCCGTTATAGTGCGTCTGTGTGTACTTTTCGCCACTAGTTTGTCAACTCGGCGCCTTGTCAGAAAGCGTTTTGTTTCGTGGTTGCTGTCGGACAACGCGTCGGATATGTTGTTGCGAGGTGCTCAACAGTTGTGATGTTCGGTGCGCTTTTTGTGTTGCGATGTGCTATCGCGCGGGAGGTGCTGCATACTCACAGAAGCGCGGGCCGACACCGAGTTTTCTTTTTAGCTCACATATCACATTAAAATGGCTGATACCTGACCATTGTGGAGCTCGTGCGAGACATTTATTGTTCTCCCACAGGCCGTTTTTAGCCTTAAAACTACAGAAGCTAAGAAAAAGAAAAGTTGCCGTAGATGTTTCTGCTAACGAAGTTTACAGTTTTGGAGAAACGCGCTACATGTTAATATTAAGGCATATGCTGTTACGCGTGCCTATAGGGCTTGAGATTAACAAAATATTATTTTTAGCATGTGACTCTACTGGTAATTTTGTCTTTCCTGCTTCTGATCTTTCAGGCTAGGATCAAGAAAATAATGCAGAAAGATGAAGAAGTTGGCAAAGTTGCTGCACCAGTACCTGTTATCATCTGTATCCTTGGGCATTACCCTTTTCTAATCTATCGCTGGTTCATTGCCAGTATACTGCCTACTCTGCTGATGCTACCGGTTTCTTGTTTTTTGAAGGGAGGCATGTCTCTCGAGGAAGTTAATTGAAAAGTGTGCATAGTTTGTTCTGTTAACATTTGTATATTTAAGAACTTCAAGCTAGTATTGTGTATAACATAGATAGCAAAGCCAATGAAAGTGGGCACACCTTGGTGTTATTTGCAAATACCAGGGCTGAAAAGCGCAACTTGTGGGGAAAAAGGACAGGTAGTTTGCTAGCTGGCGATATGACTACTCGCAGCGAAATGGCTTTCAAATGAGAAGGCGGTTAATGCTTTTGTACTGGAGCCCGCATTTGCAACATCCCAATTTGCTTCGCAATGAAAACACTAAGCTTCACGTTGCCTTGACCAACTCATCACTCGACTGGCGGGAAATGTAGCACGAGCTCTCGAGCTGTTTGTAGAGTCCCTTGTGAAGCGTGCCAGTGAGGTCACAAAGTCAAGAAGTGCCAAGACGCTCTCCACGTCTCACTTGTAAGTGGCTGTGGCATTTTTTTTCTTTTGTTGGCTTTTCTTCTCTGCTTGTATCTTTTTCTTGAGCTCATTGCTGTGGTAAGGTAGATAAGGTGTCATGAGCTCTGTGATATAGGCTCTGGCTGTTATGTATTGCTTTGTTACTCATTCAATAGGTAGAAGTGTTCACGGGCAAAGATTGTGTTGCTGGTACAGTCCATTGCTGCATATTTCATAGCCCAAGCATTGCCTTCACTTGTTAAGTGTAAGAAATTTGAATACAAAGCTTCCATATAGTATCAGATAAGTGTCCATTCTGACTAAATTGAGGGGAAGAAGGGATAATGTTTCTGGTATATATGCCGTAGCTAGACAAAATGGAATGAAACCAAGTCGGAATTAGCTTGGCTGTCATGCATTATGCCCTCGTGACTCAGTTTGCAGCAGATGGTTTGTTTGAAAACCTCGGGACCCTTTCATTATTATCGGTCTAACTATATGTGTGTTCTGCATCTTTTTTCTTTTTTTTTTTTTTAATGGCTCTTGTGATCCTCCTTGCACTCTGAGGAAATTCCAGCAACATACCTGGGCTTGAATTTATGGCTGCATTATTGCTTCTGTCCCTTACTGCATACATTTAGGTTTTGAACTTGACCGGCTGAGCAGCTGGTGAAAACTTGTTAGAAGTCGGATAATCCTATGTTGCCATTTTTGAAAAGTCACTTTTTTTTAGATTCGAATTCTTGGTTTTGATGTCTTAACCATATCTTGATATTGAGAAATCTGTTGCTGAAGGAAATTGGCTGTAGGCAAGACAGCGATGCAGAACTCGACTGCTCTTTAGCATTCTGTATTCGTTCACTTCCTTTTTCTCTCTTTCGCGTGCGCTCATGCGATAACACACTTCGTCCTTACCACAGTTATGTCTTCATCGTGTTTTGCTCAAAAGCTATAGCTTTCTTTTTTTTTTTCAACCACCTTTACTGCAAACTCTTGACGGTACGGTTCCAAAAAGTTGGTGTGCATTCAACCGTGCAAAAGCACTGGCTACAGGACGCTACATGAATGGGGGAGGTTTTTTAAATGAAATTGTCAACAAAGAGAGAAGCCAGTATGTGATGACCTCTGTTTTAACACAGTGCCTGCAGGGAAAACTGCAATATGCCAACGAGGGTTTTTAATGGGATTATTTGAGAGCAAACTCATGGATGCCCATTTGAGCTTTCCCATTCTCTCGTCCCGACTCTTTGATGTGCGTCACTTCACTGATGGACGCAGGTGCACAACGGCTATCTTGAGGCAAGTAAGAGTTGATCCTGGCTACCACACCCCAGTAGCTTGTGTCAGCAATGTGTGAAGAAGGTAATGAACAAATTCTAAAGAAAAAAGTGAGCTGCAAGTTGAGCAAAATGCAAACTCACGAAAGGTGTGGAGGGACCCAGTTATGAGGCTCGGGCCGTCAGCCACGTGCGGCCTCATTTTATTTTTTCTCTGAACTTCATTTTTCAATGGTTCATGCTACGTGAACACTTGTAACTTTCTAAAATGTGAGTATGAATCCTAGTTCGTTATTGCACAGGCTGCTTATGTACACTCGTGCACAAAAGTGGAGAGACCACGCGTTTTGACAAAACTGCAAGCCAGCTTTTTCTGACGGTGAAGCTGTTATTCTTAAGTTATGCATAGTGTGGCCTCACTAATATTCTTGCCATCTTGCCCAAGAAAATTTGGCAGGTGCGTTGTTTTATACGGAAAAATATTAATTGCAGCGGTTCGCGTGGTCTCTCCACTTTTGTGCAGGGGTGTACTTTCATAACTACCAAGCCACTTCCAGTTTGCATGCTGTAGACAAGAGTTATGACTTCGTCTTACATGCATATTTGGGGTCGTTTTATTTATTCACTACAGTACTCACAGTGCATTACACTGTGTGTGGTACAGTACCCACAGTGGTATTACAGTGTGGGGGTAAAAAAAGAAAGCATGACATGTGCAGATGGAAAACAGAAACAGAATATATTTGATTAGGTACAACACAATAACATGACTACTTCGATTTGATGATTTGATTTTCTTTATTGCTTAGCAAGATTTGTTTTGCTATTTTTTGATCACCTAATGCAACTGAACAAGCTTTGAAGCTGCCCTTCACAAAGTTCATATGAATAAAAGTTTTGAGACCAAAATTAAAGAAAAGCGCCAAAAGGTGGCTACATGCATTAAAGCACTTTCATTGGCAATAAAGGTGGACATAGACGTGCATAGGAGGCTTTTAGGTCTGGTTGACATACTGTGTTGTTGATAAGATAATGCTTGCTTCCATGTCATAGTTTAGATATCGGCCAAGGAGACAGGATGGCTCAAAAACCGAGAACCGTTTAGGCCCACTACACCTTCACTGTTGTGGGCTGTCATTCTCAAATTTGGTTTCTGGTTTCCAAATTTCCAAATTTCTGTTTTGGTTTTATAATACTTGTTTACTTCAGCTGGGAAGATATTTCCTTTTCTACCAGGACTTCATTTTATAGTTCACCTTCATGTCTTGTGCTTCCATCTTTTTGGGATGTCCTCTATTCCTGATTAATATTGAAGCTGTGATTTGGAACCCAGAAAGCTCGGTTCCTTGGCCACTCCTCTGTTTAGCAATGGTTTTTGACTGCTTTTGGATACACTTGTAGATTTGTTGATTTGATGTCATTTTTGATTGCGCAATCGGAGACAGAGTTATTCTAGATGAGGTGGTTTGTCTACTTATGATCACTACAATTTATTACCACATGTTGGACCAATCGAATTCAGCGGCATCCTTCTCCACAGGTGCGTTCTTAGGCTAGCGGCTAAAACCAGAACTATCGGCTCCCATTGCTTCTTACGCACACCTTTTATGGCCTTTGTGATGGGCTTGTATCAATATTATCTGGGTATATGTGAAAGTTCTTTGGTGTTACTGAGGCTTTATCACATTTGTAAACAGAAAAAAAATATGCACGTCATGTTGCTTCTCTGTTAAGTTGTTTATATTTGCTATGCACTTAAGGGGAGACACTACTTGAAGCACTGGACTTTTGAACAGCTTGCTCGTTTTTATTGAAACTTCTGAGGGCAGTTTATATTGCCACCTGACGGTTCGAGGTAGCGCTAAAACGACAAAGAAGTTGGAGACTCTCGCGCGCTTCGGCTAGTTAACCCTTGTGGACTCTTGAGCTTGTGTCTTCGTGCTACCGTTTCTCGGGAACCTCTCTCTCGACTGTGTGTATCTGCCCCTGTTGCCGATACCCCTAAATCCCTGTCTTCGTGACAGTTTTGGTGGAGGTGCTGGGTAATTGTCCTCTCAATGTCGCACACCTCTCCGCGAACCAACGACACCGAGCTTTTGCCTGTGGACACGCCAGTTCATCGCGTCAGCCGGAGGAACCTGGGCCTTCCTCCCGAACACGGGCCCTTGGAGTCCACTTCAACAACGAGCCTCCGGCCAGCCACGCAAAGCACTACGACAGTCATGCAAGGTACTCCTGTTTACGTTCAAAACCCCCGAGTGCCGAAATCGTTCCATGGCACTGCGCATGAAGACGTTGAGGATTGGCTAACTCAGTTCGAACGAGTCGCATCCTTTAATCAGTGGGACGACAGCTTAAAGCTACGGAACGCCATTTTCTGCCTGGAAGACCATGCTTTGACATGGTATGAGAACCGAGAAGGCACGATAACATCATGGCCTCAGTTCCGCCGTCTTATCGAAGAGGCGTATATCAGCCTTGATAAGCGCGAACGAGCAGAACGTGCTCTACAATCTCGAAAACAGATGCCAAACGAGTCCGTCATGATGTATGTTGAGGACATGAGGAAACTATTTCGACGTGCGGATCCCAACATGTCTGAAGAGAGAAAGCTGCGCCACCTCATGCATGGGGTTAAAGAACAGCTTTTTGCTGGTCTTGTACGTAGCCCACCAACTACAGTTACCTCATTTTTAACAGAGGCGGTCACCATGGAAAAGATCCTACACCAGCGCCGCTCGGCGGTCTACGACAGCCCAATCCTCGCTACGACTGCTGCCGAGCCTCTTACAGCTGCTGTAAGAAATACTGAACAGCTCCGAGATCTTATTCGTGCGATTGTATGCGAGGAACTGCAGAAGGTTTGTGGCACGTTCCAACCCAGGGGTGATTCTCTCGCACATATGATCCGTGAAGAGATTCAGCAAGTCACGCAGCCATCTCTGCATGTTGCTGAAGCTCAAAGTACCCCTGTTCCTGATTATTCTCGTCCGACTTACGCTGACATTCTCCGACGCCCAGTTCCCGTCCAAGCTCCGTTGTCTACGTTACCACCAACCCAGTGCATGCCCGTCCAGGAGCCAATGCAATACATTCCTGTACAGCAGCCTACGCGGTACGTGCGGCCACCGCGATCAAACTTTCGACGAACGGACGTCTGGCAGGCACCTCGGAGCCGCCGCCTTTGCTACCACTGTGGGGAACCTGGTCACATTTTCCGGTGGTGCCCTTATCGGGAACTCGGACAGGAGGGCTTTTACACCAACGCACCTAGACGCACGTTCGGACAACTACCTCGTGACATTGGAGACAACCTCGCACAAGAGAGCCCCCGGATGGCGCGCCGACAATCCAGGTCTCCATCCCCACGTCGGCAAACTGCTTCAACAACTGGCAACTTCCCGCGAGCACCGCCTGGTCGCTCGCCAAGCCCCCACCGGGAAAACTGAGTAGAGCGACCTCCGGGGGCGGGGCCGCTAAATGTCAGCACAAAGAAGTCCCCCCAATGAGAACAGATATGGATTTTGGAGCAGAAACGACAGCATTTGGTTCACGAGACCGGCTATCGCTGGACATCCCTGTGTGCATCGATGGTCATAATGTCAGCGCTTTAGTGGATACCGGAGCAGACTTTTCGATTTTGAGTGGGAAACTGGCAGCGACCCTTAGGAAGGTTATGACACCATGGTGTAGCACACAAATACGCACGGCTGGGGGGCATGTAATTACTCCTATTGGACAGTGCACGGCTAGAATCCAGATTCGTACTTCAACGTTCGTTGTCAGCTGCGTCGTTCTCCGGGAATGTTCTCGTGATTTGATTCTCGGTGTGGATTTCCTGCGGGAATATGGCGCCATCATCGATCTCCGACAGCGAACGGTCTCGTTCTCAACGGAGAAAGCGGCTGCCAGCCCCACCGATGGCCAACGTACGTGCGCCCTACGGGTTTCAGCCGAGTGTGTTTCAGTGCCTCCCCGCTCCAGCGTGTTTGTGAGTGTTGTGTGCGACGGGCTTCGTGACGGGCCGATAATAGCTGAAAGCAACCGTTCTCTTTTATTTTCTCATGGCATCTGTGCAGCTCGAAGCTTAATTATTCTCAGCAATGGTCACTCTGAGCTTCTCGTCACGAACTTCACGAATGAATCTCGCCACCTCTATCGCTCTACTGCCATCGCTTTCGGCGAACTGTTAAATGAAGTTTCTGAATGTTTTGCGTTTGACGTTATCGATACTCCCAGTGTTCTAGACCGCATCGATGTTAGCAGTGACCTTTCTTTCTGTCAACAACGCGCCCTGCGTGCCCTACTGCTGGAGTACGCCCCGTGCTTTGCCTCATCATCGAAAGTCCGGCAAACTTCTATCGCCAAGCATCGCATCATAACGTCTGACGATGCCCGACCTATTCGACAGCAGCCGTACCGTATTTCGGCCAAAGAACGTGAGGCAATTCGGACACAAGTCCAGGAAATGCTTAATGATGATGTTATTCAGCCGTCTAAAAGTCCGTGGTCGTCGCCCGTCGTGTTGGTTAAGAAAAAGGATGGCACGCTGCGTTTTTGCATTGATTACAGGAAACTGAATGACATCACAAAAAAAGATGTATATCCGTTGCCCCGTATCGACGATTCACTCGATCGACTTCGCAACGCCAAGTTCTTTTCCTCAATTGATTTAAAAAGTGGTTATTGGCAGATAGAAGTGGATGAGCGCGATCGGGAAAAGACTGCCTTTGTGACACCCGATGGCTTATATGAATTTAAAGTATTGCCTTTCGGTCTGTGTTCAGCGCCAGCGACGTTCCAGAGAATGATGGACACCGTACTTGCTGGTCTTAAATGGCAAACCTGTTTGGTTTATTTGGACGACGTCATCGTGTTTTCAGAAACGTTTGACCAACATCTTAAGCGGCTGCGAACGGTATTGGACGCTCTTCGCTCGGCCGATTTGACACTCAAACCGGAAAAATGTCACTTTGGATATCAGCAGCTAAAATTTCTCGGTCATGTGGTTAGCGCTGACGGTGTCCGGCCTGACCCTGATAAAACAGCCGCTGTAGCCAATTTTCCCATCCCTACCACGAAGAAAGCAGTCCGACGTTTCTTGGGCCTGTGTGCGTACTATCGCCGTTTCATTGCCGATTTTGCCAAGATTGCAGAACCTTTGACGCGCCTGACACGTGATGACGTCCCGTATGTCTGGTCTTCCGAGCAGCAGGAGGCATTCACCGAGCTGCGCCAACGGCTGCACAACCCTCCCGTTCTTGCACACTTCGATGAGGACGCTGCCACCGAAATTCACACCGACGCCAGCAATGTCGGTCTGGGTGCTGTTCTGGTCCAGCACCAGCAAGGCGAGGAAAAAGTGATCGCTTATGCCAGCCGCACCCTTTCTCGGGCAGAATCAAACTATTCAACTTCTGAAAAGGAGTGTCTCGCCGTCGTTTGGGCCACAATGAAATTCCGACCTTACCTCTACGGCCGTAAATTTAAAGTTGTGACAGACCATCATGCTTTGTGTTGGCTAGCTAGTCTTCGAGATCCATCAGGACGTCTTGCACGGTGGAGCCTTCGTATGCAGGAGTTTGATTACTCTATCGTTTATAAATCTGGACGCAAACATGAAGATGCTGACACGCTGTCTCGATCACCCGTGGAGTTGGCCCATGACAGTACGGATGAAGACGCCCATTTTCTTGGCATTATCAGTTCCTCTGATTTAAAGGCCCGGCAACGGGCTGACCCAGACCTCAAAACTGTGATCGATCATCTGGAGGGTTTCGATTCTACAGTATCTCGACTGTTTGCTAAGAACTTGTCATCCTTCTGTACGCGCGACGGAATCCTCTACAAGAAAAGCGTCGGCAACAGTGACCGAGCCTATCTTCTAGTCATCCCTGAAGATCTCCGCGATGAAATCCTTCATGCTTGCCATGATGAACCCACCGCTGGACACTTGGGCTTTGCACGCACTCTAACGAGGGTGCGCCGGGCCTACTACTGGCCCAAACTTACCGCCACCGTTCATCGATATGTTAGAGGTTGCCGCGAGTGCCAGCGACGCAAGACACCGCCATTGAAGCCAGCGGGTTTCCTGCAGCCTATTCCCCCACCGCTAGTACCATTCGACCAAATTGGTATGGACTTTCTTGGCCCTTTTCCTCTATCGTCAGCTGGCAATAAGTGGATTATCGTGGCTACAGACTATCTGACACGTTACGCGGAAACTATGGCAGTGCCACGTGCAACATCCTCCGAAGTGGCACAATTTTTCATGACGCAGATTGTCCTCCGCCATGGCGCCCCTTCATACGTCATTACTGATCGTGGCGAGGCATTTACAGCGCGTCTTCTTGAAGAAGTTTTCCAACTAAGCCAGACACATCACCGAAAGACTACTGCTTACCATCCTCAGTCTAATGGCCTTACTGAGCGACTAAACAAAACAATAGCGGACATGCTCGCCATGTATGTCGATGTCCGGCATAAAACATGGGACGAGATATTGCCTTATGTCACATTTGCATATAACACGGCCGTCCAAGAAACAACTCGATCCACTCCGTTTCGCCTAGTATACGGACGCGATGTACAGACCATGCTCGACGCTATGCTGCCATGTGCGGCTGACGACCAGCTGCTTACCGCTGACGCAGAAGAATTCACCACCTACGCTGAGGAAGCTCGCCAACTCGCCCGTAATCACATTACAAAACAGCAAGCAACAGATGCACGCCGATATAACGACCGCCATCGCTATGTCGTGTTCCAGCCTGGTGACAAAGTCTGGGTGTGGACACCTGTCCGGCGCCCAGGCTTGTCAGAAAAACTTCTCAGTCGTTACTTCGGACCTTACAGAGTGTTGTGTCGCCTCTCAGAAGTTACGTACGAGGTTATTCCAGACGGAACTGTACCGAGTTCTAGTCGTCAGTGCTCGTCTGACCTGGTGCATGTGCTTCGCATGAAGCCGTATTTTACCCGCTGAAAGTCATATTTGCCATCCGGAGCAGTTTTTTTTTCTGTGAACTTGCTGTTTTTTTTTTTCGAGGGGGGGAATAATGCCACCTGACGGTTCGAGGTAGCGCTAAAACGACAAAGAAGTTGGAGACTCTCGCGCGCTTCGGCTAGTTAACCCTTGTGGACTCTTGAGCTTGTGTCTTCGTGCTACCGTTTCTCGGGAACCTCTCTCTCGACTGTGTGTATCTGCCCCTGTTGCCGATACCCCTAAATCCCTGTCTTCGTGACAATATCACTAACTGGAACCATCTCTGCCAAACTTTATTATTCTAGAGCTAGAATGAACAATATTCGACCTACTCAACAAGGATGACTATGGATGCTTGGAAAACTATTGTTCGGAAAAGAAAGATAATTTTTCCAATTTCTTGCATTATGTGTTTTTGTTAATGTCCAGGGAACCTAACTGTGGAATTGTTTTTATATTGTTTTACAAGGATGCCATCATGTAAGAAAGGCACTGCTTTTTCATTTATACCCATTTTTTAGCTTTTCAAAGAAGTAAAAGAGTGGTCAGACTAAGCTCATAATTTCGTTCCTCACGAAATGTGAACAACAAAATTCCTCACATTTTGTAGTGTCCATGGTGCCTACTCTCCCTTCATCCTTGTATTTTTGGCATGCTGGAATGATTTATTACATTCTATCCAGAAATAATTAGCTCAGCTCTCTGGAGCGCTGAGTGTAGAAAGCTGCAATACTATTATTGTTATGATAGGTGCTCTAACCTGACAGTTGACTGATACTGGAAATGAGGAAAATTAGGGATTGCAAATCACCTCACTTTATTTTAAAAGCTCAGTGGCTCTCTCTGTCTCTCTCCTTCCAGCAGAATAATAAATTTGGCAGAGATGGCCCCTGCAGTAATGTATAAATCAGCCCTCCAAGTTTCAGTGAGTTGAACAAGGTGTTCGCTTTTTAAGATAGTGTTGCCCCCATTACTGGCTTATATCACCTCAGTGTTCATTTTGTCACCAATGCTTCCATCTAAACCCAAGAAAATGTTTTGCTGAACTCTTTTTGGTTCTGCTCATGCTTTTTCAGGTTGCTGAGAAATTCGTAGTTGAAGGTGGAATATTTCTTTTCCCACTGCTTTCTTAAGACTCATGATGGTGATTGTGATACAGTTTGTACAGATTGTTGGCTGGAAGGGAATGTTAGCATCACCTAGCTGCACAATACATGTATGAAAAGGGAGTACTGATGCCATTGAAAATTTCTCAAGGATATAGCTGGGGGCAGCAATGCATTTATTTCTGTTCTTTGCCTGTTCCAGCTTTTAGAATCTCCTGACATTACCCGCTTTTTAGCTAGAATGCTTTATTCAGTCAGCATATGGACCTACTTAAGTTTCTTCACAGTGTCTCCTCCAAAAAAAATGTTTAGATTTTGGGGAGGCATGTTACGTATTTCCAGGCTATTGAATTTATTCTGGCACCCTCTAGTGCAGTCTGCTTGCTCTATAGTCTGCAATGTTGCCTTGTCATGTAGGAATCAATCAAAAGCACCAGTTCAGAGTTGCTGATGTTGTAAGAATGTGTCCCTTTATGGAGTAATGAAGCAGAGGTCTTTTAATGAGGCATTCAAGGTTTTTCTTCTTTTTTTTTTTCCTATCGCTCATTGACATTTATGGACAGATGTTTAGTGTGTCTACACAGCGGTCGCTGCATGCCACGTGTGTTCGATGCATTTTTCATTTTTTCTTGAGGAATCCCACTTCTAAAAAAATGTGTTCCATTTCCTCTGCTCCCCTCACTACTGATAATGCCATTCTGGCAGGGAAATTGCAGCAGGCATCAAATTTCGACAAAAGCCATTCTGCTGACTAGACTTGATCACATCATCTTGATAACGGTTATATTGTGTGGCCACTACGTTGCGCAAGCACAGTTAGTAATGGTGTTATCGGAGGCATTACCTTTTTTTCTTTTATTTAATACTCCTTTTAATTTTTTCACATATTCCGTTATGCCCTGAGGCAATAAACAATGTTATTAAAAAAATAAATACGGACACTGTGATGTGTACTTGCACAAAAACATTGTTCAGTTCAGCCCCCTAAGCCATGCTTTGGTTTCAACACTAAGGAAATGCTGTTTGCCATCTGTTGTCTTTTATCATAATTATTCCCAGCACTTAATTTGCACGTGGAGGGTCACGGAATAATTTTTTGACACGCTTCAGAAGTGTGCATATATAGGACTGCTGAAAAAGCGATGGATGAAAAGATAATTTTTTTTTCTGATCATCCGAAGGCATGTGGAAGTCTCATTTCAGCTCATGATTGATCTTCTGAATCTATTAAAAGGGACAACTTGCTGCATTTTTTGACAACTTTTTTTCTCGCTACAATCAAAGCTCCTTTCGCCAATTATCGAACACACAGCTGTGGAGCTGAGAAATGCAGTAGAACAATTTAACATCTCATATTTCCATATGGCAATCTCGCACTCGTTCTCTCAATGCTGGAGTGCCAACCCTGACATTGGCGGCACGATATATGTTTAGTGTGGTAACTTTATGCAACTCTATGGACACTATCATTGCCGCACTGCCCTGGCAGCATGCACTGGCAGTCTTAAGGTAGGCCTTAACCAAGATGCACAGATATTATAACTATAATTGTGAGCACTAAGGTAGAGTTTCAAAAAAATAGTGGTTAAATAAACTAAGTAAAACTTGTCAAGTTTGTCACAGATGCCAACAACTGTTTTTACTTGGAGCAATGGCAGCGCCACCACAAGTATAGTGCAGGCGTCAATTGGTGCATTTTAATTTTTTAAAGCTTTTCAGAAGAGAATTAAAAAAGATGAAACAGTGAAAGCAGCTGTTATTTATTGAGAGATTGAAAAGTAGCCAGCCTTAAGTTGATGCAAACAAAAATAGCTTTCTGTGTGACACAGTCATGGTCATGAAACGTGGTGTATTCACTGTATTCACTTCAGATGCTCCAGACTTCTGCTATGTTAGCCACAATGAGAGGACATAGCAGGGAGTTGCGGGCCTCTCACGCCTGACTTTCTTGACTGATTTACAATAAAAATCTGTGCCTCTACTGTAACTTCAGTCCTTGTTATTATCGCCAAGCCTACCAGAATATGGCAATATTTTTCAAAGGGACAGTAGCCTGTCCCTTTGAGTGTGGATAGAACTCAACTTTCGGCTGTGTGCGCTCTTCTTTCGAATGGTGGCTACCACATTAGTAAACGTTGGTCACCCCATTGAATTCCCAGGGTGTGGTAAATAATTTGCACTTGGAGTTTGTTTTCTCAAGTTGTTTTGGTGGGCAGTGAGTCAAAGTTTAGTTTACGAGATGTGAGGCATAAGATAGCTGCAGTATAATTGCTATCTTGTCATTTTAATTTGCTGTGACACTTATGCCTATCTGGCCTAAGGTCCACAATGGTAATGATATAGAAACAGCTACAGTGTTGCTCTTTTTCTAACAGAAACATGAGAGAAGCAGTTCAGTTATACATTATTCATTGGGCGTAGGTGAATTGTACATGGCGATTGAGGCATGTATCCTAAAGTTTTGGGCATAATTTGGGCTTGTACTCCATTAATCTTCTTACAAGCTGTGTATGCACAGTTAAGTCAAACACAGACTCATAGCTTATTCTGAGAACGTGCGGCAGTAATACTTTTTTTTATTTCATGTGAATTTTTTTTATCCTTCCTTGTGCAGGTAATCTGATTACTTATGCCGCATCGCGAATGCAGTAAATAATATTTCGCATAAATTGAGCTAAGTAGCGCGACATCTGCCATCCTCGTGCAGACATATGTGGCCTGCTGTATTATGTAAAAACATTTTTTTTTGTCGCGATTTCAGGCACAATGTGCATCTCCAAGATCAAAATTATTTCCGCAGTTCGTCGAGTGTTTATATAAGTTGCAGCACTTAAATATTAGTATTTTCATCGGGTGACACTTTGTACTCAATTTCTCACCTCCCTACAAAAATTGTTGGCTAATTTTTTTGCATTGGGAAACTAACCGTTTGCCTTGCTAAGGTTTGAGCACGCTGCTTATGGAGAAAAACATTTCGTTTCGGTGGAAACAAAAAAAAAAAGACAAATGAAAGGCACTCTATCCATCCAGCTGCTGGAGCTATCTGTTGCTTCATTGCTATGCCTCAATGCGTGCTCCAGGACATCGGGCCCCGACAATAATTCTGCCTGTCCCTGCGCACAGCGTGTGCGTGCCGGATTTTTGTGTGGCTAAATGGAAGCCAGTGGGGATCCAGTCTCTTGCCTCTTGTGAATGAAGCTTCATTAGCGCTCCCTTGGTCCTCATAAATCAACTCTTGTTAGTAGCTCGTGGAGGACAACATTGTCTCTTTTTCATTCGCTTTTTTTTTTCCTTGGCTGCTTCCAACCTCGAACCCACAATGGGTGTTTTGAAGGAGCCTTCCTTGTGTGCAGTTCATGAGACCGGTTAAAGTGTTTGAACAGCTTTGACAGTGAGCGGGACTGCGTCAGTATCTTTAGTTTAATTTCTGGTGTAGTTGTTATTCTGGCCTTGTGTGCATGCATGTGTGCATGTGTGTAGGTGTGTGCATGATGTGCTATTTAAATGTTTTACATTCTCTTTTGAGGGCTGCTGTTTCCATGTGTGCAGAATTTCAAGAAATTTGAATGTTTTGGCCAGCATTCAGCAGATGAAGATGGTGACCTCCTTACACTGTGGTAGCACTGTACTGTCTATTGTAAATTTCTGTTTTCACGTGTGCGCACATTGCAGTGGGCTAGCGATGGGAATATGTAATTGCGTAGTCCTTTAGGACATTTTTTTGTTTACTTAGAAAATAAATTCTTTTTGCTGAGATAGTGTATTCAGACCTTGAGAAAGAAAGTTCGTTTATTTTTATTGTAAAAATGTTGGGAGTTATTTTTTTTCCAAGGATGTGGACAGTTTTACCGAAAGTGTCAGGATTTATTTATTTGTTATTATACTGCTAACTACTACAGAGGGGTTATTACAGGGTGGAGAAAAAACAGTACAAATGACAACATTAGAAAAAAAAACGTAATTGGTAATAATATAATAGCAGTACTAATAATTTAATGACTTGTCAAAACACCCCTGGCATAACGGAAAGAGTTTCTGCTTTGCTGATGCTTATTACGCTTGAAATTAGATAGAAAAAAAGAAACGGTGCTACAATTGATGACAAAATGAGCCTGCACAAACGGAGTGGATGACATCCTACCTCATTCACTGTTTCGTGAAATAATTATGTAATATGTTTGCTGAATAGAATAAAAAATTACCTCATTTGTGATATGAAGGATGCGAAATTTACCCGAAACAGAGAAATCACTGCAAGATGTTGCACATCCTCGGGAAAAGCTCGGTTCGCTCTGTACGCAGTTGGGCACGAGGCATGTCACAGTGCTATTAGCTCTGGAGGCAGAGCGCAAGAGTCACCTGCGTGCTGCGCGATTTCATTAGGCATTAGATAATCTCTGCTGGCTGAAATTAATTTGGAGCCTTTCTTTCATGGTTCATCTTTCTCTTTTCCTTCATTTGTCTTCTGACTGCGTCATTGAGATGTTCACTAAGAGTGACACAATTCTGCCTCTCCTTTTCTTATAATATGTATATATTATTATACTTATCACTGATAAGTATGATGATAAGCAAATATACTTATCACTGGCTTTCTTATTAGTACAAGTGCCCTCAAGTGCCTGCAGCCACAGAACGCAGCTGCACAGTTATGGTGTTGGCCAGTTGAAAAATCTGTCATTGCAAAGTGCCCTGTTAGCTCAGCACATGATTGATAGAGCTGTTTTCAAGTTGACTTGGAAATGTGTGAAAGGAAGGCTACCACTCAGTTCTTATGTCACTTCTGAATAGTGATTTAGAGCACGTGATCTATAAAAATTTATAAGGTTGTATGGGAATGATTTAGAGGTGAGGTTTAGTTAGATGAGAGTATTGATTAGATGGTTATGCAAAATGAGCATGCTTATAGTGCAACTTTCCTCAGAACTGTCTGGGGAAAGCTTGTTGAAAGCACGGTATGACTTCAGTAAAAGAGCATAAATATGTACTTTGGATTGATCTGAGGCCCTTTATTAATGTTAATGCTGCCCTGGCCTTAGGGCAAAAAAAAAACAACAAGAAACTAGCTTCAGTGGGCTGATGCTCCAGCAAGCATCTTTGAGTGTTCATTGAATTGTCAGGGACAGCTGAATAATTGCTGGACCTACGGTATAGCTCATTCTCCATAAAATGGAAGCATATCTGAGGCTTCAATGAGTAGCTGGAGGCAGCTGGCTCCATTTCCATGAACGGCTGTCGAAGCCGCCACGAGGAGCTCGTCTGTCAAAGGACAATGAAGTTTGGGGAAGGGCAACTGCTGCACCCTGCAGCTGCTGTGTGCACAGCTGCATCCTTTTGCAGCTTGATCTTCGATCTGTACGTGGCTTGCTTTGGCTTCTGTTTTTTCTTCTTTTCCTTTCTTCCACCTGTGCAGCTTTAGCCATGCTGTTTTGCAAGTTTTCCCGATTCTGTCGGAAGTAATATGGGCAGAGCTGATGCCACGCTAAAAAGCGAGCGCATGTGCAAAAATTTCAGAATAACTGATTGTGCATTTGTGTTCAAGCAGCCTTCTTACTTTCTCCTCCTTTTTTTTCCTTAATGTGCTCAGGCATAGGTCATGCTTGCAGCTGCAATGTAAACACAATCTGTCTTGTTTTAAATGAGTTCTTTACAATGGCAGGTACCCAAACTTTGCTCGCAAAAACGCTCGATGTTGTTTGGCTTTTGTGATTTTGACTTTTTTTTATCGGGATTTAGAATTTTTGCTCATGCCCAAAATGTTGCTCACTGTGTGGCGAGTACTACACACAAGACACTGGTATAAAATCATGACTGAATTGATCCCTGTTATAAGTTGTAATCTTCACGTACATTCATACGGTCACCTTTATGTTATTTATTGGGCAGGTGAAGGATTTAAGTGACCTTATGATTAATAGCTTGATCCATCCCCTCTGTTGGTTTTGCTAGGCAGGTCGCTATAAGAAGCAAAGAAAACTATTAAGATCACGGCTTCGAATTAATACTTTTTAGCTAGAAATATATGGCTTTCAGAGGAAGTTTCTGCACAGGGCCAAAGTGCTGAACAAGCGTGGGGCAGCCCAACTGTTGCATGTGCCCATCAGTTTTATCTCAAGCCCTTGCGCCCACAAACTCATCCATTTGTGTACATTCAAGATCCAGGTGTGCGCATTTATAGCTGGAGCATTTGAGGGGTTTTTGGCATGTTGTTGTCTTAGAAGAGGGCAGGGGTGCTGAAAATAGAGTAAGATTAACAATCAGATGGACACTAGATTAATTTTCAAGTGCTATTGTCATTCCATTGTGTACATACCTGGTGTTCCAAGATAGCTGGTCTTGCAGATAGAATAGGTAGGCTAGTTGGTTATCTCTTTGTTGACACATACATGCACGCACACACACATGCACCAAGGAATATAAAAAATGAACCACTGCAGGTAGCTGAAACCAGCGACATATTGTTTGTCATCATGCCCTGCTCCTCAGAGTGTTTTTTTCTCTTTCTTGTAATAAATAATTGACTAAGATGAATTATGCAAAATCTTGAATATTCAAATTAGGGCCAAGTGCCCTTCATTCAGTTGTAGAGGCGGTTCTGATGCAACTGACTCAGCTTTTCTGCTCACGTACTTCCTACACGATCGGTTTTTCCAGTATTCAGTGAAAGCAAGAAATATGGAAAAAAAGAAAGCACCACACGACTGGTCTTGCACTGTCGTATTGTAGCGCTGCGAAACGTGTCTTGAATCAAGGAAGTGTGCATGCTCGCTGTCTCAAGATGGACGCCCGACGCCACTGTCAACATAGCCTCAAAACTGCACCAGTACATTCTGCCGCAGCATGGAAAGCTCGAGCCATGATCAGCAGTAAGTGATGGGCAGGACACCTACATCCAATTCGGACAGAGCTTTCATTGAGCTATCACACTGACAAAATAAAAAAGGAAGAAAATGCACTGAGGTCGTCTATTTCAAGGCAGGCTTTGCTGCTTGACGCAGGTTTTCCTGCGTCATGGTGCAGCCCGTTGAAGTGAGCGGCTGCTGTTCATTTCGGCGCAGTCAAATCACACGTTTTCTTCGTCCAAACGTTGAGAGTGCTACAGTATTATGACGCATGAGCACAGTCACATGGCATTTTTTTTTTCATATTTTGTGAGCTGTCTCCAAATACTGGAAATAAGAAACACGTCGGAAGTATGTCAGTAGGAAAATCTGGATAGATTGTTTCTGAAGTTTCCCCACAACTTGTTGAAACCCATTTGGCCCCAAACTGAAGAATAAAGATTTTGCACAATTCGTCTCAGTTAACTAGTTGAGTAGAATGTAAAAATCCTCTGAGGAGCACTACATGGCACCAAACGATGTGCCATTGGTTTTACCCAGGTTCGCTGTACCACTTTATTTAATCATTGGTTCAAGTTATGTGAAAAACCCTGTATATGTACATGCACTCGCATGAATAAATGCACGCCTATGTGTCTATCTTCATGGACGTAATAGTGCTGCGATAGTCCAAGGTTTACTGCTGCGATAGTCCCACTAGGGATTATCGCAGTAGTAAACCGGATGCTAGGTAATGAAAGGAGGAATATGGCAGCTTTCTCCCTGTGTGCGCACAACGAAGTTGAAATTGTGCCGTAAGGGGGAGAGTGAAGTGGGAGGAAAGAGCTCAGAGCCAGTTAGTGCTCAAACCTTTCACGGTGCACGTATGTGCCTGCAGCTGCAGTTCCTCTAAGTATGGCTACCCAGTGTCCCTGCACGCACACATGGGCAACTTTTTATGCCATCCTTTGTCTTTGCCTCTCATCAGGAAGGCGTGCATCCTGGCGGACGAGCGGCTGCTGTTCCTCAAGGAGCTGGTGTCCACAGTGCCCGACGTCCAAGGGGACGAGGACACCTACGAGATGCCCCCCGTGCGGCCAAAACTTACTGGGTGAGTCTGCCCTGCACCCAGCCCGCCTTCCTTCGTTCTTTTTGCTGACTGCAATTACGATGGCCTGGCAAAGGGCTACTTGCACTCCTGTAGTCTGGCATCTGAATGGTCCCGTGTCGGCTGCTCTTGCGTGGGTTTCAAAGTGCTGCCTGTCCTTATTCTCTCGTGGCCTTGTGCAGCATCCGGAAGTTGCGCCCCAAGAACGGCAGCAGCGATGGGGCGGGGCCCAGTCACTCCACTGCAGAGGAGACAGACAGTGCCGAAGACGACGAGGATGACTACTTGGAAGAGGTAGGTCAACCTGCCATGTCGTATTTCTTTCTTTTTGCTAGTTGGTAATTTGTTGTTCCAGGCTTCTTGTTTGTTTAAGATGCCAGGAAAAGGCAGACATTATAGTGTAATGTACCCGACTGAAAATGTGAGAAAAGCTGGCTATAACTAATTACAGAGCTTGTTTGGTTAATTTTGTTAGTTTGGGTGCTTGTTAGCATTGTGCCCACCTGCTGAGGTCCTATGCGGGGGCTGACAGCATTGTAAGATAATTTTTGAATTAGTTATTTAAAAGCTGATGCTTCAGCCATTGCACTCGCTCAGTATCTAGGCATAAGTTCATGCATGTGATCTGTTATGGCATGTGATTTTACAATTGCTTTGCACAAGCGAATCTGGGTAGTTGACACGAATTTGGATGCCTTTACTGCAGTGTGCCTCACTGCACATAGTGCTGCTTTGGCATGTAAAAAGCCTTCAAATACATTAAGCTGTGTGTGAGGTTGTATTATATGAACATTGGCTGTAGCAAACGTGACAAACCTTTTTTTTTTTTGAGTTCACTTGAATGGAGTTGCGTGGCCATAAGGGGTTGATCTGGTTAGAAACAACATTAGTTTAGTCTAATGATGATAGCAAAGTAATGCTTGCTTACTCTCGAACTCAAATGTTTCCTTCTCAATACATGATTGGCTGGATTGACAAAGTAAATGGAAAAAGACAAGCAAGGACATAAATTGGGGCTGGCGATATAAAAGCCCATGGCTTGCACCTGTATGTTTGCAAGGTACTTTGTGATAGATAGAGTGAACAATTTGTTGCATGTATGGTGCAATAATGGCTGCGTTAGGGCGAGTTGGTTAGCCATGTTGATTGTGAAAGCGCAAAAAAACATGGACAACAGCAAAGAATGGACACACGAGTGCTCGTGTGTCTGTCTTTTGCTGTTGTCTGTCTTTTTTTTTTTTGTGCTTTCATGATCGACGCTATTGGTACAGTAAACAGTCTTTGCAGTGTGATTTTGCACTTGCTGTTTGTGTGGGCTGGACTTTTTCTCCTTGCTGTCTCAGATTTTGTTTACCCTTTATTTCGAGGTGCAGACAGTAGCAGTTCGTTGACGTTTGACCAGCCCTGCCTATGTCAGTAGAATGGGATGGGAGGAAAATGTAGGAACTCTGAATGCCGTGGATAGGGACAGCAGGAATAAAAACATTTGCTTCTGACTTGTTTTTTCTTCTGTATGCATGAAAAAAAAAAAAAAGAGTTCATTAGTGCATAACGAGATGAGCTTGAGACCTTCAATTGAAATGTAAACAGACTTGAAGCTAGAGTGATGGAAGTTTGATGAGCCTCATTACAAGTAGTATATGGTTATTTTATTATATATCCAAAAGGAAGGAAAAGGTGTTTGCCAGCCCCGGTATCTGCTATGATATGTGAAGCACCTGAACTGGGGCGGCGAAAATAGAGGGATAGTGAGGTAGCGGTAGAGGAAAACCAGAGAGGTGAGTGACAGGGAGGAAGGACAGGGCAGGTACCTCATTAAGCATGACAGCATACTTTTAAAGAGATCTGCGCATTTTAGCTCATCTTTGCAAAGTGCATTTTTGTTGCACATAGGCATTCATCCTCCAAATGTGCCACTTTGTTTTGCAGGAGACTGACGACGGGAGCAGTGAAAACACAGCCGAGGCGCCTCCGTCTATGGCGGCCTACCGCAGTGTTCAAACCCCCCCTTATGTCCAGCCTCCAATGTGAGTGTTATAGCACTGCCTCAGGGGAAAATGATGTCTGAGGCCTAACACGCTGCAGTTGTAGTTTTTGCCCACCACGGGAAGTGTACTCGTTCTAGCATTATGGAGGGATGACTCATGTTTTATAGTGGCTATGTGATGAAAACTAGTCAACTTTGCTGAGTGGAGTTAATTGGTATCTTTCTGGTTTTAGAGGCCTGCTCCGACAGAGTGCTAGAATGGGAATGTTTTGTCAGAGGTCTGTCTGGTTGGGAGATGAAAAAAAGAAGCAAACGTAACAATTAAAGGACTTCTTTTGGCCTGAGGGCTTCGCCGAAAGGCGCACAGTTCTGAAATTGAATCATTATAAGTGAGTTGAAGGGACCAGAAAACTTGTGTCATTCTATCAGAAGCTTGTTGCAACAGAAGCACCCCTAAAGAAATACATGTGAGTATACAAAGCATACGAGGGGTGTCTGTATATGCTGCATGAAAACAGTGATCAAAAATAGCCTTTCATAGAAAGGATCATGCCTAGTGGAGCACATGCTGAGAAAACAAGGTCATGTTTTATTGCGAAAGCAATACTACGCCAGGTCTAACTGCTTGTCGTGTGGTCCGTGGACCCCCCCGCTCCTCGACCTCCTCGATCAGCCTGCCATGACATTTGAATTCACGTTACCCCTATGCCACGGGCAGGAGCTACCAACTCTGATCGCTTCTTTCATATGGGAGGGTTGATATCAGAATCATTTGCATTCTCGTTACCCCTACGACACACAAGCACGTCCATACGGTTAGGTTGAAGCGTGACTTTATATGTGGGCTGGTAGCTTATGCTCTTGCGTCATACCCTAAAAGGATGAGCTTAAGTGTCCCCAATAATGTAGCACCTTACACTGATAGGGCATGATAGGGGAATAATGTAGCAGGCAAGAAAAGCTTCTGCCGTTGCTTTCGCAATTCAACTAGGGTTAACCAGAGCTCAACCACAACTAATTCTTTTTCTCTAGACCATTGTGGACGCTTTTGTGTGGGCCTTTTAATGCAACAGCTGTACAGACCCCGTTCTTCAGAGAATCTGTCGTCTGTATTGTGAGCAAAATATCAGATATACCTCTGGTAGATGGCAGCTTTCAGGTAATATGTCCTGGCACCAATTACTTGGTTAGTTGCGTTACGTCACGAAATCGCGCGGTGCGACCAATTTTGCAGGAGCTACCGACTCGGGCAGCTCCTTTGGGATGGGAATCGGAGTCCGTGACCCCTGGATCTCGAGTCTCACAAGCTACTCATTGGTTGTGCAAGAACATTTGTACAGCTTGGTTAAAGTAGGGCTTTCTATATAGACAGTCTCATTTTCAGGATTGTGCTGTGAAATGCTTAAAACATGACAGGGCCTTTTATCAAAAAGGCACCACTGCTGCTGTGTCGCACTGTGAAAGGCTATGAAGGCACTCACAATTTTGAAGCAAATCTTCTACATTTCTAACAGTTGCGGCTAAGCAAATTACTTGATGAAACTGCGAGAAGCCGTTGTTGCTTAGTTGTATTCTGAAATGTACAGACAACCATATTCCAGACATCCATTATATAAAATGACTGGAATGCAAATAGTTTTAAAAAGTTTATTAGGGCTATTCGATAATTCAAAAATTTTTTCTGCCCCCATTGAAGGCTGAAGTAACGAGGTCTTAAGGCAGAGCTTAAAATTGTCCCTCAAGCATTTTGTACATTTTTTAAATTCTTTCTTTGATTGTACCATGCGGGTTTCTCATGAGTGCCGTTGCATAGGGTCATCGTGGTATGTGCTTGTTGCGAAAGTTCATCTTTAACAAATGGACAAGTAGAAGAGTCTAACCACTTTTTTTTGTGTGCGTATATGTTTTTTTTTGTGTGTGTTATCATTACATTTAGGAGGTAAACCATCCGACTGGCGCACTGCGAGGGTTGTTCCAATTATAAAAAGGGAGATCGTCATACAGTATCTCACTACCGTCCTGTTTTAATTACGAGCACTTGTAAATTACTCGAGCATATCTTCGGAGGCTTCAGTCGTCAGTTTTTGGCAGACCGTAATGTCCTTTCTCTCCATTACAGCATGAGTTTAGAAAGGGATTATCGACTTTAACTCAGCTTACGTCAGTCGTCCATGAAATCTCTGAGGTTCTTCACTCGCTCAGACAAATCGATCTGCTCTTTTTAGATTTAAGTAAAGCATTCAATAAGGTTCCTACAAATATCATATCATGGATCCAGGCACACCTCCGTCAGAGAAAACAATTTGCAGAAATAAACGAATGTTCCTCAAATATCCGTCGACTAATGCCAGATGTACCACGAGGCAGCGTATTAGAACCACTTATATTTTTGATGTATATTAATAATATAGTCGACATAATTCATGATGACGTTCATGTTGATATATTTGTGGATGACTGTGTCAATGAAATGCTTTCTCGAAACGATCACGAATGTTTGCAAAAATCAGCTGCTATCCGCAATTGGTGTGAACTTTGGGGCGCGTAAATTAATGCACTGAAAACAGTTTTGCTGCGATTCACACAGAAAAAAGAATCTAGCATATTTTCATATGTACACAATAATATCTGAGGCTGAAAAATTTAAGTATTTGGGTGTCACATTTAATAACAAACTGTCATGGTCAAACAATATTTCCATTACATTGTTCAGCAGCACTGCGCAAATTGTGGCTCCTGAAAAGGAAACTTTAAAATGCACTTGTTAAAACCAAAATTTTAGCATATAACACATTTATCCATATGTAGCAATTGTACGGGATCCTCTCACTAAAAAGCATATAACGAATTTAGAGCATGTGCAAGGGAGGCCATCAGATTTATCTTTGGAAAATACTATAAAAGGGAAGATTCCCCGTCTTTCCTAATACTTACGAATAAAACCATTACACTAATGAACGGTCGTAAAGTTAGTCGTCTCAAGTTTCTACCTAGCATTATTAACAGAAAAGTTGGACTTCAGCCACGTCATTACTTAAAGCCCTCAAGTACTTGCAAGACACAATACAAGACAACCTGTCCCTTACGCCAATATTTTTTATAACAATATCCCACATGAACACTTTTTTTCTGCTTACTATAAATGAATGAAATTCAATCCCTGTAGAGATATTAACATTGCACAACTTTGTAGAAGACTTGGAAGAATTTTTCTCAAATAAACCATCCTAATTATAGGAGTAATCTTCTTGATTTTATGTAATCAAATTCCTTATACTGTGATGTTTTCCCGCTTTGTTGGTTGGTACAGCAATTTGCCCACTTTTTTGTTTGCATGCACAAAGATCCTACGTGTGGTTTTTTCTATGTTGTTTTGTTAGTTATTGCGTTAGTGTGACAGTTCATTTTTTTTTTTTAGCAACACTGCTTCATCCTCCATCCTTTTCATGACATGGTACTTTGTTCTGCATTGTCATATCTGTATGGTATTGATCTTTCTGCTTGGACCAATTTATGAGCTACAGTATAAATAAATAAATAAATGAACGAACAAACAAACAAACAAACAAACAAATCAATAAATATTAGGTTAAGTAGGAGACCAAGCAAATAATCTCGCATTATTCATCTTATTTGAGATTTTGTCTTAACTGGAGGTCATCTTAGCGGATATTTATTGTACCTAGATATGCTGCATTATTACATTGAAAAAAGCTCTTATTGATTCAGAAGGCAAGAGGCAAAGTTGCTGTGTTGCTTTTCATTTTGTGCACTATGGTTCTTTGTGCAGATTCCCATCCACCGTCCAAAAGCTGCCCCAGTTTGCAGCAGCAAACATCATGGCCAGCGCGACGACGGTTAAACCAGATGACGACTACGATTCCTGAGGACTCGATGAGACTTCGATACAAAAAAAAAAAAGAAGAAAAAGCGGATGTGATATGCAGCCAACCTCACTCAAAGGGCCTCGTGCGACTGGAAAGCTTCGCATGTCTTTGCTAGGGTGCTCAGTGTGCAAGCCGACACTACTGAGGAAACTGACGGAGTTTTTGAAAGAAACAGTGTTCACTTTCTTCAAGACAGCATCAACTGTGCTGGGGATGGTGAACCTGTCAGCGTCAATTCAATGCACCAATTTGTTGTTGGCAAGTTAAATGGTCGATTTTTTGGATTTG
Organism: Amblyomma maculatum; assembly: GCF_055883805.1. Lineage (NCBI taxonomy): Eukaryota > Metazoa > Arthropoda > Arachnida > Ixodida > Ixodidae > Amblyomma > Amblyomma maculatum. The sequence goes on from NC_139354.1 coordinate 19,766,753, forward strand.
CTTCATCACAAGCAAGGTTGTTACAGAACAGATGCTGTTTGCGCCTGGGTTGACCCCGTTGTTTGGCGAAGCGTATCTTAGCTCCCTTCTTTCAAAATCTCGTGCGCTGATTAAATAAAAATTTACAGTTCTGAAGGCTAGCACAACGACCTTCAGAACTGTAAATTTCCCGTGGCAATAAAATAGAGCAGCTCAGGGCTGCAAAAGGGGTTGTAGGGCACTACATGGTGAAGCTCATAGGTGCTTGGCGCCACCTGTAAACGGTTAAAATCATGCTGTGTCCAGATATCTAGAATTGGACTGAGTAGTAATATAAATGGGCTGTGTGATGAATCACCCTCAAAGCCTGTGAGTTTTAAGTCGCATCTAGAGAGCAAGCATGCCATACGCTCCGCATACAACATACACACCCCTGCACCCCCTCCCCTTTCACATTGCCCTTCCAAGAGTGTTCATATGTCACCTAAATCATCGTGGTCATGCCGTGATGTCCCAGATGCGTGTCTGCGTCGAGCCACCCCCAGCATCCCTCGAGGTTGTGTTGTAAATAGGCGGCCCCCCACTCCCCACTTTTGTCTGTCAGGTGTGACGTAGTAACTTAAGTTCAGCAAGTTCAGCATAAAGTTTGCTAATAAATTGATTTTTTTAGAATTTTGTTGTGCCTTTTTGACCTGCATAAATTTTAACATCTTGCTTGTACTATTTCTCCACAATTTCATGCTGATTCTCGCGTTGATTGCTTCGCTTGAAAGCATGTTTTGTTATTAGGAGTTATATAAGCAATAATTTATTACACAGGAATGCATAAATCTTACAACTGCTCACGTTGACGCGCTGGCCCAGTCAGGCAATGAGAGCAACCATTGACAGCTGCTGATTGGTAAGCATTGGCCTCGGTTATAGAAACTTGCATATAGCAGAAATGCCAGACGAAAAAATTGTTCAGTACTTATATGTGAGGTAGCAGCACCTCCCAGAAACTCCTCTGCTATGCATGCATACTGAACTGAGAAGCCAGTAGGGTGCTTTTATCATAATGGGGATGCAACATGTGAAGGCTGAGAGAAATATTGTTTCTTGAATGTGGCTTAAGAGCATCATGTAGGAGCTATGTATAAATGTCGACAAGAAAAAGAAACTTTGAACAGTCGAGCTCTTCTGATAGACCCCATCATAGGTGGCCTGATACGAGCAGTAATTTGCACTTTCTCAAGTTGAAAATCTACTTGTGTATTCTTGTGCAGCAAGTTAGATTTTTCGGCGTACTTGGTAATTAAAGGGCGGTTAATTTAGGAAATAGCGCTAGACGAGATGCACAAAAACTGCCAGACTAAATTATGCTAGGCCCACAGCAGCCTGTAGCGTGCGCGTTAGTGGCATTCGCCGCTGCGGCTGTTCGGATCGATTTACCCTTTGAGTTGTGAAGGTAAACGCAATGCAGACAAAAGCGGATGCACCTATTTCGAGCGAAAGGGTACTCCTAAAACGAGAGCAGCACACGAAATACATTCGCGCTGTTTATTGATATCCAGGTGAGCGGTCATTCCGCCCAGACGGAGGGACGGACATGAAAGTGGGCGCTCAGGAAGGTGAAAATTTCATGCACTGAAAGTTGTCTTGAGACTTGTGGCAGCGTACGGCCCGCTACTGGGATTTCGTTTGCCGCTGTAAGTCCAGTTAGCGTACTGTCAGTTTGCTTAAGTGCTCACCTTTCCGCACTCCTATCGTATTCGGTGTTATAGGTAACTAGCGCGAATGAAAATTGTAAACCATTTGTAAACACAGGCGTTTTCTACTGATTGGGCGCCGCCATTTTAGCTTTACGTTCA